>NW_023425515.1:33336110-33936110 GCF_014108245.1 Pipistrellus kuhlii
AGTGCGCGGTGCAGAGGGTTTGCGTCCTCCCGGAGGCGGAGGCGAGCGCGCAGGGCGCGTGGGTGGACGGGTGGATTCCCTCGGACACCCACCGCCTCTCTCTGGACCGTGTGCTGTGCCCAGGGATTCCCGCTCCTGGGCAACCCCAGCTTCCCCGTTGAGCTTTGCTGCCTCCACTTTCCATTTCTCCCCTCTCCCTTTCTTTCCCTAAGAATGTCAGAGGAAACCTCTGAAATAGGGAAATCTCCGGGATTAGGATGGTTTTCCTTAAACCTCTCCCCCTCCCCCCCTTGAAGTGAGTCTCTTGGACTGAAATGCACTCGTATACATTATTGAAAGTTCAATCTGGAGTCGTGACCTCAGAGACTGGAGGGGAAGGAAGTCAAGACGGATGGATGCCTGCCTTCCACCCAGGACACTGATGGTTTTCTACCAGGTTGTGTGTGTGTGTGTGTGTGTGTGTGTGTGTGTGTGTGTGTATGTGTGACAAGGGAAAGGAGGGAGAATGCCCCTTTCAGGAGTCAAAATGGGCTTCGAAGTGACTCAGCTGTCTGGCGTTTATCATGTCCCTCTGAGGACCGGGTTATTTTTATCCACCCACTTTAGATCTCATGTGTCACCCTGCGGATCCCAGGGCCACTGGGAGGTGCCTGGACCGGAGGGGCTGAGGCCGGTTTCACAAGAGCCTAACACATTTTATTCATGTTAAGTAGCGTGTTGTCGGAGAAAAGACAACAGCCCAACGAGAAGCGGCACATTTTCCAAAGTATCTTGTGGGTTACATGGCTGATTTCAAAACACTTTCTTGGTGTACGGTGCAGCACCAGGGTTCATATCCTCTTGGTGACGTTTAGTTTTCCTTTTAGGCTAATTCCAGATCATTTGGGGGATAAAAGTCTCACTTGTTTGTTAATTACTTAATTTTTTTTCCTCTTTCGAAAAGGTCTTTGCAAAGTGGAATGAAATGGTTGTGTTTAATACTTAGCATATTGTGATCACACTACTTAAAGTGATTGTCAGCAGCGGCATTAGATTCTGTTATCCACAAAAGTATTTGAAAATTTCAGATTTTGTGTCCAGTGCCGGGCAGGTTCCCACTCATAGCTCCTAAGGGTGCAGAAGGATGGTCTTCACTTAAGCAACTGACAGGTTTTGAACTCCAGGAAGAAAAAAGTGGCCTAAAGAAGTCTTTTAGGAGCACAACATGTCAACTGGGTAAAACTACCTTTTCTGTGTTTGGTCTGGGTTGGTCTTCAATTTTTTATTTTTATTTATTTTATTTTATTTATTTTTACAAGTTTTTCATTGGTGATCTTGACCTCATCGTACATATAGTGTAGGGCAAGTGTGAAAAAGCTGACGATTTAAATTCACTTCTACAAATAATCATTGGGAGCTTACGGTGTGCCAAACACTGTTCTAGAAGCATCTTGTCCGATGATGATTTCATTCATTCCTTGGGGGAAGACTGGGCTTATTTACAAGGCCAATGAATCAGTATATTTCGTTTTCTGTCTCAGGGAAGAAGAGGAAGAGGATTTCAAGTTTTACTAAAGCACAGTGCATGATAATGTGAGATCTTTCCCTATGGTAGTTACTTAACACTTCATCATGAACCAAGCAAGGTTTCTTGAGCACCTACTATGTGCCAACTCATGTAGACATGGCTGTAAGAATTATACAGAGCAAAATGCCACAGTGCCAAACACACCAGAAACTTTAACCCACAAGGATTGTTGTAGAGAAAAGACCAAAAAATAATTTTAAAAAAGTAATCCTTACATTGGATACTTTTAAAAAGGTCATAGATAAAGATGGATAGAAATAAAGGAGCCCAACATTCCAAACAAGGCAAATCACATGTGTAAACAGGATCTTGATTTTATGTACATGTAGTCAGTCATGGAAAGCTATTTAAAGTAATGTGATGTACATTGGTGTTAGAGGAAAACTGGATTGATAAACTTTTATTATGTATCTACCTTTGCTGTGCTTCACCGTTTTTGGGTGTGAGTATGGTATGATAACTCATTTTAGTATCCCTGTCCTTCCATTCTTCTTCTTTTTTTATTTATTATTTATTTTTATTTTTATTTTTTTGCCACCAAATCACCATTATTGATAAGCTACGTATCCTCTCGGGACCTCAATTTACGCAATGTTGTTTGAGGGAGTTGGGCCTGACAAATCCTGCTCTAAACGTTCTAGAACTTTGCTTCACTCTCCCTGAGCTAACCTAATTATTTGCATTACAGTTTGCAGTGCTACTGTCTCCTGGAACTTGCAATCCTTTTCCCTGAAGATGGGAAGCGCTCACGGCCAGACTGTCCCTTCTTCTTCTTCTTTTTAATGTTTTTATTGATTTCAGAGAGAGAGAAAGGGAGAGGGAGAGAGTCAGAAACATCAATGATGAGAGAGAATCATTCATTGGCTGCCTCCTGTACGTTCCCTACTGGGGACCGAGTCCACAACTGGGAATGGAACCATGTCCTGGTTCATGGGTTGCTGCTCGACCACTGAGCCACATTGGCCAGGCTCTGTCCTTTCTTTCTCCTCACCTTGTAGGGCTTAGCATAAAGAAGGTGCTCAGTGCCGAAACCTGTTTGGCTCAGTGGATAGAGCTTCGGCCTGCGGACTGAAGGGTCCCAGGTTCGATTCCGGTCAAGGGCATGTGCCTTGGTTGCAGGCACATCCCCAGTGGCGGGTGTCCAAGAGGCAGCTGATCGATGATTCTCTCTCATCAATGTTTCTAGCTCTCTATCCCTCTCTCTTCCTCCCTGTGAAAAATCAATAAAATATATTAAAAAAAAAAAAAAAAAGAAGAAGAAGGTGCTCAGTAATAGTTCTTCTGGGATGAATGAGATTTTTTTTTTAATCTGCTAATTTGGTTTCATTCCAGATCCACTTTGCTACCTCAACCTGTAGGTTCACCTTGCAAGATCTGTGATGTGACCTTCCCGGAGAGTGGGGACTATGCATCTTCATGTCCTCAGTTGCCTGCCCAGCATCTGGTATAAATACCAGGAGCTCAATGAATGTCTAGGAAATGCATGAACTACATGTGGTTACAGGTTCTGAACATGTTAAGGACACAACAGATAGGAAACTTTGGGAAAGGAATCATGGAGGATTATGTACAATGTGGCAACTTCATTGATTGTGGGGTAGAGGATTCAGACAGGCAGAATCGTAACTCTGTCACCCAGCTCTGTAACTTCTGTCTGCCTCAGTTTCTCCATCTGTGAAATGGGGCCAGTAATCGAACCTACCTCATGGGGTTGTTTTGCGGATTAAATAAATTCATGTGTGAAGTGCGCCTGGCCAATTGGTAATCATTATAGGAAGGTAAGAAAGTGACTAAGGAAGCCAGTCCCGGTTGGAAGCCTGAGTGTTTGGTTGCCAGGGGTCATGCAGAAAGTTTCATGTGGTTACGTGGGGAAATGGGCTCACCCTTCTGCTCACAAGTCTTCAGGGACCCGTGTAAAATCTCCCCTCCCTGCCCTGTGGAGCCCCTTCCTCACCGCAGGGAGCTTTGTCCCACCTCTCCTCGCTTCCAGGTGGCCAGTCTCCAGGTCTTCAATGCATGAGGTTCATTTCCTTTTCCAGGACCACCTTCCTCTCCCGATCGTCTTTCAGGGCTTCCTCACCTTTCCTTTCTGGTTCGGACTCGGTCCTTTCCTCTGGAGCCTCTTGTTATTTAGAGTCTGTCATCACCACAGCAGTTAGTTATAGTCTGACTTCCATAGTTTATCATTATTTCCTCCCTCCCTCCCTCCCTCCCTCCCTCCCTCCCTCCCTCCCTCCCTCCCTCTCTCTCTCTTTCTTTCTTTCTTTCTCTCCTCCTCCTCCTCCTTCTTCTTCCTCCTCCTCCTCGTTCTCCTCCTCGTTCTCCTCCTCCAACTCCCTCCCTCTCTCCCTCCCTTCCTTTCTTTTCCTCTTCTTTTTTTAAGACCCATTTAGCTGGTAGTTTTATTTATTTAAAACATATTTTATTGATTTTTGACAGAGAGGAAGGGAGAGGGATAGACAGTCAGAAACATCAATGAGAGAGAAACATGGATTAGCTGCCTCTGCACACCCCCTACTGGGGATGTGCCCGCAACCAAGGTACATGCTCTTGACCGGAATCGAACCTGGGACCCTTCAGTCCGCAGACGGATGCTCTATCCACTGAGCCAAACCGGTTTCGGCTTAGCTGGTAGTTTTAAAGCCTCTTTCCAAGCACCAGGTACTGGAGGAGCTGGGCCACTCTTGTGTTTATTTGCCCCCTCCCCACCTGTCTGGGGTGGAGAGCTTATCTTAAGCCCGGTCTTAGCTGGGCCAACTGAAAGATGGAGCGCAGGGCTTAGGCCAGGCAGTTTATTTTGGAAAGGTATCCCAGGGAACAGAAGTGGAAGAACATCCAAGGGAACAGTGACAAAGGGAAGGAAGGAAAGACAATCCAAGAGTGAGTGAGCTGGCTACCACCATGGCCGGTCGTGCCTAAGCCGGGCGGGGACTCTGGGAAACTGCTGGATGTACCCTCACACCCTCCACCTGGGTCACGGAAGAGGGGGTTTTACCCACTGGCTCCCGAGGCCCATGGGCCCAGGGAGCTCCCCGGGGGAAGCGCCCTCACTCTTCCAGGTGGTGGTGGTGCGGGAGGGGCTGAGCCGGCAGCAGCTGGGAAGGCGGATATCCTGGTGCAGTGAGGTCACTCCTGCTGGGCAAGCAGCTATGCACCAGAAAGGTGGCCCGAGAGGATGGGGGAGCAGCATAAGGAGGGCCCCACACCTCTTCTTCCCCCCCAGCATCCATCAGCACTGTTTTGTCAAAGGGAGTTTCCTGCATTCTCCAAAGCTCCGAGAGCTCTGGGTGATGTTGAGATGTCACTGTAGGTTCTCTGCTTTCCTCATGGGAATGGCTGGTTTATTTTAATTTTATTTTTTAAAATATATTTTATTGATTTTTTACAGAGAGGAAGAGAGAGGGATAGAAAGTTAGAAACATCGATGAGAGAGAATCATCGATCAGCTGCCCCTTGCACACCCCCTTACTGGGGATGTGCCCGCAACCAAGGTTCATACCCCTGACTGGAATCGAACCCGGGACCTTTCAGTCCGCAGGCCGGCGCTCTACCCACTGAGCCAAACCGGTATCAGCCGAATGGCTGGTTCAGATGCGCGTTGGGAAAGGCTTTGAGGTCATGAGCTTGTAGTAAAATATCCTTCTGCGATATTGTTAATTTGTTATAAGGGACGTATATTTGGTCTTTGTTCTTGGCACAGAGTTCCTGAAACTCTTGGAGTTTCCTAAGCGATAAGAGGCAAGAACAAGCCCCTTACTCATAACAAGCCCCTTTCGATCACATCTGTAACCACCGTTCTACTTCCTGTCTCTATTCCAGGCCCCTCCTGGAAGTGGGATCCCACAGCATTTGTCCTTTTGTGTCTGATTTTTTCACTTAGCCTATCTTCAAGGTCCATCCACGCTGTACCTTTTGGCTGTGAGGAGTAAAGCTGCTATGATCACTGGTGTATAAGTCTCTGTTTGAGTCCCTGTAGAATCTGTGCTTTTTACTGTTGTGTTATGCATGCTGCCTTCTGGGCAATGAGACTTGCCATGACAGTGCTTACTCGGAGGGGAAAAATAATTTAATTTAGGATCTATGCAGAAAAAAAATCATCATCCTAATGGATAAACAGAAACTGATATAAGATAGTAAAGTAAAATTTAGGAAGCATAGACTTGTTTTTATTTGGAGACGAAAACGTAAACTAAGCCTAATTATCAAAAGTCCCCTGCTCAGCCCTGCCCGGTGTGCGCAGTGGTTAGAGCGTCAGCCCTGGGACCGGGGGTCTTGGGTTCAATTCCCTTTTAAGGGCATGTACCTGGGTTTCAGATTTGATACCTCGTCCTGGTCAGGGTGTGTGTGGGAAGGCAAATGATGTATCTCTCTCTCTCTCTCTCTCTCTCTCTCTCTCTCTCTCTCTCTCTTCTCTCTCTCCTCTCTCCTCTCTCCTCTCTCCTCTCTCGTCTCTCCTCCACCTCTCTTTCTCTTCTCTCCTGTCACCCTCCCTTCTTTCTGCTCTCTCTAAAATCAATGGAAAAAATATCCTGGGTGAGTATTAACAACAACAACAAAAAGTTCCCCGCTCAAAGCAGCTAACTAAAAAGCTTCTTTGTAGCAATGATTCTCAAGCTCTTTGGCCCCTTTTATGCTCTTAAATATTTTTGAAGACCCTTAAGAGCTTTTGTGTGGTTTCTATCTATTGTTAGTTATCATACTAGAAATTATTATAAGACAGAAAAATTTAAAACAACTTCCACTGCATTAGCTATTCCAGTGGTGATGTCATCCTATGTCATGATGACTCTTGAAAAATGACACTGTGTGCTCTGGAGAGAACGGGATTGAAAAAGACAAATAAATTCACCTTATGAAAACAGGTTGACCTTGCAGAGTACTTGAAGGGTCCTGGGGGCATCACATGGGGTCAAGGACATTTTTTTGAAAACCAAAGTCCTAGAGTTTAGTCAAAAGTACAACTGGTTCCTCCAGTGAGGCACCCCAGCTGCACTGCAGCTTTTATGGGGTCAGATTTTCACACATGTGGTGATTGAATAATTGGTTGCTAATCTTCTTCGCTCAACCAGAAATGTTATGTCTCATGCATTCTTTTTTTTTTTTTTTAATTTATGTATTGATTTTCAGAGAGAGAGAGAGAGAGGAGAAAGAGAGAGAGACATCGAGTTGTTCCATAGATTTATGCATTCATTGGTGGCTCCTTGTATGACCGAGGATTGAACCCACAACCCTGGACACTCTAACCAACTGAATACCCGGCCGGGGCTCATACATTCTTTTTTTAAATTTTTTAAATTTTAAATTTTTATATATTTTATTGATTTTTTACAGAGAGGAAGAGAGAGGGATAGAGAGTTAGAAACACCGATGAGAGAAAATCATTGACTAGCTGCCTCTTGCACACCCCCTACTAGGGATGTGCCCGCAACAAAGGTACATGTTCTTGACCGGAATCGAACCCAGGACCTTCCAGTCCGCAGGCCGATGCTCTATCCACTGAGCCAAACCGGTTTTGGCTCATACATTCTTATTGGAGCAAATTAAAATGTAGAGAATTTGACTCCTTTTGAAAAAGTTTGCAGCTACTTGGATTGGGAGTTGTTGGCTCTTTCAGTGGTGAGAATTCTTTATTCTGTTGACTGTGAGCTTGACTGTAGTGCGATCTGGCTGGGCTGTTTCTTTGGGGAGCCTAGACTTTGAGCATCATGACTTTTTCCCTTTGACCACCACTGGTTGGAAGACCTTTGCCATCTCTCGCCTGGGAGGAGAAAGCCTGGCTGGCAGCACCTGGGAGCCGAGCGGGAGGAGGCCGAGGATGGCTCAGGTCTGCATACTGGTGGTACTGGTGGGGTAGTGTCTTCTGGTTCTCCACCCTATCCCTGTTTTGGTAAGCCTTTTCCCGTGTTGCAGGGGCTGGGAAGCTGGGCACCTTTGATAGAAGGATTTTTATACTGAAACCTTTTTTTTAAATTTTAATTTAATGATTTTTTACAGAGAGGAAGGGAGAGGGATAGAGAGCTAGAAACGTCGATGAGAGAGAAACATCGACCAGCTGCCTCTTGCACACCCCCCACTGGGGATGTGCCTGCAACCAAGGTACATGCCCTTCACTGGAATCGAACCTGGGACCTTTCAGTCCGCAGGCCGACGCTCTATCCACTGAACCAAACCGGTTTCGGCTGATAGAAGGATTTTTTTTGCTTTTTAACACATTTATTCTTTATTTTTTAGAGAGCAGTTTTCAAAATAGGACCTTGATTTACAGTTTTGCTTTTTCTTCTTCTTCTTCTTTTTTAAATCAATCTTTATTGTTCAGATTATTACAAAGGTTCCTCATTTCTTCCCCCCTCCACCAGGTTCCCACCCCCCCCTCCGTCCCCTCCCCACCCCCCCATTGTCCTCATCCATAGGTGCACAGTTTATATTCAGTCTCTTCCCCTCCCTTCCCCCACCCCCCCAGAACAGTCAGTCCACTCCCTTCCCATGTCGCCGACTCTACCACAATGAACCGCTATTATTGTTCATCAGGTTTTTCAATCTCCTTTTTGTTTTTTTTTTAATTAATAAACTTTTACACTTCTAAGAATAAATTTTAAAATCTAATAATTTTAAGCCTTGTTTTTTTTCTGCCCTGGGAATTAAGAGCAAACTTGTTTACATGTAAACTTGCCCTTAGGCTATCAAAAGGTGTAGCCATTCAAATGTAAATGAACACATTGTTTAAAGATATCATAGCTGCTGGCTGGAATTGGATGACCTGTTCTGGGTGGGAAGGGCTTGTCCTCCCCTTTCTCCATTAAAATTAAGGTATTAGCTTTAAAACCTCTTTTTGGCAAGAGACCTTAAACTTTCAGAACTTTAAATTTTTCAGATAGTAAATCAGTTACTTAGCATTTTCTCAAATCAATAATACCTCCACATGCCCAATGATACACTTCACACAAAAGACATTTCCAAATAGATCAACCAACCTCATCCAAGCCCCACACAAGGCACTCACAGATCAATACCCCAGCGCTACAACAACTCAACACACCCAGATCTAAGCCTTCCTCCCTTGATTCAGCAGACCCTCAAGTTGATAGAAGGATTTTGATTTTGAATCTGCCTTTGAGGGATTCGGAAGGTAAAGAGAAGAAGCCACGATCGCTGTTGCGGCTGTGGCACGTGGCAGGCGTGGGATTTTCCTTGTTCTTGTGGGACTCAGAGCCACCTCAGCCGTGGGCAGGCTGGGGTCGTCTGTGCGGGTTTTTTTTGTGATGTGTGTGCTTCCTGATTTCCTGAACACAAGTGGTGGCTTCTCTGCCCCTGGCTCTCACAGCTCCTCCCAGGAGTTTGTAAGCCTCCAATTCCCTGCATTAAGTCCCTTCCTGCCTGAAATGCCTAGCATGGTTTGTCTTTTCTTTTTTTTTCTTTTCTTTTTTTCTTTTTTTAATATACTTTATTGATTTTTTTTACAGAGAGGAAGGGAGAGAGACAGAGAGCTAGAAACGTCGATGAGAGAGAAACATCGACCAGCTGCCTCCTGCACACCCTCTACCGGGAATGTGCCCGCAACCAAGGTATATGCCCTTGACCGGAATCGAACCCGGGACCTTTCAGTCCGCAGACCGATGCTCTACCACTGAGCCAAACCGGTTTCGGCATGGTTTGTCTTTTCTAACCAGATCTGGACCGGTACACATATATTACACCCACACCTCCAAGTCTCTGTGTATTCAGCTTCCTTCCTCCCTCCCTCCCTCCCTCCCTCCCTCCCTCCCTCCCTCCCTCCCTAACATATTTTATTGATTTTTTACAGAAAGGAAGGGAGAGGGACAAAGAGTCAAGAAACATTGATGAGAGAGAAACATCGACCAGCTGCCTCCTGCACACCCCCTACTGGGGATGTGCCCGCAACCAAGGTACAAGCCCTTGACAGGAATCGAACCTGGGACCTTTGAGTCCGCAGGCTGACGCTCTATCCACTGAGCCAAACCGGTTTCCGGCTCCTATTAAGAATAGGAGCCCCTATTCTTAGCTGAGCCCAGTGTCCTACAGACCAGAGCCCTTTGATTCTACCTGCTTTAGAAGAAACCTCCAGTAGTTGGCTGGTGTGGGAAGGACTGCTTGGCCCGGAGGAGAGCTTTGGGGCTGTGACTGCTACCTAGACAGATTTCCGACCCTTCGTCTTTCTGTAGTTCCTGTCTTACCCCAACTTCCAGAGTTACCTGGGCTGATGGTGCTGGAGCCTTTTGGAAGTTCTGTGGTGTATGTCAGATTTCACCCTGGCTTCCAGCTTTGTCAGCTTGTCCGAGTCTTTTTAGCGCTTACCCATCTGCAGTCCACGCTCCAGATTTTGTTGCTGTGGTTTATGTTTTCAAAAAAATCCCTCTAGCCGAAACTGGTTTGGCTCAGTGGATAGAGCATCGGCCTGCAGACTGAAGGGCCCCGGGTTCGATTCTGGTCAAGGGCATGTACCTTCGTTGAGGGCACATTCCCAGTAGGGGGTGTGCAGGAGGCAGCTGATTGATGTTTCTCTCTCATCAATGTTTCTAATTCTCCTTCTCCCTTCCTCTCTGTAAAAAAATCAATAAAATTTATATTAAAAAAAATCCCTCTACTGTCCTTTTGTTTGTGTTTCATGAAGGAGCGAAATTGATGTGTGCCCTAGTTCCCTAGAGTCCCACTTTTCCAAACTAAAAGCAAGAAGTCACTCTGTTCTCTTTTTGGCAGTAATTACCTTCAACGTTGTCTCATTTTCCAAGTCCCGGGATGTAAGCGTTGCTGCTGATCCTGTCAGGGAGCCTTTCTGAGAAACTTTGTGATCTCAGCTTGTGTGGAGTCTGGAGGCGCAGCTCTGAATTCTGCTTCTATTTCCTGCCTGTGGCTGGAAACTCACCCACAGCGGCTGCCGTCATTCATCACCCCTGCTGGGAGGGGTCCCGTGCCACCCAGTCTCCCTCCCTCTCTTTAAAAAACTGTAAATACACATAGCACAAAAGTGACCATCTTAACCATTTTATAAAAATATATATTTTATTGATTTTTTTTTTACAGAGAGGAAGGGAGAGAGATAGAAAGCTAGAAACATCGATGAGAGAGAGACATTGTCGAGCTGCCTCCTGCCCACCCCCCACTGGGGATGTGCATACAACCAAGGTACATGCCCTTGACTGGAATCGAACCTGGGACCTTTCAGTCCGCAGGCTGACGCTCTATCCACTGAGCCAAGCCGGTTAGGGCCATCTTAACCATTTTGAAGCATACAGTTTAGTGGTATTAAGTACATTCACATTGTTGTGCAACCATCACCACTATCCATCCCCAGACCTCTTTTCATCTTTCAGGACTGAAACTCTATATCCCTGATAATAATAACTCCCATGTCTCCCCTCTCCCCCGTCCCTGGCAACCACAAATCTGCTTTTCTCCGCATTTGGACTGCTCCAGGTACCTTATGTACGTGAGATCATATTGTATTTTTTTTTTAATTTTATCACTAGAGGCCTGGTGCATGAATTTGTGTATGGGTGGGGTCCCTTGGCTTGGTCAGTGATAGGTGCCATGGGGGTTGGGGGGCGCTGGCTGTGGGAGATTGGCTGGCCAGAGAGGTTGGCTATGGGAGCTCACTGACCACCAGGGGGGCAGCTCCTATGTTGAGCATCTGCACCCTGGTGGTCATTGTGTATCATAGCAACCGTTGACTGGTTGTTTGGTCATTTGGTTGCTTAGGTTTTTATATATATACCCTGTTTCCCCGAAAATAAGACAGTGTCTTATATTAATTTTTTCTCCCAAAGTTGCGCTAGGTCTTATTTTCAGGGATGTCTTATCTTTCCATGTGCAAGGTCTTATTTTCAGAGGATGTCTTATTTTCAGGGAAACACGGAAGATATAGATATTATCTGACAAGTCATAAACCTCTTTTTAAAAAAAATATATTTTATTGATTTTTAACAGAGAGGAAGGGAGAGAGATAGAGAGCTAGAAACGTCAATGAGAAACATCGACCAGCTGCCTCTTGCACACCCCCTACCGGGGATATGCCCGCAACCAAGGTACATGCCCTTGACCAGAATCGAACCTGGGACCTTTCAGCCCGCAGACCGACGCTCTACCACTGAGCCAAACCGGCTTCGGCTGACAAGTTATAAACCTCTTAAAACCACAGGGAAAGGTGTCTTGGGGATTTACCAAGTGTTTTGCATGTTGTGATTCTAGGTGTCCCAGGGGATGTTGGTAGAAGTGATCACAGGTAGTGTCCCTCGGAGATGACAGGAGGGCAGGTCCCTGTGGATGTAGCACAGGCCTCTGTGCTGCTGCTCACGTTCAGTATTATGGGGGTCATCGAGGACTCTCCTTGCCCCATGCACAGGAGCACCTATTTTTAGGGTTAGAAGAGCAGGGCAATGCAGTAATGACAAGAATTTAATGAATCTGAACAGGCCACTAGATTAGAGATGTTGCTTGAGGTACACAGTATGTGATCCCTGTGATAATATTAAAAAGCAAACATTTTGTTTTGTATTTATTAGCAAGTATAAGTACTTAGTTAGAGCCTGGTACACCCAGCCCTGAGCTATAGGTGCTGTAGGTGGTAGGGAGGGGGTGAGTATTTAGGAGGGAAGCAGAGGGTCACAGGAGGGGAGAACGACACAGTTTTTGCTTTTGAAGTGGAGTGGATGCACCAATTTTCAGTGTCTATGATGAGTCAAACAGTATACCAGGTACTTTTATATATTTATCTCATGCAATTACAATAGGAACTGGCTTAGAAGCGATAGTTAGTGGTGCTGCCCTGTTTTACAGATGAGGACACTGATAGTCAGAGATTAGGCAGCTTGATTAAGGACTTGTCCTAAGACTGGGATGTGGCAGAAATGGGACTTAGCCCTGATGAGTCACGAAGCACATCTAGGGTATTTAAGTTTTAAACAGTGTGGCAAGGGGACAGCACAAGGACAGTGGCTACTTAGTGTGGCTGTTCTAGAAGTGGAATGAGGAATAGTTGGTGGGAGGTGTGGAGTCCTTGAACAGGAATTCACTAGGAGTCCAGAGGGGGTGTGCTTTCATTAGGGTGATGATCGTGGGGGTAGAAGTGGCTGGGTGGTGGGAATAAACTCAATAGAAATTTTCATGAGCAGTATGACCCAACTTAATGATGGAATATGCAGTAGGTCAGAGACCCTTTAATTGTGAAGGACCCAAGAGCCCCGCCTCTTTTCTCTTGAGACTTTTCCCCCTAAGCTGTGGAGGAAGCAGAGACTGGCACATGCCTCTCACCCTCCCGCCCGATTGGCTCAATTCCCAGAGGAACTCAGGAGCTTGGGGCAGTATTTTTTCCCAGGAGCTAGAAATTTGAACAGATAGTCATATCACACAAGTAGTTATAGATGGGGTACATGCAAACGTTAATGTTTTATGACATCAAATCACGTTAGAGGAAAATGTGCTCCATGGTAACCACATGGGTGATTGGCCAAGAAGTTGACTGTTCTTGTGAGTTGCAACTATGAAAACTTTCTCCTAATCACATCGAGGGTTGCTGTGTTTGTCCTGGCTAATCCTTTGTAGCTGTTAAAGTGGTGACCTGGACAGAGATGTTTCTGTCCCCAGCAATTCTTAGAAATAGGCTTGGCCATCTGCTGGTGGGATTAGTGGGTTGATTGGCCAGGAGGAAAGAGGACACAGGGGCTTGAAGGTAAGGAATGGGCCAGGGAAAGGGCAGGGGTGAAAGTAATCCCCATAGTATATCCTTTGGGAACAACGGCTGAATTGTTCCTATGGACCCAGGGTGGGGCCTTCAGCCCGAAGCTCTGGGAGGAGCCTCCGCTGGTGTAGACTGTCTCCAGGCCCTGAGCCGCAGAACAGGACCATGGACAGATCCAGGGACTGGGCCTCCATCCATGAGGGTAGGTGGACTGTGGGGTTGCCAAACGCTGCAGCTACTTTACCAGGGTCTGGGGCCCCCGCACCGTGGGTCCGGTCAGGGAGCTGTCAGCCTGGGGCAGCCACCTCCCAGGACTCCAGCTGCCTGAGTGTGGGGAGTGGAGCTGGTGGGGCCTGCGAAAGCCCCTTCCCCTGCAGGAAAGCCTGGCGGGGCACTGGCACAAACTGCTGGAGTGGGATGGTTCTCCTTTGCCTGTCCCTTTTATCTTCTTGGAATGAAATAGCCTTGAAGAAAAAGAGGGAACTGCTCTCCCCCCCAGGCTCCCATGATGGTGTGTGCTAGCTCCTGCCACCAAAACGACATCTGCTTCTCAATTGCTCCAATCAGCAGGTGGGGGGAGGGCAGACTGGCCTGGGTTCAAATCCCTCCATCCCTTTACGTCTGAGTAGCAATATGACGTCAGCAAGTGCCTTAATTTCACTGGGTCTTGGCTTGCCTCCCCGTCGTACCCCCCTGCAGGGTTGTTATCACGGCTGCCCATCACCGTGAGTTACTGCTTCCCATCTCTTCAGCGGGAGGGATCCCTCCGAGAAGAAGGTGAAGTGGGATTTATTTTATTTATTTTTAATTTTTTAAAAATATATTTTATTGTTTTTTTTTACAGAGAGGAAGGGAGAGAGATAGAGAGCTAGAAACGTCGGTGAGAGAGAAACATCAACCAGCTGCCTCTTGCACACCCCCTACCAGGGATGTGCCCGCAACCAATGTACATTCCCCTAACCGGAATCGAACCTAGGCCCTTTCAGTCCACAGACCGACGCTCTACCACTGAGCCAAACCGGTTTCGGCTGAAATGGGATTTAAATGGTCTTGGCTTTGCAAGAGAGACATGCTGTTCTTGGTAATTGTCTGTGAGGCACTGCTCTGTGAGGCTCTGCCCAGGGCATGAGCATGTGCCGCCTCCTGAGGGGGAACCGTGCGGGGCTGTTCATCCTCACGTCCGCCCCCTTGTGACGGGCTCTTGGGGGTGAGCCTGCACACCGCGTCCTCATGGATAATGCAGCTGATCAGGGGAAAGGCATCCTGGAGAGACCCATCTCTTTCAGAAAATGAGAAGACAGGACCGTAAAGGGTCTTTGCCTTTGACAGGGTGGCCTCCCAGTTTCTTTCCTTAGATGTAAGCTGGGAACCACTTCGATGCGTGGCGGCTCCATGTTAGCCCTGCTGCGGACGCTCACCTCGTGCCTTCAGCCTCTGATGATTTCGGTTTTGCCCGCCTGTCCTGTGAGGATTAATTATTGTAGCTGCTCTCCGTGCCGTGCTCCAACCCCCGATCCCCGGCGTCCTCCTTGCTCCGAACACCCAGAGCAAGGATTTGGTTTCATACTCAGGGAAAAAGTTAATAAACGCTGCCTCAGAGGGACAGTGAATTTATATTGTGCCAAAGCCTCGCTGCTCAACCCCTGCCTTTAGCCTGTGCCGCTCTGAGGGGTAGCCGTCCTCTGCAGAGAGGGAGACCTCCAGGTTGCAGTAAGCTGGAAGAGCCATTGCATGAACATTTCTATCTTTTCTTTCTTTCTTTTTTTTTTTTTTTTTTAATATTTTATTGATTTTTTACAGAAAGGAAGAGAGAGGGATAGAGAGTTAGAAACATCGATGAGAGAGAATTATCGACCAGCTGCCTCTTGCACACTCCGCACTGGGGATGTGCCCCGCAACCAAGGTACATGCCCTTGACCGGAATCAAACCTGGGACCTTTCAGTCCGCAGGCTGATGCTCTATCCACTGAGCCAAACCGGCTTTGGCTCTATCTTTTCTTAACACTTCCTGGCCACAGAATGCTTTATCAGCATTCGGCAGACAGGCCGGCACCACCTTGAGATGCTGCGCATTTGCTGTTTTCTCCTTAGCCGAGTGTATTTCAGTGGATTTGCTGTTGAAACCAAAATTTTGGACTTTGCAAATATTGTAGCTGGTGGCTCTGTTCCACTGGCCACCTGTTGAGACTTTCCTTGAGCTCCAGAGGGCAGGGCTTTCGTCCGCATTTCCTTCTTCGGGCTGCGTCCTGCCTGCCCTTGATCTGGAGCCTGGTTTTGCTTTCTTAGGGCACATTTGCTTCCCACCTGCATGTGCTTAGCTTTTTCCTTTAAAAACCGTCGTCTGTTTGTTTTGCTCGAGAAGCGAGAATGGACTGGGGATCTGTACGTTGGAATATTCATAGCTACTATTCCGAGAGGGAAGTGCCTGAGAGGCTGAATTAATAGGCAGATGAATGCCTAGGACTGAGAGCAAGGACTGAGCAGAGGGAGGTGGGCAGTCTTGTGAAGTACTGAGTCAAAACAGTTAGGAGTTGTCCTTGCCTGGCCCTTTTCCACACAACCCCACATCTCGTCCATCTCCTGGGCTCATACCCTGAGTCTGCCCAAGGTTCACCTTTCTCTGCTGGGTGCCCCCTTCCTGCTCCCTCCCACCCCCTCTCCCAGGCTAAGCCACCACATGGCCTTGCTCAGACAGGGCTGTCTAAAAGGATTTTCTGTGATGTTGGAGTGTGCCCTATCTATCTTGTCCCAGCCACGTGTGCCCTGGCCATTGAGCAGCTGGAGATGTGTCCAGTGCAGCCAAGAAATGAAGTTTTAATTTAACACAATTTAAATTAATTTAGATTTAAATATTCACACGTGGCCAGTGGCTACTGTATTGGACAGCGAAGGTCTAGGATCTGTAATGGCCTCATAACCACACATTCTCTTGAGCCTTCTGTCCCTGTAGTTTTTCCCCAGGAGCCAGAGTGACCTTTTAAAAATGTCTAGCACCCGGCCGGCATGACTCAGTGGTTGAGCACCAACCAGGAGGTCACGGTTCGATTACTGGTCAGGGCACATGCTTGGGTTGCAGGCTTGATCCCCAGTGTGGGGCGTGCAGGAGGCAGCCAATCAATGATTCTCTCTGATCATGGATATTTCTATTTCTCTCTCCATCTCCCTTCCTCTCTGGAATATGTATATGTATATGTATATGTATATGTATATGTATATGTATATGTATATATATATGTATATATATATTAAAAATGTATATCAGATAGTGGCATTTCTCAATTGAAAACCATTCAGTGTTTTTCATCCCACTTAGACTGAACTCCAACTCTGCTCCTCAGATCCTGCTACCTCTCCCTCGACCTTAGCATCCTGACTTTCTGTTTGTTTTTGTTTTTGATGATGTAGCTAAGCTTTCTCTCGAGTGCTGGCCTTTGCACCTGCTTTTTGTCTAGCTAGGGTGTTCTTCCCACTTTGCTTGTTTGGCCCCTCATCCTTGAACTCGCCCCTCCCCCCATCCCCTGAGCTGCATAATGACCCCCATCCCTCTTAACTCTCCACCCTCCCCCAGGCTTCTCTATCTGTTGTGGGGTCCAACCCTGGGTTCAAAATAAGACCACTGGAGGCTGATGATTGATTAAAAAAAAAGAAGGCAAGGATTTATTGAACTGGCCAGGACGGCCGCAAGAGCACCACACGCAGGTGGAGTCTACAGGACCGCACTGTTCCAGGTGTAGGCAGTCCTTTTAAAGGTCCAAACCTTTGCTCTAAATTCTAAAGGCTTGGAACAGCCCGCAGGGTCGTTCCCAGCCACATCCTGCTGGACGTTGGAATGTGGCTGTATCTTGCGAAAGCAGATAGTACAGAAGCAGAGCTCAGAGGTTAATCTCTAAAGGTTATCTACAGTTTCTACCCCTGAAGCTACTGAGTCAGTGGGAATCCATCTCCTGAGGTCCTGGTTCACAGGCACAGGAAAATTGCCTTAGCCTCCAGGTCTCCATCTGGAAGCTGAGGCAACTACCCTATTGTTTAAGCAAGTTCAGAAGCCAGAATAGCAGGGTTAAAATTCAAACAGCAGTTTTTAACTCAAGTATGATTGCTACCATATTTCACTATCTCCGTTATTGCTTCTGGAAACTATCTCCTGTATCTCTTGTTTGTTTTCGGTCTCTCCTTACCAGGATGAAAATGTCATCAGGGCACCAACCTTGCTTGTCTGATTCTCTGCCGAATAAACCCCTGCCCCAAACCCCCCACCAACTTCTCTTGCCCCCAGAGAAGCCAGCGCAGCCTTATTCTCTTCCTCAGCTTCTTTTCCAGACTCCTCACGACTGTCCGACTGTCCCCCGGCTGGAAGCTTGGATGGCACCCAGCTGGGATACGGCGTCCTTGATGTGTTTTGCTTTTTTTGTGTTGTAATCACATTTGAGTCTGGCTCCCTGAGATTCCAGTCCTCCTCTCCTCGCTTTTACTTGTGTGCTCCCAAAGTTCTCTAGCTACACATTTCAAAACAATCTCTTAGTTATTCCAGACCTTCCTTTCACTTTGAGTAACGAGACTACGCAGCACCCGGAGGCTGTGGAGGTGGCTTGCAAAAGCCTCAGGAACGCTTTGGTGAAGAAAAAGGAAACATTTGGACGACGCTTATTCTGTTCCATATACTTATATTTGGTTCTAAATACACGCTGTGAAGGAAAATCTTATTGTTTCGGAAGAAAAATTGGAAAATACCGAAGGACAGGAGGAAGAAAACAATCTCACATTATTTGGTCTTGCTGAGAAAACATGTGCCACCCAGCGTGCACGTCACATGAACTATGACATCACACACAGAGTTTTATCACTGGCTCCATCCCTCAGAAATACCTCCAGTAACTACTCATCACAAGTCAATTTTAAATGGCCGAAGAGTGTTAACTTCCATGAATGTGCCATAAATTACTAAACATGTCTGTTGTTGGGCATTCAGGTTATTTCCTTTCACTGGTATAAGTACCTAATTTCCTTATTTTCTTTTTTAATTCTCACCTGAGGATATTTTCCCATTGATTTTTATTTTATTTTATATTTTATTGATTTTTTACAGAGAGGAAGAGAGAGGGATAGAGAGTTAGAAACATCGATGAGAGAGAATCATCAATCAGCTGCCTCTTGCACACCCCCTACTGGGGATGTGCCCGCAACTAAGGTACACGCCCTTGACCGGAATCGAACCCGGGACCTTTCAGTTCCCAGGCCGACGCTCTATCCACTGAGCCAAACCGGTTTCGGCCCCATTGATTTTTAGAGAGAGTATCAGAGAGAGAAAGACAGAGAGAAATATTGATGTGAGAAAAATGCATTGATTTGTTGCCTCCTGCACAAGCCCGGACCAGGGCCGGGTTGGGGAGGAGCCTGCACCAGAGGTATGAGCCCTTGACCCGGAATCGAATTTGGGACTCCCGCAGGCCCACACTCTATCCACTGAGCCAAACCAGCTAGGGCTTATTTTCTTTTTAAAAAAATCAGTGTTCCAGGGAGGAGAAGGGGGAAGGTGGGGGGAGGGATGCAGTTGGTCCTGTACATGGATGTGTGGTGACTCTATCTACCCACATCCTGTTCCTCTTTGTGGCGATGACCGCTTGTTTTCCACCCTGTCCCGAGATTCTAAAAACAAGCGTTACGCAGCTCCCCTTGCTGCTCACGCGTGCTGGCCCTGCCTTCCTGCCCCCCTGCAGAGGCTGGTCTCCAGGGGCACGGCACGTAAACAAATGCTCCGGACACCGACCGATTGACAACGTGGTGTATTTTTAATTGAAATGACGGGTCCCTGGCCGCTCTGAAACACGTGGTAACCTTGACCTTTCCATTCGCCATTGTTTTTAAACTTCTTTTAAATGCCAGGCAGTATAACAAAACGGTGACTTCTTCCTTGATGGGACTCCTGAATAGTATGCAGTATAACGGAAAGTAGTAAATGAACGGCCATGGATATATCGTGTCTATATTGGAGAGGGGGTTTCAACCGCGGGCTTCTGCTGCTGCTCTTCTCTCAGACGGTTGGATCGAGGGATGGGAGAAGCTTTCAAAGGGAATCCTTACCCAGCCTTAGGGAAATCCTGAGTGATTTCAAGCCTTGCATCTTGGTCAAGTTTCTGTTTAGTGCCTCACGAAGATGATAGTTAGAATCTCATTTAGCTAAGAACCCGCGGAGAAGCACACGCTGGCCGCTCTTGGCTGGGTGGCCTCTGAAAGTGGGAGCCAGAGAAGGGTCAGAGGTGGGATGGGGTGTGGAGATGGCAGCCATTCTCCCAAAGAGCCAAGTGAGGCAGACTTGGTGACAGAAGGGAGGAGAGCTGGGGCAGTGGGGTTCAGGTGTCCAAGCTGCTAAGAGTGAGACTCGAGCCAAACAAACCAGAAAAGCTAGTATTCCTGCTGGGGCCTCAGGCTGTATGTCTTATGCACAACCACCAGTTTTCTTTTCTTTATTTTAATCGTCACCTGAAGACATGTTTTTATTGATTTTTAGAGAGAGGAAGGGAGAGAAAGATGGAGACAGAGAAGAGGAAAGAGAAAGAAAGAGGGAGAGAAGGTGGGAGGGGGAGACACAGTGAGATAGATAGATAGATAGATAGATAGATAGATAGAGATTGATTGGTTGCCTCCTGAATACTCCCTGACCAGAGATTAAACCCAAAACCGAGGCATGTGCTGTGATCGGGAATCAAACCCACAACCTTTCGCTGTACGATGACGCTCCAGCCGCCTGAGCCAAGGGGCCAGGGCCAGTTTTCCTTTGATGCTGCCCATTATTTAGTTATGCCAGATGTGAAACGGAGCCTGTGCTCCGCTTAAAAAAGGGACACTGAGGACCCGTTAGAGAGAATTAAACCATGTCGCGGAATGACAGCAAATTACACAAACCTGCCATCGATTCCATCCGTGTTCAGTCCTGGTTGGTTCCAGACACTGTCTTTGGAATTCAGAAACGAATGTGATACACATTTCCTGCTCTCAAGGGTGGGGCGGGGGGGGGGGGGGGGGGCTGTGCTGCTCAGCTTCTGAATGCAGTGGCCCAGAGTGAAGGAAGCCTGGGTTTCTCACAGCCACAGGTTTCAAACAGCAAGATGCTAACCGTTGTGAAGTGGAGGTGGGTCTGGGGTGGAGGGCCATCAACACAGGTGGATGAGCAGGGAGATGAAGGAACTGGTCTGAACAGAGGCTGGCAGAGGCTGGCAGGTGGACAGCTGCACTGTGTGGGATCTGGGTTGCATCCATAGTACATCGGCATGGGCAGCTGGCTTTGAGGGGGCTGCTCGGAAGGCCTGAGGCCTGATCTGGGCGTTCCCAAGGTCCCTGAGGTGACGCTTTCCTGACAGTGAGACTCGTAGGATTGGGCAGTTCACCCAGCCCTGGACTAAGGCTACCCAAAGGGAAGCCAGCTGACTGGGCCAAGAGATAAGTACAAGCATCGACAGTACATGCTTAGAAATTTCTATAGCAACCTGACTTTGCAGCCACCTCCAAGTGCTTGAGCAGCAGCCCAGTGTGTCTGAACAGGATGGAGACCCATTTGGGTTTCGTGGGGCTTACACGTGTGAGCACGTTCACGTCTGGCTGGAGCTGGGAACTAGTCCTGTGCAGGGGGCCACGTATCTTTCCCCAGTGAATAGGAACAGAACAAAGCACTGGACAAGCAACCTCCTTCACAATTGTGGTTTGAGAAACAGCACTGGAGGTGCTGGCCCTCAGTTGGCTGGAGTGTCATTTCTTACAGCCAACAGTTGTGGGCTTGATTCCGGGGCACAGCCCATGACTAGGTTGCGGGTTTGAGCCTTGGTTAGGTTATGCTCAGGAGGCAGCTGATCAATGTTTCTCTCTCACATTGAGCGTGGAGGTAATGGGAGTGAGGCTGTGGGCCCCAACGGCAAGGACTTAAATAATCTACAACCACTTATCACATCCCATTTTCAGTTCAGTCTTCATCAAAGTCCAGACTCACCTTCCCCTCGTCCCCTTCCTCCTTGTCATCAGCATGTGCTCTTTTTTTTCATAAACATTATTTTCCTATGCACAATTCTATGCCTATGTTCTACACACATTACACATAATGCATACATGCAGCATTTTAAATAAGGTTAAAGTATTTTATTGTGTTTATATGTCACATGTTCTTAGCTCCTCTACTTGAGGCCATTGCTAACTTTTCCAGTTTTAAATAGTATATCTGAGAATATTTTTAAACAAAATTTTTTTTTCTATTTCTATTGAGTCCCTGGGATCTGTCCCCAAAGGTGAAATACTGTGTCAAAGGTCACAATTTTACTGCTCTTTAGAAAGACAGAATCAATTTCTATTGTCAGAATCGATGCACAGACTTCTCTGTGTCTCCAGGCTGTGCAATTATAATGCTTTTTATTAGTTTAGTAGGCTTATACTAGTACACTCGCCTGGAAGTTGTTTTAATGAGCTTACTTCAGGAGTGGCGAGGATGTGATGATTTGAATTTAATATTTTCTCACCTGTAAAATTAAAAAATTTTTTTAAAAAAAATATATTTTATTGATTTTGTACAGAGAAGAAGGGAGAGAGAGACAGAGAGTTAGAAATGTCAATGAGAGAGAGTCATCAATCAGCTGCCTCTTGCACACTCCCTACTGGGGATATGCCTGCAACCAAGGTACATGCCCTTGACCGGAATCGAACCCAGGACCCTTCAGTCCCCAAGCCGACACTCTATCCATTGAGCCAAACCGGTTTCGGTAAAATTAAATAATCTGAAAAAAAAACTCTTACCAAGTTGAACCTGGATGTTGACATCTTGTAATTTTATCAGTTTTACGTAGTTTGCATGTAAGCTTTTTTCTTCATTGTCCTTTACAGCTTTACCCATGCTGTTATTGTTGGTCTTTATTTGGTTCATTATATTTTGTGGTGTCAAACTTGTTATTAGTGTTTATATATTTGTTCCCAGCTACGCCATCTCTTTTGTGAGTCTATATTTTTTGTTTAGAAGTTATTTCCCCTTTACCAGGGGGATAAACATGCTGTTCTTCTCTTTCCTAGTTTTTAAAATGTGATCTCTTGGATCTGTCTGAACCTTATTATAGTGTTTGGTGTAAGATGTGGATCTAGATTAAATTCTGGAGTAACTTTGATTAGTGATTTCCCCCTCATTCTTTGGGTTTGACATACTAAGAGTTTTTGCCATATGGAATGAATTTATTTTTCTTGAATCTCCATTGTTATGCCACGATTTATTCCAAAAGTTAACCCAATATATAGAAATGTCATTTGTAATCTCTTTAATAAAGCACTCTACGACCGTGACTTGAAAAAAATATATCATTTTGACTTCTTTCCTCATATTCTTTGAGTTGTATTTCACTGTTAGTACAGTTCCCTATACCTGCCTGATTAAAACAATTGTTTAATTTTTATTTTCTTTTGAAGACATATTGCACGAACTCTTAAGACAAAGGACATTGGACATTAAGAAAAAGGTTCGCCCTACCTAGTCTTGACTGTCTACTAAGTTACTTATCTTCTGTGTACATGCTGCTGGCATCATTACGGAAGCCACGATGGAAGCCTCGTTTTCCCAGTTTTAACTCAGTGCCTGTCCTACAGAAGGCCCTGCCTGACTGCTTGCTGCACTTTGGGCCTCAGGAAGGCAGATGCTTTATGGTGCTTTCCTGAAGCAGTAATTTTAGTGGAGGAGTGGCTGGTTCATGGGAATATGGGGTTGAAGGTTCAAAAACCTCAAGAGTCAGTCAGCTTATCTCTCATCTCAGGCTACAAACCGTTCTCTGTGCTGTGGTCACAAAGGAACTGGGAGAGATTTGTCAGCAGGCTTGTCCTCAGTAGTGAAGCTGTACCTGGCATGGAGCGTTGACCGTGGATGTGAAATAATGTGTCTTTATGAGACCAATATTTAGACATTAGTAAGGCAAGAGAGAAGAAAGTGTGCCTCATTAGACTGCCGGGTTTGTTCTGTACGGGGTACCTTTGAAGGTGTTTTGTGTCTTAGTGTGTCCTGAGTGTTTAGAATTATTGTCAAGTTCCCTGGATGGTGTCTCCATCTCAGCTGCTGGCAGAGGGGCATTCGCTGCCTCAGAGGTCAGCCCGTGTGTGATGGAAGAAGCCTGTGGGAGTCTGTCATAGAATCCTTTCCTATGTGCGGCCATTTGTCTGAGTGCCAAAGCCTATTTCTCTTTGATTATGGACTTTGTGACAATATCAAGTGACTCCAGAAATTGAGAATGAATATTTGGCATATTAAATTTTTATCAAATGCCCTAATAAGTAAAACACTCATGGCAATGAAATTAGCAGACTTTATAATTATTTTAGAAACTATAAACTCTTGCATTATGTAGCTAGTTTACAATTAAACCTTTTTTTCTTCTGCTTAGTAATTTTTTTGGTTCTTCTGCTAATTGCCTAATATATTTTTCTGACATTAACATTGGTTACCACTAGTCTGGGGAGCGGTCAGATTCCCTTTTTTCTTCCATCTGCTTGCTTCTTCCCCCCTTATAAAATAATTGAGATAAATGCATGCAGCACACAGAACTTTTAGCTTATAACGAATAATTACCAACATTTATGTAATGCATTACAGCACAGAATGTGTTTTGTCTTCTTTGACCTTCATGAAACCCCGTGAGAAGGGGATTATTGGTACAGAGGCAGATACCGAAGTGCAGAGCCTGCATAACAACCTGCCTTAGTTTCCCTGGTATATCTTCTGGTTGTCCTTCTTTTGAACAGAATTACATTTTATTGGAACAGAATGGAAGTTTAAAAAAAAAATCATAACATGTGTTGCTCAATGTAATAGGATTAATGAATATAACTAATCATTATGATGAAGTAATATTTTTAAAAATATATATATTTTATTGATTTTCCACAGTGAGGAAGAGAGAGGGATAGAGAGCTAGAAACATCGATGAGAGAGAAGCATTGATCAGCTGCCTCTTGCACACCCCCTACTGGAGATGTGCCCGCAACCAAGGTGCATGCCCTTGACCAGAATCGAACCTGGGACCCTTCAGTCCGCAGGCCGACGCACTATCCACTAAGCCAAACCAGTTTCGGCTGAAGTAATATTTTTCTTAAGAGTTATGATTATGCAAAAGAATATGTTTATTATTTAAAAAATCTTTTGAAAAGATTTACCTAACTTATTGATAAAATGAATATAATATGAAGAACTTTTCTAATTTTATTCAAATGATCTCATTTAAGGGAAAAAATGTATCCAGAAGCACAAGCTATAAAATTCTGAGGTTTTTGGCTATTTTACAATCAAGTTTTAAAAATTTCATTTGAAAGTATTTGTTGCCAGAATATAAAGTTGAAACTGATTTCTGTCTATTTAATTACCCTATTGCCTCGCTAAATTCATGTATTAGTTTCACTAGTTGTTATTTTTAGTTGTTTGTATATTTGTTAGGATTTTCCATATAGACTATAACGTCATTCTTATGTTTTTTTTCCCCTCCTTGACTTCTGCAGTGTATTTGCTACAGTGATATGCACCTGTGTGAACCAGTGCTGCTATAATGTTCTCTTTGTGTCAAAACGTTATGTCTGGCTTATAAACCATAGATACAGTGTTGAAAGATTTTATTAGAAAAAATTTAAAAGCCTATCTTGAGCTGTTAGAACTTTGAAAATTATATTTCATATATTGGTAATGAGTGTATGTTTCGACATTATAAAGGGGGAGGGAAATAAATGATGATGAAAGGAGACTTGACTTGGAGTGATGAACCCACAATATAACATACAGGTGATGTGTTATAGAATCGTACATCTGAAACCTATATAATTTTATTAACCATATCACATTCAATAACAATAAAAAAATGCAATGTAAGGAATTTTGATAGAAGTTCGTTGGCAATTCTGACAGGCATTTAAGCATTTTGTTTTGTTTGCAGGGGTGTGACTAAAAGGATCTTAATAAAAATTCACTCCCACTGGGGCAAAGTGGCTAATTTTAGATGCTAAGTTTACAGGGAAGCATGTTAAGCAGATTGAGAGAAAAGGGGAGATGAGACTAGGATAGAAACTCAAGTATCTAAAATGTGAATAAATATTTTTGACTATTCCTTGTAGCAGTATGTCTATAATGAAACAATATTTGAAATATTGCATAGAGAGATAAAAAGATTCAGATTTAACTCTGACACTCCCAAGTTGTGTGAACATGGGCAAGCAACTTATCCTTAGTTTAAAAAAACAAAACAAAACCTTTAAAGTGGAAATAATAATAAGCAGCTTGCAGTATTGTTTGGATTAGACATAATATATGTAAAGCACCTGGCACATCGTAGGCCTGCAATAGCATGTAGTTATGATTATTATAGGACTCCACCCTCTAGCACTTACTTATTAAATTATTATTTATGTATTAAATTATTATAACTTATCAATGGATACCATCAAAAATCATATCTTCAAAGAATAATATCTTGCCATAGCTGGTTTGGCTCAGTGGACAGAGCATTGTCCTGCGGATTGAAGGGTCCCGGGTTCTATTCCAGTCAAGGGCACATACCCCAGTTGCAGGCTGGATCCCCAGCCTTGGTCCAGGCTCCTGTGGGAGGCAACCAATCGATGTTTCTCTCTCTCTCTCCTCCTCCTTTCCACTCTCTCCAAAAATCAATGGAAATATATCCTTGGGTGAGAATTAACAACTACAAAAAAATAATAATAATAATTTTTTTTGAAGATCTTGGTGCTGCTGAAAGGAAAGTGCATGTTCCTGGAGGCTGCATTGACAGATGAGGAAGTAGCCTTGAGTGATGGTAGTTGGATCGCCCATTTTCTTCTGTCTCTTATTGTCATTTACCCTGGTTTGGAGAGTCAGACAAACACGTTTCCTCGCCCGGGCCTCTGAGGATCTCACACAACGAGACTGTGCTTAGTTGTCCGGAGCACTGGAACCCGGGCTGGGGCGGCCGTGGAGCCACTGGGGCCACCGCAGTGACTGGCAGCCAGGTGGCCCTGCCAGGCTTTGTCTTCATCACTCGCCCTCCTTCCCCTTCCCTTACTCTGAATCTAGACTCCTCGGTGAGGCGTTGTTGGCTAATGTTGTAACCTGTCTCTTTCTTCTAGAATTCTGAAGGCGGACTCTATGTTTGCATGAATACGTTTCTGGCCTTTGGAAGGGAACACGTTGAAAGACATTTTCGAAAAACTGGACAGAGTGTATACATGCACCTGAAAAGACATGTGCGAGAGGTGAGAGAACTGCCTTGGTATCTTTCTTGTGACGTGGTCTTAGTGTGTGAATCGCGTGGAGACTTTACTGTGTCCACGTAATGTCTGAGCCTCCTCGATGACGGGACACAGCAATAGGATTGTCTGTAGGAAGTCGTAGATTCCCCCCAAATATCACCTTACCCAGCTTTATTTCTCTCTCCCTCTGAACCTCTGCTTGGAGTTAAGAAGATATGGGTTGGAAAAAAAAAACAACTCAGAAAATAATAGTAGAAACACGCATGGATCTAAAAATCAAAATAAAAATATTTGGATACTTTTGCTTCAGATTCATTTTCTCCTGTCTGTTTCCATCACTTCCTAGAAGTAACCATAGCTGTGAATTTGTTGTTTCTCACTCCTATGCATGTCACTGTTTATTATAGGCACTCACCTTCTATATGTGGAATGACTGTGTGTTTTAAAGATGCAGATAAATACTATCATACTGTTGCCTGTGAATCTGTGGAAAGCTTTCCCTTTCAACATTGTTTTTGGAATCTGTTCATGTTGTGATGCATTTGGCCGTACTTAAGTCATTTTACTAATTTTTCTACCTTGTCACTTATTATTCTATTCTCCTATTAATGAACATTTAGATTGTTTCTATTTTTTGTTGTTGCTTCTATTAGCAATGCAACGATTAACATTTTCAACTTTTTCTCCTGAGAGTACATGTGCAAGATCTTTTAAGAAAATCTATGTAGAACGATAATGCTGGCTTGTGGCCGTGCTTCTCCTTGATATTTGCAAGTTCTCCCCGAGACTGGTTGTACCAATTTATACTCCTGTCTTGATTTCCATAGCCTCACATTTGCTCAGACTTTTCCTTTTGCCAATCTCATGGTTGTGAAGTAACATCTTAAATATTTGGCCTTTCCTTCTGGGAGAGATAAACATCTTTGTATGGTTATTGGGCATTCTGGTTTCCTCTTCTCTGAGTTGCCTATTTATATTTTTGATCTATTTCTCTACTGGCTTATCTTTTTTCTTAAAAGTTTTTTCTCTCTCACATTCTAGATAAAAAAAACATTTTGCTTTGTTGTTTTTTAAATACATTTTTATTTATTTCAGAGTGGAGGGGAGAGGGAGAGAGAGTCAGAAACACTAATGATGAGAGAGAATCATTGATTGGCTGCCTCCTGCACACCCCACACTGGGGACCAAGCCCACAACCTGGGCATGTACCTCGACTGGGAATCAAACCTCGACCTGCTGGTTCATAGCTCAATGCTCAGCCACTGAGCCACACCAGCTGAGCAATTTTTTGCTTTGTTTATGAATTATAGAATAGAATTTTTGAAGTTTGATGTACTAAACATTTGTTACAAATTGTGTTCTTTTGTACTGTGTCTGAGAAATTGTTTTCCAACTCAAATCATGCAGATATTTGTTTTAATACTTTTACTTTTTTAGAAGTGTGTGTATAGTTTAATGTTTTAGGTCTTTAATCACCTACAAGTTATTTTTATATTTCTGTGAGTGTGGGGAAATACACGTTATTCTCCATGTCGATAGCCAGCTGTCCCACTATTTCGAGAGCTGTGTAGCCTTTCCCAGGGACTTGCAGAGCCATTAAAAAAAAAAAAATTTTAACTCACCATCACCACTTGGGCCTGTTTGGGGGCTCAGTCCTTTCCTGCTGATCTTATTTTTTATCTCTGCATTGGTGCGACAAGCCTGACATCTGGTAATGCAAGCACTGTTTCCGTGTAAATTTCTCACAGAACTTTCCTGTTTTTTTTTTTTTTTAAATATTTTATTGATTTTTTACAGAGTGGAAGAGAGGGATAGAGAGTTAGAAACATCGATGAGAATCATCTATCAGCTGCCTCCTGCACACCCCTCACTGGGGATGTGCCTGCAACCGAGGTACATGCCCTTGACCGGAATCGAACCTGGGACCTTTCTTATTTATTTATTTATTTATTAAAAAAATTTTTTTAAGAAAATTATTGATTATGGTATCACATAATTGTCCTCATTAACCTGGGTCCTTTCAATCCTCAAGCCGACGCTCTGTCCACTGAGCCAAATCGGTTTCGGCCTTCCCTGGTTTTTGACACTGATTTTTCTTTGTGGATTTTGGAATCAGTTCATCTAGTTTTAAAAATCCTGTTGCGATTTTGATCAGGATTGAATTCATTAAGTAGATGAAGCTATAACCCACGTCATTGTGTTAGTTTTACGAGGACAGGTATTTTTGTCTGTTTTGTTCACTTCTGTGTCCTCAGCCCTAGGTGCTTTGTAATATTAATTGAATGATTATTCAACATGGCATACCTTCCTATTTATTCAGGGCTCCTTTATGTCCTTCAACAATATTTGGGAATTTTCAGTAAAGGAGTTATAGTTAGTTAGCTTTTTAAAAGGGTCTCTGTAATTTTTGTAACTATTATAACTGCTGTCTTTTATTTTTTTTATGCATTTTAATGTTATCAATGGTGCTTGGGGATTGTTATTAATTTTCAGATGTTGATTTTATATTTAGCAGTATTTGTTCAACTTTCACTGTAGCCCTAATAGTTTGTAGACTATCTTGGATCTTCTAACTCATCAGTGTTGAGTTGAAGTTCATGTAATCTCTCCCCCTAGCCTACTTAACATGCCCTCTGTTTATTTTGGACAGTGAGGAGAGATCCCAAAATTAGACCGTGGGGACAGTAGGGGGAAGAGGAGGAGAAAGGCCAGGAGGTCAGATAAGCCATTAACTCAGTGATGATGTTGGCCTAATATTGCATGACTTACATTTACTACTCCCCTCAGTCGGGACACAGAAGTTCTTGTGCAGTCTGCTTTGTTCCACACATTTCTTAGTATAAAGTGATGGATTTTATAAAACAGAGGGGTGGGCAAGTGAAACAGGCCCAGAGACTTGAAGTAGCTTGCTCACAGCCGCAGAGGCAGTGGCAGGATTGCAGGATGCTGGGAGTCTTACACAGCTAGCTCTGTCTCCGAAATGTTAGGTTGAATAGTTCACTCTGACCACAACCCTCTCTTGGCTTAGCTCTTCTACTCACTTATCTGATGTGGATCTGCTGTTCTCCCACTGACAGCTCTGGGCCTGTGACATGCCCGGGCAGCCCCTTCCCTGCTTGGTGAGCCTGCGTATCAGGATCCCTGTTTGTTTATTTATTTATTTTTTATTTATTTTTTATAGCAAAGGTGGAGATTTATTGAAGAACAAGTACAGACTCCCACATGGGGAACGGGAAAGAGCCCCCCAGGATCCCTGGTTTTAAACATTCCATTATCCCCAGTACCCTCCACTGACCCTCACCCCCATATCTTGCCTCCCTAATTGTCCTCCAGAACTCCTACTGGTCGTGGCATTGGCATCATCCTCTGCTTTCCTGCGCACATTGCTGGGAGCCTGCACTGCACGGGGTCTGGACCCGTCCTGTTTCTGGCCTCCCCCTCTGCTGGGCCCATCACTGCTCAGCAGACCTAGTCTGTATCCGCTCCCACTCCAGACTCCAGATGCCTTCCTCCCTCCTGATTCTCGGGAAAGGATTTGGCTTGTACTTTCCTGAGAAAACAAGGGCCCCATGGACAGGGACTCCTCGAGCTCCTTTCTTGCCCCCTGGGAACTCACCTGCATCCAGTCCCTCCATCTCAGCAGAAAGCTGTGTTCTCTCTGTCCTCCTAGTCCTCTTTCCTCCAACCTGGGACATTGCTCCTTCATTCACTCCACTCCCTCCGACACCCCCCGACCACTCCCTCTTCTGGCTGTTTATTCTCCTATCTTAAAAAAGAACACACCACGCCCCAGCCGGGTGGCTCAGTTGGTTGGAGTGTGGTCCCATACACCAGTACGCTGTGGGTTCAATTCCTGATCAGGGCACAGGCCTGTTTCGGATTCATTCCCTGGTGGGGGCTCATATGGGAGGTAACTGATTGATGTTTCTCTTCCTCCTTCCCTTCCTCTCTCTCTAAAATAATCAGAAAAATAGAAAAAACATATCCCCTGGTGAGGATTAAAAAAAAAAAGTACACACCACAAAATTGTCCCTCTTATGTGTCCTCCTTTAGTCACCCCATCCTTTAATTGAAGCTTTTTAAAGAAATTTTCTATTCTCATCACCTCGACTACATCTCCCTCTAAGTTCAACGTTGCAGTCTGATCTCCTGTCAACCCATTACAACTGCGACGGTGTCAGTGACCTCTTTGGTGTCACTCTTGGTGGACATATTTTAGCCCTGATTTTATGTGATGTTTTGAGCATTTGAACTTATTTTTCTTTCTCTCTCTCTCTCTCTCTCTCTCTCTCTCTCTCTCTCTCTCTCTCTCTCTCTCTTTTAATATATTTTATTGATATTTTACAGAGAGGAGGAAGGGAGAGAGATAGAGAGCTAGAAACGTTGATGAGAGAGAAACATTGACCAGCTGCTCTTGCACACCTCCTACTGGGGATGTGCCCGCAACCAAGGTACATGCCCTTGACCGGAATCGAACCTGGGACCTTTCAGTCTGCAGACCGACGCTCTACCACTGAGCCAAACCGGTTTCTGCTGAACTTGTTTTTCTTTTGCAACTGCTCCTTCTTGCTTTCTTGGGCACCATTCTTCCCTTCTGTCATCCTGCCTTTCAGGTCGCCCTTCCTCACTCTTGCAGTAGCATCACTTTCTTCATTTGCCCCTTGGTCATCAGCATTTCCTAGTATTCTGCTTGACCCTCCTGTCTTCTTTCTCTGAAAGCTGCCCCTCCTCCTCCTCACTGTTCCGACCGTCTGTGTCTAACCACCGTCTCTGAGCTGATGCCTCCAGATCAGCTCTCTCCAGAGCCAAAGACCTGGCCACCCGACTTTGACCTGGCTTTTTCTACTCGAAACACCTCTGACTGAACTAGTTATCTATCCTCTTTCTCAGAGTTGTCCTTGGTCTTGCATGCTGGAGACCTAGACATCATTTGGATCCTGCTTTCAGCCCATGACTGATTGGTGACCAAGTCTTGTTATCTGGGTTCCCAAATAGCTCTGAAGCCCGTCCTGTCCTCTGCACGCCTGTTCTCGTCTGAGTGCTCATTACTCCCTGAGGGACCGGTGCTGCAGCTTCCTGACCAGCCTGCAGCCCACCCAGCCTGCATGCTGCACCCAGACTGATCTGTGCATCTCTGGCTGAAATCTCTGATGTCTCTCCCTTTGTTGCAGGATGAAGCCCAAACTCGTTTGCACATGATTACAAGGCCCTCCATGTGGCCTTTCTAACACTCACTCTTATTCCGCCAGCTTTGTGCTTTAGCCATAGCAAACCACTTCTTCTAGGGACACATTGATTTCATGCCATTCTACATTTTTTTTTGGTCTGGGATGCTCTACTTCTACCCCCCACTCCTCTTTTACCTGTTGCCTTCCTGTGGTTAGCATATCTAACTATTTGTTCATCATCTATCTATCCACCTATCAACCATCCATTCATCCATCATCCATCATCATCCATCCAACAAATACTTGCTGAGCAGCTGCTATACAGTAGAGTCCACTGCTATACAGTAGAGTCCGCTGACCACACCTTCCACCTCCAGGAGAACTATTCTTTCTTTCTTATGATATATTATTGAAGGCGGTAAGTTTGAAGGAAGAATGCCATGAACTTATAGAGATATTTCAGTGACCGCCAGGACTGTTAAACGTGCCTTCAGTAAAGTTTTCTTTTCCTGCCTTTTCGAGGCAGGTAAGTGGAGGGCAGAGGACCAGAGGCTTTGAGACCGTGAAGGAGAGGGAATCCAAGACAGTGACGTGAGTTTGGCATTAGTATTAGGGAGACAGGTGTCTGAGCTACAAAGTGTTTAACGATTTTCACATTCCTAAAAATGTGAACTAGAAACTCACACTACAAGCTCTAAAAACATAATGTGAGAAACACAAAGAGGAGTCAGCCTTCAATGCCAGATGAAACAACGTGGGAAAGGAGACCTAACACTAAGAACGGCACAAACTGAAGCAGCAGCGAGGCTGTGACATGTGACCATGGGAAAAGGCATCGGGGTTCGACCCGCACCCCTCCGAGTGTTGGAAACGTGCTCTCTTCTATTTGTTGAAAGAACATGCACTATGGAGATGTTGCTTTGGCCCTTGGAAACAAACATTTCTATAATCCCATTTGAGAGTAAAATATTCTGTGTGAGTGTTAGAGGGTAACGCATGGCCTCTTTTGCATGAACTCTGGATGGGTGTTTATTTCATTGCTGCTGGGGACTTCTGTGTTAGAAAAATGCACGACATAGCCAGCTGCAGTGCTCCAGAAATGTTTAAGGAGGTTAGATTGATGCAATAGGACCGAATCTCAGTGATTATAGATTAATATTTATTAAGTCTTTCAACAATAATTGTTGGCAGGCTCCAACAGCTGGGGACCTGGTAGGAAGCAGGGGAACGAGAGCCTTCCTTCTGGAGGCGCCATCCATCCAGAGTCCCTCCGCGCTGGGCGTGGCCCCGCCTCCTGGGAGAATGTGCCCATTGGGAGCTGGAGCATCTACTTCGCTTTGATGCCTGGCTCCACTTCCCTTTCCAGCGTGCTTTCGGCACAGCTCGGTGAAAATAGTCAGGTGGAACAATAGCGTTGCCCTTCACTGACCCCCATTGACCTGGGTCAAGTTCCTGTTTATCCGGCATTCTCTAGTCCAAGTTGAATATTTCCTCTGGATTTTTATAAAATCTGGGAACCTTTGAGATGTACTCTTCCCCTACCCTTCCCCACCCTCCCCCACCCTTACTAGTCTATTTCATGGGCTGCATTTTAACAATTTCTTTTTTTTCTTTTCAGAAAGTAAAAGGTGCATCTGGTGGAGCTTTACCCAAAAGGAGGAATTCCAAGATTTTTTTAGGTAATGTGCATATTTATCAGTCATGTGCCCAGATAATTGTGTGTGTATACACATATGTGTGTGTGCATGTGTATGCTTCATTTGGAGTAACAGGCTATTTGTTGATCTATAAGATAAGGACGAGTGGAACCAGTTTAACTTGAGATGAGCTGACCCTGTCTCATGTTTAGCTGGTGGTGAAGGATGTCAGCACTCTAGCCGGGTTAGTGTTTTTTGTTTTTTATAATATATTTTATTGATTTTTTACAAAGAGGAAGAGAGAGGGATAGAGAATTAGAAACATCGATGAGAGAGAATCATCGATCAGCTGCTTCCTGCACACACCCAACTGGGGATATGCCTGCAATCAAGGCATACGTCCTTAATCGGAATCGAACCCGGGATCCTTCAGTCCTCAGGCCAACTCTTTATCCACTGAGCCAAACCGGTTTTGGCGGGTTAGTGTTTTGAAGCAGTTACGCTTACGGGGCCCGGAGAGTAACTGCAATTCTGCCTTTGGTCTTTTCCCCAACTGCTTTTAAAAAAGAGGAAGTTTTCATATTTTAATATTAGCCAAACTACAGAGTTTGCTCAGGTTTCGCCGTTTTTCCCACTAGTGTCCTTTTGTGTTCCGGAACCTCATGTTTCCTTAACCCTGTCGAATCTGTGGTGGTTCCTCACTCTCTTTTCATCTTTAATAGTCATGACCTGTGTGAAGAGCAGTGGCCAGTTATTTTGTAGAATGGACCTCAGGTTGGGCTTGTTTGATGTGACCCTATGATAAGTCTGAGGTTATGCATTTTTGGCAAGAGTACCACAGAGTGATGTGTCCTCTTTTGCGTGACATCAGGAGCGTAGGATGTCTTCATACAGGTGATGTCAACCTGATCACTTATTGAGGGGTGTCTGGCGGGCTTCTTCGCTGTAAAGCTGCAGTGTAACTAATAAATGTGCTGTGAGTGATAGTTGGAGACTATGCTAATAACTCATTTCTCCTCAAGGTTTTGCCCGCTGATTTTATCATCCATCAGTGGATCTTGCCTGCGCAGTGATTACTGTGGTATTTGACTAGCAGTGATTTGATCTCTCCCTCCTTCAGAAGAGCTAGCTTTGCTTATGCAAATGAGTAATGGTTTCTAATATCATGTTATCATGATCGTATGTCATACTGCGCTTCTGATTTGGTTGTCCAGGAGAAAAAATGGTTTGATAATGCTTGGTCAAGCAATTTAAAATCCCTAAATGCCTGGGATTAGTGTTTGAAAGAAATTCTTTCAAACAAAGTTATCTGCATATTGCAGTTCCATTTTGGTGGGGAAAAAAAGTGTATACACTCATATATCTGTATACAATTGTTTGTCTTGGAAATAATACAATAATTAATAAATAATAATACAAGAATAAACTCTTTTTCATGTACTCACAACTGTAAATCTACTTCTACTTTTGCACCATCGTGTATATATAAATATGCCTGTATATGTGCATGCATAGCCATATATGTGTGTACATATATTTATGCAAACACGTGTGTATACATGTACGTTAACACACACATGTATGCATATATGACTGCGGGTGTGGAAGTCTGGCAGAATATACTCCTAACTGTTCAAAGTAGCTTTCTTCTGGTGGTGTGATTGAGGTGATTTTTATGTTCCTCTGTTTGCTTATTTATTTTTAGTTTTTTTCCGTAACAAATGTATGTTACTGTTGTCATACAAAGACGTATTCATTATTTGAAAAGGAAAACCATTGGACACAGTCATAGAGCTGAGTTTCTTCCTGCTTTGATTCACTATCTAGTCCTTGAACTTTGTTTCTTTTACTCAACAGTCTTCGGGGTTTGATTTCTTTAGTGATCATTTTGGTGGTAGACGGTGTTGCCAAGTAACTGTTTTAAAAAATGAATCCAAAGACAAGCACCGAGGTTTTGTGTTTCATTCGGTGTGGAGCCCTCTCACAGCTTCCCGGGCGCCCTCCCCAACCAGCTCATTTTGGTGGGACCTGTCTACAGGCTGCCTTGTGTTCACTCACCGTCCATACCTCAGGAGACACAAGATGCGTCCACGCTGATGGGACCGCCTCATGTTCTATTAGAATCTAAACTCTTCCCATGTTTCTGCTCCGCCCTCCATCCTGGCCTGTGATTTCCATCCTCATGGTTACTTCCCGGTGCAGAATGGCTGCTGGGCCTCCAGTCTGGAAAGCAGGGAAGATGAGGGAGAAGGATAAAAGTCTAATCTCCCAAAGGAGTCACTTCTTTTTGTCAGCTTTCTCCCAGCTCCTCAGCAGCACTTCAGTTTGCGCCTCTCAGTTTGGTCAGAACTTGGACACAGGGCCACGCCAGGTGCTGCACAGCAGACTGGACAGTAAAGTGTTAGTGTTGTCGAAACTCAGCTCTATGACTGTGTCCAATGGTTTTCCTTTTCAAATAGTGGAGATGTCTTTGTATGACAACAGTAACATACATGTGTTATGGAAAAAATTAAGTTAATTTTTAACACTACGTTAACATTAAGTAAATCCTGTTACTAGGCAAGAAGGGGAGCATGGATACCGGGGGGCAGCGAGTAGCTTCTGCCACAGATTCCTTCCCTAGAAGGGACATTGGGGTTGTCTCTTCGTGGAGAGGAAGAGAACCAGAACTCTCCTGCGGTCTCTTGTTCCTTTGAACAGAAAGTGCTTTCCCGCTGCTGTTGAAATGGAAGTAGGATGCCCTTTCTCTCATGAGCAGAGGCAGATGACTAACTCTCCTAGAGGGAGGCTTTTATCCACATCCCCTTGATTTGTGACTAATTCCTCTTCCTGTGGTTCAGCAGTCACATTGAAACCACTGAATCATTCAGTTGTGACCTTCAGTATTGATTTTATGAGGAAAACTGAGGCCATTAACCAGTGCTGAATGACTTACCCCCAAGTCTCCTGAGCACTGTCCTACCCTCAGTAGTCAAGTTACTCTTCTGATTACATTGGTGTTCATCAATGAAATCACAGCTAAGGATTCTTCCCTCAGCTCTAGTTTTGGCTGTTATTATTATTTTTTTTAACCAATAATGAAAACTATGGGTAACATTTGAATCACTTTCATTTTATGCTTCTTTTTGCATTTAGGATTAAAAAATATTTTGAAAGTATAACAAAGCTTAAATTTGCAAAGTTGTAAGTGTCTCTATAATGAAGAGTAAGTTTCTTTCTTTCCCTTCCGTGTCTCCCAGCTCCCTGGTTAGTCTCTCCAGAGACAAGTAGAATTTTCGCCTGCACGTCCTTATATATCTTGTATATTCTTCCCGTGATAGTCTGTACATATACCATACTTTTAGATTTTTTTCTATAGGCAGTGGTGAGCCATTAATGCTTTTGGTTCCCAAACTGTGCTCTGAGGCACCCTGGGGTGCTGTGGCAGGCTCATAGGTGCACCTCAGGATGCTTTAACTCTTTCGGGGAACACAGTGATGCTTGAACAGTGCATGGACCATTAGCTCTTGTAGTTTCACTATTGGAGTATCCAGTATTCCTTCCAATGACTTCATCTCTTTGTGAAGCTGGCTTTTTGGTGGTTTCTGTGGTAAAAGGCAAATACCATGTGAAAATAAATGTGGCATGGGCAAAAAGGAGGCAGCATCCAGTCTGATACAAAGAGAAATTGTGTATGCACCCTGTAAGTAAGGAATTGTGTTATTTAAGAATGAAATAGAACATTTTTTCCTTTCAATGTACAATATGTGTATCATTTTTTTCAGTAAGTAGTTAGAACATAAATACTTAATTAAGTTGTTTGGATGTAACTACTGAGTAAACAGAACTATTAGGCTTTTCTTGGCTTCCTGCTGCTGTGTGAAAATTGCTGGGATGCTGAGAATTGAGAAAGTGCGGGTGGCTCTGCGTTCATGTTTCAAGTGAGAAAGGAACACTGTAATGGGAAGATAACTTACCACGATATGATAGATTGTGAGTTTTGGCAATAAGCTTATATAAAATGTGTTGTTTCATGAGATAGAAAAAAGAGAAGAGCAGATGTAAAGGAGACTGAGATCTTCAAAGAAATATCTCAGGACTTGGGATGTGACTCTGGCCTAATCTTATATAATTTTTATAACAAAGCTAAAATGTGTATGAATAATTGCTAATGCATTTCATAAAAATACCATATATTTGGCATGTCATAAAAAAAGCGTTAAATATTCCCCTATTTGAATTAAGCACTCCTCCCCCTAACGTTCAAAAAGCAGAGTGAATGAGTAAGGTAGGGTCTTTGTGTCTGAGGCTGGGACTTCTCAGAGCTACCTCAACCTCAGAGAGCGTTAAGTCCATTTTTTTTGCTTTAGCCATGGCACTCATACTTGATGAGAAACAGGTTGTAAAAAAGAGCATTTGGGAAGAGGCCCAGGAATGGGCCTGTTCCGAAAACTCCCCTGTGCCTTTCATGACCAGAAGGTTCTAGTGGATTCCATGCAGCCTTTCCTTCTGAAGCCAGTCACGGAACAGGGTCTGCACTCAGGAGCTCTCCCCACACTCCCCCTTCTTTGAGGGTAAATGGCTGGTCTGATTTCACAGTGTTGGAGCAGCCAGACTGGCCATCTCCAGCACATGCATTGTGGTCAGGCCGGGAAGATGCTGAGCTGGGTTCAGAGCCCTGGTTTTCCTTAGGGACCTGTCCCTCACTTGCTGCTTGGAACTTTAGGCAAGCTACTTTCTGGAAATGGGTGTGGTCTCAGCCACTTCTCCAGGGATCTGAGAGGATCGATGAAGTAGAGCTGGGGAAATGGTATTTTTTTTTTTTTTTAAAGAGATTTGTGCATTCTATCTATCTATCTATCTATCTATCTATCTATCTATCTATCTATCTATCTATCTATGTTAATCTTCACCCGAGGATATTTTTCCATTGATTTTTAGAGAGAGTGGAAGGAAGGGAGAGAGACAGAGAAAGAGGGAAACATTGATGTGAGAGGGACACATCCATTGGTTGCCGCCCAGCCAGGAATCAAGCCTGCAACTGAGGTATGCGCCCTTGGCCGGAATTGAACCTGGGACCCTTCAGTCCACAGACCTATGCTCTATCCACTGAGCCAGACTGGCTAGGGCAAAAAAGGTGTTTTTTTTTTTTTTTTTTAACTTAGGAAAAGAGCCCATCCAGGCATTACCAGTTATTAGTCATGATGGGAAGTGACTGTTGGGGGGGAGATGGGGGTCCCAGTCCTATTGGTCCGTAGGGCATGCTTACTCTGTAGGTTTCTCAACTGGATATTTTTGGGGTGGTGAGACTCTAATTAGTGAAATTGGAAATAGATTTATACCTAGGATTGTGGGGTCATCCATATTCAGGAGAAACCTTAGGTTTGTCCCTTAAAATCGGAGTGTAGGTTCTTTCCGTTGACTTTCTCTAATTTGGATTAAGATGTTTGGGGAAATATCATGGTCCCTTCTCATTCCATTGAATTAAAAATAAAAGTGCTAAGAAGCCCAACAAAATTCTGCTTTGTTTGTTTGTTGTTTGTTTGTTTTGTATGACATCAGTCTTGTTTCTTATAAAACACACGTCAATCACCAAAGAAAAAACCCAAACTGCAGCAACCCTTCAGATGCTCTTGCTTTGCTGTTGTCCTTAACCTGGTGGAGTTTTAACTTCTTAGTCTCCTCTCACACACAGTTACTGAGTGTGTGATGGATGGTGTGTGCAGGGACTGGGGACATGAAAGGTGACCTGTTCCCTGCTCTTGAAGCTTAGTCTGCACACATTTCAAAGTTCAGCCCTTCTCGGTCAGATCACATGGCAGACCCCCACATGACATTGTGGTCTTCTTGAAGCTTATCCCAGGATTGCTCTGGAGTGGGGGCAGCCAAAAGGAAGGGAAGGCACTTTTGAACATGTTGTCAGGAGTGGAGAGAAGCTGGTGATGGTGATGATGGAGGTGATGGCAGCTCCTGTCTGTGGAGCCGCGTAGCCCCGCCAGGTCCTTCCTGTACGAGGTGCCTTAAAACCTTACCTTGTTTAATCCTCTCAACAACTGTGTGGAGAACACGATCCATAGCTTACTCCTGAGGAAAATGAACTTGAAAGAACTCGCCCAGCGTTGCATAGCTAGTACATGTCAGGGTGGCATTTTCTTGGACTTAATTTGTCATTGTGTTTGGTCAGGTAAGATTTGAATTAGCATTAGATGAGTATGTTTTCTCATCTATCTCTTTCCCTATATAATATTGAACCTATATAATATTGATATATATAATAGGCTAATATTCAAAGTGTCTCCTTAGGAGTTCAACCAGAAGACAAGGAGTTTAATTGCTCGCTATGACATGTGCTGACCACTAGGGAGTAATGCAGAATGACGGAAGGCCCCAGCCGGCAGCTGGAAGGCCCCGATCAGCCCTGATTGCCAGCCAGGCCTAGGGACTGTACCCGTGCATGAATTTTGTGCACTGGGATTCTAGTGTTGTATAAGCAGACTCTACACATAAAAACAAAAGGTTTGTACTTTGGTTACTTAAAATTGTTATAAGTAACATAATAAAGGAAAATTTAAAGAGAAACATTCACCCACTCACTATTTTCATTTGTCTAGATTTCCTTCCAGTTCTTATCTAGGAGCATAACTTCTACAAAGTTGTTTTGATACTGAAAATTATTTTGTATTTTTAGTGTTCACATAGCATAGATGTTTTCATGTTTCTACCTATTCTAAATAAATATTTTAGTAATAGTCTGTTGGGTTGAACACTGTCTTCATTGAATGTTTAAGTTTTCATTTTTTTTTTAATTATAGATATTGGGGCATTCAAATCTTTTTACACCTAATATCTATCTTTGAGTCATTTCCCTGAAATAAATGCCTTTAGTCACTTCTTAAACTCTTAGAATCTTTAAAAAAATATTTTTATTGATTTCAGAAAGGAAGGGTGAGGGAAAGAGAGATAGAAACATTAATGATCAGAGGAAGTCATTGATCAGCTGTCTCCTGCACACCACCCAGTGGGGATTCAGCCTGCAACACAGGCATGCGCCCCTGATTGGAACCGAATTGTGACCTCCTGGTTTTAGGTCAACAGCCAACCATTGAGCCACACTGTCCAGGCTGGAATCTTCTTTAATGCAGCTTTTTCTGAAATAAACCTCTTATAGTTATCTAACAATGTTTTTGTTTATCTCCTTTGGCATTTTTGAGTCTTGTCATTCAGGACCCTTCATTAACACCCTTAGACTGTGTTTTAGCTGTATCTCATTTTCTACCTAAAACTGCCCTCCCTTTGGGAATCAAGAGCAGAGCTGTCCACAGGGAGATACCAGGTTTTTGGCTGGAGGCAAACATTAGGGTAATAACAGACTCTAGATCCTTTGGTTTTCAGCTAGCTGCTTTATCTACTATAATAACTTTCTCCAACCGACAGAGCCCATGTTTGTGTACCTTTGTGTGTGTGGCTTTGTGTGTGTGTGTGTGTGTGTGTGTGTGTGTGTGTGTGTGTGAGTGGAATATGACTCAGTAGCTCTTTGTCACCATAGTTCCAAACACCTAAATATACAAACATGATCGGGCTGCTGGCATCATGTGAACACAAGGCTGAAATGTCCATGTAAATATTGTGACAAGATGTTTCCTGGGCCTTCACCTAACCTTTACCAGGGACTTGCCAAGCAAAGAGGCGACTACTTGATAGACATTAGCCTAGAGGACCTCATCTTTCTTCCTGAAATCCCTCACAGCCCGAGGGCCAGTTTACATTACGGAATTTCCCCTCTGGAGTACTATCCAATGTTCCAACAACTCTCAGAGGCGTGGAGGAGGGAGAGAGCACGGGAGAGAAAGAGGGACACTGAGATGTTATTTTTCACTGCTGCTATGATTGACCACCAGGTCTGTGCCAGGTTGCTTGTCTACAGTTTCTTATTTATCCCCCAGATCAAGTGTGTGAGATAAGGGCTATTATCTCTGTTCTACACATGAGGGAACTAAGGCTTGGAGAGTTTGTGATTTGCCCAAAAGCAACATTCATGTTTGAAGCCAGAACTGAACCTAGGTTTATCTACTCCGAAACCCATGTACTTTCTTCCAAATCACAGTGTCGGGACAAAACATTCCAACCTGTTCTTGTGAAATCAGGAACCAGGTACCCAACAAATCACAATGAGCAGCCTATTCCTTTCCACATGTTTAGGAATGGGATATCTGGTACTTAGGTTTAACTGTAAAGCTGTCTGATGTGACTCAGTCTTCTCTGTACATCTGTCGCTTATACGTAAGCATTTGGAGCTTAGGCAGAGGGAAGGGCCTTTCCCCCTCAGGTTTGGGCCGGTGGACGGTCGGTCAGAGGAGGGAGTGTGCGTGCGCTGCCCTCGGTCTGGTCCCTGTGGATGCCCGGCTCCCCCAGCGAGTGCTGCCTTCGTGTGGGACGTTCTCTCTTCATGTCTTGTTCTTTGTTTTTGTTTTCTCCCCAGATCTAGATACTGATGACGATTTAAATAGCGACGATTATGAATACGAAGATGAAGCCAAACTTGTTATATTCCCAGACCACTATGAAATAGCACTACCAAATATTGAGGAGTTACCGGCCCTGGTCAGTGAGTGTGCACGGCTGCTAGCTAGATGCGCGTGGCTCTCTGTGTCAGGTGTGTGTGCGTGTGCCGTGTGCGTGCACGTGGGGCGGGGAGGGCGGGCCGGATGCCAGGAGAGGAGGAGGAGGACGGGCACAGGCACAAGCACAGCGCCTCTTCTCTGCGAAGAGGGCTCGCGGGCTCCATTTCGGGAGCCTGGCTTCTCGCTGCCCGTGTGACTCACAGCCCATTGCTTAGGAGATTTTTCAAACCACATCCACAGATGTGCAGGGCTTGTCTTCTGATCAGAGGAATAATGATCATTTTATGTCCTCTGCATGTTGGCCTTCCGTGGGAGATTTTTGTCCGGGATGAAATAAACGAGTCCCACGGCTGCAACCACAGCACCATGAGGGCAAAACCAAGCAGATATTTACACGTCCCGGGCTGCAGCAGCTCTGTGGGGACGTGAACCCACTTTTCGGTTTTGCTCCTCATGAGGACTGAGGTGACTGTGAATTTAGATTTAATGGGGAGGTTTTATTTAATTTGTTTTTTTCTTCCTTTCCCTTCATTTCCGTGGAGCAATTTTCATCTTCCTGAACAACTTCAAGCTGGGGAGGGTGCTGGTGGGGGGAGGAGCCAGGCCATGTTTCAAGTCTATCCTCCAATCCTGGGAGTGGGCGCGGAGTTCCCTGGGGGACCCTAACCATTTTCCTGTTCTTTTTCCTGTATTGTCTCTGCCACTCCCATATCTTTGCAATACTGAGAGTTCTCCTTGTCCTTAGCCGCTGTCAGGAAAGAAGTAAAAAAGCACGTGGTAAATGATAATTGCTTTTCCTCCCATTCACCGGTGAAGGAAGTCTTCATTTGAGAAATGGAATAAAACAAACTCAATACTTTAAATTATTCCTATATTCAGAACATAATTTGAGAATTCTTTTATTTAAAAGTGCAGTGACATAGAAATCTAAACCCAGCAGTATAAGTCTGAATTTTTACTACAGAGTCTTTTAGAATTAAGGAATAGTTTGAGAATTAAAAAATAAGAGAGAATTATTTGGAAGGGGAGCTTGAGGGAAAAGCCTGGATTTATCTGATGGTAACTAATAGGATTTATCTATACATTTTCTTTTCATGCTTTTAAATAACAGAGTTATTGAGCTCAAAACCACCCAACCATGTCACACTTTCTACATCTCATGAGCTTCTCAGGACTGGAAAAATTCAGTTTCAGGTAGTTACTAGATTCGGCCAAAAAGTGAAACCACCTCTTAGCAATGCAGGTCCACAGAGACAGAGCCTTGGGGGCTCAGTGAGGATTTTACAATCTGGAACCTAGCACCTCACTTTAGACATCAGGAAGTCAGCAGTGGTATGATTGTAAATGGCTACCAACCACCTCGCTGGGGGAGAAGTCCCGCTTTGTAGAGGTTCCTGGCTTCCGTGTGTGAATACTGCTACTGTGGCTGATTTCAGGCGAACAAAATGTCACTGAATGCAGTGTTGGGAAGAGCTATTAAAAGAATTTCCACCATTCACATACCACAGATGTAAATAACCTCAAGAGAACATACCGTATTTTTCGGACCATAAGACGCACTTTTTCCCCCCCCAGAAGTGGGGGGGAAAAAGTCCCTGCGTCTTATGGTCCAAATATAGCCTACACATATACTTTAAAAAAAAAGTTTTTTTACTTGCCCGGCTCTGTGTGGTCTCTGTGTGCTTGCCTGGCTCTAAAATGGTTCTAAATGCTGCTGTTTACTTTACAGGGTTGATTACATGTGTTTATGACTGTGATGTTGGGTTTTAATGCACATAAAATATTTTAGGACACTATTTGTTTCAGAATCTTTTTTTCTTCATTTCCCTTCTCTAAAAACTGGTGTGTCTTATGGTCCGGAGCGTCTTATGGTCCGAAAAATACGGTAGATACTAGTAAGATATAGTAAAACCATTATGAAGTGTTTTGCATATTTGCTACCTTTAAAATATATAGTTTATTTAATGATAAGTTTATATTTTAATCCTATATAATAAAACCCTAATATGCAAATCGGCTGAACAGTGGAACTACCGGTCACTATGATGCCCCCCCCCCCCCCGCAAGGGAGGTGACTGGTGGTGGCAGCAATAGTGATTGGGGTGCTGGGCCAGCCAGTGGGTGCCAGTAGGGGTCGCCCCACAGATGGCTCCAATCACCGGCCAGGCCTAGGGACCCTCCCCAATATATTGGGAACAATCCCTTAGATTTAAAAATTAAAACCTCCCAAGGCTTCTCTAACACTGAGATGATGCAGTGATGACATGCATGGACTCTGGCTAGCACAGTTTGCGGTCAGCCCTGACTCTGACACTTATAACTGTGTGACAAAGCCAATTACTTCTCTCTCTCTACTTCAGTTTTTCCACCCATGAGATGGGGAAAATGGCACTAGTGCCTCAGAAGGATCATGTTATGTACTAATTTTTATAACCAGGGCAAAAAAATGTAGCTGACCATACAACAGCAAGACGTCTTTCACCTGTATGAAAAGTATGGTCACTGGTGCATGCAGCGTCCCAGATTACAAGAGGGATGTCCGACTGCCAGTTTAGGCCCAGCATCCCCTGAGGGGTCCCAGATTGCAAGAGGATGCAGGCCAGGCTGAGAGGAGACCCCCCCCCTCCCCGTCCCGCATGAATTTCATGCACTAGGCCTCTAGTTTTTAATAATGGCAGTGTTTAACAAATATCTTACAGAATTTCTTAATATTTAATAATTGAGTCTGTGAGCTGGTTTGAGTTCTAGGATCCTACTGAACTTGAGGACCTGGGATGAAGTCAGGACTAGTAATAAGGTCTCCCACTTCACTCCAGATAACAAATCCAGGGAAAGATAATTCACAATATAATTACAGGGTGGTGTATCTTGACCTTCAGTGATGATCCATAAAAGAGGCTTCTAAGTGATTTTAGATGGTCTTTTGAAAACATTAGATTAGTGTATATTAGTGGCCCAGAATTTAAGGAAGTTTTGTTGAGTGTCACAAGGAAGGATAATCAAAGAAAATAAATATTATATTCAGATCTTAATAAAACATTGTGTATTACAAACCAGAACACTTAAAGCCCTAGTGAGGTAGATACAATTCAGAGGAGGACTGGGAAGGGTTGAGGAAGATGGTGAAACAAGAAGGGGATTATGACAGACCAGGCTAAAAAGATTAGGATGCGAAGCCAGATGTGTGGAGACAGCTTAAAAAACCCATATAAATCAGGAAGGGACTGATGGTGAACTCAGCCCCGTTCCGTAGGGCCAGCCCTGGATGGGGGATAGGAGATGAATTTTAATAATTGAGAGGAGAGGGTAATTATAGCACTTGTGGTGAGAGATGAAGGGGAGTGTTGTTTTTTTTTTTAAAGGTTGTAAATGATAGTTATGGATGCCTGATCTATCACAGTAAAAGCTTTTTAAGGGGAGGGGCTTTTTCCTCATTCCTGACTGTGCTTCGCCCAGTGTTCAGTGTAACTTCAGTTTTAAGCTGAGGGAGGATAGGATCTGATATTCACAGCAGACCACTCTGGCTGCTGCAGGAAGGAGACTGTCAGGGGCTGCTGTGTGGCCACGGGGTGAGCTGGGTTGTTATTGGAACCGAGATGGGTGTGTCCAAATTGAGAAGAGCTACAGATTCCAAATAGTTTTGGATGTAGGACTAATGGGAATTGCCCATGGGTTGGATGGGGGTGGGATGGCAGCTTAGGGAATTTCCTCCATTGCTTCTTCATCAATTCTGGGATCAATCAGTGATACCCAGGGGAAGAGATTCTGCATGGAGTTCAGCTAATTGTGCGTGCAGGATGTTAGTGATGCAGAATACAAATATTTGCTTAAATTTTTTATTTTTAACAATTCAGTGGCTTTTATTATATTCAGAGTTGGGCATCCATCACCACTATTTCATTCTAGAGTTTTCCCCCCCATTACTTTTCAGAAAGAGTGGAACGGAGGGAGGAGAGGGGGAGAAGAGGGGGGGAAATATCGATCTGAGAGAGACACATCGATCTGTTGCCTATTGCACTCGCTCCTACTGGGAGTAGGGAGTGAACCCACAAACTGGGTACTTGCTCCTGACCAAAAATCGAACCTCACACCATCAAGTGTGCAGTCCGATGCTCCAACTACTCAGCTACGTCGGCCAGGGCTCATTCTAAAATATTTTTATTGTCCCACCTCTCAACTTCTCATCCCCCCCCGCCCCCCCAGCCTATGGCAATCACTAATCTACTTTCTGTCTCTATGGATTTGCCTAGTCTGGTTATTTCATATAAATGGAATTATGTAATACATGTTTATTTGTATTGCTGGCTTCTTTTCACTTAGCATATATTTTTAAGATGTATCCATGCTGTGCATGTATCAGTACTCGATTGCTTTTTTTAAAAAAAATTATTTTGATTGCTTTTTATTGCTAAAAAGAAAATACCCATTCTGTGGTATGCACGTATGACATTTTTTTTTAATATATATTTTATTGATTTTTCACAGAGTGGAAGAGAGAGGGATAGAGAGTTAGAAACGTCGATGAGAGAGAATCATCAACCAGCTGCCTCTTGCACACTCCCTACTGGAGGTGTGCCCGCAACCAAGGTACATGCCCTTGACCGGAATCGAACCCGGGACCTTTCAGTCCGCAGGCCGACGCTCTATCCACTGAGCCAAACCGGTGCCTGCTGACATTTTATTTATCCATTTATCATCAATGGACATTTGGGTTGTTTCTCCTTTTTGCTATTGTAAATAACGCTTCTACGAACATTTGTGTATAAGTTTTTGTGTGGATACATATTTATCTTGGGTATGTACCTTGAAATGGAATCCCTGAGTCATATGCTAATTCTGTTTAACTGTTTGAGAACCGGCCAAACTATTTTCCAAAGTGGCTGCACCATTTTATATCCCCACCAGAATATGTTTTTTAAGACAGCCAGAAGTAACATATCATTAAGCAAAAGTGACTGTGGGCGTATGTCCAAGGTCACTTGGGTTTGGGAGAAAGCAGAGAATCTGCACCTCCCCACCCCCTGTTCATAATGTGGACGGATCTGGCACAGAGATACCAGGCACGTCCCTGGCCAGGGTCACATTTGCACCAGATTAAGTAATGAGGCTGCTGCTTGCATTCCATTCAAGTGCCCTTGACCACATGCCGTTGTGTGATGCGTTGAGGCTATTGCATATCTGGGTGTATATTTGTTAGGAGGAAATCACACCCCTGGAGCTCTCCCTTGGCTAATTTGAAAATTGTTCACCTTATACTTTTCACTCTGCTTGCTAAGGGGTAGAATTTTTAAAGTTGGCTCCTGCACTTGGGCTTACAGACTGGATTTGGCTCCTCGCTATCTTGTGCCATGGTCAATACTGCAAACTATAGGCCAGAGCAAAACCCAGCAAGAGCCGGGGCGGAAAGTGCTGGAATCAAGAAAGTAGGATCTTGCTTTTGTGGCAACTGTGTACCCATTTGCATTTTCTTAGATTAAGCTGTATTTACTAACAAACCTTTACATTTACTTTATAGAAGTTGTTATTCTCTCAAACTGTTCTAATATATTACACTTGGGTTTGTCTTATAGGTAACAATTGCTTGCGATGCAGTTCTTAGCTCAAAATCTCCATACAGAAAGCAAGACCCAGACACCTGGGAACACGAATTGCCAGTATCCAAGTATGCCAATAACCTCACCCAGCTGGACAATGGAGTCAGGATTCCTCCAAGGTGAGTGTCGGGAAAATGGAGCTTTAACCTCTAAAACTGGCCAAAAGAATATCTACTTTTCTACCGTCTTCCCTGAATTAGCAGTTGATATGTTTTTATCAGATGTCTTTTATTAAAAATAAGTTCAAAAATTCTCTCTAGGCCCTGGCCAGGTAGCTCAGTTTGTTAGAGCATTGTCCCATTACCCAAGGTAGCAGGTTCGATCCCTGGTCAGAACACATACCAGAATCAATCAATGAATGCATAAATAAGTGGAACAACAAGTCGATATCTCTCTCTCTCTCTCTCTCTCTCTCTCTCTCTCTCTCTCTCTCTCTCTCTCACCCTCCCTCCCACCCTCCCTCCCTCCCTCCCTTTCTCCACCCCCTTCTCTAAAATCAATGAAAAAAACCCCCAAAAAACAAAAAACCTCTCTAAAATTATCTAGCCAGTTTGGCTCAGTGGATAGAGTGTCGGTCTATAGACTAAATGGTCCTGGTCTTGATTCTGGTCAAGGGCACATACCTCGGTTGCAAGTTTGATCCCGTTGGGGCACATGTGGGAGGCAACCAATTGATGTGTCTCTCTCACATTGGTGTTTCTCTCTTTCTGTCTCTTGTACTCTCTCTAATAAAAATAAAAATGAAATTATAAAAAAATAACATAATTGCTGAAACCGGTTTGGCTCAGTGGATAGAGGGTTGGCCTGCGGACTGAAAGGTCCCGGGTTCGATTCCAGTCAAGGGCTTGTACCTTGGTTGCGGGCACATCCCCAGTAGGGGGTTGTGCAAGAGGCAGCTGATCCATGATTCTCTCTCATCGATGTTTCTAACTTTCTATCCGTCTCTCTTTCTGTAAAAAATCAATAAAATATATTAAAAAAAACCACATAATTATTTGTACCTTTGTAGTAGATGCTGAATATAGCCAGCCCATACCCCTGACCCTGTCCCCACCCTAATGCTCCCAGTTGCAACCACCTGCAACTCTTTGCCTGAGGGCCTTCTCTGCCTGCCAAAACCAGGTGGGCTGGTGATGAGACAGTCAGAGATGCTATGGAGTTAATGCTCCCTCTTGCCCTCCTGGATCAGCCCTCAGCCAGTGCCTGTGGAGTGGCTGGACAAATACCCAAGATCCCTACTCAGGTGGGATAACTGCCTCCAGAGTTCCCCAGCTGGACGGGGTCCCCATTGCCCATGGCAGCCTCCTGCCCTTTCTAGTCTTACTTCCCTGTGATGCTTCCTGGGATCACCTCCCAAACAAGCCATTTACATTCATATTTTTGTCTCAGACTCTGCTTCTTGGGGAACTTACAGCAGTCTTTGGTTGTCACATTTTTGGCTGGAATGCTCTCTGGGCCACTTGAACATCTCCTAAGTGCTGGCATGTTTCCAGAGGCAGGTGCTAGAAGGAAAGAGCAGATTAGGAACCTGACCAGTCTTGTTGAACCCTAACTGTACTGCAGTCCCACTCTGTGTAGTCTTAGTGCAGGCATGATACATCAGTTTCTCCTGTTCACAGTGGGGATGGTAATACTGATGCTGAGGGCGTTCATTAGAATTAAATGATAGAGCTTCATTCACTAAGTCCCTGACACATACCCGATAGTTAGCCTTCCATTAGGCTGATTTCCCTTCTACTTAGTTTAGATTTGCCGTGTAGTAGGGTTTTGTTTAAACGGTTTCCTAGCTAATGCTTTTGAAATTTAGGTGTTTATATAGGTGTTATCCTTAATGTTTTAAACTTATTCAAGATCCTCTGTCCCTCACATGGGAATATTAAGGAAATGACCTCCCCTTCTGCCCTCAGGTTCTACGTTAGTTTTTTGAAGTCCAAGAGCCATCTCGGAGGAGCGGGAGGAGCTGGTCCCCATCTGGGTGGCAGGCAGGGTACTGTGGGGTCCTGCTGCTCTGGGAGTGACTCAGATTACTCCCCTGATTGTTTACTGTGGCCCCAGCTTGAGACACGCCTTCCTTCTTTTTAAAAATATATATTTTCACTGATTTCAGAGAGATAGAAACATCAATAATGAACGAGAGAGAGATAGAAACATCAAGGATGAACGAGAATCTTTGATCGGCTGCCTCCCACATGCTCCCACTGGGGAACTGAGCCTGCAACCCAGGCATGTGCCCTGACCGGGAATTGAACCCGTGACCTCCTAGTGGCATACGTCGATGCACAGCCACTGAGTCACACCAGCCAGGCTTGTTCCTTCTTGAGGCACTGTTGATTTTCTAATTATGCCTTGCATTCCAGCTGTTCTAACTGTTTCTCAATGACTTCCCAGTGGTTGGAAGTGTGCCAGATGTGACCTGCGGGAAAACCTCTGGTTGAACCTCACCGATGGCTCCGTCCTGTGTGGGAAGTGGTTCTTTGACAGCTCTGGGGGCAACGGGCACGCCCTGGAGCATTACAGAGACATGGGCTACCCTCTCGCTGTGAAACTGGGAACCATCACTCCTGACGGGGCAGGTGAGTGTGCTTGTATGACTCTGGGGACCGGCAGTGGCTGCTTCCTAGAGTTGAGCAATGTCTTAACCCAATAGTTGGAGAGTGGAGGCTCTAGGTTCTGACAGCTCAGGTTTGAATCCTGATTCTGCCTCTTATTAGCTGTGAGGTCTTGGGGGAATGTTCATATCCTTCTAAGTGTCAGGTTCCTCATCTTGAAGATAACCATGGTACCTCCCTCACAGGATTGCTAAGGTGCACAAGCTTTTAGCTCAGTGCACGCAGTAGGGTGTGATAAAAGCTAGCTGTTTTGGTTATTACCTTTCTGTGTCTCTCTTGGCTTAGAGGGGAGAAGCAGGAGCCAGGGACTTGTGAAGCAAATGGGCACAATCAAACTCAGTGTTAGAATAGTTGGGGAAGCCCTAGAACTCATTCTTTTAGAAACCAAGGAGGTTCATTATGGAGAAGATGGGTTAGAAAGATCGGATACTGCCTGTTCGGAGTCCCTGCCGCCCTCTGGCAGTGGTGGTTCATGTGCAGCGAGGAGTTGAATTACTCCCTATTTCCACTGTCAGCTTCAGAATTTTTTTTTTCTTTATGGTCTTATACAGTATACTTTAAAACAATACTTTTGGCCATGTTTATACAGTTAATTCCTTCTACCATTTGTGAGGAAAAAGGAAATCACATCATGGTCAGTAATGAGCAACTTAAATATTGAGCAGTGGCTGTAAGACCCATCCAACCTCTAAGCTCTATTGAAAATAATTATTAAGCACTATTGGGGCAACATCTAGGGCTGTCTTCTCCATCTGTCCAGGCTTGAAAGTCCATTTCTTCTTTATGTTAAGGATAAGATGAATTTTTAGGAGCAATATAAAGATACTAGAGGCCCATCGCACGATATATGTGCAGGAATAGGCCTTCCTTCCCTGGCTTCACTTACAGCCGCCCGGGAGCTGGCAAATCACCACCCATATAGCTCCCTCCACCACCCCCGCTCCCCTATAGCAGGATTTCAGCCCCTCCTGGCTGCTCCGTGCCTGCATATGCAAATTAAATCTGCCATCTTTGCTTGGGTTAATTTGCATTCTCACTCTGATTGGCTGTGGGAGTAGAGGAGGTATGGTCAATTTACATGTTTGTCTATTATTAGGTAAGATGCATCTTTTCTCTGATCTCTTTCTGAATTAGCCTGCCTCTGAGTAACTGGCTAGGATGGACTCACTAAATGTGTTCTGGTCAATCTTTCCATTGAACTGGTTTTGTTTCTCACTTGTTTTATCACTGAGGCTGGCAGTTAGGTCAGCGTTTTTCAACTGCTGTTCCGCGGCACACTGGTGTGCCGCGAGATGTTGCCTGGTGTGCCGTAGGTGCAGACAAGACAAGAATTTTATAATTTTTCACTATTTTGTTTACTTAATATTTCATAATAAAGTAATTATAAAATACTTTCTTTGTGTTTATTTGATTCCTATTCAAGAGAATTACTTTATATATAGTCAATGTAGGCACAGAGTTAAATTTTTTAACATTTTCTAATGGTGGTGTGCCTCGTGATTTTTTTCATGAAACAAGTGTGCCTTTGCCCAAAAAAGGTTGAAAAACACTGAGTTAGGTCATGTCAAGATTCTTTGGATTCACATTTTGGGTAATTCCAAGTTAGAGGACTTATTTTAATTCATTAAAGTAGCTGCAAGAGGCCTAGGTGTTTGAGGGGAAGTGCAGGTCTTGGTTGGAAAGTGTGTAAGGAGGATTCTCCGAAAGGTTGTGGCTTCTAGGGAGACCTTGCCAAAGGTGGCGGCCCCTGCTTTGACTTTTCCAAACAAGTCTGAGCCCCTGGATGTTTTATTGGAATTTATATGTTTAGTCTTTAGACCCGACCTTGTAGAAGCATGTGCTTTCTCAAGGATACTTACCCTGCTGATTGTATCTAGAGATTAATTTTAGTTCAAGCTGATACTACAAGCCTAAGGAGGCAGGTGAATGGGACTTGCTTGGTTCCTATAGCTAAGCAGTCCCTTAGCCTTTCTTTCACAGAAACGTGTGTCAGAGTAGTCCATTAATCCTTTGCTCAGGGTCTGCTGGTCAGTCCTGGCAGGTGCTGATCCTAAACATTCCGCCATCCCCCCAAGCAAACAGAACTCTACCCAAGCCACGTCAAATGCTAAGGCTTCCAGGATCTGAAGAGAAAGTTCAGGATATGCGGCTGGACGAGGGCTCTTGCCGTGTTTGCTGATCATTGCTGCGTTGGATGATTGCTGTATAAGGCAACCATCATCATCTTTTTATGGACCACAGAGAGGGGTTTGTAATGTAGGCATTCTATTGGATGAGATTATAAGGAGATAATAACTCAAATGTTTCTACTTTCTGTGCTTATGTAGTGCTTTGATACAGCCTGTTCAAGACTACAAATGTTGGTGTACATGTCTTAGTTATACAGTCTTAGTTGTTTGAAGGCTGGACTATTTCTTACTTATCTTTGGGTTCCATACAAAATATTATACATAGTAGGCACACATACTTTTGTCAAATGAACCAAATGGCATGTAAGTATTTAAATAATTAGATTTTATTTGGCCTGGTCAGCATGGCTCAGTGGTTGAGCATCAACCTATGAACCAGGAAGTCACAGTTGTATTCCTGGTCAGGATACATGCCCGGGTTGTGGGAGCCAATCAATGATTCTGTCTCATCATTGATGTTTCTGTCTTTCTCTCCCTCTCCCCTCCTCTCTGAAATCAATAAAAATATGTTGAAAATAATAAAAAGTGTTTTTATTTAAACGTGTGCCAATAATAAAGGCAAAGGTTAATTCTATTTTCTTGCATTTTTAATTTTTCAAAATCTTTTTCTCTAGAGTGAAGCTTATTTTTAAACTGCAATTTATAATGCATCTGAATTTTTTTTCCTTTTCGTTTGAGGAAGGGAAGTTTATATTTGCCTCTTGATTATTCAAGAAGCAGATGTTCAGTGAAACATATTTAGAAAACAGAGAAAAATGTAGAGAAGTAAATAAATTACTAGTAATACACTTGCCAGAAAATCACTTCTAACAATTAGGATATTTTCTTTAAGTCTTTTTTTTCCTTCTTTTCTAAAGCCTTTATTAATTCTTATACAAGCCCCCCACTCCCCAACCCCTAGTTTTTACAAAATTTGAATTACACTATATAAAGTTTTATACCTTATTTTTCTCTTTTAACTTTAAATTATGTTTATCATGTCATTAACTTATTTGGCTTTTAAATACATAGTGTTACAGTTAGCAATCTATTAAACACAGATTTAAGAGAAATTAAAACAGAACTGATGCATCACAAACACTTGTATGAAATGATAATTAGACTAAAAATAGTCATTTGTGCTAAAACCAACTCTGCACAAGATAAACAGGAATCAAATCCTGATCTTTTTTCAGGAAGTGAACATTATTTCAGCTAAATGGATTTGAGAACCCTCATGGCAGAATGTATGATTCACACTGCTATTGTTAGTGTTTTCTCTTTTAACTTTAAATTATGTTTTTCATCCTCATCAGGATCCCAGGATAGTTCTATAAATCATTTCACTATTTCCCTGTGAGTTGTTATATTTTTTGCTATTCTGTTGAATATCCTTGTGGGCATACAAACCTTTGGGTGTTTGTCTATTTTTTTATGATAGACTAGAGGCCCGGGGGTAGGGGGTTGTCCCTCAGCCCAGCCTGCACCCTCTCCAATCTGGGACCCCTCTCACAATCCAGGACTGCTGGCTCCCAACTGCTTGCCTTCCTGCCTTCCTGATTGCCCCTAACCGCTTCTGCCTGCCAGCCTGATCACCCCCTAACCACTCCCATGCCAGCCTGATTGATGTACAACTGCTTTCAGACTGTTTGCCCCCAACTTCCCTCCTCTGCTGGCCTGGTCACCCTAACTGCCCTTCCCTCAAGGCTTGATTACCCCCAACTGCCCTCTCCTGCAGGCCTGGTGCCTCCCAACTGCCTTCCACTGCTGGCCATCTTGTTGTGGCCTTCTTGTGTCCATATGGGGGCAGGATCTTTGACCACATGGGGGCAGCCATATTGTGTGTTGGAGTGATGATCAATCTGCATATTACTCTTTTATTCCATAGGATAGAGGCCTGGTGCACAGGTGGGGGCCAGCTGGTTTGCCCTGAAGGTTGTCCCGGATCAGGGTGGGGGTTCCCTTGGGGCATGGGGTGGCCTGGGCGAGAGGCCTGTGGTGGTTTGCAGGCTGGCCACGCCCCCTGACCACCCAAGTGGAGGCCCTGGTATCTGGGATTTATTTACCTTCTACAATTGAAACTTTGTAGCCTGGAGCGGAGCCAAGCTCCTGCTCACTCGGTGGCCGGCAGCCATTTCTGTTGGGTCTTATGTACCTTCTATAATTGAAACTTTGTAGCCTGGAGCAGAGGTCTGGGCTGGCCAGGGTGTGCGGAAAGCCTTGCTTCCTCTGTTGCCTGGGGCCAACCCTATCCTGCTCTCTGTAGCTCCGGCTGCCGCCATTTCTGTTTGGATTTGTTTACCTTCTATTATTGAAACTTTGTAGCCTTGAGTGGAGGCTAAAGCTTGGCTTCTTCCATTGCCTGGGAAACCCAATCCTCCCTCCTGCTCTCTGGCTGCAGCCATCTTGGTTGTGTTTATTTGCATACTCGCTCTGATTGGCTGGTGGGTGAGGCTGGTGGGCGTGGCTTGTGGGTGTAGAAGAGTGATGGTTAATTTGCATATTACTCTTTTATTAAGTAGAATTCCTATGAACAAAAGACCGACACTTAATTTTTCAGTTGCTGAGTTTATTTCTTACAAGGTTGAAGTAATTTACATTTCCTCCCCCAGTGTATGAGAATACCCATTTCACCAAATCTTGGACAACTTGGGGTATTCAGAAATTTCCAAAACCTTCGCTAATCTGGTATCTTGTTTCAATTTGCTTTACGAGTGAGGTTGAACATTTTTTATAGTACTCTTGACTATTCATAGTAATTTTTGTGAATTTCTTAGGCTGATTTTATAATAGGTTTATGTGTGTGTGTGTGTGTTTTTTTTTAATCATTTTAAAAAAACTTTAGCTATTAAGAATATTGACCCCCTCTTTTTTTTTTTCTTCCCCCCCCTCAGGGCTGAGCCATAGCTGGGTAGCTCAGTTGGTTAGAGCATTTTCCAAATACACCAAAGTTGTGGGTGTGATCTTCAGTTAGGGCACATACCAGAATCAACAAATGAATGCATAAATAAGTGGAACAACGAAAAATTGATGTTTCTCCCCAATCAATGAATAAAAACTAAAAAATGAAAAAAAGAATTAACCCATTATCTGACATAGTTAAAATTAAAAAAAAAAATTTTTTTTAATTGACTTCAAAGAGGAAGCAGAAGGAAGGGATAGAAACACCAACAATGATAGAGAATCACTGATGGGCTGCTTCCTGTATACCTCCTACTGGGAATGGAGCCTACAATCTGGGCGTGTGTCTTGACCAGAAATCCAACAGTATCCTCCTGGCTCATAGATTGATGCTTAACCACTGAGCTACACCAGCCGAGCTAGTTAATTTTTCTTTAGAGGAAGAACTTTTAAGGTTTCCTTTATTATATAATTGACCATATTTGAATAAATTACTCAGATTTCAGTCATAGGTGAACAAAACACTGACAATAGCAGTGTGAATCATACATTCTGCGGTGAGGATTCTCAAATTCATTTAGCTGAAATAATGTTCACTTTCTGAATAAAGATCAGGATTTGATTCCTGTTTATCTTGTGCAGAGTTGGTTTTAGCACAAACGACTATTTTCAGTGTAATTATCATTTCATACAAGTGTATGAGATGCGTCAGGTCTGTCTTAGTTTTTCTTAAATCTGTGTTTAATAGATTGCTAACTATAACCCTGTGTATTTAAAAGCCAAATAAGTTAATGGAAACATGCGTAAAGTTTCCCTAAATATCGTATGATGAACCTGTGTGCGCTGAGGCCCCAGAGGGCACGGTGTCCTTGGGGGCAGGCAGGGTGGCCAGCAAATGTACCGCTGCTGAGGGTCCCATATCCCACTCTTGCTAAGCTAATTGAGGCTCATTCAATGCACAAGAGACAAAGTCTCCAATTCAGACTTTATTTTATTTTTATTTTTAAAAATATATTTTATTGATTTTTTACAGAGAAGAGGAGAGAAGGATAGAGAGCTAGAAACATCGATGAGAAAGAATCATCTTTCAGCTGCCTCCTGCACACCCCCCACTGGGGATGTGCCCGCAACCTAGGCACATGCCCTTGACCGGAATCGAACCCAGGACCTTTCGCTCTATCCACTGAGCCAAACCGGTTTTTGGCCAGACTTTATTTTTTAGTTTATAATGAGAGCTATAACTGCTTGCTTGACTAGTACATTCCTTCCCTGTGGGAAGCTGAATTATATTTAGAATATTGTTTAGTAAACATGGAATCCTAGCAGGCTGTGGGCTCAACTATTTAATGGTAGTATGATCTGATCATGCTGATTTCCTTCTCCCCTATAAGAATATACCTATTCAGTGATAAACTCCCACTCATCTTGAGGTCTCGACTTAGAATGAGCTCTTCCAAGAAGCCCTGATCCCCCAGGCTAGGCCATTGTGGTGGCATGGGTACTAAAAATGAGCCCATATCAAATTCTGCTCTGGGTCCCCATGGGTACCACAACAAACAAACCAGGAAACAAACAGATCACCAAACAAACAAACCAACAAGAAGCTTTTCTTTGTGGGAGGAGACATTGGTTTGGCAAAACAAGTAAGAGGTTCTTGGTGGGAAGGGAGAGAGAAGGGGTGGGGGAAGGACAGGATGTATTTATCTTCCATCATGGAAACATGCCTCAATGCCTTGGGTGGTTGGGAAAGAGTCTTCCAGAGATGCCCAAGGCAGCTGTGAAAATGCCTATCCCACAGGCCGATTCACCCACTCAATAGATTCTCAAGGTCATCTTCTTTGATCAACTTAATTATTTAAAAAATATATATATATTTTATTGATTTTTTTATGGAGAGGAAGAGAGAGGGATAGAGAGTTAGAAACATTGATGAGAGAGAACCATTGATCAGTTGCCTCTTGCACACCCCCTACTGGGGATGTGCCCGCAACCAAGGTGCATGCCCTTGACCGGAATCAAACTCCGGACCTTTCAGTCTGCAGGCTGATGCTCTATCCACTGAGCCAAACCGGTTTCAGGTGATCAACTTTACTTTTGACGTGGACATAAGCTTCCTTGAATTCTTGTCAGCCTGAGGGTTTGGAACCAAGGATTGATGACTTTATTTTAGTTTTGGTCTGCCTTGTGCCCCTCCTTGTCCTGTTCCACCGTAGCATTCTTCACAAGACCCTGGAACTATGTTGAATGGTGGTCACCTTGGACAGCAGCACCTGAGCACCATGTGTGTGGTATACTGACATACTTGTGAAACATTGCTTGGGTATTCCTGGGAGGATCCTCTGGGGACTTCCTAACTGTGCTTCTTGGTTCCAAGTTTTTAAGTCAAGTTACCGGTAGGGGAGTGGAAGGCCAGGCAATGCTGATTTGCTGCAATAGTTTCTGAGCTAAGATGGACTTTGCTAAACCGAAGTTAGAGATGAAGTGAATTTCCCAATGAAAAATGTAGAAGTCAGGACTGTCAGCCTCTGAGTTAACTCCAGATATTTTTTTTTCCCCTGTGACTCCATGTAATTTCTAAATTCTTCATGATGATCAAGTGTAAGGATCACTTGTATGTTCTTCACCAAACTGCTTTTGTCCTTTGAGTAAGAAATAACTATAGTGTCTGACTGAATCATGTTGTATCGTTGGAGCAATGAGTGACTGGGGTTAGGAAACGTTACTTTCACTATGTGGCTGAGTCTAGTGGGTTAGTCACTGTCCTAATAGCTCTGTGATTTTTGCCTAATCCAAAACTCTGGGCTAATGTCAATGGTGCAGTTCTAGCAATTTTATTTTCTAATAGTTCTCTGATAATGAGAGGCTTAAAGCCTTAAGTCTTCAAAACAACCCCACTAGTTAATAATAATCCAAGTAAAAGTGCCCAGGAAATGTCCTTTTCACCTTCCAGCCAGTATTTAGTGACATTTTTCTGTCATTTGTCATAGATGAAAAATATTGTTGCATTTGTTTCAAGTTATTAGTTCACATATTTGGTTGATGTTTTTAGTAAACTTTTTGAAAGTGCTTTCTTAATTGGGTTGGGGTTTTGTCTTTTGTTTTTGCTTTCAAGCACTGAAATATATTTTTAAAAAAGGATATAAATGAAGACTATTACCCACAAATTTAAATGGGCCTCTAGGGAAAGAGGAATAGAAGAAAAAGCTATATAGCCGAGACTGGTTTGGCTCAATGGATAGAGCGTCGGCTTGGGGACTGAAGGGCCCGGGTTCGATTCCAGTCAAGGGCATGTACCTTGGTTGCGGGCACATCCCCAGTAGGGGGTGTGCAAGAGGCAGCTGATCGATGACTCTCTCTCATCGATGTTTCTAACTCTCTATCTCTCTCCCTTCCTCTCTGTACAAAATCAATAAAATATATTAAAAAAAAAAAAAGAAAAAAAAGAAGAAAAAGCTATACAATGTTTAACCAATTCTATATAATAAAAGGCTAACATACAAATTGTCCCTTCCACTGGGAGTTTGACCAGGAGGCAGGGCCAGCCTGCCAACCACCTGAAGCTCCTCCCCCTGGCTAGCCTGTCCCAATTGGCCCTGATCGATGTGGGTCGGCCAGACCCCACCCATGCAGTGCACAAATTTGTGCACCGGGCCTCTAGTTAATGATAGAATCTCCATGTATTTGATGACATTGCAACTCCATGTATCGGGGTTTGGGCCAAAGGGTCACTATAGTTTCTGTTTATTACTTTTTCTTCTGCTGGTGACATTCCAAAGAGCAGGAAATATTTTAGTTTCTTGGGCAGTCTATCTTTTAGTTTCTCACAGAACAATATCTTTATGTCTGTTTCCCTTGTAGTAAAATTTGTTCTTCAAATTCAGGAGTGAAGAAACTGCCTTTTGTCTCTCCATTTCTATTGAGGGTCTAGGATGGCGCTTCACCAAGTCTGCAGGTCTTCTGGGAGATTTCGTGAAATAGGCTGGTGCGGAGAGAAAGGGTGGGGCCAGGTGTCAGCGTACCTGGGTTCTGGGCCTCCTGTGGGGTTTGAGGCAAATGATATCACACATTGTCATCTTCTGTGTGCGCCTATGGTGCACTGTGAGGTGTGGATCCCGATATGGGACAGAAGGAAGGGGGGCAGGTGGCAGGTGGAAGTTGGTGAGCTGATAGGCCTGAGACTATAGAGCTTCCTCTATAGCAGAATTGTGTTTTGTCCTGGACCTCACACCCCAAATCAGCCTTTCAGCTGCCACTGAGGGCCTGTGTTCTCCCATCGATTCTCCCTGCTGCGGCCACACAGTGTCGCCTTCTCCTCTCTCACCCTCTTTCCTCCTGAACTTAGGGCACTGCCCCGTGGTTTTGGCTAGAAAAGTCAAAGGTTAGGGTCTTTGTTTGTCGAATTTTAAAGTATTTTGACTTTAGACACTGCTCTTTCAGGAAACCTTTTTATATTGCTGAAATGTCACAGGAATTGATATATGGGTACATTTACCAAGAATACCTACTTATTATGTTTGTTGCTCATTGTTTGACTCTCCAGTTGAGTGTAACTTACAAAAGCTTTCTGTTTTATTAATATATCCCAAGCCAGGCGTATCGTTGGGGCTCAGTAAATATATGCTGAATATTGAATGACTTGATTACAGCTTGTTTTCTCTTCTCTAGATGTTTATTCGTTTCAAGAAGAGGAACCCGTTACGGATCCTCACTTGGCCAAGCACTTAGCACATTTTGGAATCGATATGCTTCATATGCATGGGGTGAGAGCGTCTGCTTTTGTCTCTGTTCCCATCCTGTGGGGAGGAGACTGTCTGTTTTTATTTAATTTCTCTAACATGGATCTTCATTTCACAGGTTTCCGTGTTTGCATTTATTTTTTGAGTGTAATTCATTGACCTTTTCTTTTGGTTACCAGCTTGGACTTAATTTTATAATAAAAATGGCAACCTGTCAAGTACCACTTTGTGTAGTTGGAGTTTACATACAAAATCTCCCTGGATGGAGAGCCGCATGAATCACTCTGTTCACTAAAGGGGGAAGGTACGGGAGATGACCTTTAAAATTATCTGTGACCAGCATCACTTTAATTAACTCCAGGAATGGAAGCGGAGCGTCTGGGGGAGGGAAAGAATAAGCCAGCGTGTTATTGCTGATGGGAGAGCTTTCCTTCATTTAATATCGTGTTCCCAGGCTGCTGTCAGGACTGCGATGTTAGTCCCTGGGCGGAGCTATTCAAATGCGTGTGCTCTGTCTTAGCCCTCTCCTCATGTTCTCCCATCTCCTCCTCACTCGTGTCGCGTGTTAATTTGTTTCCTCTGCTCTTCTGGAAGCCTTCCTCCTGGGTCGAAGCACTCCCAAGTCCTGAGTTTCCTATCACTTTCCTCTCCAACTGTTTGCTGGGTTGTGTTTTATCCTCTCCTGAAATTATTCTACTTGCTTCTTCTTTTTTCCCCGATTCCTATTTGTCTTTCTTCCTCCTCCTATCTACTTTCTTCTCAGTCTCTCTGACTTTTAAATGTGTGTGTGTGTGTGTGTGTGTGTGTGTGTGTGTGTGTTTTATTGTGGAAAGATAGACTTCACATAAAATTTACCATTTGAAGCATTCTTTGGCATTACGTATATTTCCACTGTTGTACAGCCATCACTATCTCAGTCTCTTTTAATCAGGTTTTTATTTGTCTGTTTAGTTGTGGGGAAAAGAGGCGGAAACACCGTTGCTGTTCGACATATTTCATGGGGCATCCAACGATGATCACAGCTAAAGTTGTTTTTCTTCATTGACTTTGCCCCAGACAGAGAACGGGCTGCGGGACAATGACATCAAGCCGAGGGTCAGCGAGTGGGAGGTGATCCAGGAGACGGGCACGAAGCTGAAGCCCATGTACGGCCCCGGGTACACGGGGCTCAAGAACCTGGGCAACAGCTGCTACCTCAGCTCCGTCATGCAGGCCATCTTCAGCATCCCGGAGTTCCAGAGAGCGTGAGTGTCCCCGCAGCCCGGGCCACTGCTGCCCCTACCCCCACCCCCGCCAGGGCCCGCCCAGCCCGGAAAGCCCGGCTTCATGAGCTGCAGGCCATCTCGCCACGTCATCCGAGGTGTGACTTCTTTTTATTTTTTTTCATATATTTTTCTTAATTTCAGAGAGGAAGGGAGAGGGAGAGAGAGAGAAACATCAATGATGAGAGAGAATCACTGACTGGCTGCCTCCTGCACACCCCACACTGGCCACTGAGTCCACAACCTGGGCATGTGCCCTGACCGGGAATCGAACTGTGACCTCCTGGTTCCTAGGTCAACGCTCAACCCTGAGCCACGTGGCTTGGCCGTGGTGTGACTTCTTGCATTGAAGCAGGGTGGGGGCCCTGGCCAAGCATTATGGGGATCAGATGAGATAAAGTGAGCTTTGTAAACTAACCGCACCCCCCACAGGAATTTGTCATACTGATAACGGCTTGTATCATTACAAGACTGTCACCCTCTATGCCAAGAAAAAGTTTGTCATGCATCTTCACAGCAAGCCTGCCAGATCCCTTCCTATAGATGCGCTGGGGAGAGACTCAGTGATCTGTTTGGCCAATGCTGGTCAGTGGCATGTCTTATAGGATTTCAGCTTTAAAAAAAAAAAAAATTAATTAATTAATTAATTAATTTTAAATATATTTTATTGATTTTCTTACAGAGAGGAAGGGAGAGAGATAGAGAGCTAGAAACATCGATGACAGAGAAACATCGACCAGCTGCCTCTTGTACACCCCCTACCTGGGATGTGCCCGCAACCAATGTACATGCCCTTGGCTGGAATCTGGATTTCAGCTTTTTGATTTCTTTGTCACTCAAAGTATGATTCTCAGACTGGCACTGGTCCTCACCCGGCTGGATACGGCTCTGTGAGGAGACGAGAATGGAAATGGGCAGTGAGCAAGCAAGCATTGAGCGATTTTTGTAGCCCTGTGACCTGTCCATGTTTTATAAGTGGCAGTTCATTTTTCTAATAATTTGTTTTCATTGTCTTTTTTAAATGTAGCACCTGTGTGAGTTGAAAAGAACAAAAAAGCTAACTCAACCAGGTTAACATAGGAAACCCTCAGGAAATGATAGTTGTCACCGACATTATCATCGTTAGTCATTTTGGCATGATTGGAGCGATTCCTAACCTTATTTGTATTTGAGACAGCAGCTGTGATGGCATAAGCTGGTGGTTCTTGACCCCGGCCACGTGCTAGAATTGCTTGGGAAACCTGTAAAAGATTACAAATCCCAGACCTCAGTCTCAGACAGTGAACTTATTGTAGAAACCTTGTATTTAAAAAAAATATATATTTTTATTGATTTTAGAGAAGAAGAGAGAGATAGAACCATTAATGACGAGAGAGAATCATTGATTGATTCCCTGCATGCCCCACATTGGGGATGGAGTCTGCAACTGGGGCATGCGCCCTGACCGGGAATCGAACCATGACCTCCTGGTTCATAGGTCGATGCTCAGCCACTGAGCCACGCCGGCAGGGCAGAAACTTGCATTTTTAAAGAAACTCTTTGGGATTCTAACTCACACCCAGGGTTGGGATCCATGATAGGAGCACACACAGTTTAGGGAGGCCCATGCATATGGCTGCAGAGGTAGGTGCTCAGCAAACACTTTTTTCCAGGTGGATGATATAATTTTGATTGAATGGTGAGGTCTTCAGAAGGGTGATGGCTTATTTTAATTCAGTTCATGGCTCAGTTCCGTGTTTTGACTGTCGCTTCTCATTTCCTAGGTACGTAGGAAATCTTCCCAGAATATTTGACTATTCTCCTCTAGATCCAACACAAGATTTCAACACACAGATGTAAGTGCCTCATTATATAGTTTTTAAGAAGCCTTCAATAAAATGTCCATCATGGTTCCGTTTGCAGAATTAAAGGCAGTTGCCTTTATTTTATGAATTAAAAACATTATTTTAAATTGATTTCAGAGAGGAAAGGAGAGGGAGAGAGATAGAAACATCAATGATGAGAGTCATTGATTGACTCTCTCCTGCATGCCCCCTACTGGGGATCGAGCCCACAACCCAGGCATGTGCCCTGACTGAGAATCGAACCATGATCACCTGGTTCATAAGTCAATGCTCAACTATTGAGCCACACCGGCTGAGCTATTTTATATATATATTTAAAAGTATTCTAAAATGAGCACATGTTACTTTTACAAGAAGAAAGAAATTAATTAAAGTGATCTATAAAGTACGGAGGAAAATTTGAAAATGAAATCAGTATCAAGTAGAATCAAATGAATAAATTATTTGTGAGGAATGGAGATACAGCCGTTGGCCTGAAAGTAGCTGTACTTACTGACATTCGTAGATAATTATAACATCTCTGAAGGGAAACAACAATGACCTTTTGTTTTTGTTTCTCTCTCCCGTCCAGGACTAAGTTAGGACATGGCCTTCTCTCAGGCCAGTATTCCAAGCCTCCAGTGAAATCCGAACTCATTGAACAGGTGATGAAGGAGGAGCACAAGGTATGTGTCCGAGTGGCTGCCATGCCGGTATGTAGGGAGGAGGTGCTTTGACCAGCTAGAACAAGGACTTCCTATGACTTGACAAATGTTGGCGTAAACTCCACACACTGTCAGAACAGCTATTTCATTTCAGAGTCTAGGGCAGTGGCTGGCAAACTCATTAGTCAACAGAGCCAAATATCAGCAGTACAACGATTGAAATTTCTTTTGAGAGCCAATTTTTTTAAACTTGAACTATATAGGTAGGTACATAGTTATTAACTTAATTAGGCTACTCCTAAGCTGGCCTTTGCTAAAAACTCAAGGGGCCAAAGAGCTGCATGTGGCTTGCGAGCTGCAGTTTGCCGACCACTGGTCGAGGGCAATTGTCTGCAGGACCAGGCAGGGTGGGGTTTCTAGTGGCAGTTGCTTCATGGATTTCACGTGAGTACCATCATTAATGGCCCACAGAAACAATATTCCTTTTTTTATCCTCACCCGAGGATTTTTGCATTGACTTTTAGAGAAAGTAAAAGGGAGGGGACGGGGAGAAGGTAAAGAGAGAGAGAGAGACAGCGATAGATAGATAGATAGATAGATAGATAGATATAGAGAGAAACATCGATAAGAGAGACACACATAAATTGGTTGCCTCCTGCATGTGTCCCAAACAGGGCCAGGGATTGAACCTGCAACCAAGGTACAGCCCTTGACTGGAAATTGAACCCCCAACCCTTTGGTCTCTGGGCTGACACTCTAAACCTGAGTCAAGCGGGCCAGGGCCAGAAACAATATTTTGCATAAAATTCAGCTGAGATGGAAGGAATAAACTTTATAAAATTGAAACATTTCCTTTTGGTATCACAATCCTGGCCCTTATGGTGTCTTTCTTCTCCTAAGCCTCAACTTTGTTTGCTAGGGTTTGTTGAGAGGCTGGTTGTTGAAAACAACAACACACACATTCCTATGCCCCGCTAGAGCTGAGGTTTCTGAGTTTCTGGGGAGGACTGGGCAGTCCTCATTTTCAGTAAGCTGCCAGGGGATTTGTAAGCACACTCAGAGAAAGTCTGAGAAACTCAGTTGGCCATGTAGTCACTCTTTAAAAAATATATATTTTTAAAAATTGATTTCAGAGTGGAAGGTAGAGGGAGAGAGAGATAGAAACATCCATGATCAGGAAGAATCATTGATTGCTGCCTCCTGCATGCCCCCAACGGAGGATTGAGCCCACAACTGGGGCATGTGTCCTTGAGTCTGCAGGCCGACGCTCTATCCACTGAACCACACCAGCCAGGACAATTATGTAGTCACTCTTTTTTTTTTTAATTTTAAATTTTAATTTAATTTAATTTTTTATGATGTATTTTTATTGTCTAAAAGTTTGCATATGTTTCCTTCCCCACCAATTGACCACTCTTAATTGATAGAGTAATGAGCTACGGATGCCTCTCCCGGCTCTCTGTTACACACGCCAGAGGGCGCTGCTCATACCCTGGTCTGATCGAGTGCTTGGAGTCCCACAGCGCGCCCTGTATGCGGCTGTATCTGCGGCCTTGGCTCCACGGCTGCAAACGTCCGGGTGGAATGCATGCCCCACTTCCCAGCACCTGCTCTGCCCTCAGAGTGCCCTGTTTTGACTTAGTGGGCAGGTCCTTCCAATTCTGCTTCTCAAGTGTTTGACCCCTGTTCTCATCTTACATCCGTCATCCTTAACTAATGCCTGCAGACTGAAGTAAGCATTGAAAGTGAAGTAACTTTTTTTTTTTTTTTTTTAATGAAGCCAGTTAGTTGGGGAAATGGAGCCAAGGGATGGCAGATTATGCAGGGAAATATGAACATACAGAGGCAGTGTTTGGGGGTGGGGAGAAGGAAGTATGTCATGAGGAGGGTTGAGAGGGGTTAGACATTCGGAATGGCGAGGCCAGGAGCTCAGCGTATGTGGGGCAGGAAGACAAATTCCCCACCTGCACTGTAGCCCGGCCTTGCAAGATAATGAGTTCCTTATCCACCTTGAGCCGGGAAGACCCGCATCTGGAATGCAGCTGAGGAGGTGGTGTGGGTGTACAGCTGGGGTAGCAGGTATCCATGCTTCCACCTCTAAGCCCTTGGGACCCTTTGAAGAGGTGATGCTGAAAAGCTTGGTTCAGAATTTTGTTTTGATCACATTTATCCTGGGTTTCCCCCTGGCAGTCTCCTGGGCCACTCTTGGGGCCAGGGTCTACCCTCCTTGATGGAGGAGAAGACTTGATCGGAACTGGGGAGCCTGGCTTCCTCTGCTGGTCTGCGAGGGGCCGAGGGACCTTGGCGAGTCACAGGAGCTTCCAGGCTCAACCATCAAGTGCAGAATTAAATTAAAATGTTTGTTTTGTGTTTTTTTTTGAGGATATTTTGTTCATTGATTTTTTTGTTTTATTTTTAAATATATTTTTATTGATTCCAAAAAGGAGGAGAGGGGGAGAGAGAGATAGGAACATCAATCACGAAAGAGAATCATTGATTGGATACCTCCTGCATGACCCCTACTGGGGATTGAGCCTACAACCTGAGCATGTGCCCTGACCAGAATCGAACTTATGGTTCATAGGTCTACGCTCAACCAGGAGCCCCACCAGCTGGGCTTCATTGAGTTTTAGAGAGAGTGGAAGGGATGGAAGGATGGGGGCGGGAAGAGAGAAACAGATGTGATAGAGACACATCTGATTGGTTTCCTCCTGCACATGCCTGGACGGGGGCCGGGAATTGAACCTGCAATCCAAGTACATGCCCTTGACCAGGAATTGAATCGGAAACCCTTCTGTGTGCAGGCCAACACTCTATCCACTGAGCCACACCAGCAAGGGCTGGCATTTCTTTTTATTAATATTACAGAGTCCTTTTACATTAGGAAAAAAGGTAGTTCTTATGTGAGTAAGGCACATTGTTGACTTGGTCGATGAACCATGACTGGCTGGGGCCCTTGCCCAATTCCTGCCTTTGGATTTGGTGACTGTTGTGCGGCGGGTCTGTGATCTCCAGGGGTCTGAGGCTGGCAGGTGGGAACCCCTGCTCTGTCCGGCTCAGTGGGTGGAACCTGGCAGCCTGCAGACGTGTTTGGCGTGGCCCACACTTACTTATCTGAACTTCCAGCTTTTCTCGCACTCAGGACCCTGGCAGTTCCCGTTCTGAAGGCGGCTGGCTGGAGTGGAGTAGCGCCCTTCTTTCGCGCAGTCCCCAGCTGGCTCCAGGCCCTCGGTGACCATCTCCTGGCTGATGGGCTGGGTGTGTGGGTGTCTAAATGGTTTGCAAAAGCCTTTTCTGCTCAGAGGTGCCATAGGCCCCCATTAACATTCCAAATGAGGTTGAATCGACTGGATGATTTTCTTTGGGGTCCTGAAGGTGTAACTTCCAAGCTTAAACAGGCCGCGGAGGGACTTACTTTCTGGGGCTTCAGGATTTTCACTGCAGTTGTTTTCAGAGAAATCACATTGTGAGAGTCTTTCTTCTCTCAGGAGCCCTTTGGTCTCGTCCCAGGCCCCTGTGTGTGTGACTTGTGTTGATGAGTCTGAAATGCCCCAAGAGAGGGAAGAAGTTGTGCTGAAGCGGGGAAGGGGACAGATGGCGAGAGGAGTGTGAGCTGGAGGGGAGAGAGCGGGAGGGGTCAGAGCCAGGGGGCGGGGTGCCTTTTCACAGGGCCCCCGCCACCACCAGTGGTGTAAATACTAGCCTTGTATTTACAAGGCCAACGGAAGTCCAGGCTCTTCCTGGATACCCACCGAGGCTCAGAAACCTTAATTAAAGGTACCAAGCCAGTGAGTGGGAGGTCTGGGCTTTCCACCGGGCAGTCCGGCCCTGAGTGTGACCACTGCATTAGCCTGCGTGCCTCACAGCTGTGCCCGAGCTTGTTTTAGCCGCTCATGCCTCCGTGTGTGGATGGTGGTGGGTGGATGCCAAAGGGGATGCTTCATGTTTGCAGAATCACCAGGGATCCCAGTCACTTGGATTTCCCACCTCTGACTTACATCTTGGGTCATTTCTAGCAAATATGCTTTATGCTGCAGGCCAAGGTGAAATCTGTTTTTACATGTGCATGCTTAATACAAGTTTTCATCTGTGCAGTGTTTGTTTTGGGTACTGCCATTTTTACTTACATTTTGGAGTTAATTTAAAAAAATTAACTTGTGTCTGTGATAGATAACACCTCCTATCAAAGGATACTTGTTTTTTTTCCCTTCAAAAAGGTTTTATTTTGTGTGTGTGCATTCTAAGACAGTGCTTTCACACATTCAAATGCTGAATACTCTCATTTGTTTCTCCTTGTGAAGATAACACGTTTCAGACAATTCCGCATTCCGAACAAACTGCGATTCTCAAGGGGCCATTCATTTGCTGTCCCGTCTACATAATCTTTGAAACATAGTTGCGGGTCTCAGTGTGTGGTAAACATGAGATAACCAATGTTCCCCTTGGAGGTGATGTAATTTTAGCCACCAACTGAGAGCTTTGTTTTTACTAACCTCCGTTTTCCTGGCTTGGGCACATGTAACATTTTTCAGCTCACCATCTGAAATGTGAAAAGGAGCTCGGGGGATGTGCCTTTTGCTTAGGAGTCTTGGGAGTTGGATCTGGGTTGGGAACCACTGGTCCAGGGTTTACGGGTAAAAGCTTGAATCCACAGATGGCAGGCACTTGTGCGTTGGGGACAGGCTGAGATGGGCCTATTTTTGTCTCAATCTGTGGTCTTGCAACGTCTATCTCTGAACAGGCGTTGCTTTAATGTGACATGAAGCCTCAGCTGCGCTGCCTGCTTATTGAGCAGAGCATTAGGCTCGAGAATATGGGGGACAGCGTCCAGCTGCCTTCGTGTGCAGTGTCCACCAGAAAGTCCTGCGTAAGCATTGGGGCAACATTCTGAACACCACAGTCCTCTCTGTGATTTTTAGCTCCTCTGTTTCCCAATTGCCGGTGGAGAGAGTAAGTACAGTATCCTACAAGGACAACAGGCTCCTTAGGTGGTTGCTGTTTTGGGGCTCCCTCTTACACAGTTAGTTGCCAGGACGAACCTTCCCTTCAGGTGTCCGAGGCCCGCTCCCAGTGAGGGTGTGCGCAGGTCTGACTCCTAGTCAGTGGTCTCTCCCTCTCCTCTGGTGCAGGGACAGGGCCATAGTGGGACACTCGGGGGATGTCACCAACCCACTGCCAACCAGGAAACTTTCTTTTTTTCTTTAAAAAAAAAAAAATATTTTATTGATTTCTCACAGAGAGGAAGGGAGAGAGATAGAGAGCTAGAAACGTCGATGAGAGAGAAACATCGACCAGCTGCCTCCCGCACACCCCCTGACCGGGGATGTGCCCAAAACCAACGTACACGCCCCTGACCGGAATCGAACCTGGGACCCTTCAGTCCGCAGACCGACGCTCCACCGCTGAGCCAAACCAGTTTCGGCTGTTTTTTAAAAAAATATATTTTATTGATTTTTTACAGAGAGGAAGGGTAAGAGATAGTTAGAAACATCAATGAGAGAGAGTCATCGATCAGCTGCCTCTTGCATGCCCCTTACTGGGGATGTGCCCGCAACCAAGGTACATGCCCTTGATCGGAATCGAACCTGGGACGCTCTATCCACTGAGCCAAACCGGTTCCGGCAGGAAACGTTGTTTTACTTAGGTATTTGGTTCTTATTTTGGCTTTTCGTTTCTCGTAAGAAAGAAACCTTTTTCTCCAGAATCTGACCTTGAAAAAAAAAAAAGGTTATGTGAATTTGCAAAAATACACAAAGGTAAAGAGTGAAGATAATAAACCTCCGTGTACCATTAGGCAACTTCAGCAGTCACCGTTCTGCCAGTCCGGTTTCATCCACCCCCCTAAACTTAACTCTTTCCTCCCCTTTTCCCTCTCCTTTCCTGAAGCATTTTAACACAAAATACAAAGCATCATCCTTTTCAGTATGCATCTATAACTAGAATACTTTCTTTTTTAAACATACGTATCAGGTTAAAATTTTAACGTGTTAGAAGCACACCTAGATTTTTCCCTCAGTATCAAAGACATCTCTTTTAAGTCCCCCTTCTCTTTCTGCACGCTATTGATTTGTTGAAGGAGCTGGGTCACTTGCCAGGATTCCTCTAAGGATTGCTTCCTTGAGCTATTGTTTAGCGTGTGTTTCTTGTAAGCTGGACGTTTAATTAGATTCAGGCTCAACTATTTTACTGACTTTCTAATATAGAAGATATGAAGTGAACACAGTAATATGGAGGCTGGGGACCTGTGAGATCTCCTTTCTGAAATCAGAGATATCACAGGTGTGGGGTGTGGTGACGGGGACAGGGCTGGCTAATCAAGGCATTCAGTGTGGAGTGTATGAGTTTGAGCTAAAATGCTCAAACCCAGCCGTGAGATCCAGGAGCCGGTCTGCAGGGTGACGAGGAGAGGGAGGGGTACCATTTCTCTGGCTAGGATGCTTTTTCAAATAGTTCCTCAGTGATCCGCAGTTCTCAAGCTATCCACTCGTCCATTGAACAGAAGATTAAGAAAAAAGGTCAGCCGAGGGAAAAGAAATGAAATGGGCACAGAAAGAGAAGAGGCATGGGAGGGGAATGAATGAGGCTGGGTCTCAGTTCATTCTGAGTGTCTGGGGTTTCCCGGACTTCTCACCAGGGTCTCTGTTGAAACGTCTCCTCCCAGCCATATGACCCTCTGGTGGTACCAAGCAGCCGGCAGCCTTTCAGAATTCACTGAACTTCCTAAAGCAGCTGCTATAGGGGGTGGGGGATGGACTGGCGGCCGCATGAGGCATGAAGCACACCATCAGGAGCAGGCAGTGAGTGCACGCTCCTGTGGCACCCAAACAGGGACGCACAAGGCGGAAGCTTCACTCACAGTGGAGCCTCCACACTGCTGCGAGTGGGGAGATGATTGCTGGATGGCCTGGGGTGTGGGGCCCAGCGGTGCATGGGCTTGAAGAGGGATTACCCAGAATCAGATACATATTGTGCCGTTGTTTCCACCACTAAGACGGACTCTGGGTCATCAGAGATGAGAACTAGTCACTTGTATGCATGAAGTGGTATTAGGACACTTGAGACAGAGAGACAGAGAGTCAGGGAGAGACTGACTTTCCTAGCGGTGATCCTGGGCCAGTTACTTAACACCTCCTGGCCTCAGTTTCCTCACCTGTCAAGTGGAAAAAATAACACTGATATGAATCACCTTATGAAGTTGGGTGAATGAAGCAAGGTACACATACACAGTGCTCAGCACTATGCCTGGACCTGGTAAGTATTCCTCCAAGTGCCTAAAACAGTGGCTGACATTTTATGGCACTCAGTACATTTCTATTGAATGGATGAATGTTAGCCATTATGCAAAAGTTGAGGATTATTTCTGCATGCTTGTGCTGGCTGATACTATGGAGATCTACATCAGCACAGGGAGTGAGGAAAGTTATATTTTTAGGAGGTGCATCTACATATAGTAAAACTAATTATCAGGTATAAATGGGTCTTCACATATCAACGGAGGCACATCCGAAGCCATGTGTGTACGCTGGTCATTTAAGTACAGGTTCCAGGCCCTCAGAATTTTCTGATTGCTGCTGTTTCAGGTCCCTGCAGTGCCTTTCCCGATCGTTATAGATCTGTGTGTTGTCTGTCTGCTCTTGGAGTGAAGAGTCCCCATTAGCACTCTTTAGGAAATAGGTGCTCAGTAAATACTGGACGACTAGATCAGATACAGTTTTGCAAGACAGGAAACCCACTTGAGTTTTACTAGAAACACTAGAGGCCCGGTGCATGAAAATTCATGCTCTGGAGGGGGGTCCCTCACAGTACAGGAGCCCTCACGGGTGGGAGGCGACCTGGTGATCAGGGGAAGGCGATGCCCTCATCACACCTCTGCAGCTGCCACTGCTGGCAGCACAAGCCTCGGCCAGCCCTGGTTACTTGAGCCTTGGGTGGCCCTGGTCAGCTGGGCAGCTGCCATCCGAGGCTTGCCTGTGCCTCGGGCCGGCCCTGGGTGGCTAGGGGGCTGAGGGGACTGGGGGACTCTGGAAGCAGGCACGCAGCAAGGCTGGCGGGGCTGAGGGGACTGGGTGCCACCATCTTTGTGTCAGTGTGAGGGTCAATTAGCATATTCCCTCCTTATTAGATAGAATTGCTTAGAACCTACATGTTAGAGATATTTTATATGGAGAGCCCACTCCTTGGCCAGTGGCTATGGAACTTTTTCCATCACCTGTTGCATCTGACCGTGTGACTGTGTACACCTGTCATGGTCGTCAGACCCCAGGCATTGAGGGGGGTCCAGCAGATCTCAAAGATGTGTGGACATGGCCTTTGCCTGTCAGATTGCAGTCAGATGGGCCAGAGCAGGCTGAAAGCGAAAGGAAATGGGGGGCTTTGTGCCCACGTGGCAAGTTCTCTGGACGCCAGAGGAGGGGAATGTGGCCTGGAGGCTGAGCACGTGGTAGTTTTGAGAAGTGGATAGACCACAGCCACGCATTCGCAGAAAGCTCATGCATTACTTCTTTGGTTTGATGGGCAAGGCGAGGTTTGTGTCCCCGAGACCTACTGTGTGCTACGGCTACCACTCCATGTTTTCTACAGAGAGCCTGGAGCTGCATCAGAACTGGGAATTCATCCTGGTTCTGCCCTTTGTTAGCTGGGATTTATTTCTGGTTGTAAGACCACTTTCATGGAAAGGCCCACCTGGCACGTCCTGGCCAGTCTCAGTTTCCCTAGCTGTAAAATGGGGATAACAGTTGTACCTCCTTCGTAGGGTTATTGTACTGAGTGAGGTCACGTGTAGCCCCATCATTAGGTGGGCTGAACTTGGAGGGGACTCAGGAAATGGCGTTTTCATGAGCCCAGCTCTGTCCTCAAGGCGAAGTGGTCTCTCCCCACTTTGCCCCTTCAGAGCGGCTCAGTTAGAGTGCCTGGATTTCCTGCACATCACCGGCATCACACAGTCCAGTTTGCATCAAAGTCAGTTTAAAGCTTTTCCTCGTGCCCCCCCCTCCCGGGCGCACCCCCCCCCCCCATATCCCCCCTCCTCCCCGCCCCGCAACTCAGGAGTCTCAGAAATAGCATGCAGCAGGGTCAGCATGGCACCCTCTGGCATTTTAAAAAATTGTTTAAAGTATTACCTATGTCTCCTTTCCCCCCCAATTGTCCCCCCCAAACTCCTGTCCCTCCCCCAGGACGAGCCCCCACCACCCCAGTGTCCGTGTCCATTGGTTATGCTAATATGCATGCATATAAGTCCTTTGTTTGATCTCCTTACCCTCCTCCCCCTCCCCCCACCTTCTCTCTGAGCTTGGCCGGTCTGATCAGTGTTTCTTAGTCTCCGGATCTATTTTTGTTCATCCGTTTATGTTGTTATATCCCACATATGAGCGAGATCATGTGACCCTCTGGCATTTTTGGCCTTGCTCCCCCTCGGTGCTTCCTGCCTCCTCCTCTGGCCCCTCAGAGCCAGGATCGAGGGCTGGGGAGAGGAGCAGAGAGGCAGGGCCTCCCGCTGAGCTGGTACGCTTGGCTCTCTCCTGCTGCTTGTGACTCCTGTCATAGCCGGCCTTTGTGCGGGCACATTAGTCATCCTTTAGAGATACCTCCCCTGTCCCCTCAGGGACCTCCCTGAGGACCTCCCTGATGCCCTGCCCAGCTGACCCTGTAACCCCCCACCGCCTCCTGCCCCGAGGCCCCTGGGCCAGTCGGCCTCCCTCCCGTCATCTTGTCCTTTCCCAAGGAGCCTGGCTGCCTCTGTGCTGGCCTCTCAGCCCCTGGCAAGTTCACGCATCCTTGTCCTGCCACGTAGTCCCAGCCCCTCCCTCTCCTCTCTGCATCCCTAGGTGAGGGCCCCCTCCTGGCAACCCCCTGCCCTCCGCTCCAGAAACAGCCTGGGCAGCCCTGCAGGGTCATGGGGGCGCCGTGCCATTTCCTTTCTGAAAGATGAAATAGAGAGGGCCGGAGACCGGGATGCCCGGACACAGGCTTTATTGAAGAGAAGAGTACCACTGCCAGCTGCTTCCAGAGAGAGAGTGGAAGAGAGCGAGGGCCGGGGTACAAGCACCTTTAAGGGAAGGAAAGAGATGGGGCGGGGCTTAGGCCACTCAGCACACGCTGATTGATGGTTTCATGTAAGGCCTATGATTAGGGACCTAGGGACTTAGGAATCGGGGGGAGAGGAGCTTAGGGTATTTGGCAGGTGCTGTTTGGTGGTTCAGTGCTCAGGAATGTCGGCTGCAGGTGGAGTTTACGTCTGTCCATCAGTTGGAGGAAGGGAGGATCTAGGTATCACTATACTTGCAGGCGTCCCAGTCTCTACCAGGGGTTCTCTCTTGTTCCCTCATGGGGAGGAAGAAGATGTCACAGCGCTTTCCTCCCTAACGCATCCCTAGCCTGCTCTGCAGTGGGCCGCCAGGTAGCCAGTCCTGTGAGGATGGGCCCGGTGCCTCCTCTTTTACGAGTAGAGAGTGGGGTTTTCATCACGTCTTCTGTTTGCACTCAGCAGGAAGGGTCCCATCCTGTTCTCATATCAGGTCCAGAGCGCAAGGCCTGGTATGTACCCAACATCCCCTCGCACGGAGCAGGGTGTGCCCATGGAGCTTCTGTGGGCTTCCGTTTTCCCACCTGCAAATGAGGGTTTGTGCTCATCCCCACTGTGCCTGCCGCTGAGTGCCGTGAGGGTGCATCCCAGTATTGTGAGCTGGATCGGTTTATGTATTGTAGCCTCAGCAGAACGGGATCTCTCCACGCATGTTCAAGGCCTTTGTAAGCAAGAGTCATCCGGAATTCTCCTCCAACAGACAGCAGGATGCCCAGGAATTCTTCCTGCACCTGGTGAATCTGGTAGAGGTGAGTAAGCCACCTTCAAAAACGCTCAGCAGGGCTGTGAGAAGGGAGCCTCGTTCCCTTACCTCAATCTCTCACTGCCTCGGCTCCACCAGCCACGGATGGGATCACTCCTGTCCCGTTTCCTAGGTGCTGGTGGATCTGCTGTTTTCCTTTTAACTTCTACGTGCTGTAGGAGTGCCTGTCAGTTATTTCGCTCACCACTCCTTTTCCTTTCCTGGTGACGAAGCTTCTTGAGAGTCCTGGGTGGTGTTTGCTGTCCTCCTGCCGCCACTCAGAGATGGCCAAACCTTGCTCACAGCAGAGCTGAGTCACGTTAATTGCTGCGATTTTCAAAAGCCGCTAAGAATTCATGATTAAAGGTTGTTTTTCCCCCCCTCTCCTTGTTAAAATCAACTCCCCCTTCCCCCGATGACAAAATGTGTTCTCTATGGAAAATACAGAAAGGCATAAAGGAGAATATCAGAATATAAAATCACCCGTAATAGCAGCCCCTACCGACAGCCAGTGTTAGCATTTGGGTGTCTGACCCACCAGGCATTTTCCAGGTGGGTTTAGGAACGTGCTGTTTCTAAGCAACGGTTTCCACGTAACCTGCCGTGAACGCTTTGCCATCTCATTCATAGCTGAATTTAGCATGATGTCTTTTCTTTTTTTTTTAAATATATTTTATTGATATTTTACAGAGAGGAGGAAGGAGAGAGATAGAGAGCTAGAAATGTCAATGAGAGAGAAACATCAACCAGCTGCCTCTTGCACACCCCCTACCGGGGATGTGCCCGCAACCAATGTACATGCCCTTGACCGGAATCGAACCTGGGACCTTTCAGTCCGCAGACCGACGCTCTACCACTGAGCCAAACCGGTTTTGGCTAGCATGATGTCTTTTCCATTTGTGTGTTATGCACACGAGCGCATGTCACAATGGTTATACACGGCCTTGGTTTTCCCAGGGCGGTCCTGTACCCCTTTCTCTTTAGTTTGGCTCCCTCATCCCCTTTCTTTTACCTCCATCCGGGTCAGCCCCTCTTCCATGACTCTGAATTGCTGCCTAATATTAATTCACAGGAGGTGTCACACTTTATTAAGCCAGTCCCCCATTTGGGGACTTCTGATAAATACCAGTGTATCTCTTTTATTTTTATTATATTTTATTTTTTTAATTTCTTTATTGATTATGGTATCACATAATTGTCCTCATCCCCCATTCCCATCCCAAACCCCTCCTCACATATGCCCCCAGCCCCCTGTTGTCCGTGATCACTGGTTAGGCTTATATGCATGCACACAAGTCCTTTTGTTGATCTCTCCCCCTTTCCCCCACCCTCCCCTACCTTCCCTCTGAGGTCCGACAGTCTGATCGATGCCTCCCTGTCTCCAGGTCTGGTTTTGTTCATCAGTTTATGTTGTTCATTATTTCCCCTAGATGCGTGAGGTCATGTGAAACAAGAAATACACTCGTAAGAACCTAAAATGAGACAAGCCATACTGGTTATGCCGAGAGGCAAATGAGTCAGTCGGTAGCTTTGCTTTTAAAGCACTCTTAAGAGAAACGGCATGTCCCAGAGGGATTGTTTCGCAGCATCGTTTGATGTTTACATCAGAGCTGTATTTGATCTTATGCTAATTTTTATTGATGGTTTCATATTCACAAATCCACGAACCTGTGTAATCTGACCTCCAGAGGAACCGCATAGGCTCGGAAAACCCCAGTGATGTTTTCCGGTTTTTGGTGGAAGAACGCATTCAGTGCTGTCAGACCCGAAAAGTCCGCTACACGGAGAGGGTGGATTACCTGATGCAGTTACCCGTGGCCATGGAGGCAGCAACCAACAAAGGTAACGGCTCCCGAGGGGGACAGCAGCCATGGGCTTCTTCCGGTGCGAGAAGCCCGGAAGCAGAGGGCATGGGAATTAGCTGCCACGCAGTTCTGCTGGGCGGAGACCTGACCCAGCTGGCCTGGTGTGCATGTCTCTTTCCATCTTTTCCTCGGTCGCCACGTAATGGGCAAGGGGACAATTTGCATTATATCCTGTATAATAAAAGGCTAATATGCAAATTGTCCCCTTTCAGAGAAGCAAATGCATCACAGATTTTTGTGCAGGGCTATGGGTGGAACTTATTTCTGTGCCTATAAATTTGGCCAACTGTCTGGCTTGGAGACAGCTTCATTCTGGGGAAGATATTTGTAAGTATACATGTGGAAAAGTCTTTAACGGTTTGATCACTCATAAGCTGTGCTATGAAGTCTGAGGGAAACGATCAGAACTGTATCTTAAAAAAAAAAAAAATCTTTATTGATGAAAGTATCACACATGCCCGCTTACCTTCTATCCCCCCATTGACTCCCTCCAGCCCACCTCCACCCCAGGCCTTCACCACCCTATTGTCTGTGTCTATGGGTTATGCACTTCTGCATACAAAGTCTTTGGTTGATTACCTCCCTGCTTGCCTTCCTTCCGAGATTCCACAGTCTAGAACTGCATTTTTTGATGTGAGACATTCAAGCAGCTGCCTCTTGATATAGTCTCTTGATATAATCCAGCTTTGGCATCCACGTTGTCTGGTACCTCTTATAGTTGATGAAGTGGTACAGGCGCCAGGCCCTTTGGAGGGGCCTCCAGGCTTCGGAGGCAGGAAGAAGGCGGAGATTTGGCCGCCAGGCTGTGGTCTGAGGGGCAGGTTCCTTCAGGCTGTCTAATCTGGTTCTCCCCAATCAGGACAGACACATGCTATTACTTAGAAGTAACTTAGTAGAAGCGGAAAAAGGCAAACTATGTGCTAGGTTGCTTCTTTTCTATGAATGGGTCATTTCTGAGAAGTCCATCAGCTTCATGCGTACTTTCTCTCTCTCTCTCTCTCTCTCTCTCTCTCTCTCTCTCTCTCTCCCCCCCCCCCCCCTTTTTTTTTTTGAGGGGGGCAGGTGGCCACTTTATTGTGCTAATTGGAAAGTGATGATTCTGGCGGTTTCAAGGTAAAATGACTTCCATTGTCTATAAGCTCCTGCAGCTTGTGACCCGTTTTTACAGTTTTATCCTTTGTAAGGACAGAAATGGGGGGGAGGGCGTGCGGTTTGTTTCCGTTTTAGAGCTAGGCTTCATTGCTTTCTCCTGCCGACCTCGGGGATACTGACTCACATGTTCTGCTCGGTTCTGTGATCCTGTCTGACTCGCTGTTTATAATTTGTGAGTGGTAATTATTTTGTTCAAAAAGGATCATTTAGCCTCTAGATGTTGAGAACACCAAATGCCGGCATCCTAGATATAAGTACATTGCAAACTGATGTTGGGCTGGAAGGTGAATTTTAAAATCAGTCAGGCCCAGGTTCAGTGGCTCAGTGGTGGGTCACAGTTTGATTGCTGGTCAGGTTGTGGGCTTGACCCCCCATTGTGCAGGAAGCACCCGATCAATGATTCTATCTCATCATTGATGTTCCTATCGTTCCCTCTTATTTCCTCTCTGGAAAAAAAAAAAAAATAGTCAAGAATAGTTTAAGAAAACACCTAAGTACATACACTGAGTGACCATATTACTCTGATCTCTGAATGCATAATTATCTGGCCACTCAGTGTATATCCTGTATAATAAAAGGCTAATATGCAAATTGTCCCCTTGACCAGGAGTTCGACCAGTAGGCAGGCGAGCCAACCGTCCATGTCCCCTCCCTCTGGCCAGGCTAGCTAGAGCCCACCCATGCATGAATTCATGCACTAGGCCTCTTCTAATGTATATATGAAGTGGCCAGATTATTATGCATTCAGAGATCAGAATAATCTGCCCACTCAGTGTATGTATGCCTAAAAACAGTATTGTGAATGATTTATTTTTATTTTAAAAAAATATATTTTATTGATTTTTTACAGAGAGGAGGAGAGAGAGATAGAGAGCTAGAAACGTCGATGAGAGAGAAACATCGACCAGCTGCCTGTTGCACACCCCCTACCGGGGATGTGCCCGCAACCAACGTACATGCCCTTGACCAGAATCGAACCTGGGACCTTTCAGTCCGCAGACCGACGGACACTCTACCACTGAGCCAAACCGGTTTCGGTGATTTATTTGTTTTTTAACACAAAAGGAATTCCCAGAAAGACCCATTCAAAATCTAGGTAACATTTTGACTTGCAGGTGTTTTCCAAGAGCTTATCGGCCGCTCTTGGGAAGGTCACAGTGTGCTCACTTATTTTTTTCCTGGCGTTTAACCACTCAGTAGGGGGGGTGTAGAAGGGCCTTCTGAGTTGGTTACTCTTCTGTCTGAGGCGCTGAGTAACCTGACCCGGGAGTTGTTTTGGCAATGTCAATGCCACAGGCTGTGTGCTGTGGGCAACTGCGGTCCCTATGGCTCCTTTTGCTCCGTGGCCCACACCCTCTGTGGCCTCTAACCACTGAGAAGGGACTGGGAAGAGGTGAGCCCTCGTCTTCCCTACGGTGTGAAATTCTCTGGGTGAAGACTTTGTGATGGGAGGGTGGCATTCGGTTAATCCAGTCTTGGCCTCTGGACAAATGCCAGACCAGGATCAAGCATCACTTACATCGCACCCATGATCTAAACCTCTCATCTAGGTCAGAGTCCACAGTTCCCTCCCGCTAGTCTCAAAGGGGAACAGGCAGGAAAATACGGATGGCTCGATGCAGCCTGTCAGCGCTACTCTAAAGACACCCCAAGAACAAGCGTGCCCCATCTGGGAAGGGCAGCCAGTAAGCTACCCTGCCCCAGTCCAGTAGCCTTCAGTGAAGGCTGTCCAAAGGGGGTGCTTTCCATTGTGAGAAGATAAGAGCGATTGTGAAGACCTTAATTTGCTTGCCCTTTTTCTCAGATGAACTGATCGCCTACGAGTTGACGAGAAGGGAAGCAGAAGCAAACAGAAGACCCCTTCCTGAACTGGTGCGTGCCAAGATACCATTTAGTGCCTGCCTGCAGGCCTTTTCTGAACCAGAGAACGTGGATGATTTCTGGAGCAGCGCCCTCCAGGCAAAGTCTGCGGGTGTGAAGTAAGTGTGTGTGTGTGTGTGTGTGTGTGTGTGTGTGTGTGTACATGCCCGCGTGCACATGTGCGTGCTTCTTGGGTGGTGGTGAGTAGGGAGGCAGCCTTGAGCGGTGGGAACAGAGATAAGGGAGAGGGGTAGGGTATTGTATGAGTCTGCACATGCTTGCTCCTGTGTGCTGAGATAGGATTATGATTCAGGCAACCTTGGGTGTTATACACCTCACTTGTGAGACCTGTCCAATAAAACAGGTATACGCTCTATACATTATGTGCCAGGGACAGAATGCTTTCTTTTTTGAAAAGCAAGGTTGTGGTTTATCCTCTATTAAGAATTTGCTCTTTTTGTTTTTGTTTTTGGCCAAGAATGTGTAGCCAAGAACCTTCTCCCCCATGACAAGAGTGATATGAATGAAACTGCAAAGATACTTATGACTGTCTCTAAAGTTTAAACTCCACTTTGATAGATTTTAATCCATAATTAAATATTTGGCTTAAACTTGGTTGACTGTGTTTCTACCTGGAGGCCAGGGGTCTCGGGGCCCCTCAAAGTGGCTATAGAGACGGCTGAGTGCGTTCAGATGAGCCGTTCCAGACTTAGGCAGGAGATGTTGTAGGTCCACATTGTCAGCCTGTCAGCTACATCAACATTTCTTTCTTCAGTTGACACCTTAGTCAATTTTATACAGTGAAGCCCTTGCTGACACACTTTATATAATTGGAAAAAGCGCACTTACAGTGGCAAAAATGAGAGGAAATCTGAAAGTCTGGCTCTGGAGTTCCCCTACTTTTAGATTTTCTTTGGCCATTTTTATTCTAGGCTATGTTTGAGCTCTAGTTGATGGAAAGGGGAGTGGAACATGGAAGAGCTGCTGCTGGCTGTTTTTATCTCCACCTCAAGTAGCAGACAAACTTCAGTCACTGTGTATTCTCCGTGACAGCCACCTCTCAGGATTTCTGTTTTAGATGATTGACCTCATATAACAAAACTGGGAAAACAGAAAGAATTTATTTCAAAAGCTAAAAAGGGCCATATTTAAAAAAATAATTTAAAAAGGGGTCTTCATATCCAAAAGAGGATTAATAATAGTTCACTCAGTTATCTATTATCCATTGCAGCATAAGTTTTTGTCCTAGGATCACTGTTCTGGTGTATGTGTGTGTGTGTGTGTGTGTGTGTGTGTGTGTGTGTATGGCCGTACACCTGTCCTTGCAGATAATAGTAGGTATGTCAAACATCGGTATTCTCTGCATTGCAACTTGGAGACAGCTTTGGGGCAGTTAGCTATCTATACATAACAGCAGTGTAGAAACAATTTCTTTATTTCTTTCCCCCCAGCTTTACTGATATATAATGGACATATCATATTGTGTAAGTTTAAGGTGTACAACACGTTGACTTGATTATTATTATTATTTTTTTTACTTTAAGTATTGACAAAAGGCGGAAGATTCCTCACACAGTTACCCATTATTCTTTGTGCGTTAATTCTGACTCTTTGTGAGAGGTGGACATGATCCAGGGCCTGGCAGCCCAGGAAGCCCTCAGTTCCAGTGTGAGCTGCGAGCATTCTTCAGAAATGTGGATTCGAGTCTTAAAGCACAGGGTGTGACGTACTCCTTGGGCCTGTAGGAAGGAGACCCTGAGCACTTGGAAAAGGCTCTTGGGCGTGGATGGCATTAGCTTTCTACAGACGTGGAGCCTCTGGCTTCTGGGCTAGTCATTACTTCCCAGCTAAGATTCTACTCTAGGGCAAAGTCACCGCCAGTGTCCTTCTCCCACCTCCAATGGAGGAATGGTGCTTGCAGACCTGATTTTCTCTTCAATGCTACTAAGACTTCATTGTAGGCCAAGCATGTCAAACTTGTGGGCCACAGGCCGCTGCCTCATTTATTTGGCCTGTGTTAGCCTTTGAGTTTGACATGCTTGTTGTAGGCAGTGCTAACATCACTATCTAGAAACCCCGAGGAGGGTGTCTGCTTGCTCTAGTCCTATCTAGTCCATCTTTTACATATACACATACTCTTATATACACGAAAACAATACTGGATGTATTACAATTGTTAATAATTGAAAACTGGTCTTTGTGGGGCAGGAGAAAACAGTGCTGTAGGGTAATAAAGCAACTATCTTTTTTATTGCATATTAATTATTCCAGGTCATCTGTTAAGCTCTTCCCATCAATTATATTTAGTCTTTTTAGTACTATTGTGAGGTAGGTACCATTATTCTCATTTTACAGATGAAGAAATAAGAGGAGAAGTAATTGGCCAGTAAGTAGCAGACTCGGGACTCATTCAGGTTGATTGAGTTCAAAGTTTAAACCCCTAATTTTCCCTGGTTATATAATACTAGAGGCCTGGTATTCATGCAGGGGAGGGGCCCCTCATCCCGGCTTGCACTTTCTCACAATCTGGGACCCCTGGGGGATGTCCGACTGCTGGTTTAGCCCCAATCCTGCAGGATGAGGCATAAACTGGCAGTTGGAAATGCCTCTTGCAATTCGGGACCACTGGCTCCTAACCACTCTCCTGCCTGCCTGCCTGATCACCCCTAACCACTCTGCCTGCCTGCCTGATCACTCCTAACTGCTTGCATGGCTGCATGATTGCCCCTAACTGCTTCTGCCTGCCTGCCTGATCTTCCCTAACCACTTGCCTGCCTGCCTGCCTGATCACCCCTAATTGCCTGATCACCCCTAATCACTCTGCCTGCCTCACTAATTGCCCCTAACTGCTCTCCTGTCTGCCTGATTGCTTCTAACCACCTCTGCCTTGGCCCCTGCCACAGCAGTTTCATCCGGAAGGATGTCTGGAAGGTCGTTCGATTGTCCAGTCTAATTAGCATAGTATCCTTTTATTATCATAGTGCCCATCTCTCTCATCATGCTTGCTTATACATATAGCCTTAAGATCTTTAAGTAGCCTTGCTTCTTTCTTATTATGCTTTTTCATGTTTCCAGTATTAGTTTTGGGGAAACCAATTCAGTGGATTTCTAAAAGATCTTTTTAAGATCTTGCCCCCCATCCCCCAGCAATATAGGCTATAACTCAGCACTCTCTTTATTATGTCAACCTGGGGCCTTGAACTTTTCTGTTAGATTCAGAGTCTGAAAGTCCAGGAAGAGGCAAATGACGTCTGAAGGATCTTGGTAGATCGTGAATCAGTATGGACCAGATATAAACCCTTCCCTTAAATGGTTCTGAACAGACAGTGTTGGGAAGAATATTAGTGTTTGAAATTTCATTCACTCAGCAAATACTGTCACTCACCTAGTGTGTTCTAGGAAATGAGTTGAATAAGACTTAGCCCTTAAGAAACTCACAGATTAGGGTTCATAGGGAGCGTTTTTGCTTGAATTTTATCATTTATGAAGAGACAGGCATGCTTTGGGGCTGCAAGAAAGACACAAACTTTAGGTGGACAGGTGGCAGTGAATCCTCAGTGTTGAATATATGGCATGTGACTTTGGCCAAGTGACCTAACTCACTTCCTCAAATCTCTGTTTCCTTATCTGTGAACTGAGGATAATAATAGTGCTTTCCTTACAGGGTTAAGAGAGGGTTAAGGTGAAATAAGCCACATAAGGTGCTTTGTGCAGTGCCTGGCCCACAGTAAATATATGCTGTAATCATCATTACAGTTCCTTTTATCTTTCCCTTTTATTTTTGCCTTAAATTATACAAATTGAGAGTGGTTGAATAATAATCATATTTAATGGAAAGGATTGAATTGTTTTTGCTCTTTTTAGTTGTCAGGTTTTTAGTATAGTAAACAATCCTAATTTGGGGAGAGGGGACAGCTTTTATTTTCTTAACAAGGTTTACATAACATTTTTGCCTTAATTGTAATTAATGAACAATTGATATATATTTTTGTGTGATTTCAGAGAGGAATGGAGAGAGAGAGAGAGAGAGAGAGACAGAGAGAGAGAGAGAGATCAATGATGAGAATCATTGATCAGCTGCCTCCTGCATGCCCCACACTGGCGATCAAGCCTGCAACCCGGGCATGTGCCCTGACTGGGAATTGGTCCATGACCTTCTGGTTCATAGATTGACGCTCAACCACTGAGCCATGCCGACTGTCAATAATTGATTTATTTAAATAATGATAATAGGTTGTCAATAGACAACAGTAACGAGGTTAGACACTGTTCTGAGCATTTTATATGTCTTAGCTCATTTTATTTTCTTATATATATTTAACAATTACTACATGTGTGATTCAACTTGAGACTTATGGAGCTTACAAAGGTGAATAAAAAATATTTACCCAACAGGGCAAATATAATGTGGACATCATCTAACTTCTTTCTGGTACTCAAGAAAGGACACAAGAACGTTAAATTATGCTCTGATCCCCTAACCCTGTCCCCTGTCCATGGTAATTCTTACCAGCTGACACGCACCACAGAGCAACTACAAGAGCCTGGGGGCTCCTCAACCACATTTCAGAAATTGTTGATTTATTGATGAGTTTTGCTTGATTTCACTGTAATATATTTTTCAGATTGGAAGCCAATGTGGTAAGAGAAGGAGGCCTGAGAAGTTACATTTTTACATTAGTTGAACATATCAGATGGAGTTCTTATTTTTTGGTGCGATTGAGGACTTGGCTATAATTAAGAATGGTGTTTATTACTGCCTCTCAGAAATAGGAAAACTTAATTAGAGATAATATGTAATTTCTGGAGAGTGAGCCAGAGTCATAATAGATCCATTCCTTAGGATAGTTAAGCTCCAGTTTTGTTTAATTTAATTTAATTTAATTTTTATTGATTTTTTACAGAGAGGAAGGGAGAGAGATAGAGAGCTAGAAACGTCGATGAGAGAGAAACATCAGCTGCCTCTTGCACACCCCCTACCCGGGATGTGCCCGCAACCAATGTACATGCCCTTGACCGGAATCGAACCTGGGACCTATCAGTCCGCAGACCGATGCTCTACCACTGAGCCAAACCGGCTTCGGCTTGTTTTATTTTTTTAAGAGCTTCCTTATGTTATTTCTTGGTCCCCTCTGCCATAACTGTGATGAAGAATTTGAGATAAAGAGCGGTGACATTTCATCTCAGGCAAAATATAGGTGAATGGCACATTGAGTCATGTCCAAGGCCTCACGGAATCTAGCTCTTTCATGACAAAATGATCATATTAATTCCTTAGGAATAGATAGTAGTACATTCTGGTTTCACATAATTTTATGAACATTGCACAGTCCTAGCCAGTAGATATTATTAATAAATCCATTTTGTGGATGTGAAAAAAAATGGAGCCTCATGGAGGATCTGTGATTTGCTCAATTTGGAGTGAATTACAGCATATCCAAGACCCACCAGAGTTCAACTCTTTTTGGACAGTGCTCTGTCTCTGTACTGTGACTTCTCTTCTGCACTAGGGGGCAGCAGTGATTTGCATTTGTTTTCTGAATTCTGGGAGAATACAGTCTAGGACCTAGACTCTAGGTAGAAGGCACTGACTGAGATTTGGAAAGTGAAATTTCCAGACAAGCTTTTGTAGAATTTTTTATTTTAGATATGGTATCTGTCTACAGCTAGTTTTATTTTTTACATATACCTACCACATTCACATTGACACTGAAATACACTTGAGTGGCCAGCTTATTCTGATCTCTGAATGCATAATAATCTGGCCACTCAGTGTGTGTGTGTGTGTGTGTGTGTGTGTGTGTGTGTGTGTATTAGAGGCCTGGTGCATGAATCCATGCCTGGGTGAGGTCCGGCCAACCTGGCCAAGGGGAGGGAACATCGGCAGTTGGCCGGCCTGCCTGCTCGACCTACCTATCTGGTTGAGGGGACAATTTGCATATTAGCCTTTTATTATATAGGATATACACTGAGTGACCAGATTATTATGCGCTCAAAGATCAGAATAATCTGGCCACTCAGTGTAGAAATGATTGTTATAACTAAGATGATAAATATTGAGAGAATGAGCTGGAACAAGGGTATGAATTAGGTGTACACGTTGAATAGTCTGTGCTTAAAGTTGCCAAAGTCAATTCCAGGCAATTCAGCCTTTCTTACCCGTAATATATATACCTTTAGAATCCGTGTGACCTTCGATTAGGTGCAGTAGTATGTTAATGAGGCCCTGGCATTTCCAACAGTCAACCTCAACAAAAGCTCCAAAGACCTCTCCTATGCCAATGTTGTGCTGTAAGATAGCGATTCTCGGTGGGAGCAGAGGCGGGAGTGTGTCCAGCTTGCTTGGGGAGCTTGTACAAACCCCATATACAGACACAGAATACAAAAGGTAAATGAGTTAAAAAGTACAAGTTGGTAGTTACAAAACAGTCACGGGGTTGTAAGATACAGCACAGGGCATATAGACATTAATATTGTAATAACTTTGTCTGGTGCCAGGTGGGTCCTTGAAGTATTAGGGGAACACTTTGTAAAATAGTGATTATCTAACCATTCTGCTGTACACCTGAAACTAATGCAAAATAATACTGAACACAATGCATTCATGTCCTCACACACCTACAAATGTATATGCTAAATTGCATCCAGGGTTTTAGAGAAAACTGGTTGAAGAGCACTTTTCAGAAATATAAAAGAGCACTTTTACAGCAAAGTAAAAGTAATAATTTGGCAATGGGTCCAAAGTCATTCTCAAAGGACAGCATTCTTGCATGTTCATAAGAAGGCCAGGATGAATGAGCAGGAGTGGCTGAGTGCGTGCGCTCACGTCTGTCTGCTGTTTCTGCACTCGGCCCAGGCGCGGACTGCAGGTGTGCCTCAGACAAAGGTGATGCTTCATGAACTGTGCTCACAATTCTGACTGCTTGTTTCACTGATACAATCCCCTTGTGTTTCCCAGAACATCTCGCTTTGCCTCATTCCCTGAATACTTGGTAGTGCAGATAAAGAAGTTCACTTTTGGTCTTGACTGGGTTCCCAAAAAATTTGGTAGGTATCTTGTGCATGCTTTTGCTTAAAACATCAAATTACCCATTTGAAAAACATGGCATGTGAAAGAGCCGGAAAGTTCCATTTAATTCTCTTCCCATCATTTCCACCTTTCTCTTTTGAATTAGAGTATATAAGCACTGATGATAAAATTAGCACCCCTGGAATAATAGGGTCTGGCATGAGTGAAAACTGGACCCCCACATAATCAATAAATAATGCTTCCCAAACGTTGCAGTGCAAACAGACTGCCATCTTGGTAAATACAGATGCTGATTCAGCAAGTCTGGAGTGGGGTTTGGGATTCATAATTCTTTTTAAAAAATATATATTTCATTGATTTCAGAGAGGAAGGGAGAGGGAGAGAGAGATAGAAACATCAATGATGAGAGAGAATCATTGATCGACTACCTCCTGCATGCCCCGCACTGGGGACCGAGCCTACAACCCAAGCATGTGCCCTGGACCAGAATCGAACCTAGGACCCTTCAGTTCGTAGGCCAATGCTCTATCCACTGAGCCAAATCGGCTAGGGCAATTTCTTTTAAAAAAAATAATTAAATACTATGTTTTATTTTTTACTTGTATTTATTATTATTTTTTATTGAATTTATTGGGGTGACATCGGTTAATGAAATTATACAGGTTTCAGGTACATAATTCTATAATACATCGTCTGTATCATGTATTATGTGTTCACCACGCCAAGTCAAGCCTCCTTCGTGGCCTAGAAGGAGGTCCAGTTTTATCCTCTTTGTTTTTTTCAAGCCAGTGCCTCAGACTGTTTGCCAGCTTTTTAAACTTTTTGTTTTATTAGAGCACTTAAAAAAAAAAAAAACCCACTCAGGCTTTACATTGGTTAAGTAAGCACTCATCTGCTCGTCTGAAGGGAATGGGTAAAAATAATGGGAAACCGGCTGGAGTGGTTTCCCAGAACTCTCCCGCCCTACCAGCTTGCATAGCACCTGTTTGATGTTATGCTGGCTGTGACCGATTCTCTGGCAGATTTTGACTCTTCCTGTGGAATGGTTTTGTGGGCAAGGAGAAGGGCAGAGGGCAGGATGCTCATCACATAGCCTTTTCTCCGTGGATCTAAGTACCTGGGAAAACACTGACTTTGCACTGCTTTGCACTGCTTTGGACACAGTGTTCTTATTTTTCTTTGTTCTTGGAGTTCCTAGAAAGGAACAAAAATCCAGATAAGATTTCATAGGCTTGCCGAATTTAAAGGAGCTCCAAAGCTTTCTTTAACGAACCTGAATTTTTCTGCTGAGGAACAGTTGTATTGATTTTGTAGGTCAAACATTATGTTTGTTGTTGTGGTTCTCTAAGATGACAAACTTTTTTTAAAACTAAGCTTTTTCTTCGGGTGGTTATTTTGAAGTGGGATTGATACACCTGGCATTATAACGGGATTGGGGGGATCCTATGTTCAGGTTCTGTTTGCTTCCCGAAGACACACACCCTACAACATTTGAGCCCATTTATTATTATATCTGAATATCTGCAATACTAAATCTCAACAGGATATTAGACTGATACATTTTGTATGTTAGTCAACACAAGAACAATCAAACTGAGAAGCTAAAAAATGTACCCAGGACTTGAGATTCAACTCATTTCTTTAAAACTTCATTTTTTATTTATTATTTTAGTTAAATCACATTACTCATCATGATCTGAGAAAAGGCATAGACTTTTACAAACTCACATGTGTAATGAGGACAGGGTGATAACGTAAATTAAAGAAATGGGATGGGTATAAGAGACAGGTAGCTAGCTATCTTGGTCTTTCTTTGGGATTCCACTTTGAATTAGAAAAACATTTTTTCTACTGTAAGAATCAGAACAGCACAGATATGAGGCTCAGGATCATGGGGGCGATAGGAAGTGGTGAGGTCTGTGACAAACTATCAGAGAGGGCACCCCTATGAGAAGGTGCTAGAGATTTGTTTTCAAAATAAGGTGAAAATCTACATTTCTACATTAAAATCTTGGATTTAAGAGTTGGATTTTTTTTTTTTTTTCCCCTTCTGAAAACCAATTTTAAAAACATCACACAGAAAGCTTCTGGGCTACAAATGGTCTACGGGTGTCGGTGTGTGACCCCTGGCTTATCCCATTTGTTCTTGTTCAGTGTGAAATCCGGCCACCCTCTGCACTTGCCCCTGGTTCTCCACTAAAATTGAATCAGTCTTGATGAGTCTGCTGGCCCCGTGATTACTCTGGGGAACCGCAAAGCTTCCCTTAGCTCTGCCTAGACGCATGCATATAGAGTCAGTGGTGCTGATTGTAGGAGGTGATTGCGAGATTTTGGAGAATCCAGAGTATGTAATCGTTCTCATTTTGCAGATGTTTCTATTGATATGCCAGACCTACTTGATATCAACCACCTCCGAGCCAGGGGGTTACAGCCAGGAGAGGAGGAACTTCCGGACATCAGCCCTCCCATCGTCATTCCTGATGACTCAAAAGGTATCATCTTCAGGAGGACATTCTCTACCCGTCCTGCTACCTGAGTCTGCTGGAATGGTCACTTTTCTCCCTCCACTCTGCTGTCCCTTGGCTGCCTTTCTCTGATGTAACCCACCATAGGCACACAGAAGTGAGGCCTGGAGGCAACCGTCAACTTAAAATAGATATGGGGCCGAGACTGGTTTGGCTCAATGGCTAGAGCGTCGGCTTAGGGACTGAAGGGTCCTGGGTTCGATTCCGGTCAAGGGCATGTACCTTGGTTGTGGGCATATCCCCAGTGGGGGGTGTGCAAGAGGCAGCTGATCGATGACTCTCTCTCATCGATGTTTCTAACTCTCTCTCTCCCTTCCTCTCTGTACAAAATCAATAAAATATATTAAAAAAATAAATAAATAAAATAGATATGGGAAGAGGCACAGACCCATCACAAGTAGTTGAAAGGGACCTGTGGCAACAGAGGGCCACCAAGCTCCAGGAAGTTTTTATTTATTTTTATTTTATTTAAAAAATATATATATTTTATTAATTTTTTACAGAGAGGAAGGGAGAGGGATAGAGAGCCAGAAACATCGATCAGCTGCTTCTGCACACCCCCTATTGATTGGGGATGTGCCTGCAACCAAGGTACATGCCCTTGACCGGAATTGAACTCTGGACCTTTCAGTCCACAGGCCAACGCTCTATCCACTGAGCCAAACAGGTTTCAGCTCCAGGAAGTTTTTAGATTATGTTGCCTGTGGCTTTACCTTCGTCTCTCCACTTCTCCAAATGGATGTGTAGATGAAAAAGAAGGTGTTTTCAGTAGTCTAAGGGAGCTGTATCATTCTCAGAATATCTTTGGACAACGGGAAGGGGACGTTCAGCCGTATGTGTTGGTTTTAAACATCTGGCCCACATCTCACCTTCCCAGCTTCCTCACTGCTTCATAGCAAGAGAGTGGTTTGAGTTTCTCTTTCACTCTGTGAATGATAAGTCATTCATTGTTCATAATGCTTCACTTTGGAAGGGAAAAGGATGTGCAAAAAAATAGCTGCCTCACCTTTGTGGTTCCAAGGACAGCTGAAAAATCTTGGTTCCATGATTAGCTCATTTATTCTGATGAAACTGGTTTCATTCTGGCTTTGTTTGCTCACCTGTTTACTGTTCACCTTCTTAAAGAGTTGATTAAGTGGAATAACTCATAGTGATAGAGGACTGTAGGCCCCTCTAACAAAGGCCTTTCATCAGATGAGCAGCGAATGTTATTAGTGACCTAATTTGAGTGCACAAGGAGGATAAGGTGAATCTAAGAGGAGCAAGACAGGATTCCAGATCAGCATCTTGTCCCATAGTTCCCTAACGCTAATCAAATGTGAGAGCACAGAGTGTGGAGAAACCTGTACATGGAACATTCTAACATTCTGGGTTATGGGTACAGATGATTCTTGAAAGGAATTCAAGAAAGAAGAGATCAGTATGAAAATTACTGAAGGACAAGATGGCTTATTAGCATGGCTCCTGCTTTCTCTGAGGCTTTTTTTTAAAAATATATTTTATGAGTTTTTACAGAGAGGATGAGAGAGGGATAGAAAGCTAGAAACATTGATGAGAGAGAATCATTGATCAGCTGTCTTTTGCACACCCCCTACCGGGGATGTGCCTGCAACCAAGGTACATGCCCTTGACCGGAATCGAACCCGGGACCTCTCTGAGGCTCTTAATAGAATCATCAGCTTGTAATTACAAAGAGTTTTTAGAAATGTAGGGAGAGAACTGATTTAGTTCATTACGATGATAACCAGAGCACCATGTTTTATCTGCTCTAAATGTATTTCCCCTCCTCACTTTCATCACTCTATGTTGGTCAGGTGAGGGTGGTCTTTCTCTAAAACACTTTGCCATGGTTTGGTCTCATTTTCTTCCCTCTTCCTTAATTTCCAGATCGCCTGATGAACCAACTGATAGACCGTATGTATCTTTTGAAAAATTTCCTAGTGTCTTACCGTGGTTGTTGGCCTGACACATTTATCTGTGGGGATTGAGTAGAGGGCATTGTTCTGTTCGGGTGTATATGTAGCTTTTCCTCAGTGGAAATGATCCTTTGTCTGCAAGTTGAGGTAACTGATGTAAACCAGTGACGGTGGTTAGATGTCCCTGTAGCTCACGAGAGTGACCATTAGCATGAGAGCGAACCAGCCCTGGGTTGGAAAATTGGGCTCTGCCATTCATGACTGTGTGACCTAGAATCATTTACTTAACTTCTCTGAGCCTATTTCCTCATGAATGAATGGGAGCCATTTCTTTCTCCTCTGGCCACATGAGGAGGCCTCTTCTTGCAATGAGAGGACAGTAGTCCTTCACTTTTTTTTGCTCCTGATGCTGCATAACGAAGACACACATCTGGCAGGATATGGTAGTATTAATACTCTCAAGGCTGTTAGTGTCATTTGGATTGTAGGCTAATTTTATAGCCTTTTTATTTCCTTTAGTCCTGTGGGAGTTGATATTCTTGGTTTTCTAAAAAGGAAAAGAAAAATACACTATTTATACTAAATATTTAGATAATAATTAGGGGAAAGCGGGAATGTTTAGCACTAAATACACTGAATATTTTTGTCTACAAAGCCTTTCTGGAGATGAACTATGGTTAACACTTGTGCTCTCCATTTCCCAGAGTTGATTACTTCCTTTGATTGCTGATATAGCTAAAGGCCTGCTGTAGCTTCCGGTGAGATTTAAGGAACAGCCCTTTTGACCTGTAGATAATGCTTTTCTCTTCCAATTTCAGTCCTAGGAGAGGCTCCTATAGAGGTCTTGAGCATGATCTGAGACTGACATGGTTCTGGGAATACACTAAATCTCCCCATACAAAATTAGAGAATTATTTTTCAGTGCTTGGATAGACCAGGTGATTATCATGATTCCTATTGAGGACAAGGCTTTAGGTCAACTCAACTCAAATAGCTTAATATTTGGATGGCTTTAATACAAATAGAACAAAGTTAAACCACCATTTGCACACCTAACAAAATAGCACTTTCTTTGGATAGCAGGTGGATAAAGGGTTGAAGAGATGCGAAGACAGGAAGGTAGTTTATCTTTTCACACTAGAATGTCCTGCTGTGCTCTGTAGCCTCAGACATCGATGAGTCATCGGTGATGCAGCTGGCTGAGATGGGCTTCCCGCTAGAAGCGTGTCGGAAGGCTGTGTACTTTACTGGAAATATGGGAGCCGAGGTGGCCTTCAACTGGATCATTGTTCACATGGAGGAGCCAGGTAGGTGGTCGGAAATGGAATGGCTTTTGAGTCTGATGCAGAACTCAGTGATGCTAACTAAGCCTTGGAAGGATCTTTCTTGGTCCTTCCATACCTTCCAGACCTGTTCCCCGAATGACTTTCCAGTTCACAGTCTGCTGCAGTGTGTGTGTGTGTGTGTGGGCTGCCTTTGCCAGTGGAGCAAAGTCACAGTGTTGGTCTTTCCTCTTATTTTTAAGTGACAGCTTGGTTGAAATATAATTCAGACCAGTGGAAAGATGTTGGATATACTTCTACCAAGGAGAGGATGAAGACTTGAAATAGACCAATGTGCATGAAGACATAGGACCTGTTTAGCTTTTACTTTTATCTACTTTATGATGATAATTCACTCATTTAAAGTGTATATTTCAATGGTTTTTTTAGTAAACTTATAGAGTTGTACAACTATCACCACTACCTAACTTTTAGAATATTTTTTCCCCCTGGAAAGAAATCCTGTACACTTTAGCAGTCACTTTCCATTCCCCCGCTCTTCCTAGCCTTTGACAACCACTAGTCAGTTTCCTAGACTTGCCTATTTTGGACATCTTATACAAATAGAAACATACAATAGAAGATTTTTTTGTGTATAGTTTCCCTCACTTAGCATAAGGCTTTTAAGGTTCATTTATGTTATAGCATATGTCAGTATTTCATTTCTTCTTATGAGTGAATAATATTTTACTGTATGGACATACTGAATTTTATTTATCCTTTTACTAGTGGCCTCATGTATGAAACTCATGCAAGTATAGGCCTTCCTCCCCCCAGCTGCTGGCACCAGCTTCCCTCCGGCACCCGGGACCCAGGCTTCCCTCACAGCCTGGCTTCGTCTGGAAGGTTGTCCTGGAGGATGTCCAATCTAATTAGCATATTACACTTTTATTATTATAGATCAGTTGATGGCTACTTGGGTTGTTTCCACTTTTTGGCTACTGTGAATAATGTGGCTATAACTATTTTGTGTATACATTTTTGTGTGGACATGTTTTCATTTCTCTTGAGTGGAGTTGCTGTGTCATATGGTGACTCGATATGTTTAACTTTTTGAGGAACTGCAAAATTGTTTTCAACAGTGGCTGCACCATTTTACATCCCACCAGCAATGTATGAAGGTTTAGTTTCTCCATATCCTCACCAACCTTGTTATTACTGTTTTTATTGTAGCTATTTCAGTGGATGCGAAGTGGTGTCTCATTATAGTTTTGATTTGCATTTTCCTAACGACTGATGATGTAGAGCATCTTTTCATATTATTGGTCATTTATATATCTTTGGAGAAATGTCTATTCATATCCTACGCCCATTTTTAATGAGGTTACTTGTCTTTTTATTGTTGAGTTCTGAGGGTTCTTCTTGTACTCTGAATACAAGTACCTTAGATATATGACTTGGAAATATTTTCTCCCATTCTGTGGGTTGTCTTCTCACGCTCTTAATGGTATCTTTATAAACAAAAGTTTTTAAGTTTGCTGAGGTATAATTTATCTAGTTTTTTTCTTTTGTCACTTGTGATTTTGGTGTTTATCTAAGAAACCATTGCCTACCCCAATGTCACAAAGATTTACTCATATGTTTTCTTCTACGAGTTTTGTAGTTTTAGCTCTTACACTTAGGTCAGTGATCCACCTTGAGTTAATTTCTGTATAAGGTGTGAGGCAGAGTTCTACCTTCATTCTTTTGCCTGTGAATATGAAATTCTCTGAGCAGCATTTGTTGAGAAGACTGTCCTAACCCCATTCAATGGTCTTGGTAGCCTTCTTGGGGATCATTTGACCATGGATTTGTGGGCTTATTTCGGGACTCAATTCTGTTCGCTTGATCTATATGTTTATCTTTATGCGAGTACTGTCTTGATTATTGTAACTTTACAGGTATTCTTCCTTTATTTTAAGATCAAAGAAAGAAAAAGTTCTGAGCATGATTATTTTCCCAGATTTTGCTGAACCATTGACCATGCCTGGTTACGGAGGAGCAGCCTCCGCTGGAGCCTCTGTTTTTGGTGCTACTGGGTTGGATAACCAGCCTCCAGAGGAGACTGTGTCTATCATCACCTCCATGGGATTCCATCGAAATCAGGCTATTCAGGCGCTACGAGCAACGGTAAGTGCAAGAGACTGTGTGTTGGATTCTCTTCTTTAATCGGAGTGTTTTGTATTTCATCAGTAGCAATTGAGACTTTCCAATATTCTGTGATCTTTTGAGGTCATGCTTGCCTTACTCTATACACTACAATGATCCACGGAGATTTATTTGCATACAGTATATATAAAGCTCAAATAAATGAATGAGTGAATCATACAGAGAGCTTAAAACTAGGGAGATAAAAAACATAGGGAGATAATATAACGGGCAAAATGATCAAACTGAAAGAAACTCCATTTCATCTTAATGCTTATTAACAGAGGACCAGACATTTGATCTGCAGCTTACTTGCTGCCCTAAAGCGAAGAGGTATGCATGTAATTCTGTGTCCAATAAGGCAGTTCTTTAGGGAAAAAAACATGCTTTTCTGATACTAAGACCTTGGAGAAATGTCCCTGGAAGTCCTCATAGTGAAGACTGAATGGGTCCTTGGAATTTTCTGCTTCTGTTTCTCTCTGCAGAGAGAGAAGGTCCTTCAGGTATTCATGAACCTTCTGATATTGTCAGGAGAGAAGGCACAATGAAGCTAGAGGATAGATACCGTGTTTCCCCGAAAATAAGACATCCTCCGAAAATAAGACCTAGTGCATGGAAAGATAAGACATCCCCTGAAAATAAGACCTAGTGCAACTTTGGGAGAAAAAATTAATATAAGACACTGTCTTATTTTCGGGGAAACGGTTGAAGTTTTCCTTTCGTAGCGCAAATCTCTGTTTAATATTGAGGGAAATTACTTTTTTTTTTTTTTTTTTAAACCCAGCCTTCCTTGCCACAATATGTTCCATTTATGAGTGGTTGTCTGCTACCGATTCCTTCTCAGTGTCCTCACTGGTTGCCTGCTGGTCACCATGATTCTCAACTAGCATTTGTTTCACTCTGGGCACCTGCTTATGTCTTACTCATTTTACTTGCTTGGCTCTTCCACCAGAGATTCTGACTATGTCTAAATACACTCTTTACCTCTCCAGTGATATCACTAATGGGGAGATGGACATATTTTTCTGATCATTTGGTTTGAACTGTACAGAGGTCAGTTTAAACCTATTTAACTTCACTAACCAGTGTGAAGTTATCAAGGTATTAATTTAACGGGCAAGGTATTAATCAAGGTATTAATTTTGTCTCTACTGCAGTTCAACCATTGTGCCAACATTTGGAGAGAGGAAGCATTAATGTAGTATTGCACTGGTATCCTTCTAACTGGCATGGTTATCTGCAGGAAATATAGTAGGCAGAGAATGTAGTGTGTGTAGTTATTGTGGCCTTTGAAAGGGCTGCACCCAAACACGTGCCATACCCCTTTGACATTCTGTACCCCGTCATTATCAGCACCAGCCTGCAGAAACAAAGACTGATATGGGCTTTAGAATGCTGATCTGCTGCTCAGAATTTTTCCCCCAGTGAATCTAGTTACTGATCCCAGTTGGGAGACTTGCAGAATACCAAGCACATTTCCTATGTGGAGTCAGAGCTTCTTACTCAGAAGACACTTAGGACTAATGGGTTCAGGTTTCCTGCCCTCACTGCCTGACATCCTGGCTCACATGGCCAGGATGTAATGAGGCCTGAGGACGGCATACATTGTAAACATGTTTTGCTTTATTAGAACAGTAACCTGGAAAGAGCACTGGATTGGATCTTTAGCCACCCCGAGTTTGAGGAGGACAGTAACTTTGTGACCGAGATGGAGAATAACGCCAATGCAAACATTATTTCCGAGGCCAAGCCTGAAGGACCTCGAGTCAAGGATGGATCCGGAAGTAAGTTCTTTGCCTGAGGGATTGTCTGAGCAATTGTGACTGTGCATTCGGCTCACCCCCTTCCCTCCCACCACACACATTGAAGCGCTTGCCACCGTTCAGAAGTGAGCACAGATCTCACCCTCTCCTAAATGGTACATTTGGTCACATTGCATGGCCGCGGTGATCGGATACGGTCCTGGGCAGACTCAGTCATGCTGCTTGTAGTGCGTGTGCTCACGCTTAGCGCCAGCTTTGACTTTGTCCGTCCTGTGAGATAAAATCTTTTTCATGTACCATGGATGTTTTGTGTCTAAAAGAGGACATTTATTTTCATGTGGTGGTTTTGAAAGTCGAAAAGCAGTCTTATGCCCTTGACCCTGTCATTGCCCCTGAAGGGCTGTCAGGATGGCAGGAAGAGGTGCCATAAGCCAATGTTCTACCTTTGAAGAGCAAACACGTATGTGTGTGACTGTGTGCCAGGCACTGTTCTAAGCTCTTTGCATGTATACAGTCAGTTAATCCTCAACACCCTCGTTTTATAGGGGGGGAAACTGAGGCACAGAAAGATTAGGTATCTTGCCTGAAGTCCCATAGCTCTTAAGAGGTGGAGCCAAGGTTCAAACCCAGAATCCTTGTTCTTTCTCACTGTGATACCCTGCTTCTCAGACTGTCATCGCCTACAGAATAATGTTCAGGCTCTTTAGCCTGGCATGTGTCTCCTCCTCCAGTCAGATGTCAGCCTACCTTCTCTCGGTGTCATTTCTTCTGCCCCTCGCTCCACACACAGTTCAGATGCCTGGCACTGTCGCCACAGCACCAGCCCACCCAGCTGTCATTCACCCTCTTCTCGCTACTTCCAGGCCTTTGCTCAGGCTAATCCTTCACTGTGAAATGCCTTCTTTCCTATCACTGCACACCAAAATCCTTACTGTGATCCAAAACGTGGCCACAGGTTCTCTTTCTCTTGTTGGCTTTCCCAGGTCCTTGCCAGCCAGTCCATCCTTACCCCATGTGCTCGTAATAATTATACCAATATTAACAACTAGCATTTGTGCCACCCCTAATCCTCACAATAATCCTACAAGGTAGGTTTTACAGATGAAGAAATTGAGTAGAGAGGGTTAATTGCCAAGGGCACAACTTAGTGATGGGTAGAACCAGAATTCCAACCCAGGCAGTCTGCCTCTGGAGCCTGTGCCCAGAGCCACTCTAACATGGTGTTTGTTCCTTTGTTATTAGAGATATTCATCTTGCAATAAAATTGTTTATGTCAACATCTGTGTCTCCCATTTGACCGGAAGCTGTGAAGCACAGAGATCATTTTTACTTTTATAAAGCTCACGGTGGCTAGCACATAGAAAGTACCAAATAAAAATAATTGGATTTAGTTCAATTACACTAGTAGTGTTCACTCCTATTCCCATAGAGCTGTAGCTCTACTTATTAATGGTCTTATCAGACATAATATGTATGTATTGATCTAGCTCTAGAGAGAGAAGATGAGAGAGAAATCTTCTTTTATAGAAAATGGGAATTTCTTTATTAAAATTGCTTTATCCTCTCTAAGTAAGAAAAGGAGAACTTCTATAATCAAAGGATCTTGTATTGCTTTTTAGAAACCAGTGGTTTGCCTAAATTATTAAAATCTGTAACAGACAAGTCGCCAATAATTCATGGACAGGATTTATTACTTCTTACATGTCCATCGGCTCACTGCTTCCTTGACTTTCTGCAATGGACTTGGATGAGTCCTTCTCACAGAAGGAATAAACCACAAGATGGAGCCATCGTAAAGCTGCCAAGATATCTGGCTGCAGAGGGAGGGAGAGTCTGATCATTAAGGTTTTCTGTCTTCTGATGGAGGGAACCCAACCATTGTCCCCAAGACAGGCCCTACTGATCTGAACAGTGTCATCCTCTCCTTGGGCTTACTGCGCTCAGAGGGATCTGCATTGATCCCTGGCACTGCTGGTTTGGAGTTGCATCTTTAAATAGGATGTCATGATGCGATGCTTTCAAGCACCTTAATTTAAAGGTACTATGGGCCAAACTCTGTGACTTTGCTCCTCTTCGCCCCCAAAAGCAATTGCACTTGTGAGTGGGGGTGGGGAAAGAGACAGAGAGGCACTATGAGAAGTCACATGGAGGATGTACAGAACCTCAGGGCAGTAGTAATGAAAATTTTAATTATGAAAAACCAGCAAGCATAAACCACCCTGATTCAGCAAATGCATTTTGCCTCTGAACAGATGTTTCTATTTACTTACTTTTGAATTAACTGTATTGGGGTGACGTTGGCTAATAGGATTATTTAGGTTTCAAATGCACATTTCTACGATACATGATCTGTATATTGCATTGTGTGTACCTTCCCCTCACCCCAAAGTCACATCATCTTCCATCACCATGTATTTGGCCCCCTTTACCTTTTAATACCCTCCCACCCCTTCCCAGATGTTTTTACAGAAGCCTTTCTAGCACTGTGCTTGGCCCCTGGCAGTTGATCAGCAAATGAATGATTGAATGAAGAACTGAATGAATGGCAGCTGGTAGTGGTCACAGAGATAGTTTGGTTTTCTTTTTGCTTTCTCCAAAAGTGCTCAATGGAGAAAGCAAAAAGACTTGGCGACGTATTTTGTGTTACATTGCATACATCACAGGAAAGGAAAACTATGTCCATTGTGCTTTGTTGCATTAGCACTTGAACTCATGTCAGTCACTTCTCCTTTAAAAAAATTATCATTTATATTGTTTATTTTTTCTTATGATTAAAGGGATATGTGATAATTTTAGCAACTTGAAAAAAATACAGATACCCGAAAAGAGCGGAAAAAATGACTCAACAATCTCACTACCCAGTCACAACCACTGTTAATATTTTGTGAATATTTTTATATTTTTCTATGCAAATACATAAAAATGAGTATAAATATAATATGTTTTTAAGAGGATGCATTTTTTAAACTATATTTTTATTGATTTCAGAGAGGAAAGAGGGGAGAAAGAGAAACATCAATTTTGAGAATCATTGATTGCCTCCTGCATGCCCCTACTGGGGATTGAGCCCACAACCTGGGCACGTGCCCTTAACCAGAATGGAACCCAGGACCCTTCAGTCACAGGATGATACTCTATCCACTCAGCCAAATAAACCAGGGTTAATATGTATATTTATAAAAAATATAAATTCTATTCTGTACATGTTATTTTATTTCCTGCTTTTCCCCTAATTGTGGCTGTCCATATATCGATACATAAGTCTAGATTATTGAATAGCTATATATATAAAAGCCTAAATGACTGTCATGACCAGATGACTGGCCGGCTATGATACCCACTGACCACCAGGGGGCAGATGCTTAATGCAGGAGCTGCCCCCTGGTGGTCAGTGCACTCTCACAGCCAACCTCCCAAGGCTAGCCAACCTCTCGAGGTCCCTCCCCTGGCCGGCTGGACCTGATCATCCCCTATCAGGACCAGGTGAGATAGTCCCATCAGCCTGGATTGCCAAACATGCCAAGGGACCCCACCCATGCACAAATTTGTGTACCAGGCCTTTAGAATATTAATAACATTTCACTATATAAATGTAGCATAATTTATATCCATAATTTTAGGCCAACTAGTTATTATTTAAATAAAAGATGATTACAGAAAGTTTCAAATAACAAGTTTGTTTGTACATTCAGAAGATGATGGCAGTGATTTTTAGAAATTTTCTTAAGGGATGAATTCTGTTCACAGAAATACAACAAACATCTTTTTCAATCCCTATCAGATAATAAACATTTACTTACATTTAAATTTCTTCCTTTCCTTCTCTAATAAAATTAATGCTATGGTGAACATTCTTGGGCCCTCATTTGATTATTTCCTTAGGGTAAGTTTCTGGAAGTGAAGTTTGTGAGTAACACTCAGGTTTTTGAGATGTTTGTTATCTTAGCCCAATAAACACCCTGATGGCTCTCCTGTTCCCCATTGGGCTAGCAGTTTTCTTAATTTCTTATATCTTTATTGCCTAGTTGCTTTTCTTCTTGTGTTAATCATGTCTTCATTTCCTTTGGCCCATTTTCCCATTTTTATTGAGGGTTTTTTTTTTTGTTTTTTTTTATTGATTCTTATGAGCGTTTCCTGTATTTTCTGTTAGTTTGGGAATACTGGCACCTTTACAGTATTTGAGTTTTTCTGCCAGAAACATGTTATCCTTTTCCTTCGATTCATGCTTCCCTTCTCCAGCCTCTGCCAAGCGATGATGTTTTCTTTATAAACATCCCAAACACAATTCTGTTTTCTGTGGTACTTAGAAATAAATTTCCCCCATTTTATTTTCTAAATTGTTATTGCTGAACTTTGGAAAGTTCCTGACATTTATAATTGGCCATTCGGCAGGATTTTGATGGGTTAACTTGGGGAGTTGTATATTCTGTGTAGGTATGTGGTTTACATTCCCAAGACACGGCTTTTTGTTTTTTTTTTTTTGTGGGGAGGTTTGGTTGGTGAATTGGTTTAGACAATTTAAAGGTAAGGGTAATTGGTATTTAGGAGCAAAATGGAGAGCCAGAACAGACGACAGTAAAAAAACAAAACAAAACAAAAAACCAACAAATAAAACCATCAACATCAGTTTTCAGGCTCTGTTGTAAGTGGCAGGAGTGCTGAGCAATACTTGTCTGAGCAAAAGTGGAAGTATCTGTATCATAAAAGGCCTGTGGTTGTGACATCCTCTTGGCGTCAGGACCAAACCGGACTCACCAGGAGGTGTATTGATGGGTCCTGCCATGGGCTGGAATTCTGGAGCATCTCAGGGTGCCAGCAACATCTGCAGAGCGTGCAAGGCTTTGCAGAGCGGCAGACATGGCCCTGATGGCAGGCTAGGCCTAAGGGACCCCACACACATACACACACACAGATACACACACACAGATACACACACACACATACACACAGATACACACACACACAGATACACACACACATACACACAGATACACACATACACACACACACACAGACACACACACACATACATACACACACAGATACACACACAGATACACACACACATACACACACACATACACACACACATACACACAGATACACACACATACACAGATACACACACACAGATACACACACAGATACACACAGATACACACACACAGATACACACACATACACACATACACACAGATACACACACACACACACACACACACGGTTTGATTGTGCGTTGGGCCTCTAGTTGTATTATAAAAGCTGGGAAGTCCCAGGGAGACTTGACTCCAGGACTGAAACCCTTTTATCTGAATGTGCCTCTTGGCTTAGCTTCCTCTGGGTTGGTTCCCGTCTGGGGTGGCTCTCCCTGGAGTCCTCAGGATGGCTGCCAGTGCCTCCTACAGCTGTTTCTCCCCAGGCTGCTCAGCAAAGGTCCTGAGACCCATGCATGTGTCCTCCTCTCCTCGGTCACAAGCCCCATACTTGGAGCCTGAGGGTGGAGACCTTTTCCTTCCCAGCTTTGAGTCCTTCAAGCCCTGGTTCAAGTGTGGTCCTGAGCCAGCAGAATTCAGCATCACCTCTGATTTGTTAGATGTGTGAATTCTTGGGCCCCACCCAGACCTCCGGGTGAGATCCTCTGTGAGCCACCCAGCCGCCTGCTTCAGCAGACCCGCCAAGTGGTTCTAATTCCGTTTAAATCAAAGGAACACACCTTAAAAGCGATATGAGGTTACTCTTGCCTTGGGAAGGAGTAAAGTGGCTACTGGGACATCAGGTTAATGATGAAAATAATGACAAGTTTGGTGTCTGAGTTGGAAAAAAGCGACTATTACAAGGACAAGGATTTAATAAGTGCTTGCATCAGATTCTTCCTTGAGGGAACATGTCAATTAAAAAAATCTCTATTGCCATCTTTTTGCATGAAGAAGTCATGCCATTACAAGAAATTCTTTTATTAAATGTTACCTAATTTATTTAAAAGGGTCAGTGCTGTTAACGCTTGGTGAGACAGTAGCTGGCCTTTACTGAACGCCCTGCTCTAGACCAGTGGTCGGCAAACTCATTTGTCAACAGAGCGCCCAATATCAACAGTACAACGATTGAAATTTCTTTTTGAGAGCCAAAATTTTAAAACTTAAACTTCTTCTAACGCCACTTCTCCAAAATAGATTTGCCTAGGCCGTGGTATTTTGTGGAAGAGCCACACTCAAGGGGCCAAAGAGCCGCATATGGCTTGTGTGAGCCTCAGTTTGTCGACCATGGCTCTAAGCATCTCCTCACTCCTTGCAGCCCGGTATTCAGATGGTGGCTCCCACTAGCTAAGTGCCTCCTAGTGGTGGAACCAGCTTGGAATTCAGGGCTGTCTAATTTTGAAGCCTGTGCACTTTCTCCTTTACCCACTATTGAGTTATCTTTATTATTTATTTATTTATTTATTTATAAAATATATTTTTATTGATTTCAAAAAGGGAAAGGGAGAGAGATAGAGAAACATCAGTGATGAAAGAGAATCATTGATTGGCTGCTCCTGCCTGCCCTGACCAGAATTGAACTGTGACCTCCTGGTTCATAGGTCAACGTTCCACCACTGAGCCATGCTGGCTCGGCTTGAATCATCTTATTTTAGATTTTCCATATGGGAATGGAGGAATGGAGGCAGGAGTTTATTTATTTATTATTATTATTTTGTTAATCCTCACGAGAGGATATTTTTTCCATTGGTTTTTAGGGAGAGTGGAAGAGGAAGAGAGAGGGAAAGATAGAGAGAAACATCTGTGTGAGAGAAATGCATCGATTGGTTGCTTCCTACATGAGCCCATGAGCCCCGTCCAAGTACGTACTCTTGATAGGAATCGAACCCGGGACCCTTTGGTCTACAGGCCAACATTCTATCCACTGAACCAAACTGGCTAGGGCGACAGGAGTTTATTTTTGAAAAGGCTCTATTTGTCATCATTTTAGGGCTGGCACCTACCTTTCTGTTGTGTTTTTTAAAATTCAAGAAAGTGGAAAATCAGTCATTCAGTCTGACCTAACGGGGCTTCTCCATTTGCAAAATCATTTCTGTTTCTGTGTTGCACTTGATGAGCATTTATTTTTTTAAAAAAAGAACTGACTGCCAATGTAATTACAATGTGATTAGTCTGTGATTATTCAAACCTGCCCTGGCTCCTTCAACCTCATCAGGAGTGGTTCAGACTTCTGTCGCAGCTGAGATTTTCCAGCACGGGGAGCCGGAGACAGCCGCCTTAACTTGTTATTGATTTACCCAAATCCCTTCCTCTCTTTTTGGGAACTCAGACGTTTTCTAGATCAAGCTGTTGGGGGAAGAAGTTATTTGTAAATATAGAGTGTTTATGAGTCAAATATTAGTCAACTGGAGATGATGCTTTCCCCTTTGTTGTATGGAGGGAGTTAGGGGTGAGTAATGCCACACATTACCCAAGTTAGGAAGATTCAGTTGGAAAACACAGTTTGAGTTTCTCACCAGAAGGCTGCAGATTCCTGGGGTCTTGGTGGTTATTTGAAGGAATCTTTTGGTGTTTCTGTATTCTGAGCCTTCCCTGAAGACTGATTGATGTGTTTCACCCTAAAGAGATACTGCTGCTCTTCAAATTAATGGTCTATAAAATAGAAATTCATTTAATTGCACTCCTGAATCTAGAGCTGCTTTTGTTCATTACGTGTTGTTGGACTATGATTTTCAAAGAGGTAAAGTCATGACTCTCAGGTACATATACACTGAACATATTTCAGACTTTCTTTGATGCATTAATTAATGAGGAAAGCAGGTGTTATTATGGATTGAAAAACATCTGAAAAGCTAAGGTATTTAAAGATAAATTGAGCTCTGGCTAATTTGACTCCGTGGATAGAGTGTTGGCCCACAGACTGAAGTGTCCTAGGTTTGATTCCAGTCAATGGCATATCCCTCAGTTGCAGGTTCAATCCCCAGCCCTGGTTAGGAGGCACCCAATTGATGTGCCTCCCATAGATGTTTCTCTCTCTCTGTCTCTCTCCCTCCCTTCCACTTTCTCTTAAAAAAAAAAATCAATGGAAAAATATCCTCGAGTGAGGGGTTAACAAAAATAAATAAATAAATAAAAATCGATTGCTGAGTTAAATATAAAATTAGTGTCTACTAGGACCATAACCTTCAGTTATGTTTTACTGAACAGATTATTTTTGTTTCTTTACCAGCAAAGATCTACAAGTTAAGTAACTTCATTAAGTCTGGGACCTTTAATCAGCCGTAAACAGTGAGATGAAACAAGTTCTTTCCACGAGACCAGGACCAATAAATCTTTCTTTTTTTTTCTTTTACAGATGATAATAAATGTTTTTAGGCTTTATGGGCCATATCCGTATTATCTCATATTTCCCCCCCTCATTCTTCCCTTTCTCCTCGGCAGTACAAAAATAGGTGGTGGGCTGGATTTGGCCTATGGGTCGTGGCAGTATGCTGATCCCTCCCCTAGGTAACCCTGGGGAGACTATTTATCCATGTGACATGAAAGAACATGCTGTCTACCCCTTCTACTTGCCAAGCTTCATGTATGTTTTTTATGATGGTGCTTTTTCAAAGTATTAAATCGGAGGATAATTGATATTATGTTGGGCAGGGATGGTGGTGGAAAATTTTGACATTAAAAAATTCTTCACATTAGAAAGGTTAGGAACATTTTCTTAAGTTCAAAAAAGGACAAGTTTTGTTGGGAGAGGGAAGTAGAAAGGAAGGATGCTAATTTCAGACACTGTTTAATTCCGGCTGTTTAGAGGGACATTGTTAGCCAGATGTTGGACACAGTGGTTTAGGCAGGGTTTTTTTTTTTATTATTTTTTTATTTATTTTTTATTTATTTTATTTTTTTATACCACTTCCAGTACTTTGAAAAATTCAGAAGAGAAATGATGGTGACTTGGATCAGGGGTTCCTAGTGAAGGTGATAAGAAGTGGTTGGATTCTGGATATGTATCGAAGGAAATGCTGACAGGATTTGCTGATGGATTGGGTGTGTGTAAAGTGTGAGAGAGAAGTTAAGATTTTGTTCTCAGTTGTTGGAAGAGTGGAGTCATCATTGACAGAGACAGCTGAGGCTGAGGAGAGAATGTTCAACAAACAAGGAATGAAAGGGAACTTCCTCAACGTGGTAAAAAGCATCCACAGCTCACATCTTACTCAGTGGTGAAGACGGACTGCTTTCCCCCCAAGGTCAGGGTCAAGACGAGAATGTCCACTCTTGGCATCCCATTTAGCACTGTAACAGGAGGTTCTAGCCAAGGTGAGGCCAGAAAGAGAAGTGAAAAGCATCCAGATTAACAAGGAAGAAGTAAAACTATCTCCATTGCAGAAAACATAATTTTGTATTATATGTAGAAAATTCTAAGGAATCCACTAAAACCCTATTAGAATACTAATGTAGGAACAAGATCCATGTACAAAATTCAGCTGTATCTCCTTACATTAGCAATGAACATTCTGGAAATTAAGAAAATAATTCTTAATGCCATGAGACTGGATAAATCATGACAGGGAAAAGCAAGTTCTGAGGTCACCACCACTGAGAGGTCAGGGAGATGAGGAGCCAGTGAGGCAGCTGGACAGCCAAGAAGGGGTTGTATCCTGAGGGCAAATATTTGAGGAAGAAGGAGGTGATCAGCTATGTGTGATGTGCTGAAGAGTAAGCTGAGTAGGGCTTCACAGCTCAGTCAGGGATGAGTATGGGAGAATGGGAAAGGGAGAGGTAAGGGCAGAGGTCTGCCTAGAACAAATACTTTGAAAAAAATGCAATAAAGATTGAGTACTAGACAAATGAATATGCAAGTCCATTTTTTTTTCTTATTAGATTCCACAGACGTGAATATTCTCAAATCATCATAAAAGGATGTAAACACTCAATTTCTGTAATTGGTAGCCGTTTGCGAAGGACTGGTACTTTTCCGTGGAACCCACTCTGTGTTGTGTAGGTCTCGATTTGGCCAGGGGAGCAGGAGCTCAAATTCATTCAATGTAGATTTGACACAAATTCTCTATCAAATGGCAGGAGGTACTTCTCAGAGAAAAAAAACATCAGTTTCACTCTGTAAGAGGCTGTATATCTCCTTGTTCAGAAAGCAGGAAACCTAAATTTTGGTCCCATATCTACACTAATAAAAAAGAAATATACAAATTGACCATACCTCCCTACACATCCATTAGCTAATCAGGAGTGAGTATGCAAATTAACCCAAAAAGATGGCGGGTTACTTTGCATACACAGGTGCAGAGCGAAAACTGAAGACTCCAGCCCAAGCAAAGATGGAAGACAACCGAAGGTTGAAGACTGAAGAGACTTGGCTTTGCCGCTGCCGGAGCCAAGACCTGGGTCCCAAGTGCTAGAGGAAAACTGATGCCAGCAGCCAGGGGAAGGAAGGCCTATTGCACAAATATTCGTGCAACAGGCCTCTAGTAGTGTATAATCATGAGCAAGTCAGAAATCACAAGAAGCATATTCTGAAGCACCATTCCTTTCTATGAATGGTAATAGCTGTTTGCTGTCTTCCCTATAGTCCTGACATCTGTATGGTATTTTATTCTGAATTGCTCATTTAAGCCTCACCCAACCTTGTGAAGTGGGTGGGTTTTTCATCTTTGTGAAGAAATGAACCTAGAGAGATGGAATAACCCCTCTGCCCTCATGCTGCTGGAATGGGAGAGAGCCAGGTCTACCCTGTTAAACCCATGGATTTGCCACCAGGTTGGCTGCAGGATTTTTATAGCCCTTCTAGATACGAATTTACTGTCAGCTGTATGCTGATGGTTGATGTCCCACTTTGTGATAACTTTGAAGGTTTTGAATTTGGTGTCACTTTGGGTGAGTTTGTGGGTGAATGGGTATAGCAAGGTAAGTAGGCTTTGTCTTTCAATTTAAACAGTTGCTGGATTACATAATCATTGGCTTTAAATTCTGATCAGTAGTGCTGCTGGTTTCTAGAAATGCTGTCTTGTGACTGTGTTGTTTCCTCTTTCACAGTGTACGAATTATTTGCATTCATCAGTCACATGGGAACATCTACAATGAGTGGCCATTATGTTTGCCATATTAAAAAGGAAGGAAGGTGAGTCTTTTTAGAAGGTAAAAATATATGTGTTTTATTGAGCGCCAGGCACTGTACTAGGTGCTTCATATGTTATCACATGTGCCTTTCACAATGGTCTTGTAGGATATACTCTTAAAACCATTTAAGATACTGAGGCTCAGGGAGTCTAATTAGCTTGATCTTAGCTAGTAAGTTGTTGTGTCAGAGCTGGTATTCAAAGCCACTCTTAATCATTATGCCACCATACAAGGTAACTTTCCACAATTAAGATGCATCCTACAGCAGAATGTATGTCATATTTGAAACTTCCATCGGATTGCCAGATTAAACAAATAACTAAATAATAATAATAATAATAATAATAATAATAATAATAAAAAAAATAAAGGAAAACCAGTTGCCCTATTAAAATTGAATTTCAAGTAAAAGTAAGTGAATTACTTTTTGAGTAAGTGAATTATAACTCAAATATTGCATGAGTCATACTTATACTAAAATATAATTTGTTGCCTATATGAGATTCAGATTTGACAGGGTATCCAGTGTTTTATCTGGCAACACTGAGTGGCCAGTGTCTTGCTTTATTGCAACCGTGCAGTAGGCCTCGTGGCGTCTTACTTAGAATTGTTGTGTGTGGTGAGCTGGGAATGAGAAAGATTAGGCGCCTCTCTTCAGAACCCTTTCCCTGGGCCAGGTCCCTGCAGGCTCTTCTGGTTTCCTCTCAGGTGCTCTCCATTGAGTGGCCTGGGGGTTGGCACTCCTGCACAAGGCAGCGTTTGACCACTCACCCCATTCCTCACACTGGAGTAGTGACCACTTCCCACCAGCATCAATTGTGTTCCTTTTTGCTATATCTTTTGGTCTTGTTTCCACTTGATTCATAAAATAGTATAGTACAAAGACTTGATATATAGTGAATTCCTTTTTTACCCAACCTGATAGTTCTTTTAAAAATGCTGAAGAGAAATCATTTAATTATAATTTTAAAAAACAATAAAATTCATCATAGGAGTTGATACAATATAAACACATACAAAAATATGTCATCTGGAAGCCTAGGGATAATTGTTGTCTATATTTGGATATATTTCTCTTTGATTTATTGTTTTCATTCGAGAAGGTGTGTAAATCTATACACACATACTACATATAACTATGCATATGTATTTATAACGTTTCTAAAAGTTTAATGTACACAACAGATACAATTTTGTAACCTGCTTTTTCTCACTTTGTATTATATTGTTATTATTTTCTCAATTTAGCAAATATTCTTTGAAAACATTTTAATAGTTGTATATTATTCACTGCCTGGCTAATTTTCTTCTGATTTTTAGTTAGTTTTGTACATAAGGTTAAACAAACACTATTTATATTAATAAAAGAGTAATATGCAGCCCTAATCAGTTTGGTTCAGTAGATAGAGCGTCGGCCTGTGGACCAAAAGGTCCCAGGTTTGATTCCGGTCAAGGACAAGTACCTTGGTTGTGGGCACATCCCCAGTAGGAGGTGTGCAGGAGGCAGCTGATGGATATTTCTCTTTCATTGATATTTCTAACTCTCTCCCTTCCTCTCTGTAAAAAACAATAAAATATATTTATAGAAAAAAAAGAATAATATGCAAATTGGTCAGAATGCCCTCATAGTAATGACTGAACAGCAGGCTGTGTGATGACAACAAGGCTGGTGGGGGGTGGGGGGCTCATGAGGGATGACCAAACATCTGAACAGCAGGCTGTGTGGGGTGACCAGGCCAGCAGGAGGGTTAGTGAGGGATGACCAAATGACTGAATAGCAGGCTGTGTGGATCACCCATCTGAAAACAAAACACAGAAGCATTTGATGGATTTAATGGATTTAATGGATTTGATGGAGACAGTGAGGGGCAACCAGGTTGGCATGGGAGGCAGTTGGGGGTGACCAGGCCAGCAGGGGGGGACAGTTGGAGGCAACCAGGTTGGCAGAGGGGCCAGTTGGGGGCGACCAGGCTAGCAGGAGGGGGCAGTTAGGTGTGATCAGGCTGGCAGGCAGAGGAGGTTAGGGGCGATCAGGCTGGCAGTGGGGACAGTTAAGGGCAATCAGGCAGGCAGGCAGTTGAACAGTTAGGATCCAGTGGCCCCGGATTGGAGAGGGTGCAGGCTGAGCTGAGGGGGACCCTCCCCAGAATTTTGTGCACTGGGCCTCTAGTTATATACAATTCTTTGACTCAATTGTTTTTTGTTGTTGTTTTTTTAAACAGTTTATTTTTTATTTTATTTAATTTTTAATATATTTTTATTTCAGAGAGGAAGATAGAGGGAGAGAGATAGAAACATCAATGATGAGAGAGAATCGTTGATTGGCTGCTTCCTTCATGCCTTGTACTAGGGATCGAACCTGCTACCCGGACATGTACCCTTGACCAGATTTGAACCTGGGGTCCTTCAGTCCTCAGGCCAACACTCTATCCACTGAGCCAAACCAGTTAGGGTTCAGTTGTTTTTCATTTGACTCAATTTTTGAGGTTATTTATGGATTTCTGGGGTGGGGGGGGGGGGGGAAAGAGATCAAAGGATTTAAAATGTTTAGAGGCTCTTTTAGTAACTACTTTTTGATTGAGCTTGAGACTTAAAAAAAAAAACCCACAATTGTAATTTCCCACCAGCATTCTGTTCCCTTTTATATAACAAACTTGAGTTTGGTTATCTTAAAACATCTTGGTTCTTTCATGCACGTCTCAGTAACTTTTCTTCTGCAAAGTTTCTTGGAATTGACTTAAATCCATCAAATGCTTCTGTGTTTTGTTTTCAGATGGGTGATCTACAATGACCACAGAGTGTGTGCCTCCGAAAGGCCCCCGAAAGACCTGGGCTACATGTACTTTTACCGCAGGATACCAAGCTAAACCTCAGATGTACAAATCGGCGAGAAGCCATACGCCTTTTTAATTTGCCAAAAAAATAAAAAAAATAAAAAAAAGAAGTTGGGACAGCCAAACATAAAGGAATACGTGGGGGTATTTATAGTTTATTTAAAGAGCATCATTTGACTCCTTCTGAAATAGAACTGGGAAGACATTTCTATTAGCAATGATACACTACTGTAGATAGTTTTTCTTTTTATAAATGTTCAAGGAGAGAATGGTTAAAAAGAGAAAAGCGTTCGCTCCTATTGCTGGTAGGGAATCTGCCACCAGCACGTCAAAGACAGGAATGTGCCACCAATCCTCAATTTTGCTTTGTGGGGGGGTGAGGTCAGTGGTCTGGTCCCACCCACAATAAATGAAAAGCCCACTTTCGTTTCATAGCAAAAATCAGTAACTGGGCTGGGCTTTATTTGTGACATACTTTTTTTTTTCCATTCAGTACAAGAATTTCCGACCTGAGTATAGTAAATTAGAGCATCTGCAATGACATGTTTTTAATTTAATCCCATCACAATTCAGAACACAACTGCGCGGATGTGTGCGAGACTGAGACAGAATGTCAACGAGGAAATCTGTGGCAGGTTGGTTTGGAAAGGTTAAACGAGTTGGCGTTAAGCACAGCTGGGAAAAGCAAGTACATCTTTTAAAGAAACCATAACTCAGGAACAGTTGGAAAAAATAGTTCCCTGCTTACATTTTCAGGCATGAAATGGACAGAGTTGTCCCTTTAAGCGCAGTCAAAAATTCACTTGGGTGTGTGACATTTGGTGGTGTACCGCCAGATGCCAGATGCTGAGAGCATCACAGTATTATTATTCTTTGCCAAAGGTAGATGGATTTTGGGTGTCAGCAGCCCTTCCCTCTAGGTATAGTGTGTATTTTTAGCTGATGGCTTCTTACCGTCACACATGACAACTGTTTGGAATCATGTTAAGTGCCCCAAATTAGTCTGGTTTTCTCCCCCCCCCCCCCCCCCCGCTGTTTTCTGGGGCCAGAGTCTCACCTTTGCCCTTTCTTGGCTCATCACCTCCTGACTTGCCTTCATTGCTTATCTGCTGTCACCAATAATGTGATCGTGGGCACGCCCACGGGTTCAGCGGCAAAGAAACCTAGCATGACGTGAAGGACCATCATGTCCATGTGGCACTTCAGCACGTGAATGGCAGCGAAGGATTAGAATGTCAGATGGGATGAAAAAGTGGAAGGCTGGTGCCCTAGAATTCTCCTTCTGCTCTGCACCAAGTTCCAGTCTCTCTGGAGTTTCTATTTCAGATTATTCAGTCAAATGAAAAAGGACTTGTTGCTGTCTGCTTGATATGCCTTTGATTGGTAGGAAGGATCCTTTTTAGAAGCTGGAGGAAGATAAAATAGAACCAGTTGGGTGAAATACAGCACAGACAGTGGATTATGACCTGGGAGCTATGATCTTTCAGGTTATGATGGGGCCTGTCTCACAGAGACCTGTGAGCACGGGCACAGAGCCCAAGGGCGGGCCCTGGAGCTGGGGGGTGGGGGGGAGAGGAGGAGAGGTTGCCTTCAGCGGGGGCACATCCCCCATCCTCCCTGTGCCTCACTCTCTTTGTCTGCACCATGGTATGATGACATCTGCTCTCTTTTCCCAACTTTGCTTCAAAGACATGGTGAGATTGGATACCTTGAATCTTTAAAGAACAGAAGGGGGTGTGCCAGGGAGCGTCCTAGTGGAGTATGTTCCCTCCTCTCTCATCTGATGTTTTCTTCAGTTTGGGAACAACTGAGATTGGCATAAGGAGGAAGCTCATGGTGCAGTCATTCTCTACTTAACTCTGCCCCCTGGGGTCTATGCGATTCCCACGCTCAGCAACCTTACAAAGTCTGGTCTCCTTAGGTCTGAGTGAGTACCCCTGGAATAATGATGCCAGACACACAATAAATGACGGGTTTTCATGCTATTACAAAGCAAAGGCCTTCTTAGGGGTGGGGGTGTGATTGAGGATTTGGATTAAAATGTGGACAGAGATAGCATGTGTATTTTGCACAGAATAAAAATTTTATAATAAAACCTTGCAAAATGGATGGTATAAAATCAGTATAGAAAATTATAAGCTATACAGTATTGAATTTAATTAAGTAGAAAAATTAATTTAGCCCTTTTTGATGCCTAACCATACTGTAAAAAAATAAAATAAAAATGGCTGCCTTTTTTTTTCTGCCTCAAAAAACAAAGGGCTATTTCTACAAGGCCAAGTTTTTTGTATATGTGCTATTCTTCATTTCAGAAGGAAAATTGGGGAAAAACTGGAGCAAACAATAAGTTTCTTTTTGCTTAAAAAATGTATTTATATGTATTCCTTTAATATATATAAGGCAGGTTTCCCTGGAATAAAAGTCTGGAACATACTGCTTAATTTTACACACATATGTAGATGAAATTATTTGTAACTGAAAACTGGAATCATGTCTGGGTTTTGTCAATTGACTATCAGCCTGTTCGGAGTCCTCTGTGTAAGGCGTGGTGGTATCATTGTGAAATTCTTACTGTGTGTGGGTGCACGTGTGAGAGAGCCCCTTTTTTTCCTGTAAATATCTCTTTGATATCTATTTGTGTAAAAGCCCAATGAATGTGTCTTTGGAAAATATAATGTATCAAAGTTTTTATTTTGTCAATTGAACGAAATGCCCTTGTAAAAAATTAGAAATCAGGTTTGGTTCAAATTGGAGTATTTTTTTTTTTAAAGGGAAAAATAGTATACAAAAAGGACTATTGAAAGAGTCACATTTGGATGCTGTTTTACATCAGCATTGCTTCAATATTTTGACTTAGCGGTTTCCTCCACCTACAAGAGAATGTGCCTGGCCTTGCCCGGGGCTTGCTTTGGGCTGCGGGAGGTCTGGTGTGAGTAGCGGGAGCCTGGGACTCCCCACACCATTTGTTCCCCTGAGACCGGAAGGGGATGGAGCCGCACCTGCAGTTCACGGTGAGGGCTCCTGGGTTTTTGCCTCCTGACTCCGCCTCTTGGTGTGATGGGGTCTCCCTGGGCCTTTTTCTTTAAAATGCATGGGTTAGACCAGATCAGCTCAGAAGTCCCTTCCTGTCCTAACCGTCGGTTCTATTTTTATTTTCCTCTTGTTACTACTGAGATCAGACGTGAGTTCTGATGATCACCTAGGTTAGATGTGACGTGTTTGATTTGTGACAGCTTACCCACCCCAGCTTAGAACCGATCTCATTTTTAGTGTGCCTCCCCTGGCTTCTGTTCCCGCTTTCTTTGGTAAGTTGCCCATTTTCCCACTGTTCTTGAAACTCTCCGCTTTCCAGTTTATGAGGTACTTTGTTACCATCCCTCTCAAAAATGAAAAAAATTATTTGGAATACTTCCTGCTCCAAAAAACCCCAGAATGGTAAATCTGTCACATGTATACAATATTTCCTTTAAAAAATATTTTTATTGACTTCAGAGAGGAAGGGAGAGAGAGATATATATATATAGAGAGAAATATCAAAGATGAGAGAGAATCATTGATCAGATGACTCCTGCACACCCCACGTGGGATCCAACCTAGGCATCTGCCCTGACCAAGAATTGAACCCTGACCTCCTTCTTTATAGGTTGACGCTCAACCAATGAGCCATGCCTGCTGGGCTATGCAGGTTATTTTCTTGTTCTAACTCAGTTCTAGCTGTAATCCCCAAATAAGTACTAAGAAGGTTGTCTACCACAGAAAGATATGTTTTCATCTCGTAGGACCACCGTTGCTGAGTTACATTATTTGTGGGGAGTTGACAGGTGACAGGGGCAGGATCAGGGGATAGAATTAAGTAAAGTGTGATTCTGTCCTTTATCTTAGGGCAGACATACTAGGTTACAGAACAAGGGCCTGTCTGAGATTTGTCAAAACTGGTGATATGATTACCACACTCAGAGATTCCCTATTCAGTAAGTCATCCCCAGTGTTTGTATTAATATTCTCTAGACCTGTGCTGTCCAGGCCAGTAGCCAATAGTCATATGTGGCTAATGAATGGCCTCTTGAAAGTTGGCTTGCCTGAACTGAGCCTGTGCTGCGCATATAAAATGCACACCAGATTTTGAAGCCTTGCTACCAATAATAATAATAATAGGGAATGTAAAATATTTTATCAATATTTTATAGTGATTACATGTTGAAATGACAATATTTTAGATATATTAAATAAGATACGAAGATTTAACTTGATCCTTTTTATCTTTTTGAATGTGGCTACCAAAAAATTTAACATTAGACACGTGACTCTCATTCTGATATTGCGCAGTGCTAATCTAGAGCTAGATGGTGTGGGGTAGACACCCGCCTTAGGTATGGAAGGTAATTCTCTGAAACATCTAGACAGCAGCGACATGAACATTTTTTGCTGGAGTCGGGAGCATCGTGAGGCACAGAATGCCTTCCAGAAAGCAGAAGATTTTTCTGTGTAAAAACCCCCCAATATGTATAAGACCCCAATTAAAAGACAAAAGCAAATGAGCCCCCAACCCTGTTCCTTCGCTTGGCTTAGGAGCCTCTAACTTTGGGTTTATTTTTCAAGCAACTGCCAGGTGCCAAGGATGTCAGCCACAGGAGGGTGCTGGGCGTATTTGTTTCTCTTGAGGCAACATTCTCTTGTGGTTTCCCCTCCCCAGGTGTAGTTCGGTCCGTTCAGAGCCGGGTGTGGAGATACTGTGTACGTCTTGCCGCTCCAGTCTCACTGCTCGTCTTGGCCTTGCAGAGCAGGTTTCCGTGTGGCTCTCGAAAGTGTTTGTATTTATTTCATTTTGCACTAGTCACAGTTGGTGTGTAAGCTATCTCAGATGTTTTGGGAGAGTGATGGAAAGGGATGGATAATTTGTTGCTTCACTTGTTTTAAAATTAAAAGCTATTCTCACAATCTGAGGTCCCTTGATGACTCTCTTTCCCCTTCCCCCCCTTCCGTTTGCAAAAATGCCAAGCAAACGAATTCTCCTCTTTGTAGGTTCTCGCCCATCAGTGGAACAGGTAACTTGAGACAATGACTAATTTTATTTCCTTTTAGGGTTTCTTTGTGTGGCCACCTAGGGCTGCTGGTCTCCATCAACATTGGAACATCTGTGGAGGAGGGAGGAGCCAAGGCAGGGAGGAGTCTGGTGTCCTTTAGACTTTCTCTGCTGATATGTCTAGTCGAATATGGGGTCAATTGAGACCTTTCTGTGGTCCCCTGACTCTCAATTTTCTGATGGCTTCTTTAATGCAGCAGAATCTACACGAGCTGCATCAATAGATTTCCAGCATTTCTATGACATCACCTTTCTAGGTTGTATAAACTTCCCATGTCTGCTGTAACAAATGACCACAAAATTAGTGGTTGGGGCATGGTGGCAAAGATGATTAGGAGTCCACTTTGGAACCAGTTGAGTGTGAAATGCTCACCAGACCTCTATTTGATGTTGAGTAGGAAGCTGAATATACAACTCTGGATTTTGAGAGAATTTTCCTCTGCCTGGCATGTTCTTTCTGTTGTGGAGCAAGTGCAAGTGAATGACCACCGGAGTCCAGATCAAATTAAAATTTAGGGAGCCTTTATTAGCCGGCTGGGTGACTGCTCTGCCATTCTCCACGCAGGAAGTCCAGAGAGCACCCTTTGTGTAGGACCTCTTTTAAGCCCATTAACAACATCTGTTTTTGCAGAACAAGTAACCCAAGACAAAACAGTTTTTCCCAAGCTACGTCAGGATCATGCCATGGACGACCATGTTATTCACAGGGCCATCCTGTTCTTCAGAAAGCTGACAGTGTTCTATGAAAGAAGGCCTATGTGCTGAGAAGGGGCCATGAGACCCTATCTAAAGGCCTGGCCTGGTGTCAGCACTGACAACTCTGTGTGGGACATAGTCCACGGCCTCTCTGGAATGGGCAAAAATTCCTACTCTCCATCACTTTCCCCCCAAATAAAAATGTTTTGAATTATGCAAGGGCTTGGGAGAGGAACCACATTCACTATTAAGTAGATGGACTTTTTATCTTATACAGGATAGCAGTGAAGTAGGAAAGAGACACACCCAGCTTGATTTTTCAGAGGAGAAAATGGAATTCCACCAAGTGCTGCCTCAGTTCAGTAGAGGGGGTAGTGAAGAGGGAGGAGTGCTTTGGTCTCTTGGTGTATAGTCAGTGTTCATCTGAGCCAGCTGTTTGTTCCTTCCATCCCAACCTCACCACTCAAGGACTTTAGTTAGTAAGCGTTTCAGACACATGGAAACTTCTGTCTCAATGGCATCTCTCCCCTGCTGGGGGAGTGGGGGGAAGAGGAATTTATGAAGATCTCCTATTATCTCCCACCCTTAGGGCATCTCCTGAGGTCTCTCCAGCTCACAGCCTCAACTGCCCTGGATTCCTTTCTCCCTGAACACATACCAAGCTAATTTCTTACCTTGGCATTTTGCACTAGCTGTTGTCTCTGCCAGGAACGCTTATCCCCAACTCCACTCAGCAGGCTTCTTGCCATTCAAATCTCAGTCCAAATGTCAGCCAAGAGGAACATTTCCTGACCGCCTATAGATAATACCTTATATGTCTCATTCTTCTAGCATTTCATAGAACACAACATTGTTTTTTTTATTAAAGTATTTGTTGATCCTTCACAGAAATCTGAATTCTTCAAGTGCAAGTTTAATTTACTTAACCCCTGTCCTGCACTAAAACAGTACCTGTACATAGTAGGTGCTCAAATATTTATTGAATTACCAAAAATGAAAAAAAAAACCCCACCCTAAAACAAATATATTTTAATGCTTTTATTCTAAAAAAATAAAATAAAAAAAATCACAAAATCCAAGTTTAGGTTAAATAATATTTTAGTCTTAAAAAATTAACAAGATTTTAAGATTTTTGTTTTATATCTAAAAATGCATTCCTTATTTCCACTTAACTCATGCAAAATCATATGTAGTGATATTCCATAAAGGACCTTTTAACCAGTAGTAAAAGTGGGTTCTACTTGAATAGAAGCAATTCTGATCCCCAAATCTCATTTTGAAAGATTTCTGGAAAGATCTTGGAGCCACAAAGTTTATTTGAAAACATAATTTAAAATTACCCAAATATAAATACAATTTAATAGTGTGTGATAAAGGGAAGGCATGCTTCCAATAATAATACAAAGATACTACCTTAATCTTGGTACTTTATAAATTATAAGCCAACTGAGTAAATTAAACACATCAATATAAGAGGTTATTTTTATAGTTGTAATTTTATTTCAAAGAGCAACACAGGGAATTACTAAGAAGAAGCCTTAATACCAACAGAGTTGTGCTACGACACATAATATTTCACTAAATACACAGACATATTATGTAGTATGCCGATAACTTTTACAGCCCCCCCCCCATCCCCCAATTGCCATTAATTTACTATAGGACACTTAATTTGGGTTGGTGTTAACTTAGAAACAATATAAACATTTAAAGTTAAATTTCTCTGTTATCTATTTTAGCTTAAAAATGAACTCCCAAGATTTTAAACATTATTGAGCATAATATAAATAAGGAAGCGTCACAGAAGAATTCCTCTCAAAACAGTATTTTTAGATTAGGCTAGATATACAGTATCCATAGATATACAAAATATATAGAAATGTCTTTTCTAAATAGTTAATAAATGCTTGTAGTTTGTAAAAAGTTTACTAAATTAATCAGTTTTTTTTTCCAACCCATGTAAACAAATTTGGGTAATGACAATTGAAGAGGGTTTGGGTGAGATGACAGGGAAAATGGAAAAGAAGTTGGTAAAAACTCGATTTGTTGTACTTCTTTTACAGACTGGTAACATTTTCAGTCACAGACACATTCTGCACAGGGTGCAATTCCTTTATGGTATCGATGCGAACATTTTCCGTATCTCAGTGAAAATGACAAATGACCTAGTTGAGTGTCTATCCCTTATTCCTTTTGGTGTCGCACCATTTCACTCGAATAAAAAGAGCACTTTTTTTTTTTGTTTTGTTTTTTTGTTAAGCAAATTGCCCTTTTTTCCATCTTAATATTATTTTGAGTGCAGGTTTCTAATGGAAAACGTCCCACTCTGTAACATTGCAAGTTAGTTTTCTCTTATAGAGAAGGTCATGAGAAAATAGTTCTGAGATGGGGTGCTTGCTTCTAGAGGGTTGTTATGTTTTTTGGTATTTCTGTAAAGGTTGCAAGTAGTGAGAACTATTCAAGGCAAAATACCACATGTGAGTTTGTTAAACCTCACACTTTAATTTTCATATTTTCTCCTCTTAACTCTTCAATGTCTCCACAGAAAGGTCTTTGCTGTGTGTTTGGGGAATACTGTCTTTGAGCTCATATGTATGTGTGTGTGTATGGGGGGTTAAGGGTGGATGAAATGGTGACAAAGCTGTTCTAACATTAAGAACCCTTACTGCCTCGCTGAGCTCTACTCCCTACACTTCCGGTCTCCTTGTCCTTATTCCCTCATAAAGCAGGGACCACAGACAAAGGCCATGAGAAGACTTCAGAGCTGGTCTGAGTGACCGAGAAACCACCTCATCATCCCCGAATTTCAATATTTTCAGACATAATGACCAAGTCCAGCTTCTCAAGGGACATGGATCCATGTAGCTCACCTACCATACAAACAGGAATACGTTGAGGACATGGTGTGACACCCACACACTTGCTACATGACATTTGTGGATATTGAGGCCCCAGATTCATCCTGCCTTATTATAATGACTTTCATGTGCCTGGCATTACCCTAATCTCTACCTTATTTAGAATCTCAGTATTTCTAAGTTTATTCCTAAACTTTCAGGGAATATTTGAAATGCACTCTTCAGCATGTAGACCCCAAAACTGAGCTGAGCAATCTGTGTGCCTGTGCTGGTCAGAGGTGTAGTCTGGCTCTGGTTGCAATGCTGCCTAAACCAGACACGTGGATATCTGTCAAGTTCAGAGTGACAGCATAAAAACAATCTCGAGGATAGGATATTAAAAACAAATAGGGAAAGTGTAACACCAAGTTCATGAAAATGCTTCCTGGTTCAGAAGCAAGGGAAAATAAGCTAACCCATGCGGCCTAATCATGCACTGGGTAAATTCACATTCAGTAGTGTTATCTTGCATGCTTTGGTTAATATTTGAGTAGGCAGATTTGTGAGGATTAATGCATGCGTTATTTCTGCACCTGAGGTTATATGTTTCACTTTTTAAAAATTGCCTTTTTACAAACCATATGCCAGAATTAATCTCCGACACTTAAAAAATATATATCTACTTAGTTCAAAACAGTTTATAGTTCAATCAGTTCTGTAAATACCGAGAAGATAGACTGTGCAGTAAAACCCAGAGAGGGAATGCATTTGGATTTATTTTAAAACGTCAAAATTATGTGTGTGCATGTGTAGTAATTTCTAAAATAAAAGGCCTCAGAAAGATGACACATGAAGTAAGCCTTCAGAATACCCTGTTTCAAAAAAGCATTTCAAGGTATAAAACAGCAGCAACAACTATGGGAAAGTACAGCCCGGTTCTGTGGAACTGAAGGAGCACAAAAGGAGCTTGTTTTTATGTTGCCAAGGAGCTTACCAAGTTCATGGTAAGTAGTTTGGGAGCTCCTGGCACAAGTGGGGCTAGTACAATTGTGTTTAAGTCTTGCTTGTACAGCAAGAATATACTAGAAAGATTTATCTAGTGTGACTAACTGGACATGGACCCAAGATTCAACGTGGTAGCTCTCGATTATTATGCTAAGTGAAATAAGCCAGTCAGAGAAAGACAAATACCATATGATCTCATTATAGGTGGAATCTAATGAACAAAACAAATGGATGAACAAAATAGAAATAGAGGCATGGGTACATGGAACAGACTGATGGCTGTCAGAGGGGATGGAGGAGGGGGACTGGATGAAAGAAGGTGAAGAGATTAGCCAAAAAACATATATGCATAACCCATAGACATAAATAACAGTGTGGTGATGAGCGGAGGGAATGGGGGGTGGGGTCAGGGGCTCAGTGGAGGTGGGAAAAGTGGGGGAAAGTGGGAACATCTATAATAGTGTTAACAATAGGAAGAAAAATGAAAAAATGGCATAAAATTGTGAAAATGGGTGTGTCCTGGACTTTCCAACCCCGTTAAAAGTATCACTAACTTGCTGTTTTAGATAAAATGCAGATCAGCTGAGAAAGCACAGCTCACAGTTTTCTATGAAAGTTTCCTGGTGAACAAGATCTGCCTTTCTTTTAAGGAGTCATAGGGAGTGGGAGAAAGCCAAGGGAATGGTGACTCAATATGGTTGGTCCAGTAAATGGATGCTTTACTCCTTCCTCTTCTCTCCCCTGTCCCTCCAACTCCTCCTCACATGGAGGTCTAGCAGCACAGAGAGATAACCTGCTAGGTGCAGTTATGACCTATTTTGAAATTCAGCAATGATCACTGGCCTTCTCTGCATCTTCATCCAATGTCCTGGTGAAATTGGTCTTTAAGAGTCACAGCTATGCAATTGAGTGGCCACTCTTGTAAAACTGTACCATCCTCTGAGAGATTTTGGACTGTTACTTGGTAATGCAAGAAAGGAGATAATCAAGGCCTCCCCAGAGTGCTTCCAAAGGAACCAAGGCCATCCTCCCCTTTCAAATAGAAAGAGTAATATAAATGACAACATTACACCATGACGATAAGATACCCAAAACAATTTTTCTTTTTAAAAAAGGTGTATAAACTTAAGAAAAAGATGTATACAATAAAAACTTTTAAGATCTTGCTACTTACTTTTTGGTGTTGCTCTGATTGCTGTAAACTTTCACTTGCTTTTTAGTAACTGTTTTAACTCAACTTTATTAAAAATATTATGAAAAAAATGTCTTGGGCAATAATTCCGCACCTGCTGACAGGTAACAGCTTAGGAAAATCTTGGTTCTGATGGACTAGATATATTGGAGAAAGTCCTACCAAATGCTCTGCAAATTACCAAATTATGATGGGAATGGAAAATTGTTCACTCTCGCTGAAAACAATTCCTTGGAGTTTGAAGTTGTTTTATACTCAAATAGCAAAATAAAATGGGGTCCCAAATTTGCCAGTACTTAGCAACAATCAATTTAAATAAAAACAATGCACATTTACCCAACTGTCAGGCTTTAAATTGTTACTGATCTCATTTCATAGTGGCAGCAAAGCTAATAAAACAGTCTATTACTATTGCAAATTTAGTTACTATTGAAAGTATAGAATGTTGTCATAAGCAGAACATTTATGAAAGTGGCTTTTAACTCTTTGGAGGTTCCTAATGGACTATGATGGATGCGAGTCAGCTGGCCAGCATGGATGCACAGGGATACGGAGGAGGAAGGGACGTTAGGAGAAGGGATGCTATTCCATCAGCGATACTCAGCCGGTAGCTACCATCGGTTGGTGGCTGGTCCTATGAGTCCTTCCCAGGCTGAGTTTCTAGGATTCTGAAATCCCGGAGAACACCATCCTTGAAAATCTTGTTGAGCTTTTCTTTGCTTCTGAGCCTGCAGGAAAATAGGTCAAGACTGGTTGCCACTGCTGCCCACTGGTGAATGCCTCAATGCCTTGCCTCCTGCTGGTCCAGCTGGAGGCATCACCTCACCCGAGTGAGCTTTGACAGTGAACAGCAAAGCTGCCACCACAGGGCCCTCAACTCTTTGTCTTTGTAAACTAGAATAGGTTATAATGCACAGAAGCCTCAAGGATTTGTGGTTTCATGTTAACCTGAGGCCCCTTCTTATGCCAGGGACTTTGAAGGTAACAGAGGAGACCATTTCTGTCTGCACCCTGAGTTCAGTATGTGTGCAGTAGAAGCTAACTCCCCAGTCAATTGAACTGTCTTGATCCAATGGCTGGTTTTCCTGGTTAACTATATTCATGAGTAAAACCAGCTATTACTAACCAAAGGACATGAGGAAAAGCTGTAGTCAGATTGCTTTGGGAAGATCCTGGAGGAACCAGACAAACTGAAGTAGAATGGGACAATTTACTAGGACAAGTTACCGGAACTGGGCATTGGTGAAGTTATATTTTGGTTAGCATTTTGCAAACAATTTTTCTAAACCTTCCAAAAGTGATGTCTTTCTGAATAATTGCTGAGTCCCCCAACAAGCACAGAACACTCCGAAGAACAGAGTGGGATGGAACCAATGGAATAAAAGACCATTGCCAACGGGAAGTCCTAATACTTCATAAATGTTCAAGAGGAGAGCCCAGGGGCATGCATCTTTCATGTGAAACCTCTGACGTTCAGGGAGACTCAGCTCCAAAGTACTGGTCTCTGTTACTTAGAATGCAAAAGGGTGAGCAATGCAGATTTTATGGAACTCAGAAAAGCACAATTGTTAGGAAAAATGTATTTATCACTCTTAAGAAATGCTATTTAAAATATTAACAATGGAAAAGGAATATCAGTGTGCCGGGCAGTTGGTAAGCAAGTAAAATATGAAATTTAGGTAAGTTAATGTTAACTCATTAGAAATCATGACATCATCGAACTTCCATCCTGCAGAGAATGCATGAAGAAACAGGGCCTAATCGCCTGCTTAAGGTCAAACAGTCTCAGACAGCACATGAATAAGGTCTGTGTTTGCATATTTACACCTTCTGTCACGTCTGCTTTAAGGAAAACACTCCTTCAAATCCCTACACTGTGAAAAACTATTTTCAGGAATTTTTATTTGGTCCATTGAGCTAACAAGGCTGAGTTCCCAAATCTTTTACCCCCCACGTTAAAAATTGGAGCAACAAAACAGAACTCCAGCAAGGCATAAATAAGATATTAAAGTGCATATATACAGTCCCAGAAAAGTTTTGATTGGGAACAGCAAAAAATTTCTAGTGCAAAAACTGCTTTTTGCCAGCAAAGCTCCTTCTCTGGAATCAAAAAGCTACAGTAAAAGTTAAAATTGGGACGGGTGTAAGCAATGCCTCTTTTTAGTCGAGTTAATATTTGTGCATGCACCTTGGCCCAAACTACGTTCAATCTTCTAAAAGGGAGAATTTCGGGACAGTTCAGAAAGAGTCAGAATTCCCTGATCTGAGGCAGTGCTTTCTCCAGGTGTCCCACGAGCAAGTCCCTTAGATGTGTTATCAGTCGCAAGTGGGGACAACAACCCAAAGGAGATGTTTTGCGACAGGCTTGCAGCTTGTGGAAAGAGTATTCACATAGTTACTTTATCTTGGTTAGTCTTGAGCCTCTCGCTTCTTCTTTCGAGCCCGAGCTTGACTCCATATAACATTTTTGTGCTTTAGGATCTGAACAGAGACTGGGCATTGTCTGTAGGTATTCCCTCAGGCTCTCTCACCACGGCCTTTTGAACATCCGGTGTCACCATTTTGGAATTCATAATAAAATAGGTTTGCATTTCTGAGTACACATATAGACAGGGATTATCATGTTTTCTTTTCTTTCAAGGATCCAAATTGAAAGCTCTTAGGAGGACATCCAGGTCACCGAGGTTGGCCGCCTGGAAGAGTTCTGGCTGGTCCATCAGAGACAGCGCGATTCTGAGGGCAGCCCAGATGTTCCCGGAGATGGCAGGATGAGGAACTTGCTGTTGATTCCGGCTTTTCCTCTGCAGACTGAGGGCAGTGAGAAAATTGCTGACTGCTTCTCTAAGAGGGTAGAAAAACAGACATTTACAAATGCAAGGCATTTCAGCATTAGCAAATAAGACAACCAAAATGGATGAAGTTATTTTAGTCTAAAATCCTAAATCACCTTTCTATGGTGTGTTGGCTCATCAGATGAACAACTTTCTGATTCTGTCAGTACTCTTTTGTGAAAAATCATCATTTAATGTAGTGAAATCAGAAAGAAAAAAAAAGCAAAAAACCTTTTTATTTTAGAAAAATCATGTGGGAGAGGAAGAATAATGGCTAACTCTTCAATGCATCCACTTTACTCCAAGAATGACGTGAAGACGTAGCCCATTCACAGATGTGGTTTATATAACTAGGGTTGAAGAGGAAGCATCTGGACCCCCTCAGAAACAAACAGTCTAACTTTTCCTATTTATGATAGAAATATGGGGAGCAGCAGGAGAAGAGTTCAGTTTCTTATCAGAGCATCTGGGTTTGTATCCCATTATGTTACTGTAGGCAAATTTTTTATCTTCTATTATATAAACCTCAGTTCCCTCCAACTATATAATAGGGAGAATAGAAGTCATTTTAAAACCTTATGAGGTGCAGTGGAATAATTTTATGTGAAAACTCCTACCATTAATTTAAATTGTTCTCTTAAGTGTTGTTGGAAGAACCCTGAGGATCAATGAGGCCAAAATAATGTTTAAAGTAATCCTGAGATTTCTTTTACCTTTTATTGTTATTCTCTCATGAATATACACTGGAATTTTCTAGGGACCTCATGATTTTCAACATCCCACAGATTGAATGTGGAAGCAGTAATGAGTCTTCTTTTAAGCAAAATATTAATAGATTCACAAAAAAATGATAAAAGAATGCCACTCTTCACTAAACATTTATTTTTGTTTTGAAAAATAATTTTTAGCGGTAAAATATGTAATTAATATTTACATGTAATTAGTTTATTATATTTAAATGAGTCTTTCAAAAGTTTTTGTTTAAGTTCTAAAATGGTAAAATTCATAGATAAAACCCCGAAAGAAAAGCCCTGTGAAGTTCTCAGTAGCTGTTAAAAATGTAAAAGATGTCTGGCTTGTATGGCTTAGTTTGTTGAGTGTCATCTCATGCATCAAGAGGTCACCAGTGCAATTCCTGGTTAGGGCAAATGCCCAGGTTGTGGGCTTGATCCCCAGTAGGAGGCATGCAGGAGACAAAATTTATTCTCATACTAGTGGCCTGGTGCATGGATTCATGCACATTAAAAGTAAATTAATTAGAAGAAATATTTTAATATCTCTATTTTCCCTTTCTCTGCAATAGAACTGTCAACCAAATTCACAATTGACAATGACAGATTGAAACACATGTGTGCAATTGGCGCCAGCGAGAGCTTTTCTTTGTCTTATGTATTGCGCATGTGCGAATCAACTCAGCCTTTTATATATATAGAATAAAATTGCTTAATTAGACCTGCTTTCTGATTTAGCTAAACTTTCCCCAGCCCAGTGAAGCACCCCAACTTCTCTTTCAGGTAATTGTCAGGAACACAGCAGTAAATATCAACATGAAGCAGATTATTACTGTAGTGTAGATCATGCAGGGAGGAAAAAGGATAAAATATTTAACTGAAGCAGAATTTGATTATATCCTGCAGTGACAAAGCCTGAAGTCATTTTCAAGGTCCAACATTTCTTACTTTTTTTCAGTTAGGTCAAGTTTCTAAACTTTCTAAATGTTTGTTTATCCGGATTCCACCAAGTCTCCTATCTACCTATCCCAGGATTTCTGTGAGGATCAAATGAGATGAAGTACAGAAAAATGCTTCACAGACATTTGGTTAAAGTATAAAATGTTTGCACCTGGCTATAACTCAAGTCATGTGCCTGGCCTAAAGAAACTCCAAGGAGGCTAGTTGCTAGGGAGAGGAAGCCAGGCATTGCTATGTGACTTCATTATCTGGTGCCCACAGTGACCATTTCCGGGCTGGGCTGGGTGGTGGGCCACATTTTGTGGCATGCGGTCTCAGAAGTGTTGGCTGTGATTTGGTGTGATAGATATAGATATATGGATAGATATAGATATAGATATAGATATAGATATAGATATAGAGATTATGACTTATTAATTATATTATTTTCCAGACTAACAACTATAAATCTACTTTTTCCCGCCCTGTATTATTGTCAAAGAGGATGAGATTTATCTTTTCATTAAAAACGGGCGCTCACTTTTAAAATGGTTAAGATTCGTTGGTCTAAGCTCTACTCTGGCACTCCGACTGACAACAGGGTAGCATTTTAAGCTGTACCCTCATTTCAGGTCAACAACTTCCTCTCCTTACTTCAACTGTATTCAGTACTAGAGTAGGGCGTGCCTTCGACTTCTTATAGAGAGTGTGCGATGACAAACAGTGAGTGTTATAACGTATACGCGCACACCTGCAGTTCTTAAGGGACACGTCCCAGACTTTGTACCAGCTCCTGGCTCTCCTCTGAGCCACATCTCTATTGAGGATTGTTATTTCCTACATATATGCTTACACCTCAAGTTAAACTTACTTTCAGAATTCATTTTGTGTCTCCCTTGATGGTCATTTTTTTTTTCTTCAGGGGAAAAAAATGCAATATGTTTATCACTTCACAAGCTTTCCCATATCTAGCATGACAATTTAAGTCATACAAAACTTGGCCAAGAAGTTCCAAAGTTGCTCTTTGATCCAGATGGACAGACTTAGCCAGGAAGAATTCAGGATGCACAGTTAAATTTCAGTTTCAGATAAACAAAGAATAAGTTTCAGTATAAATATGTCCCATGCAATGTTTGGGAAATATTTATCCTAAAATCATATTTACTATTTATGTGAAATTCCAACTTAACCAGGCATTCTGTATTTTATCCAGCAACTTTAACATTGACTTGCTTTTGTCCTGCTTGGGGGTTAAAAGTCCACACCTCACCAGGGTTGCCCATTTCTACTTGTCATGGACCTTCGGGGCTTCCTGCAAATATTTGCCCTCCTGAGGCTTACATCTGTGATTGCCAAGAAAGTGGTCTGTTGGCCCCTCAAGTATGTTTTTTACACCAGAGAGTTGCAATAATAAAAAAACACAAAAGCTCATCCAGCCTGGTTAGTGTGGCTTGGTGAGTGAGCGTTGACTTATGAACCAGGAGGTAACATGGTTCAATTCTCAGTCAGGGCACATGCCTGGGTTGTGGGCTTGATGCCCAGTAAGAGTTAGCCGATCAATGATTGTCTCTCACATTGATGTTTTTCTTTCTTCCTCTCCCTTCCTGTTTGAAATCAATAAAAGTATATTTTAAAAAAATAAATAGAAAAAACTCATCCAGAAGCCTTACAAAAGCCTCCTTTAATTGAATTCAATGTACCTACACGCACATACGTATTTATTTCCAAAAAAAGGACCTAAGTTGTCTCATAAAACATACCTAGAAAATACATGAACAAAATGCGTAACACCTTAAGTGCCAAGCCTGCTTTGTCTTCCTTTCCATTTCAGTCACTGGCGACTGACATGGCGCTTAACGTCGTAAAGATCAGATCAGGTCAGGGACATCAGAGGAAGCCAGGGATGAAGTTAACATACAACATGGACACTGTCAGGCCTGAGAGGTTGATGTGCAGGGAGGAGGGACCCTGCAATCCAGCCCTCTGCAAAGCTGCCATCACGAGGACCTCAGCAAGGTCACAACGTCCACAGCATAACACAAACCAGCTGCTCAGGGGTCACTCAGGTTTCCTGGTTTTGACCCGAGCAATCCAGGGACTGATGAATGCTCTTTGTAAGATCCCTTTGTTATAAATGTAGCATCTAGTTTCCAGAGCCTTAATGTTTGTCAACGGCACAGTGTCCTAAAGCAGTTCAGAAACAGGAATTCTTCAAATGGCAAAATGATGCCATCTAGTTATGTAGCTCTCTAATGACTTAACCTAAATAATAACAATAATGATACTGACGATGACAGCAGAAGTAGTCGTAATACTGATGCCTGCTAGGTATGGAGCATCTGCTCTGTGCTGGGCAATTGTACTTAAACTGCACAATAAATAATCCTGCAAGATAGACATTATTACTCCCCCACCCCCCTTTTTGAAGCAGGTGAGGAAATTGAGGCTCACTATTATGGGCTCAGAGTCATAAAACTAATAAACGGCAGAACTGTGATTGGAACCCAAGCTTATCTGGTTCTAAGAGCCTGGGAATGAAAAAAGGTTTAAAACGAGCACTGAGTTCTCTCTCTCTTTCCAGTTATGAAAGCAATACCGGTTTACTTAGAAAATAGAAGGAAAAGCCAAAACCGGTTTGGCTCAGTGGATAGAGCGACGGCCTGCGGACTGAAGGGTCCCAGGTTCAATTCCGGTCAAGGGCATGTACCTTGGTTGCAGGCACATCCCCACTAGGAGGTGTGTGTGCAGGAGACGGCTGACCGATGTTTCTCTCTCTTCGATGTTTCTAACTCTCTATCCCTCTCCCTTCCTCTCTGTAAAAAATCAATAAAATATATATATATATATAAAAAAAGAAAATAGGAGAAAAAAAATAGAAAAAGAAAGAAGAAAAGAATTACCCGAATTTTCATTACACAAAGGAAACAAAGGTTGTGTACGGTCCCTGTGGATGGAAATGAGACAGGAGAGGCCATACACTCAAGTGATAGTGAGGAATCGTGAGAGAAAAAGAAAAGCATTTCAAACAGTAAACCCACATTTTACAAACAGTTCCTGAAAATTGTTTTATTGCTCACTTTATTGGCTTAGAGAACCTGGGTTCTTGGTTGTGCTTTGCCAAAATCTGGCCTTGGACCCCTTTTAAGTCATTTTGCTGGTTCTCCTGCCTCCCTCTCCCTCATACCCCCCAGGTTTTCTTTCCCTTATCAGGAGAATGAAAGTTCAGATTATTCTCAGAGTCGCCCTTGGGGATGTTAAGAATCCAGATAACTTGTCCCAACCCTGCCTGACTAAATTAAAAAAAAAAAAAGTCTCTAGATGGGGCCTGGGGATCTGCATTTCACGTGGTCCCAGTAGGATGCCCGCACTCTAAAGATTGAGAAGCATTGAACAAATTGTTGCTGCTTCAGCAGGCCTCAGGAGCTGGTAAGTGTGCCCTTGAGGAGGAGGAGGAGGAGGAGGAGGAGGAGGAGGAGGAGGAGGAGGAGAAAGGAGGAGGAGGAAGAAGAGGAGGAGGAGGAGGAGGAGAAAGGAGGAGGAGGAAGAAAAGGAGGAGAAGGAGGAGGAGGAGAAAGGAAAAGGAGGAGGAGGAGAAAGGAGGAGGAAGAAGAAGAGGAGGAGGAGGAGGGGGTGGAGGAGGAGGTGGAGGAGGAAGAGGAAAAGGAGGAGGAAAAGGAGGAAGAGGAGGAGGAGGAGGGGGTGGAGGAGGAGATGGAGGAGGAAGAGGAAAGGAGGAGGAAAAGGAGGAAGAGGAGGAGGAAGAGGAGGAGGAGGAGGTGGTGGAGGAGGAAGAAGAGGAGGAGAAGGAGGAGGAGGAGGAGGAGAAAGAAGGAGGAGGAGGAAGAGGAGGAGGAGGAGGACGAAGATTACTCCTAAAAGGAGACATTTTAGTGGCAAACCACCTATCAGGTTATCCTGCCTTGGTCCCCCGCTCGCTCCCCGTCACACCTCACCTGTAGGCGCCCAGGTTGATGCAGCTGATGCCCAGGTTGTATCTGGAGCGGATGAAGCCCGGCTGGATCTCCAGCGCCCGCGTGTAGGCCTCCACGGCTTCCTCGCTGCGGTCTCCATTCGCCAAGGTCGCCCCCAGGCGGTTCCACAAGGAATAGTCCTGATGACAGAGAGAGGGGCCTCTACCCACCAGCACCGGCCACCCTGGCAGAGTTCTCATGTCCCTGCAGCAGAAGCTGGTGGCTGAACATTTATCCGGAGCTCATGGACAGGGGCCGGGCCATGGGGAATTAATTACTCAAAGATCTTTAGGGAAATGACCCTCCTTCATCAAGGAGAGCTACCATGGGGTGCTGTCAGGCAGTTCATGTTTCTATTTTAGGTATTTAAGTATGAATAGCTACAGTGGCACATCATGAGTACTGATCGCTTTCAACGGCTGGGTGCAGGGAAATAAAGTGAAGCAAAAATGCACAGCCCTGCCCAGCTGGATCAGTGGTTAGAGCACTGGTCTGCGCACCTGAGGGTCTCAGTTCGATTCCCAGTCAAGGGCATGTGCCTGGGTTGCAGGTTGGATCCTAGTCCAGCTGGGACTCATGTGGGAGACAACCAATCCATGTCTCTCTCTCCCCTCTCTCTCTCTCTCTCTCTCTCTCTCTCTCTCTCTCTCTCTCTCTCTCTCTCTCTCTCTCTTCTTTCTCATCCCCTCTAAAAATCAATGGAAAAAAATCCTCAGGTGAGGATCAAGAGAATGTATGAAAGACATCTGGTGAAAACGGTCCTTTAACCGAGAACCGTATGGTTTCTTGCTGCGCACTCACCTCTGGCCGGACAGTTAAGGCGGCGTTGAAGGCATCGATCGCTCTGTTAAACTCCCCGCTCAGGTGGAACAGCACCCCGAGACCTGTCTGCAGGTCTGGGTCGATCACGTCTCCGTTTTGGTGGGCGGCTTCCAGATATAATTCCTTCACGCCTTCCAGAACAGAGCTGCCAGGGGGAAAGCAGATCTGTAACCCAAAGAGTCTGAACGTAAATGCTTCTCTATCATGTCTGCTGTTCTTTACAGACTGGAAAAAAACATCTTGCTTAAAACATCTTAGTGTTTGAGAGGACTATTATTTTTTTTCCTTTTTTTTTAATTGATTATGGTATCACATAATTGTCCTCATCCCACCATTCCCATCCCAAACTCCTCCCCACATATGCCCCCACCCCACTGTTGTCCATGGCCACTGGCTAGGCCCATATGCATGCACACAGGAGAGGACTATTATCAATACTGCAGTTTAAACATTCCTGCCTATTTCCATGAAATACTTTGTCGTACAGAGACACAAACTGTGCCAGGAAAGGAGCGTTCCACTGATCCTGGAAGGAGAAAACCCTGAGTGTCTGAGGCCCCAGTGAGAAAGGATTTAACAGCATCGTTTATTGCTGATAATAGAAATAACATTCTGGAAGAAAGGACTTCCCCCCCACCCCATACCTAATTCTCAGGCTTTACAAAACCTGGCACAAGGCTACTTATTATCATTTATTTCGGGTTAATTATGTGCCCAAAGCATTTGGCTTTAGCGTATGGCACTCCGATAAATATCTGTGGGTGCCCACGGTGTAGATCACGTGTCCAAAGGTTGGCCCCACTCTCAGCTCGATCTTTTCAATCAGCGCTGCTCTCCTGGCAGAAGAGAGCACGCCATCTGGCCTGGGTGGCGGGGACCCCAGGCTCGTTCATTACCGTCAGGGTGATTAATTGTGTGTGTGTGAGGGCATAATTTAATGATGTGGATACCTCTCCACCGGAGACTTAGACATCCTCCGGGCCAGGCCTGGAGATCCCTTCTTGCTCTTCACCAGGTATTTGTACTTTGGGTTTTGCTTAATCCAGTTCTTCAGCGCGTCACAGGCATCCTGCTGATGGCCCGTGTTCGTGTAGCTCACGGCCAAAGCCATCAAAGCTTTCAAGTTGTTGGGCTGCAATTCTAAGCACCTGAAGGAAGGGGGGAAAGCCAATTTCAGATTCCCCCCCCCCCCCCGGAGTTATAGTCTGAACAGTTCTTTAGAAAATCTTAGGTCTTATTATTATTATTTTTTAATTAAATAGTACTTGCTAAGGCTCTGTTAAGCCCCTGGAGAATATCACATTCATTACCTACATGAAAATTAGGACCTACGCTTATTTTTAAGAAAGTTAAAACTCACCCTGATGCATGTCAGGTTTGGCAATTTTAATAAATAATTTAAAAACTACAGAAAATGTGGCAAATCCCTGCACACAATTTATTAGTAGTTAATCTAATGAGAAGTAGGGGATATCATTAACTCTGTTCTATTGTCAATGTATTAAATACACCTTATCCACAAAGCAAACTGATTAGAATTGAATCTGGACAGATGAAAGATTGAACAGCGTAGTGTAAAAAGGAGAGAGAAATTCCACATCTCCAGACTATCAATGTGGGTTTCCCAGGCTACGATGCTTCCCCTCATGCTATTCCACTGGCCTCTGGCAAGGGCTTTTCAGACTTTGATGTGCATGAGAATCATCTGGGGATCTGGTAAGTGCAGCCTCTGATACAGAGGACCTATGATGGGCCCAGGCTGTGTGGGTCTGACAGGACCCCAGGGTGATGACGATGATAGGAGTCTCTGAATAAGACTGAGTAGCAGACCTAGATGGTCCCTATATCAGTGCTTTAGGAAGAGGATATATATCGACATATCTATATATCTATATATCTATATATCTATATATCTATATATCTATATATCTATATATCTATATATCTATAATATCTCTATCTCTATATCTATATCATCTATATCTATATCTATATCTATATATGTATATGAAAGAGTAGGGTCTGTTTCCCCCCCCCCCCAAGAGTTTAAATGGGGTCTCTAATCAAGTATGGTATGATGCTACACCCTCCCAAAGTAGTCTAGAGCTTTAGTCAGGGGCTCAGGAGTTAAACTTGCAGGTTGCAGAAAATATCTCGGGAGATGCTTTGTAGACATCACAGTTAAAACTGCATTGAGATTACTTTGAGTATATATTTTTTTTCTGAAGAGAATTTTCAAATGCAGCAGAAAGATAGGACATTAAAAGGACTATTAATTCAGTGAGTCTATTTTATGGCTGCTTTTGACATAGACTCTTTCATGCGAATGAAGGCCAACGATTTGTAAATGGCCTAACATTGAGACTGAGGAACATTATTTCTTCATCAGTTCCAATTTTTCACAATTATGTATAAGTCCTATGGGACCTCTCAGCACTTATTCCAGCCAAATTCTTTGCAATGTGTATGAAGGTCAAAAGGTAAATCTGGAGCAACGGAAAGTCCATTCACAGGTGTCCACCAGGCCCATGGTTTTGCACTTAGCTTCACTACCTCTGGAGGGCGACAATAGCTGCTTGCTCGTTTTCATTCTCTGCCTGAGTTATCCCGAGGAACTGCCATGCCTACAAGAAACAACTGATGTCAACATTGCAAGAGGAAGCAAATTAATCACTCATGTGCAGTAGTTGGTTTGTTTACCTGCGACAGATCCCTCTATGCAGAGCAACCTGTCTCAGATGGGAGAGTCTTGGAAAAGGGGAAAATATTGCATGCATTTCTCTAGTTAAATTCTTTTGTGACACTTGGAAACTTTCCTGTGACCCGTGAAAACCTCTGCGTTTCTGAGATATTAGGTATCTTAAGACCAAAAGATAAGCACACAAAAGTATGCATTTGTGATGATAAAAGGTAGAAAAACAATCCAGAAATGTAGCTAAATAAAGTTTACAGTAAGAAGTCTCAAGATGTACAAAATTAACTTGTATAAATGAAAGTCAAGCAGTAATTCGAAGAGGCAACAGAAAATTTAGGAACTAGGGCAAAACCAAACCAAACCCCTTACAAGGTGTTTAATGCCCTATTTTAGGGTTGGGCAGTAGGTTTACAGTTTTGAGGACATGACACAGTTTATTCCTGTGTTGTTACTTATTGTATTATTTTCCATCTAAACAACTATAAACCTACTTTTGCCCCACCCTGTATAATCACTGTCAAAATGCACAAAACATATGGAGTGCAATGTAATGTACCTACAATTTTAAAGCCTACACTTAACATTTTATATTGCATCATAGCATTTTTTCCCCATGGTTTTACAAAATCTTCCTACTTATAGTTCTGAATTTAAATTTTGTTGAATGGATATACTATTATTAAATACTATTATTAACTCAACCAGTTCCTTTATTGCTCTGAGATTGTTTTCAGTCCTTTGCTATTGTAAATAATGTGAGGAATATCTCCAAACACATAATGTTTTTCACATCTAGAATGACTTTTTTAATTCTCACACCATTACAAGAGCAATGCACATAAAAAAGACCTCCCGTTACACACCTTGTCCTCAAATTTGCTGGGGGTGTATCTGAGTCCTGGGGATTTGAAAAGGTTTGGGAAGTTGCATAACTCTCCCATAGTTGAGAATCATTGCTATGGAGGTTTGAAAATAAGCTATATGAAAACCGTATAGAGTCATCTTAAAGCGCTACAAATTATGAATTATTATCACACATGCTATACACACTCATAAAAGTACTAATTATTTTCCCCCACAATTTTAGTGACCCTTTTTAATCTTTCAAATGTACACAAAGCAGCATCCATTTTTTTATGTTACCTTCCATACATCATAGAATGCTTCTTAAGAAGAGATGGATGGATGCCCTAACTGGTTTGGCTCAGTGGATAGAGCATTGGCCTGCAGACTGAAAGATCCTAGGTTCGATTCCGGTCAAGGGCATGTACCTTGGTTGTGGGCACTTCCCTAGTGTGCAGGAGGCAGCTGACTGATGTTTCTCTCTCATTGATGTTTCTAACTCTCTCTCCCTCTCCCTTCCCTGACTGATGTTTCTCTCTCAATGATGTTTCTAACTCTCTCTCCCTCTCCCTTCCTTTCTGTAAAAAAATCAGTAAAATATATTTAAAAAAAAAAAGAAGAGATGGATGGAAGTCTTTCTCCGAGGGCTTCTTCCTAGGCTTTGGGCATCACCTGCACTGTCCACAGAGTGTCTGCTATCTCAGATTGGGGTCCTCACAGATTCAGAAACCCTGGGTCATTATCTGGGACCCACTTGTAATCAAGTGTCCGCATTTTCTCATTATTGAATCTGGGATAATAACGCATGCTTTTTTTTTTAACCTCCCAAAGTTGTTTTGTCAAATGATATAATATACATGAGAACATATGGCATTTAGAAATGTAAGGTAACATTATTTTTTTTGGCAGGGGGCATGTGTGACCTATATTTTTCTATTAATGCAACGATTTTCTCTTCTACCATGATTCAAACATCTTTGTTGTTGTTGACACCATTACAGATGTCCCCCCTTTGCCCACTTCCACCCAGTCCCTGCCGCCCCTTCCCTGGCCTTCATCACTCTGTTGTCTGTGTCCATGGGTAAGGCTTATGTATATATATTCTTTGGCAACTCTCTTCACCCCCCTCCTTTTTTTTTTTAAATAGCTTTTGAAAAATGCTAATATTTTGATTCTGAATGCCAGCTCTTAGTTCAGTCTCATTTCATTATCAGTGTTTTGACTAACAAGATACCAGGGGCTTTAGTGACCAGTGTACTTGTTCCTTCAACATGTAGTACAACCAATAGTAGTAATAAAGGCTAAATTCTGACGCAGCAGACACTGAACTGAGCACTAAAAGAAGTTAACCCTCGCCAAACCCAATCAGATGGTTATTGCAATCATGATTTCCACTTTACGTATGAGGGAATGGAAGCTGAGAGGGTTTAAATGACTTGTCGCACACCACATGGCTCATGGCCAACCAGCAGGAGAGCTGATGATACTGCTGTATTTGAACCCACACAGAGTGCCAGAGTCTGAGAAGCTGAACCACTGTTCCATACCGCCTTCTCAGCACCGTACAGAACCATTCCTAAACATTTCTCAAATTCCTCTGGGCGCGCATCCCTTATAAGAAGTTTCCCGAAAACTACAATCTATGAAGAAAAACTTTCTACTTGCCACTCTCTTATGACAGGCCTCCACAGGTTTGGAAGTGTCGTGGACCAAGGTAAGCCTCTTTGCTGGTCTCTCCAATCACCCTTCACAGCTCAGAGAAAGGGGTTTTTCTAACATGTCCTTTCCTAGTGGTCCTTCCCCATGGCTTTCAGGATGAAGTTCAAACTCTTGCCTGCCTCTTGGTGACTCCACTCCTGCCATTCTCTCCCCCCGCCTCATCCCCTCACCTAACGTTTCAGGCCCCTCTGCTCAGCCAACAGCCATTTCCTCCGAACAACAACTCCACTCCCTGCTGTCTTTAATGAGGCCTCTCGCCCTGGAAGCTCAGCTCAGGATTCACTCAGAGGGGAAGGCTGAGTCAGTGACCTGCTGTCTGCTCTCCTAGCCTCCTATGCACTTGCATTTATTACCTTGCCCTGGTTTGTTTACTTGTCCCTCCAGATAGACCGTTAACCCGTCTTTTCAGTTGTCCCATGTCTCCAGCCTTCCAGAGATCTGAGCCAGTGTGTGGCACAAGTCCTGGGACGGAGCGTGTGTCCAATACAGGTGGAGTGAGTATCTCTCCAGACCCGGATAAGACTGCACACTGCCCCTGAACACCACTGCTGAGCGACCAGATAGGCAGTATTAGTGTTTCATCTCTTCTCTCCATCCTGTCTTTTGTGGCACCACAGACAGACATTGCAGATTTGGTTAGAACACAGGTTATATCACACTACGCCAGGCTAACCCCTGTGGGAACCGTGACTCGATGGAAATGCCAGCAGTAGAGCTCTGTTTCATGCTCTGTCCCTCACTAGCCCGTGCAGCCCCTCTCTGAGCCTGGCAGGATGAGGGGGAAAGACACCTCTGCATCTCCCGGGTCCTGAAGAATCGCGGCCTCCATGAACAGGATGGTGACGGGGAGGTCCCCTTCCTTCAGCCTCTTCAAGCCTTCTTCAAATGCGCCCGGCCAGTCCTTGAAGGGGTTTTCAGTGTGGAAGTAATAGCCCTGCAACACAGAAGGGCCAACACAGATCCATCGGTTTATCTCCTCATTCTCACGTGCAGTAAGCCCTTTTAGAATTTAAATTATTGAAGTGCTTAATTAGTTGAATTGCAATTAAATTCTTTTATTTTTTTGAAATTTTATTTTATTCATTTTTTTAATATATATATTTTATTGTTGATAGTATTATGGATGTCTCCCATCCGTCCCTTTAACTGCCTCCTCCCAGCTCTAACCCACGCCCTCAGGTCTTGGCCCCCTATTGCCTGTGTCCATGGGCTATGCACTAAGTATGTAAGCTCTTTGGTTTATCCCTCCTCATCTTCCCAACCCCAAAGAAAAGTATATTTAATTGTGGTGAAATTTTATTTTACATACATAGCATAAAATTAACCATTTAAATTTAAATTACTGTTCTTTTCTTATTATGAATGTACATTTTCATTGTATACACGTTATATTTTGTCATTGAATAATACAAAAAGCACCTAAAATTCTGCAACTTAAATATGATCACTGCTAATGTTTTGGAGTTTGTTTTCATTCTGATATTTCCCTTGTTAATTTTGTTTTAACCACCCCCTTCCCTGCCCCCTAATAGTGTAAAAATACTGAGTTTTTGCATATATTTTTGCTACATGCTCCCACCTAGTCCCCTGAAGTATTAATTCTGCATACTGTACATCTGTTTATGCACTGTGGCCCCTTTGAAGGTTATAAACCATTATAATATCTAAGATTTCTTTTGTCCTCCCACTCCTCAAAACAGTGTATCCCCATTGGTGGCTATATCACCCCCTGAGAATGCTTGTTTTAAAGTTAATGATCTTCTTTCATTGTAAAAATGTAAACAACACAGAATGTACAAATAATCTTCTAGTATTTTTCTATGACTATATACTTTAAACAAATAAGCTCATACTATAAGTGCAGTTTTACAGTGTAAGCCCACTTTGTTTTAGTTATTATAATTATTTATATTAACATTTACTTAGACAAACCTATATTGATGGACTTTTAGATTATTTTCATAAATAAAGTTACAGTGAAAGCCTCATGCTCAAATCTTCGTGTGCATTGATTATTACTTTAAGATAGACTTCTAGAGAGATTTATTAGACTAAGATATGACTATTTTGAGGCCCTTGATATGCATAGCTGAATTGTTCTTGAGAAAGTATGTCCCAATTTAAATTCTCAACAGAAATACCTGAGAGATATTATTTATTGCAACATTAGTTAGCATGGATTATAATAACATCTTTCTAATTTGATAGATACAATTAAGCTAGCCTGTAGATGATGCTACTGAGGTTTTAAAATAGATCAAGTGAAGACCTTCAAAAAGACAAACCCCTTATCAAAAGCCACGGAGCTTATGTAATTGTTTTGCAGATATGGAGTCCCAGGAGTGTGGGGCTCAGGGTCCAAGCCATATCTCAGGTTCAAGGACTATAGTTCAAAGTGGGGCATGGGGAGATGGAAGTAGGAGACATCTGTAATTAGAGTCTGATGTTCTGCATCAATGTTCTTTCTCTTACTTAGTTTTGATTTTTTTTTTTTTTTTTTGTAGAAAAGACAGTTATTCTTAATGAGATGGTTGTTCCAATTTTATGAGATTGCCTGGCCTACTGAGGGACACAGAATATGAAAAAGAGAAAGACATTTTAATGACTATGTAGATTGAAAATCCCCTAAGATCAGGGACTATTAATCATCATTTCCCTAGTAGCTAGTGCAGAGTAGATACAAATAAATATTTGTTGGGTTGAACTATCATGGAAATTGTATAGAATTAAATATTATTGAGATTTCCTCCACAAAAATCATAATACAAGCACATACTATATATGATTCCCCTCCCCAGTGTAAGAAAATTCCACAAATCTTTTTATCTCTCAAGTCATTTAAACTTATTTCTCAAGCCCCTGCTCTTCCCTTGGATTTAAAAGCATTAATCCAAGGGCAACTGGGACCTCATGGGTAATTTGGCTGGTTGTTCACTACGCTCATATTTGCTGGAGCTCCGGTCAAGAGAAATATCTCTGAGGGATCCCTTGAGACTTGACCTGGTTGTGTGAAGGCTATCTTTTCCATGGAGTTTCTCTGCTAGCTGTATAATGACTACCTGCGAGATACAGTCCTAAGCCCTGCTTCACCCTCCTGCCCATTAATATCACTTCTGTCAGCTCATCGACATGGCTCATGGGGCTGACTGATGAAAAGCATTGTGGGATTAGCCCAGGTCTTGTTCCAGAACACATCCTCAAAGTCAGCTACCCTGTTTCCCCGAAAATAAGACAGTGTCTTATATTAATTTTTGCTCCCAAAGATGCGCTAGGTCTTATTTTCAGGGGATGTCTTATTTTTCCATGAAGAAGAATATGGTACACATTTATTGTTAAATGAAAATAAAGGAAATTTATTACCTGTATATGGTATGGTAGTACGGTAGTTGTCAACACAAACCAGACAAACTGTGAATCCTATAGTATCAAGAATTTACTCATTTATTCAATGACAATCATGTCATCATCTTCTGGAACATCATCATAACAATCCAATTCCTGAATTTCCTGGTGAATTTCTTGTGACTCCATTTCTTTCAGAATCAGTGGACCAAATCTCTCATGTTTAGCCTGGGGGGGGGGGGTGGCTTATTTTCAGGGGATGCCTTATATTTCACTCAGAAGGAAACCTGTAAGTAGGTCTTATTTTCGAAGGATGCCTTATTTTTGGGGAAACACGATAGGTCAGTAACTGGCCAGCAGTCAGGAAATAAACTGTAGTTGACTGCCAAACTGTCTGTAACAACACTGATAAAAATAAGGGTATTCCATTCCAGCTTTGCTGTTCTGATACATTGTCTGATTATATTGTTTTCATCTACCAGAATTTCTTCTAGATCTGACTGATATTAAATCATCTATTTGAGTCTTAGATTTCCCCCCCCCCCAAAATGATTACCAACTAATTTATAATTATATGGTTCAGAGAGATTGAGAAATCCTGTCAGCATGTATAAGAAGACAATTGGTCACCTTCTCGCTGGCTGAAATGGTAACTTGGTTCTGGGCTTCTTGGTTCTCGGATATCCAGTTCCTCCGGGCCATTTCTTCCCACTCTGCTTGCATCTTATCCCAAAACTCTGTATCTGACTAGGAGACAGGAAAAAAATCAAGAGATATGGATTTAAGAGAATGCTCTATCGTTTGGTTTATTTCCAGAAAGACAGTTTTCTTTATGGATCAAAATAATACTCAAAGCCGAAGAGCTTCTGGAGGGTCCTCAGAGGGCAGAGTGTTGAACCGAATGAACTGTGACTTTCCCAGCAGGAAAATTGCTACCACCTGAAGGCCCTGGCTCATCTAGGCCAAATTCAGCTAGAAATCCATTACTTGACCAATTTTAGGTGTGGGTACCAGACACACGTTTTAGAAAGGGTGGCCTTTCTAGGTGTTCCTAGGATATGAGGAGTTAGAGCAACAGCTTTGTGACTGGCTAGGCAGTGTCTTGGTTGAGGCAGTTGGCTATGGACAAAGAAAAGTAACATTAGTTGACCCTATTCTGTGCCATGCGCTGTGCTGGGAGAAATGTGATCCTAGAAGGCTGTGGTCACAAAGCTAGGGTGGCACAGGAATTGATTCCTAGTCTGGCTTCCTTATCACCTTATAGCAAACCTGGCCTCCTGATGCTAAAGAATGAAGGACCCTGGCTTTGTGAACTTGGCTGAGTTGTCTTCAAGGTCTTTTCTATGGAAGGATAATTTTTAAAAAATAACTTTTTTTCTTATAGTTTTATTTTTTTATTTGTTACATCTTTCAAAAGGGAACCCTGTTTTTACTTTAGAGGAGATTTGTGTTCTGGATGGAGGCAGAATTTTTTTCCAAGATCTGTCCCAGGTTGGCTTAGGTGTTCTGGGGAGAGGAAAAAGGGGCAAGTGTCTTAAAGAATGTAAGGGAGAAAAGGGAACTTTCCAGGGGAGGGAAAAGGTGGTAGGTTCTGAGATGAGTGAGAGGCTGGTGCTTAGTTTTTAGGTATTTCCCTAGCAAATTAGACTGACCTCCAAGGGAATGACAGAGGGGATAAGTGGGCGAGAGGCCTGACTTGAACTCTGATTTCCATGTGTCAGGAAAATAGAAAGAGAGAGAGAGAAAAAAAAGAATTTTAAGGAACCACTTGGGGCTTGGTTGGCTGTTAGCAGCAAGGCAAATAAGAAAGTGAAGACTCATCCTTGTTTTCTGGCAGCACATACGCTTCCCTGATTTGGTGTCTGAGACTAAATTACCTTCCCAGTGTGGCAAGAGAGATGCTTGGAAACCACCTTATTGTCTTTTTTTTTTAAAAGAGAATTTTCACTTTCTTTTTTTTATTTATTATATTTTATTGATTTTTTACAGAGAGGAAGGGAGGGAGATAGAGAGCTAGAAACATCCATGAGAGAGAAACATCGACCAGCTGCCTCTTGCACACCCCCTACCAGGGATGTGCCCGCAACCAATGTACGTGCCCTTGACTGGAATCGAACCTGGGACCTTTCAGTATGAAGACCAACGCTCTACCGCTGAGCCAAACCGGTTTCGGCTACCTTACTGTCTTTTAAAGAAAACAAAAAGAAATGGGCATTTCCTGAATACCTGAGTCAGGGGCTGAGATCCAAACTCTAGCTGTAAATCTCAATTTCTATGATTCTAAGTCCTGTGACTTATTGACACATCATCAACTTGATTTGAGGTTGCTTTTTGCCTTTGAATCCTCCACACCACCCTCATGCCTGGTGGTGGTTGTGCTGTAGTGGGAACTTTTCCAAGTTGCTTGGAATGACAAATATAACCTTATTTCTTCTGCATACCAATGTTCAGGGAATAAAGGTAAACACAACGTAAACCTCAGACTAGTAAATAAATAGTAGGTCTTGCTCTCTTCCTTTATCATATCCAGAATACTCATTCCTACCACAGTCCTCAGTGGGGGCCTCCCTTCAATGAAGGCTCTGAGCAGCAGGCATCGTGAATCTAGAAGCACATGGAATGGCCACCACATATCCAGGTTAAAATTGGGAATGCAGTTCAAAATTTCTTTTTCAGTGAGTCCTTTTAGTACAGCGCTAAATTGTGCAAACAGAATGATCTCAGGTATACAAAAGCGATGGCTAGATAAACTACTTGGAGGAAATAAGGTACCCTGCTAAGAGAAATCTCTTTGAATGAAGGGATGATGGGTGAGGCTTTACCTGCTTCTTTACATTTTTCCATACTTTTTGAATTTTCTGGTTTTGCATTAATTTTACAATAACAAAGGTTAAAAACAACAATAAAAATATATTAGCGTTCCCTTTTTAGGTCCATGAAACCTGATCACTTAGATATGAAGGAGTTAGGAGACATTTATTTTTTTATTTATTTTTTTTTTTTGGAGTCTCAGTGTCTGCCTTGAAAAGCTTTTCAAAGAGGCAGGCTCATCCTGTCTTCATAGATGCTGACAGAAATCTGTCAAGTGAATTTTACAGTGTTTACTGACTCTCCCAAGCCCCCTGGTGGGTAATGTGAAGTGCCAATGACTTCCAGTACTTTTTAAGGCAGTTACTTGTTTCCCTATTGAGGTTCTCCAGAATTTAAAGCGATTACAAGTCTTTTGAAGGAAAGGATGAGAAAGATTTTATAATGTGTACACCTGGGTTATAAAAAGATGCATAACCTTTCCTGCAGTTTCAAATGCGAGCAGGGGATGCATAAATAAAACTGCTGTGAGCATCAGAGGAACCTCAGCTCAGAGAGGGTGGGGCGGGATGGTGGTGGCAGGGGGCTGCCTGGCTCTCACTTAATGATACACACCAGGCCTTACTGTTACCACTTAGAATAAGTTTCTGACTAATTAAAGTGCACAGCACAGTTTCATTTAATTATGGAAGACTATTTTTAGCACAATCAATTTTCATCCAGCCTCAAAATCCAGACTTCATTCACCTAACCGCAATTAACACTGCTGCTTTTCTTCTATGTCTAATCAATTTCAAGAAACTTGAGACATTTGAATTTTAAACATTTTAGACAGGACTGAGGGGATTTAATATATTGATGATTTTCTTAGTTGTCCTGACATTGTGTTAGGTTTTTTTTTTTTTTTTAATATTCCACAGGTAACAAGTTATATGCTTATACCAGAAATGAGCTATTGTTGCAAACCATTTTCATTTTCAAAAACAGCTGTCTGATTTTATCAATTATAGTCTTAAAAAACTTAGGATATGCAGTATGATGGGTAAGAACAGCAGCCCTCTCCTCAGAGGAACAGATTCTGGCTCCATCGCTAACCTGCAAGTACTATTACCTTCCCACGTCTCATTTTCCTTGGCTTTAAAGTGAAGATATATAATAGCAATCTTGGTTATTTGTTATGAGGACTAAATGAGAAAATGTATCTGTGGCATATAGCGCATGGTAAATGCACAATAAAAATAGGTGTTCTTGTTAGTTTTTTTCCCCAGCATTTAAAACTATAAAAACAAAACAAAACAAAAACGAACAAAAATCACCCACAATATCAAAGATCAAATATCCATATTTGGTGTTTTAATTACATATTATTTTCCAGATATATTTCCATTAGTCATCTAAGATTTTTCCCTTCTAATTATTAAAAAAGAGAAGGAAAGTTAAGAATGTTGTGGCAAAAATAAACTGTTATATAGCAGTATAGTATTCCATTGTGTAGATGTACCACAGTGTTTTAATCCACTCATCTGCTGATGGGCACTTAGGCTGTTTCCAAATCTTGGTTATTATAAATTGTGCTGCTATGAACATAGGGGTGCATATATATCCCAAGAAATCAGAAACATCTGATTGATGTTTCTGATTTCTTGGGATATATTCCAAGAAGTGGGATTACTGGGTCAAATGGAAGTTCCATTTTTAGTTTTTTGAGGAAACTCCATACTGTTCTTCACAGTAGCTGCAACCAGTAGGCTGTCTTTTTGCCTCTTTAGACATCCATTGATTAGCTGTTACTGGACAAAACTTTAAAAAACAACCAACCAACCAACCAACCAGTTCCTTCTTTATGTGCAAAACATAATAGAGTACATCTTGCATGGTGAGGAATGAAAAATCACCATGCAAGGCTAAAGTGTTTGCCACAATAAACGATTTTTGTTGAAGTGAAATTATGTGCAGTCAGTTTGGGACCTCATTGTTCTAAGATCTGGTAGCCCAGGCTGGTGAAGACTGGCTAAGCTCTACCCACTCATCACATCTCTTGTTGACTAAGCTCAGTAGTAGACAAGAGTTCCACATGGCTGCCCAAAGAAGATATTCAATCTGAGGCTGCAATCATAAATGTGAATCACCCTACTCAACGATGGGATAGAATCTGAATTGGCCAGAATTAGTTTGAGCTCTGGGTGCAGTCCTGGGTGTCTCACGAGTGAGGGGTTATTGACAAATGAGTAACTCAGGCAAGAATGAAAGTGCAAGAGTAACCCTGTTTATGAAGCAATTTACCTAGGAAAGCAGGGCTCTGAGGGGTGCTGAGAGCTGAGCAAGCCAGCTTAGCCTTATGTAGATAAGAGAATTTAGAAGAGCGAATGGCAGCTCCAGGGAGTAGACAGACTGTCTGAAAATGGAGTTGGCTGTTTCCTCCTCAGGATGGATACTCCAACATTAGAAGTCTTTAAAAACAGACAGAATAACCAATGTGAGGAGTGTTGTAAAGAAGACTCACAGATTAGATGGAGGTTTGACCCAATAAATTCTGCAGTCTCTTACAACCCTGAGGGGCGCTGGCTGTAACACATTAATGAATTGACTTAACTGAGGAAACAGGAAGGCTCAAAATGAATAACATCTCAATGAGATAAGTGGAGCTGTCCTGGGTGCTCATTCTCAACCTAAACAGTATAAGGACAAAAACTCATGGGCTTGGCATCAGCTAGAACAGGTGGAATCTGGCTGTGCCCCTTGTCACATGACCTCTTTAATTCAGTTCACCTCTTGGACTCAATTTCCTCATCTGTAAAATGTAAAACGTCTCTCAGGGTGGTTGTGCCGATTAAGTGGAACAATGTATGCATGTAAAGTGATTAGAACTAAACATTTAGAACTAAGGAACTGGCTTACATAGTTATTGCTATTTTCTAATTGTAAGTGAAAAAGAATATTTCCCAAGATAGAGAGAGGATGCAATCCCACAAACTGTAAACTGTGTGGTCCAGAAGTGTTGGGAACCAAAAATATTGGTACTAGCACTCAACATAGATTTTCTGGTTGCCTCTGGTTAGACATGCCTCCTTGTTTAATGGAGCTGCCATCCCTGCAGATGTTGGCAGGCACCGGGCAAGTAGCCAGAGGCTCTCTCCAAACAACGTGCCAGCAGATGAGCTGCAGACACGTGGGGAAGAGAAATTGGAAATGATGGGAAGGAGAGGAAAGGACACAGGAGGCTGGAAATAATACAACACAAGCCTTGAGCAGGATGTCAGAAGGAAACCAAGAGCCATTTCTAACAGAGAATCTAAAGTAGTTGGTTTTCTGTTCTTTCCTTCCTCTTCTGGTGAGAGGCAAAGAGGAATGGAGTATTAAAGCACAGTGAGCAAAACCTGTTATCCAAACGGGCAGAGTTACTAGCCTGCTCATTAGCAAACGAATGCCTTTCTAGGGCTGGAGTTTCACAGGATTGTATTTATGTTTGTGATTCCAGCGATAATTGTATTCACCACAAAGACCTATCCTTAAGATGCACTGGAGTGGGAGGTTTGGAGACCAAGCCTGGGTTTGCTGCCACTTTTGGAGTAAGGTTTCGTGGGGTCAACATCTCAGAGGCTGTTTATTTCTTGGTACTAGCATTCCACATAGATTTTCCGGTTGCCTCTGGTTTAGACATGCCTCCTTGTTTATTGGCATGGAGGCCTGCTCTTTGGGCAGCGCAGTATGTGACTCCAGGGTTCCTTTACCATAGGCATGAGGAGATGGGGAGGGTCCTGGGATCTGAGCGTGGTCCAAGTGACAATGTCATGTGATAAAGGGCTGGCGTGTGGATTGTGAGCTACAAGAAGTCCACAGGGGGACTTCTCCTTTAGCTATGTCTGTGGGTAGTGAAAAGTTACTGGGAAACTCTCTAGCAGTTTTAAAAAAGAAAATATTAGAAATATTTACTAAAATGCAAACTATGTGTTTGTGCTGTGTATGATAGGACTATTACACAAAACAGAACAAAAGCAAACACCTAGATGTGGATGCCACTCCCAGGAAGCTCACTGTCCAATGATAAAATAAAAACAGGGGTAATTGTAATTCAGGATAGGGTGAACAAAAGATGCAAAAAGAGATGAAGTTGCTTGCTCAAAGCATGCTAACCTGGTAAAAAACAGAGCCAGAATTCAATATATTTCACTCTTCCCTGTTACAGCATAAGTTATGCTGCATAACTTCGGGAAATGGCTACAGCAGTATTCCTGGTCCCCATCCTCCTCAGAGCCTTGCCACTTCATGACGAGGTAGAGTCTACTGCCTGTCTCTGAACACTTCCCGTGACAAACAGAATGTGATGACAGGGACCTGGTGTGGCTTTTAAGACTAGGCCCTAAACAGCAATACAGCTTCTGCCTCCCTCTTTCTTTCAGGACACACCCTTGGAATCTAGTAATAAGGCTGCAAGGAAGCCCAGGCCTCAGAGGAAGGCCATTTTGGTTTCCTGGCATCTGTGCAGCTAAAGTCTCAGTGACCACCAGCACCGGCTGTCTGCCTGTGAGTGACAGGGCTTCAGAGGATCCGCACTCCAGCCTTCAAGCCATGCTGACCCCTATGCACCAAAGAGGCACCACCTCCTTCCAGCTGTATGCAAATTACAGATTTTTGAAGCAAAATAAACGTTGTTTTAAGCCATATGTGTTGGAATAATTTATTACATATTCAGAGTAACTGGAACACACTTGGGGTCAGAGGAGAGAGCAGGGAAGGAAGTTGAGATGCAGAGAAGGGATCTAATGACAGGGCTTCCTCTAAGGTAACGAAGAGCCACAGCATCCCCCAGAGGGCACACTAGGAACAAGGAGGGCTGTGGTCAAACGGCTGGAGAGGCTTTAGGAGATGTTTTCCCTCCTACGCCTAGATACAGAATCTCACCTCAAACCCAGACTTCAGACCTCTCATGAAGATCTGTGACTATGAGGCCCACACGTCTAGAAGCAGCACTCTCAGGTGGCATGTGCGATCCCCTACTTCATCACGGCCACCGCCAGGCCATCGCGTTACCCGCCTGGCTCCTGGAGGTAGCTGCGTTGGCAAATTCTGGACAAATGTGAACAACAACGGGATCTTTGCTGCGTGACTTCCCAGGACCTTCAAATGTTAGTACACATCAATATACATGCTAACTATCTAAGAGGGGGATGACCCCCAAGTGAGAGAGAGAGAGAGAGAGAGAGAGAGATTAGGGTTCTCCAGCTTTGGAAATGCTGATGTAGAGACAGACCCTGTGCATAAGCATAGAAAGGTCCATGAAAACAGAGATTGTTGGTGGAATGAATTTGGTGAATCTTGAGAAACAGGCAGGGATAGGAATTTCCCACACACAGTTTGTGTGCATGCGATTGTTTCCAATGAGACTCATCTCCCATGAGCCAGCAGGTTCTCTAATCCTCACATCTGCTGTGTGAATCAGAATTCGTCAAGATTTTGTTGTTTTATTTTTCCACAAAAGGAAATGAAACTCCATACGTGGTGGGAAGAATTAAAGTAGTTTTGGTAGGTTTTTGGGAAGACAACTCATTTGATGCATCTATCTTTTCAATATTAACTAGTCATTGAAAATGGCCTTTGAAACTACATATAATTGTATGTACAGATTGGACAAAGACTGGAAGAAACAGGAGAAAATGAAAACAGTTAATTTATTAGTGTAGTGGGATTTCTGGGTAGTTTCTAACCTTTCCTCACCCAACCTTTTTGATTTCCTTTTAAAATAATTTAAATAAGAGAGACGGTTTGATAAAGAAATTATTTTCTGGTGACTAACATCGTTTAAGTTCTTTAATTGTCTCAAGGTCTGAAAAACATGCAAACATTCTCTGTATTGGGAATAGTGGTTAAGGGCAGGAGTTTTGGAGCTAGACTGGTTGGGATTCCAGTTCCAACACTGAATTGTGGTGTGACCTTGAACAAGTTACCGAATCTATGTCCCAGCTTCCTCACGTTAAAATGGGATATGGCTGCTATAAAGCACTGAGCTGCCCACCAAGAGCATGTTCAGCTACAACTAAAGCCCTTGCTTCAGGGCAAGGCCACCAGAGAGATTGCCTTAGAAGCAGTTTCCTTTGCAACATTTTACCTGGTGACAAAAAATTTTACCTGCTAGACTTCTAAACCTCAGAGGGAAGGCTGGGGTGGGGAGGCAGGGGTGGGGTGGGGTGGAGGGTGGCAGGGTGGGACGTAATCAACCAAAGAACTTGTATGCATATATGCATAATTCCCATAGGGTGGTGAAGGCCAGAGGTAGGAGGTGGGGGCAGGGTAAAAGAGGTCATTGAGAGAAAAAGGGGACATATGTAATGCTTTAAAAATTATATATATATATAATTATATATATATAATTATATATATATATATATAATTATATATATATAATTATATATATATATAATTATATATATATAATTATATATATATAATTGATTTGAGAGAGAGAGAGAGAGAGAGAGAGAGAGAGAGAGAGAGAGACATCAATGATGAGAGGGAATCATTGATTGGCTGCCTCCTGCACGTTGGGGATCAAGCCCACAACCCGGCATGTGCCCTTGCCTAGAATCAAACCTGGGACCCTTCAGTCCACAGGACAATGCTTCATCGACTGAGCCAAACCAGCCACAGCATACTTTCAACAACTGTCTATAACTAATGCCGATGTTGACACTATCTTCCACAGTGACCCTTCCCCCCATCCTTTAGGGTTATTTATGGGGAAAATATTGGGCCAGTCATGTTGATGAGCAAGTCAAATTAAAAAAATCACTTATATTTATTGGTCATAATGTACTGATGTTTTGACTTTCTCCCCCCCCCCCCCTTTTTTTTTGACTACCTGATGGTCACAACAGTTGACTAGGTGTAAAGATAGAGTCTAGATCCAGTTTGTAATCTTATGAAGATATTGGGGGAGGAAAATAGCAGAAGCTGCTTTCTTCGACACAGAAATCAAACTAGCTGACTCAAGGGCAAGACAAGAATTCTGAAACATAGCCAGGAGCCCCCCTGCCTTGGATCAGAGTGGCAGTATCCCATCTCAGGGTGGAGTGGGGAGGGGAACATGTTCACACTGCCTGGAGCTGATATCCAGCTGTTCCTAACTATTGTGGAGTTAGGTAGTTTCTGTTACATCCACCCATGCCTTCCAGATGGTCAAAATTACCACACATTCTCCTTGTGTTTTGATTTATTGGCCTGTGAGGATTAATTTGGATAGAACTAGAGAAATATTTTCTCTGCCAAGGATACTAGGCATTGCATCTAGCTTCTTGGCAGCAACAGATTCATACCCAGCATCATAACACAGAAGAGAAACCCAATAAAATGCCAGGCCAGCGACTCGGTGGACTGTGAGAAAAATCTGCGGTGGTAGCACTCTTTTCTACAGAGCCTACCAAACAATGGAGAAGAGGCAATGGATGGATTTATATTAGACTGTACTGGCAAGAATTGTTGGACTTGAACAAATGACATATATTGCCTTGGTCTTGGGAGCTATTATGTAATTAGGAACACATTTGGAAGGGTCAGGCATAATGTTTTAAAAAAGAAATACTTAGATGTACAAGATAGTAGTGCTTTTCTAATGTCTATAAAATTGATTTTTTCATACATAACTTTTTTATTGAGATGATTCATAAAATTTGAAGAATAGCATCTTTTCAAAGTAATTTATTATGTGTACTTATACAGTTAATTCACTCATTCAGCCAAGTCATTGACAAGCCTACTTTGCAGCAGGCAATATTCTAGTCATGGGTATAGCAATGAATAAGACGGATGCTAATCCTGCTACTGGAGTGTGCAGTCTGGTGGGGCATAAACAAATGCCGTATAGTACTGTAGGATAAGGGGATAATAGGTGCTCTAGAAGCAAAGAAGAGGGAAACCCAAATTAGACTCAGGAGTTCTAGAATCTTCTGGAAGCAATGAAAACCAATGGAGACTCTAAGAGTGAACAGAATTTAGCAGGTAATGGGGAGAGGAAAGAACATTTCTGATAGGAGGAATAGCATATGAAAAAGCTAGGAGGAAGATTATATGGCCTCTTCTAGGAATTGATAACTTATGATGATGCCAGTGGACATATCAAGGTGGGAGTCAGGGTTGAGGATGTAGGAGCAAGAATGTCCAGATCATGAAGAACTTTCTACAAGCAGGTCAATGAGTTTGGACTTTAAGAACATGCAGATCTGTGTTTTAAAGAGATTTCTCTGGCTGGAGTGAAGAGAATAGAATAAGTGGAACATTCCATTTTTACACGTTGGAGGCAGTGAGAACAGTTACAAGGCTGTTAGAGTTTTCTGTATAAGAGATGATGCCACCAGAATAGGGTGTTGGCAGTGGAGATGGAGAGAAATGGGTGGATTTGAGAGATATTTAGTGGAATCGATAGGACTTGGTGTTTGATTAGATGTTGGGGGAGTGATGGATGTTGGGGAGGAAGGAGAGAGAAACTGGGGAGGGAAGGGAAGGAGAGGAGGCTTTTCCTTGGAAGACCCCATTCTCGGACTTAAGGAACAGAAAAGGCAAAGTAGGGTTACAGAGAAAAGCTCAGATCTGGGTATGTTCTGTATAAAGTGCCTTTGAGCATAGATGCTGATTAGGTTGCGAGCTACGGTGGGTTTGGTCTCAGGAGGAAAACCAGAGCCAGAGATGAGGATTTTAAAGTCATCATCATGTGTCTGTTGACCAGACTCACACAAGGGGATGTGTTCAACTGGTGAGATGGTGTTAGGATTGGAGAGCAGGATGCTGGATGTTGCACTCTGGAGAACAAAGAATAGGCAGAGGAGCAAGAACTCCCTCCAGAGGGAGGAAGAGCATGGGGTCAGAAAATCCAACGGAAGAGAATCTTATCGGAGAGATTAGACTGGGCTGGAGTGCATCTGTGAGTGTGACTAGTAATGAAGCAATGCTTTCACCCAGAAGAGCGTCAATGGAATACGGTGGGGGCCAGATCACCATGGATTGAAAGCAAATGAAAATAAAAAGACATACACTGTCATACACTGTAACAGTAAAGAAAACCATCTTTGGAGAGTTATTGAAACTGAAATAGCTGAATCTTCTCTTAACCGGCTTCCAACCCCCTCTCAATTTTATGGTTTTATATCTACCACCTACCCACCTATCCACTTACCCCTCTAACTAGTTAATCTTCAACTGTTAAGTCAAATGCCTTATTAGAACCATGGCCAAGGCTGAGGATTGGAGTGGGATAGGAAAAGAAACAGCCACATTTTCTTTTCCTGTTTTTTTCTTTTGTCCTATAGAATCAACATCACAGCAAGAAGTAAGAATATCTGGTCCACCCCCTCCTCCTGGGGATGAATTGTGGGGGGTTGGGCGAAAGAGAGATAAATTAGGAGGCTATTTGAGTAATCTGGGATGAGATCAGGGTGATTACAATGGGAACAGAGAGGAAAGAGAGAATCAGAGATTTTCTAAGCGAAGAAATAGGAGGATTAATGACAAAACTGCATTGCTTTCTACTAAGAGCAACAATATTGTCACCTTGAATATGTATAACTTTGAAAGAGCTTTCAAGTATATTAACTTATTTGACCTTCATCAGTGATTTGTCCAATATCACTACCTATTAATAGCCGTACCAGGGCCAGACCCACATCTCCCAATTCCTACTCTATAACCTTTTCCTTAATGCATCCTTGTTTCCCTCCTCCCGCTCTGCAGCTCTTACCTGTCCTTAGCATTAAGGATCAATCATTGCTGTTGCTTGGCAAATATTATGTTGGCTGGAGGAAAGAGCAGAACAGAGCCCTTCTGTTTGTCTCTTGTCACTTAATTTCCTGAGACAAACCAAGTTCATTCTGTTTAGAAATACAAGGTCATAGATAGTATATGCAGCTTCTTTCCTATTAGGAATGAAGGAAACTACAGTAAAAAGTTACAATGAAACTCTTCGGATGTGGTTCAAAAAAGAAAAAAAAAAAGAAGAAAAAAAAAGAAAGGAAAATATAATAAAAACAATTGGTGTCTTACTACCTATGCAGGACTTGCAAAAGATATATATAATAAGGGAATTTGGACCTAGACACAGAGAGATAATGGCCATGTGAAGATGGAACAGAAACCAGAGTGATGCTGCCACAGCTCAGGGAACACCTGGGGCTATTAGAAGCTGGAAGAAGCAAGGAAGGGTCCTTCCCTAGGGGTGTGGGAGAACACGAACCTGCCAATACCCTGATTTCAGATTTCTAGGCTCCCGACTGTGAGGTAATATGTTTGTCTTAAGTCACTCATTTCGTGGTGCTTTGTTTCAATAGCCACTGGAAGTTAATATAAGAAACCAACCTGTGATTTCAGTCAGGGTTAGGATAAAACTAATTCACAAGTGGGTTTTGAATGGGTAGTAGAAGATAAAGTTTTCTTTTACTTGCACCTTTTCCAGTTCTGTTCATTCAATGAAATGATAGTCAAGAATCCTACTGCCCAACACATGCTCAATAAATGCCCGTTGTGAGTGGATGGTTTCCGAGCTTACACTCTTATTTCATTTGATTCTTCAAATGGGTTTCTGTGCATTATTTCCATTTTTATAAACAAGGAAGCAGATGTCACAGACATTAAATAACTTGCCCAAGAAAAATGACTCATAGTGCAAAACTGAGATTTAGAAATAGGTCTTTCTGACTCTAGTCTGTGCTTTCCTACTCTACTGTCATCAAATTAGTCTCCCCCTACCCTCAAATTGGGTAGATGTTCAAATGCCTGTGTCCTCTTTGTTTAGAGAACTATGCCTCATTTGAAATGATTTTTTAGGATCTGAATGCAAGAATTAAGAATTTTTTGGCCCTTTTGATTCTCAAAAAGACAAATTATTTACAGTTTTTAAAAATCACAGAACAGGCAGGGATTAGGTTGTGTAGCTTAAATAAATTCAGTGTGTTTAAACCCTTGATTCTCGGTCTATGTTCTTGAACTAAGAAGCTGCAAAAGACAATTCTTGGCCTCAAGGATCTCAGAGTCATCTAGAAGAAATTTTCGGGTGGTGTTCAAAGTATTTGAATCACACGTCAGAAGATGTGGACTCTTGTCCTGGTGTCACCACTCTATGGGACTGTGATTTTAGACAAATCAAATAATCTTTTCTTCATTTTCAGATTTTTTGAGAAGTTTTTCTGTAAACCATGAAGAGTTACACCAGAATCAGGTGGCATATAATAATAATAATAATAATAATAATAATAATAAATAGTAATAATAATAGTAATAATAATAATAATTGTTATTTTATAATACCACTTTTCTTGTATGATTTAAATGTCCAAAGAGATACTACACAGTATGTCAGTCAGCAATGGATGCTGCAAAGTAGCCAAGAGCAAACAACCCAGTTTAAGTGCTGTAAGGACAAAACTGCATTAGGGTCTTATTTTTTTTCATGGAGAAAGAATTTGTGATTTATTTTTTATAAGGATATTTAGAATCTGAAGAACATTGCTGACTCAAGAGAAATATAAAGGTCAATTGTTGCAGCTAAATTACGCTGTCACAACATTTAAATAATTAAAAGGTTGTTTTCAGAGATAATTGTAGTCCCACACGTTAACTAAGTATTTAATGACAATAAACTGAAAACAAGCTCTGTTTTCAAATGTGAATCCGCAGAGCCTATTAACTGTCCAGATGGCAGGGACTAGAAGGATTAAAATGTATTTAAATTAGGGATCATCCAAATCTTTCAAACTAGACTTAAGTGGGTATTAAGAGCCTATTTTGGAGACTTTCTAAAATTCATTCAAAATGTGAGAGGAAAAGGACTTTTATTTCATTTAGGTATTTGCTTTTGGGTGATTAAAAAAAATAAAAATAAAATACTTAAAAAAAACCAATTTTTTATAAAGTTATGTAATACTCTTTCCTTGAAGATAAATTAGAAAAAATAGATGAACAAGCCGAAGCTGGTTTGGCTCTGTGGTAGAGCGTCGGTCTGCGGACTGAAGGGTCCCAGGTTCGATTCTGGGCAAGGGCATGTACCTTGGTTGTGGGCACATCCCCGGTAGGGAGTGTGCAAGAGGCAGCTGGTCGATGTTTCTCTCTCATTGATGTTTCTAACTCTCTATCTCTCTCCCTTCCTCTCTGTAAAAAATCAATAAAATATATTAAAAAAATTATTCTAACTTTATAAAAAAAAAATAAAAAATAAAAAATAGATGAACAAAAAGAAAAACTAATCCTATTAATTTTACTACCTAGATATAATAATTGGGAGCACTTTGGTATTCCTAATTTTAGGTTTCCCCCTTACATTTTACATTTACATATAAAAACAATTACTCATGAACTCTCAGTCTTAGGGCCAGTTACTTCCTTCTCAGAGCTCATTTTCTCATTTTTAAAAAGAAGTTAAAAATACTAACCTTTATATGGTAATTGTGAGAATTAAATTTCATAATATATATAAAATATTTAGCATAGTAGCTGGAATACAGTCATGTTCAATCAAATTATTTTATTATTTACTTGTGAAAATGGAACCTTACTGTACATGAGGTTGTTTAACCTTTTATTTTGGATATATTTACATGCCAGTAAATAAACCATCACATCATTTTTAAGGATACTGTAGTACCTCATTATATAGATTTATCTTAGTATGTTTCACCTTCTATGATTGCTATTACAAAAATTTGCATAAAATATTCTGGAGCATGTATCTTTCTGTACATGAGTGGTTTATTTCTCGAGGATTACACTTATATCTAGTACCTAAAAAACAAATGAACAATAAATAAGAAATAAACTCATATGTACAGAGACTATTTTGATGTTGCCAGATGGGAAGGAGGGATGGGAAGATTTGAGAAAAAGGGGAAGGGATTAAGGAGTATAAATTGGTAGTTGCAAAATAGTCATGGTGGCCCTAGACAGTTTGGCTCAATGAATAGAGTGTCTGTCTGTGGACTGAAGGGTCCCAGGTTTGATTCTGGTCAAGGGCACGTACCTTGGCTGTGGGCTCATCCCCAGTAGGGGGTATGTAGGAGGCGGCTGATTGATGTTTCTCTCATATGGAAGTTTCTAACTCTCTATTCCTCTCCCTTCCTCTCTGTAAAAAAGTCAATAAAATGTATAAAAAAATAGTCATGGTGATATAAAGAATAGTATAGGGGGGACTCTTCCCCCTCCCTATGTGGAAGTCAGGAAGTCAGTTCAGGGATTTTTCCCCTTCCCTACTTGGGAGTCTATTCTGTGGGACTCTTCTCTCTCCCCACCTGGGTATATGTACTTGTTCTTCAATAAATCTCCATCTTTGCACTCTATTTATCTATCTATCTATCTATCTATCTATCTATATGTGTGTGTGTGTGTGTGTGTGTGTATATATATATATATATATATATATATATATATATATATATAGAATAGCATGGAGAATATAGTCAATAATCTACACTAATAAAAGAGAAAGATGTAAATTGACCATATCTTCATGACACCCACCAGCCAATCAGGTGTGAGTATGCAAATTAACCCAACGAAGATGGTGGGTTAATCTGGGTACACAGAGTGGCCAGGGATGGGGTGGGACACAGGCATTCCACACCGCCTTGGCAGCTCCGGGCCTCTGTGCAGTGTGGGAAGGTAGAAAGGTGGTTCCAGCCAGAGCAAAGGTGGTGCCGACCAGGGGAAGGAAGGCCCATTCTTGCATGAATTTTTATGCATTGGGCCTCTAGTATTATAATAACTTTGTATAGAATCAGATGGGTAATAGATTTATTGGGTGACCACTTCATAGGTTATATAAATGCCTAATCACTATGTTGTACACCTGAAACTAATATAATACTGCATTAAAAAAAGAAATAATTTAACCAATTCATGGAGAAGAAAACATATATATACTTTATGTATATACTTTATATAGCATATATAAATCATTATTCCCCTACCTCCTCAGTGTTCTGATGTAGCTTGTTTTCTAATTATAAGCTTTTAAGGAGAAAAAATTTTCCAGCACAGGCTGTTAAAGGTATTAGTTGTTATGAAGACCATAATCTCTAAACTAATAATCAAATCTAGAATCTGATGATCTTGTTGAAGGAAGAAGCTTTCTCCTTAAAAAAGGAAAAATATACTCTCTCTGGTAGAATAGGTGTAGATTCATTCTGGCAGGTCATCTGTGATGATGTAATACTACTGTTCTTTTTCCTTTGGCCTTGAGGAAAGATTTGACTCAAAATAAAGATTCAGGAAAATTGAGTTTCCAGATGATTATTCAAATTTGTTTACAAAATCAGGTATAGGTTAGAAAGCAACTGACATGGTTTTTGAATAAAAACTTATTTGTTCCTAGACTTTTGTGCTTTTTTTTTTCTTTGAAAAAACTATAATTCAGCATTATGCTTGTCAAATGGTGACAATACTGGTTGTGTGTTTTAGCTCAAAATTACATTACATAATTTCAACACACCCTTCAGTTAAGCTTTTACCAAATCATAAACACTTGTCACTTGGTCAAGTTTTCCTAAAGAAAATAGGACAGATATGTCCAAATGAGTGCTAGCCTAACAAATTATGATATTGTGGCAATAGCACTATTGTGCTAACATCTTTTACTGAAGAAAATAAATAGGATCCTCTGGGTGCATTCAACAGAAGGTAGAACTCTACTTCTCAAGGCTCTAAAAACTCACATAACTTCTATACTTTTCCTTTATTTGCACTAAGACAATTGGTGATTATCTATGTATCATTCTAGAGAGGAGATAGGACAGTAAATAAGACAGAAATCCCTACACTTCATGGAGTTTCCAGTCTGGAGGAAGCAGATAAGTACTAAAAAGTACATACATAAATAAATAATTTCAAAAAGTTGTTAGCACGTTAGGAAATAGTTATATAGGACACTTAGGGAAGACTTATTTCTGAAAAGGTGATCAAGGAAGACCTCTTAAAGATTTTTCTAGGCTCTTACATGGGAATGAGCTTGGGATGAATGGGCAGAAAAGCCAGTGTGGCTGGAATGCTTTATTGGGGTGGGAGGAGGGACAAGAGGGAATAATAAGAGGGGCCAGATCATGTCCTGTGGACCATAAGTACGGATTTTGGATCTCATTTTATTTGTGATGGGAGACTACTGGCAGATTCTAGCTCCCATTATTGGAGGGAAGTGGTAGGATCTGATGTATCATCTGAGAAGAGAACCTGGAATTCTCTAGGGAGCAAGACTGGAACCTGGGAGACAAGGAAGGAAGCTGTGACAGTAATTTGGGTCAGGATGATGCTGGTGTGGAGCAAAGTTTGCACAGGGTTGATAATAGGTTCAGTTGAATTCCTTTCATTTGGATGTTATTCCAACAGGATGTTCTGTTGGATTGGAGGTGAGGCTATAGGGGAAGAAAGGGCATCTTTCGGGTTTTGTTTTGTGCAGACTGTGATGCTATGACTGAACTGGGGTGAGGCCTTCTTTGAGGCGGGATATCAAGAGTTTGGTTTTGGCCAAAACCGGTTTGGCTCACTGGATAGAGCATTGGTCTGCGGACTGAAAGGTCCCAGGTTTGATTCCAATCAAGGGCATGTACATTGGTTGCGGGCACATCCCCAGTAGAGGGTGTGCAAGAGGCAGCAGATCAATGATTCTCTCTCATTGATGTTTCTAGTTCTCTATCCCTCTCCCTTCCTCTCTGTGGAAAATCAATAAAATATATTTTTAAAAAAGAGTTTAGTTTTGCTCAGTGGATAGAGCATCAGCCTGCATACTGAAGGGTCATGGGTTGAATTCCAATCAAGGGCAATGCCCGGGCTGTGGGCTCAGTCCCCAGTGCAGGGGGGTAGGGGGAGCGTGCAGGAGGCAGCTGATCAGTGATTCTCCCATCATTAATATTTCTATCTCTCTCCCTTCCTCTCTGAAATCAATAAAAATATGTTTAAAGAAGAGTTAGGTTTTTAGATATATTAAAGTACACAATGGAGATTAGAATCCAAGTGGCAGCACCAGTAGGCAATTGGATATTCAATTAGGGATCTCTGGGAAGAGGGCAAGGTTGAAAAATCAGATTGAGAGCCATCAAGATATAGTTACTATTTAAGTCCACAGAACTGAAAGAGATGGCTAAGGGGACAGGTAGGGGGAGAGAAGAGGACCAAGGGCTGTGCCCTGCCACTCTGTGATGTTAAGAAGATAGATATAAGCAGAGGAACACACAAAGGAGACTGGGGGAAAATAGTCTGTGATGTGGGAGAGAACCAGTATCTAACACAGAACAAGGTGGAACACAGCTCAGTGCTCTCTGCTTTGTGCTTATTTTACTGAAGCAGATGTCTTTTGTCTGCACATTTCACACCCATGGTTTATTCAAGGGAAGCTTTAGACACATAGCCATCTCATCACAGGACCAGTTTAGAGACCATTGGTGTAGAGGAGATAAAGCATACAGCATGGTTCAAGTTATGACATAAAGGTTTCTTAGCAGTCAGCATAGTCCAGCAGCTTTCTGTAAAATGCTTCTGTTTTTTTTGAAAATATTTCAAGGATCCTGTAAAAATCACAAAGAACTGGAAAACTCTTAGTGGATCACAATGCTGCTCAATCAACCTCATGGTTAGCAATGAGGCAAAACGATTCAACGTCGTGGTGTACCTGTGGGCAGCTGTGTTGCAACACAGATGTAACACAGGGAGGTGCAGAACCAAGGCCCTCCATTCAGGGCAGGTTTCATCAGGGTTCTAGACCAGAGTTCTGAAACAGGACAGGTAACTGTTTCTATTTTCACTTGCAGATGAATGGCCATAGTAAGATGTCAGGAAGATTCACAGTGAATGGTCATACAAAGAACAAATTTATACAAAGAACAAATTTAGCCTTGGGGCTAGTATAACGGCTAAAACCAGAACTCATTTAAGAAAAAATAAAAAGAGGGCTCATGTTCAAGTCAGTCATCCTTCCTGAATCTGGGTACAATGGTAAAGAGTGTTAAGCCATACATATATTTTTTTTCAGTGTGGGAAATAATTATTTTGTAAATGGCACAGTATTTTCAGTCGTTTTAGTTGAACCTTGAGTGTTTTCCCAGAATGTGTATTGTGACATGTAACTTGCAATTAGTTTTGTTGAAATCTGTTAACTTTAAAATATATGAATAAAGGGGAAAAACATTGAAGAAGTACAGAGGAAATCTAGAAAGAAGGCGAAGGAAAGCAATTAAAATGTTAAGAGATTAAAAATATACTGTATTTAAGAACTCAACAGGAACACATATCTAGGGATGCTATTCTTTGGGCAATAATGTGGAAAGAAATGTTACATTTTCCCCTCACTATCAGAACCTTGACAAGAAACTTAAGTAAAGCTATGGTCATGAGAGAATTTAGTTGGGATTGAAAAATGACTGATGCTGGTGATATTTGTTCATGCAAGGAATTCAATAACCTCGCCCAACATAACTAGACTGCCCCTTGCCCCACCCTGGCTTAAACTGCTGCAGCAGGAATTTAGATTAGACAAAAAGAAAATGTACTCTGATTGAAACGATTGCAAGACATCAAAATGGGTCACCTAGGAACGTTTTAGAATATTCTTTCTTAGCAATTGCTAAAAACAGAACTGGTACTTAGGGATGGCCCTAGGCAAAAGTGAAGAATCATATACTCATACACTGGCACAGCAGAAGAGAGCCTTAAAAATCACTGAATCCAGAGGTCCGCAAACTAGTCTGCTCATTGCATCACCTGGGGCTCTTTTCAAAATTCCAAGGTCCAGGGCCCATGCAATCACAATCTCTGGGAGTGGGACATAGGCATAGGGGTTTTGGAAGCTCTCCAGGTAGTTACAATGGACAGCTGAGTTAGGGTACCATGGATATAATCCAGTGGTCTTGAATTACAGATGAAAAAACCATGCCCAGAGAGGGAAAGGGAAGTCCCCAGCCTGCCAAGGCAATGAGCAGCAGCAGGGAATGAGAACCCAAGTCTCTTAACCTTGTTCTGACACACAGGGCAGGCATTAAGAAGAGAAAAACAACAACTTATTTCATGTTTATGACGGCAACACATTGCCATTATAAATAAGAAATTGTTGAAATTGCCAATGAAAATTAATAATCTCTTAATCTCACCATCCATAGATACATTATTGACACCTTTGTGTTTCCTTCTACTGTTTTCTCAAAGTCCATATGTACCTTTACATTTTTTAAAAGCTAGGCTCTGCCCTTTGGGAAGGGTGCTAGATTGTTTGGACAACCAGGGAGCAAGAGGTGCAGATGGTGCCAGGGGGTTCGGGGCCACTTTCTGCCCTTTTCTCTCCGTCTTTTGATGAATACACAGCATGAGGCCCCACCTCTCCCAACTTCTGCATTAGCCTGAGAACAGAATGGGTTCAGGATGGACTATGTAAATCCTGACTAATGATGCAAAGCCCAAGTGTAAAAGGCCTGTCTTGTGGAGTTCGTGTCACCAACAGCTATACCCATCATAGGAACTCTGGAGGAAGCTGGATTGGGAATCTGCAGGTTCCACTTGTGTGGTCCCTTCACCTCCATCACATGCTCAGATCCTTGCCTGAATGAGCCAGAACCTCTACCTAAATTTATAGGACTCTCTTTCTCTGTGTGTGTGCATGTGTGTGTGTTCTCACCCATCCCAACCAATAACAAAGACATAACCCATTCAAAAGCTATTATTTTGAATGGGTTATGTCTTTGCTATGGGTCCAAATAATCACTGTGATTTGGTAAATCCATAAAATCAAACTTCACTAATAAAAGAAATAGTTGCAATTTTAAAGATAAAATCGTATCATTGCCACCTGACCTGTAAAATCTAAAACCAAATCTATGAGGTGACTCTTGAATTTGATGGTCATAATTCAATGTCTGTTCACTACAGGTAGAGAACAAATACTTTAGAATATAAAAAGGCTCATTTTGAAAAGGAAGACTATCTTTAGAAGATCCAATGAGTCACAAGGAATGACTTAGTCAAGGAAGTGGTTATCTTCCACAGTAGCTTTCCCAAGTGTATTCTCTATGTTGGGGGCTATACATAGCTTCAATAAGACCCTGTTACCATCACAGAAACACAACACACTAAGATTACTTTTAATTATTTAAATCTTTTGTTACACTTATGTTTAAAGATAGAATGATCTAGCTATTTATGTTCTGTAATTAGATCAAGTACTGGTAGTCAATCCTGTATTTGTATTTTCACTTTAGAGATGTGTAAGACACAGAAATAGAATATTTGATTGCTCATCCCTTTTTTATGACTACCTAAGCTTTTTGATGTAGGAAGCAAATGGTGTTTAATAACCATAATAATTTGATTTGGGGGCTTGACTTGATGCTATTTATTTTATCTATTAAAATCCATTTTTACTCTTTGGATACAAGGTAACTAAGATAGAATAAGCCTCTAAATTTTTTATTTCCAGATTTCACCATACAATTCAACTTTTCATAGGAACTCAAACTCTGTCTCCAATTATTTGCATGTGACTTATAGATGGTATTGATAATTTTATTTTATTGTTTCATTTTTTTATAATATCTTTTTAAAAATTGATTTCAAAGAGGAAAGAAGAGGCCGAAACCAGTTTGGCTCAGTGGATAGAGCATAGGCCTGCAGACTGAAAGGTCCCAGGTTCGATTCCGGTCAAGGGCATGTATCTTGGTTGTGGGTACATCCCCAGTAGGGGATGTGCAGGAGGCAGCTGATTGGTGTTTCTCTCTTATTGAAGTTTCTAGCTCTCTCTCTCTCTCTCTCTCTATCCCTCTCCCTTCAATAAAATATATTAAAAATATAAAATATCAATAAAATATATTTAAAAAAAATAAAGAGGGAGAGGGAAAGAGAGAAAAAACATCAATGATGAGAAAGAATCATTGACTGGATTCCCCCTGAATGCCTCACATTGGGGGATCTAGCCCACAACCTGGGCATATGCCTTGATTGGGAATCAAACCGTGACCTCCTGGCTCATAGGTCAATGTTCAACCACTGAGCCATGTCAGCTGGGTGGTATTGATAATTTTAATACCTCTCTGCTTTTTGCTCACTTTCTCTTCATGCTTCCAGCCCTCTTGGTCCAGCAAAGGTAGCTGCTGTTGCCAGGAGTTGATGTATATTTCAAATAATACCATATTTAATATAAATTAAAATCAATATGTTAAATAAAGATGAGATTAGTTGAAATGGATGAAAGAAAATATATCTCCAAACCAAATATATATATTCTACTGTTTCTGGTTCTCTAAAGAACCCTGACTAATATAAGATCTAAAAAGATGACAACAGCTAATTATCTGTGAGGAAGAGGTAAACACTGGTTACCCCCATAAAAAAGAATTGCTTTCTTAATCATCAGGAAGTGTTCATGTGTTGACCCTCAATTTGTACCCATTATTGCATGGTATATTACATGTCTTAGTCCAATGAATGGAGGAAATTCAAGATGCCACTTTGCTCACAAGGAGTTCACTAATTCTCCCCTGAACTCTGTATGGTTGTGCATTTGATGTTTTATTTACTAAGCCAATGAGCAGTTTAAGTGTTTGTCATCAGAAGATCATTTGGTATTTTTATAAAAACTCTTTTATTTAAAAAAAGCAAAATGGGCAGATAGCTCTACTGACTTGAATATAGAACTAAAGACTAGAACTACCCATACATTTATCAAAGACTACCTTATACCATTTTATATTTTCATCTATATCACTTATGAGGGTTTATTAAAAAATCACTGTACAATGATTCTTATCTATGCTTTATATTGTTTTGAAAATCAAATTTTGTTTGTTAAAATAAAAATAAATAAATATAAGAACAAAGGAACTTTTGCTGGTTTTCCAGTGAATACACAATACATCAAATCTTTATGTAATCTATCTATAGAAGTCTTTACCTATCCCAAGATTCCTTTGATATTTCCCAAAAGAATTTTACTTTATTTTCAGAAGATTTTTATCTTTTTTTAATATTTGATCTAAATAACAATGATTTAAGTAGCATTTAATCCATTAATCTCTCCCACCTACTTCAAAGAGGTGAGGCTGTCTTAGAAAGCAAAAGAAAATAGAAGGAGTGGTGGAGACAGATAATCTTCTTGGTAGGAGGGCACCCAAGTCAGTAGCTTCTTACTAGTACATAATCCTATAGTAAAAGCAGTTCTTAAACTCTTCTCCAATTTTCTTCCATCATTTAATATTTCTGAGGTGCCTATCAGATTTATAGTATATACCGAGACTAACTGTATATATTGGTAAAACAACACTTCTTTATAAACATAATTTTTAAGTTTATGTCACTAGAGCTGAGGTTAGCTATTGTGTTGTTTTAAATATGGCATCCCTCATTAAACTTAACACAGAAAAGAAGATCACCCATATTTCTAGAACAAGGAGTTAGTAGTTAGCATTAAATTCACACTATCCATGTTCTTGTACATGATAATTACCGATTTGTCTGTGATTTTTCAGACAGTGCTATTGACAGGAGGCCTCAGGACCTTGCTGGGTATTGGTAGAATGCTCTGGTTCCTCATCTGTGGAGGGTCCTCATGACATGGAAGCTGGGTTTCCTCCAGAGCAAGTGATGCAGGAGGGAGAGCAAGGAGGTGGCCACAGTACCTTTTATGACCTAATGTGTAAAGTCACACATCATGACAGCCACCTTATTCTATTTATTATAAGTGAGTCACTAAGCCCAGCACACACTCAAGGAGAGGAGAATTAAGCTCCATATATCTAAGGGAGAATCAAAGAATTTTTGGACATTTTAAATGATCACAAGCAATATCCCAAGGGATGTTCAAAGGATAGAGAACTGGGGCCTGGGAAGAGTTCAGAGCTCTAGAATTTAAGTGTTAGTAGATTTTAATAGGCTCAGTTAATTAGCCAGAAGGATTTATAGTTATGCTCCCTGTTTTTGTTCTTTAATATATTTTATTGATTTTTTTACAGAGAGGAAGAGAGAGGGATAGAGAGTTAGAAACACCAATGAGAGAGAATCATTGATCAGCTGCCTCTTGCACACCCCCTACTGGGGATGTGCCTGCAACCAAGGTACATGCCCTTGACCGGAATCGAACCTGGGACCTTTCAGTCCACAGGCCAACGCTCTATCCACTGAGCCAAACCGGTTTCGGCTCTTGTTCTTTTTTTTAAAAATTAATTTTAAAAAATATACTTTTTATGGATTTCAGAGAGGAAGGGGGGAGAATGAGAGAGAAAAATTAATGATGAGAGAGAGAGAGAGAGAGAGAGAGAGAGAGAGAGAGAGAGAGAGAGAATATCATGGATTGTATGTCTCCTACATGGGGATTGAGCCTACAACCTGGGTATGTGCCCTGACCAGGAATTGAACCATGACCTCTTAGTTCATAGGTTGACACTCAACCATTGAGCCACACTGGCCAGGCCCTGCTCTTGTTCTTGCCTGGGACCATAATACTTTTCTTTGCCCATGCATATTCATTTCCCCCCATTCACATTCTCCATTATTCTTTTTTCAAAATTTGCTCACAAGAATACCTCCCTAAGGGCAAAGGTAGAGCTATAAAAACACTGACTAAATGTGTATAATCAACATTGTAATATTGGAACCAAGTGAATTGTGACTTTGAAGTCAGGGACCCAAAGTTCATCTTCCATTAGTGGGTAAGTCTGTTATGTTATTAAAGCATCCATTGGAGAAGAGATACTTAGATGAAATAGATGCATTAGAGGAATCAGTTGTTATTTTTGCTCTTTTATTCATCCAGCAAAACTTGGTGGGGCCTTTCTCTGCACCAGACTCTCAAAGGGCTGAGAACATAATGAGGGATGAGGCACAGTCCTGCCTGTAAGAGGTCAAAGTCTAGTGTGGAGACAGACATGTAAACCCATAATAACTATGTCACGTGGTTATGAGCCATATTTGAGTGGTCTCCTGAGATGCTTCTGCCTGTGATTCTTCTGGCTCTTTAAGGGCAGAGAAAGTCTTATTCAATTTTCTATTTCTAGCACCTTGCACAGTGCCTGACCCATGGAAGAAGCTTAAACATGTCTGATGAATTTGAAGGTGAGGCTCCTAGCCAGTCTAACTAGCTAAACTCAATATTAGATGCCGACCGGCTCTTTCCCTCCCCACCAATGGGTGATAAAGGAAGTGCTTCTGGCAGCTGGTTCCAGGCTTGCCAGCTGCCTGCGTGACCTTCTCCCTCCTCCACAGATGCAGCACAGGTCTCACTAGGGAGCTCCCTTTTTGGGAGGCAGCTCCAGGCTCCTTCCCTGCCTCCCACGCCTGTGCCTCCCCAAGCGTCCCTTCTAGGAACCCGTCGTGGCTGACAGTGCACTCGGGCTGCTGGCTGGGAGGAAAACCCCCAAGGAATCCCCTCTCCATTCTTGTTCAGGGTAAAATGAACAGGAATTTTTGTGTTTTATTTTTCTGTCCTAAAATCACAATACTTTGGGCAGGGATAAATTTGCAGTGATTTTCAATAAATGTGAGATATGGAGACAAAAAGCCTCACCCCTACAAGGCCTCACTAGATCCACAGCTCAGCTTGAGCTCCAGCCATGTCAACCTTTGTACGTAAACAGTCCCCAGGCTATTTAAGATACCCAATCAATACGCCTGTGGAGTTGGTTGTCTTTTCTCTGGTAAAAGATACTGTGTTTAAGGACATGTTAGCCCAAACATCAGTTGAATGGCAGGTGTTACTTAGTAAAAGTAAAAACTCATGTGTATCATGTAAAATACAAGACATGCCCAATGCTACTCTAAGACCAGACTGGTTGGTGCCTCCTGCATCCTTGTAGTTGTGTCTCAGTGACTGACACTGAGGCTGACACAACTACAGAGTCCCTTAGACAGAATCATTGGTTTACATTAGCTATGACAATGCTGATATTCCATTACATTAGGAGATGATATGGCACTTTATATGCAATGGTAGATACACAGAATGGCCTGAATTAGGGGATGAATAATCAGCTATCTACACATTAACTCAACAAATATTTACTAAATACTAGGTACCAGACAGTATCTTAGATATTGAGGTATAGTGGTAAATACCAGACCAGGGTCTTTTCTCACAGGAGTTATATTTTAAAGCAGAAAAGACAGATAACAAACAGACACGCAAATAAAGACAAACAAGAAAAAACAAACAAACACCCAGTGATAAATATGAGGAGAAAAACAACACTCTAGGTCAGTGGTTGGCAAACTCATTAGTCAACAGAGCAGCAAACCATGGCTCCGGAGCCACAGTTTACTTGCAAGACCACTGCTCTAGGTGTTGTGGCAGCAACTGGGTGGGCAGGCTCTGCTTTCTGAGGCCCTGACACTCCGGCTACAACTTGAATGACAGGAAGGAACCTGCCCCCTGAGGATCTGAGGGAGTGCTCTCTGCAGAGGAAAGACAGAGTGGAAACAGAGGGCAGTGAGGTGGTTGTGCAAGAGGCAAAGGAGGACATCGGCACCATGGGGGATTGTGAGGAGGCTGCGGAGAAGCAGGAGCTGCTAGGTTCTTAGGCAGGATGGTGACAAAAATGAAATAAATGGAATTTAAAAATTAGCATTTAAGAATGTAATAGGCTGTGAAAGAGAAAGAATATTGAAGCCAGATGATATAAAATATAAACTAGAGACTTTGGAAAATTTTGATTTGAAAATGGGTCTTAACCAGTGTTTGGAACTGCTTGTCTCTGATGAAGAAGCAGGTCTGTGACACCATTCTTAGTTGGCCTTGAAATGAACAATGGGGCGCTTTTCGTTCTTTTAAGCATCTTATATCCCTCTCTAATGTCTATCACTTACCATGTTTTTCTTGGTTTCCAACAGAATGCATGTTTATGATGGAACATTTGGAAAATACAGATAAAGTAAGAGACAGAATAAAATCCAAATCTAGCCATCCAAGAATACTAGCATTAGCATTTAAACACACACTTTATGCTTACAGCAGTCAGCACATGTAGACAGCCAGTGATGTTTGTTGAATGAATGACTACTTGAGTAACTTACAGCCTCCTAGGATTTTCCATACAGGTGTGAAAACTGAGGTCTATACTATTGATGAAATGAAGCTGTTAGAGAGAAATAACAACCAGGAGAAGCCAGGAAAAGATAAGTTTACAAGGAATGAGGTGAGTATCATATAGAGAAGGGATTCAGCTCATTTTGCCTTGTTCTGGAGAGGGCAAAGCCAAGACTCAGCAACACTGGGAGTTGTTGTAGGTCAATTTCAGCATAATACAGGGAAGGGATTTTTTTCTTTTAATATATTTTTATTGATTTCAGAGAGGAAGGGAGAGGAGAGGAGAGAGAGAGGGAGAGAGGGAGAGGGAGAAGGAGGGGGAGAGAGAGAGAGAGAGAGAGAAAGAGAGAGAGAGAGAGAGAGAGAGAGAGAGAGAGAGAGAGAGAGAGAGAGAGAGAGAAACATCAATGATGAGAATCATTGATCGGCTGCCTTCTATATGTCCCACACAAATAGAGCGCACAACCTGGGCATGTGCCCTGAGTGGGAATTGAACCGTGACTCCTGGTTCATAGATTATTCAGCCACTGAGTCATGCAGGCCAGACCAGGGAAGAGATTTTTAATAGGTAGGATTGTCCAAAACCAAAATAGATTTTCTTGAAAAGAAGTGAGGTGCTCCTAATTAGAAGTGTTCAAGTAGAAACAGGTTATATTTGAGTGAACAATTTGTCAAGTATGCTTGAGTAGGAAAAAATGTATTTTGTGTGCCTGGTTGGAATAAATAACTTCTAAGGTCTTTACCAAAACTAAGATGAAATGATTTTGTGAGTATATATCTCTATATCAATATATATCTATTTCTATATATCACATACATAGATAGATGGATAATTTTTGTCTTATTAATATGTTACTTTGAAATTAAGCCTTTTGAGTGTGAACCCAGTGACTTTCTCATTCTAAATGGGATCTTATCAATTCTGTCTTTGCTGACCCAAATTTTATGGTTTTAAATACTAATTCAATGTGCTACACACAGGAGGAGTTCAAAAGATAAATTTAAATGAGCTCTTAAGTCTGAAAAAAAAAACTACATTTAAAATAAATTGAGCTATAGGCTCCATGCAGTTAGACAATGTGGTCGAGGCTAATCTCAATCAAATATATCAGTTGCTCACTCAAGAGATTTAAAATACATTAATTTTTTAAAGTAAAAAGGCTAAAATTAAAAAAAGAAATTAGGGTAAATTGTATTGTGATCAGAAAAAAAGTGTTCTCTTATTGGGTTTCTGAATGATGATATGAAATTATGACTGGGATTATTTTCTAGGATTTAAAGAATCCTTTCACTATTAAATTAGAAATATGATTTAACTGCACTTCAAGTATTGAGTCACTGAAATGTACTGTTCATAGTACAATAATTTCATCCAAATTCTAGTTGCAATACAGCCATGTAACTGAACAGGAATACTTTCAGTTTTCAAGACTTCATATCAGTAACAGAAATGGAGATCCTCACAAGTTCCTGCTTGGGTTTGGTGTAGAGATTCACTCTCAAATAGCAATCTAGCACAGCTCTGATGAATATCACAGATGGTATCTGTGGTGCACTCTTTGTGATTCTGACCAGAAAGAAAATGGATAACAAACAGCAAAGATTGTCCTTTTTGGCTTCCCTCCCTCCTTTTCTTCTTCCTTTCTCTCCCTCCTTTCTGTCTTTCTTCCTCATTAGAAGGTTAAATAAGAAAATTCATGTTTGAATTAAGTATCTCATTGTATTTACAGTATCAACATGGTCATTGTTTGGCATACTCTTTAAAAAATTTTGTTTACCTTTCAATTATAGTTGACATTCAATATTATATTAGTTTCAGTTGTACAACATAGTGGTTAGACATTTATATTAGTACTAGTTGCCCGGTGCATGAAATTCGTGTGGGGCGGGGGTGTGGGGGTGGTGTTCCCTCAGCCCAGCCTGCATCCTATGGGATTGGGCCTAAACTGGCAGTCAGACATCCCTCTCACAATCTGGGACCATTGGCCCCTAACCGCTCACCTGCTGTCTGACTGATTGCCCCTAACTGCCTCTGCCTGCCTGCCTGCCTGCCTGATCACCCCCAACTGCCCTCCCCTGCCGTCCTGATCTCACCTCCAACTGCCTTCCCCTGCCGGCCTGATCTCACCACCAATGGCCCTCCCCTGTTGGCCTGATCTCACCCACAATGGCCCTCCTCTGCCAGCCTGATTTCTTCCCCAACTGCCCTCCCCTGCCAACCTGGTTGCCCCCAACTGGCTCCTAACGGCTCACCAACTGCCTCTGTCTGCCTGATCACCCCCAACAGCCCTACCCTGCTGGCCAGATCTTGCCCCCAACAGCCCTCCTCTGCCAGCCATTTTGGTTCTGATTGGTCAGTTTCTGTGCCAGTCAGCATCAAAAGCTCTGCCTCCTAAGCAGCCATTGGCTCCTCACACTTTACTCAGATTTGGTTCTGATTATAATAATTGGTTTCTATGCCAGTCAGTGTTTCTGGGCCTAGCAATGGGGCCTGATCAGAAAAGCGGGGCTGATCAGCAGTCCCGGTGGAGGCCTGGAGAGAAATGGAGGCGTGGTTGCTGGCCTGGTCTGGAGAGAAAGAGAGGCAAGTGCTGATCAACAGCTGCCATGCAGGCTACAGATCAGACCCTGCTTCTCTCTTCAGGCCTCCCTGCAGGACTGACTTCCAGTTGGTTGAGTTGGTCATGATGGACCCAGGGTTTTTATATATTGATATTAGGATAATTTGCAAAGTGATCCCCTCATATCTCTAGTACCCACCTGACACCATACATAGTTATTACAATACTAAAGGCCCAGCACATGATTAAATTGTGTGTGTATAGGGTCCCCTAGGCCTAGCCTACCATTAGGGCCATGTCCACTACCATGCAAAGCTTTGCACATTCCGTGGATGCTGCTAGAAGACTGTGATGCTCCTCAGATGCTGCCAGCACCCATGACACTCCAGAAGTCCCACCCGCTGTGGCCACCTCGGGCTCCATCAGTGAACCTCCTGGTGAATCCAGTAGTTGGTTGTGATGCTGTGATGGCATTACAACCACAGGGCTTTTATGATATAGATTCTTGACTATATTTTCTATGCTGTACTTTATAACTCATGACTATTTTGTAACTAGCAATATGTACTTCTTTTCATCTTTCTACCTATCCCTCCCACTGGCAACCATCAGTTTGTTATCTGTATCTTTGAATTTTTTCTATTTATTTGTGAACTTTGTTTTTTAGATTTGAAAAGATATATGCATTCCTATGTTCATTGCAACATTATATGCAATAGCCAAGATATGGAAGCAACCTACCGTATTTTTCGGACCATAAGACGCACTTTTTCCCCCCCAGAAGTGGGGGGAAAAAGTCCCTGCGTCTTATGGTCCAAATATAGCCTACACATATACTTTAAAAAAAAAAGTTTTTTTACTTGCCCGGCTCTGTGTGGTCTCTGTGTGCTTGCCCGGCTCTAAAATGGTTCTAAATGCTGCTGTTTACTTTACAGGGTTGATTACATGTGTTTATGACTGTGATGTTGGGTTTTAATGCACATAAAATATTTTAGAACACTATTTGTTTCAGAATCTTTTTTTCTTCATTTCCCTTCTCTAAAAACTGGTGCGTCTTATGGTCCGGTGCATCTTATGGTCCAAAAAATACGGTAAGTGTCCATCAATAGATGACTGGATAAAGAAGATGTGGTATGTATATGCAATGGAATATAACTTGGCCATAAAAAAGAATGAAATCTTACCATTTGTTTTGTATACACTTAAGAGTAAAAAATTATGGCTTTAGGCAAGATAGGCCTTCCATTGACTGGAAAATCTCAGCCATACCTTTTCTGGGGCAGTGATACCTTCTGTGTTTCAGACATTGTATAGATGCTGGAGAGATGAAAATGCCAGGCATAAATCTTGGTCTCACAGAGAGAGGCATAAAAAATGGATAGTTTAGATTCATCATAAAACCATAGAAGCCAGATGAGGCTCAGTGTTCTTTCTGACTAAGGACTTTGGACAGTCATTGCTAATCTATCACAGAATTATCATAAGAGATGACATCTATTAGCTCCTCCTGGTGGGAAGTCAAAAGTTCTCTGGTAACAGGTTTCATGCTGATAATCATAATCATGGTTATCTCATGTCTATAAAGTAAGACCCATTTCCTGCATACCCTGCTGAATTTTGAATTTTTGAATTCCACTCTCAGAAACATGAAATAATAGCAATTTTATAAAAGTTACCTCCACTGCTGCTTTTGCCCTTTCAAATTCCTCTTCTAAGGAGTGATTTCTGGAGAGTAATGCACTTCCCCAGCGCTGTTCTTTGGTCAGTCGAGCCTGAAATGAACCAAACACATGGTGTTATAATATTGGAATCACATAGCACAAAAGTACAAGTGTTTTTTCTTTTTCCATTTTCCCCTAGAGGTGAGGCAGCACCTGCAACAGATTTTGGAGTACTTTGCAAGCATGATGTTGCACAAACTGGAATGGTGCCAAAATGTGTGTGAGCAAGCAAGCATGATTCTTTAAAAAATAAATAAAAAATAAATATATATATATATAGCCGGGACCGGTTTGGCTCAGTGGATAGAGCATCAGCCTGAGGACTGAAAGGTCCTGGGTTCGATTCCGGGCAAGGGCATGTACCTTGGTTGTGGGCACATCCCCAGTGGGGGGTATGCAAGAGGCAGCTGATCGATGATTCCCTCTCATCGATGTTTCTAACTCTCTATCCCTCTCTCTTCCTCTCTGTGAAAAATCAATAAAATATATTTTAAAAAAATACACAAAAAAACCCCCCAAACCCCCCCCCCAAAAAAAATATATATACTTGTATATGTTTTTATTGATTTCAGAGAGGAAGGGAGAGGGGGAGAGAGATAGAAACGTTAATGATGAGAGAGAATCATTGATTGGCTGCCTCCTGCATGCCCCACGCTGGGGATCAAGCCCTCAATCCAGGCATGTGCCCTGACCAGGAATCAAACCTGACCCTCTGATTCACATAGGTCGATGCTCAACCATTGAGCCAAGCTGGCCAGGCATTGGTCTGGGGTGGAACCCAGGCCTGTTCAAGAAATTCCCATAGAAGCTGGGGTTGAGCATTCCTACAAGACGGCAATCTAACACATGGCCAAGGAGCCTCCCCTGCCCAGAGAAAAGGGGGGCAGGATACTTCGTTCCACAAGCTTGTCTCCTCTTATTCCCCAGGGCCTAGCTGCCTTATCAGTGCAATCCCTCGCACTGGGTTTTAGGCCTTGTCATACTAAAAACAAAACCCTGGTCCAACCTTCTGAAGTCTAACTTTAATTGGTTTTGGTGCCAGGCATTAATCTTTTTGTAAGTCTCCCATATGATTCTAACATGCAGCTAGAACAGAGAATCTCCACTGGAAGACTAGACTAGCCAACACTCAAGCTTCCAGCTGGTTAGAAGGACCAGCCTTGGGTAAAACTGTGGAAGCTGCAGAGATGAAAGCTGGCAGCTGGGTCTTTTTAAATATGCAGCAGGTCCTCATTCTGGATTCTTTTTCTATTGCCTTTCCTCTGTTGGCACATCTGTCTAATGTCCCATTTCCTTAGGACATTGCTCTCTGTTAAATAATAGTCACTTAGATAAAATCATGTCTGATAGCGCCAACTGCTTTGTCACAATTAACAGGCAACTGCTACACAGCTTAGTTAAGTGCAAATATTTCCAGAATACCCTCAAAGAGCCTGCTGGAATTTTAAAAAATGGTACTAATTTTAAATTTGACAAACAACTGATGCTTTCTTTTTGAAAAATAAATTAATTATAGAAAATAAGAGGTGCACCTCTAAACTTTTCTTTGCAGTTACATATATATTTATGCACTGATAGAACATCATAATGTGTTTCAAAATTTTGAAACATAAATGATACACTATTCTGTAGCTTACTTTTTTCTACTTGACAATATATCTTGGAGAGTCTCTACAATTTGTACCTGTCAATCTACCTCCCTCTTCACAGGGATTTCCTTGTACTAGTAAGTCCCATGTACTGTAGTTTGTTCAGGACTTTCTCCAGGAGTAATCAGGGTGTTTCCAAATTTTCTCCATTTAATTAGTTGTTTTCTTGTCTATCTTGTAACTCTACTGTAGGATCCATGCAGGAAAGACTTTGTCTGAGAACTTTTATACTGCTCCATACCAAGCCCAGGCCTGACAAGTGATTCGTGCCTCAAGGATGCCTGTGGATGGATGGATGGATGGTAGGGCGAGGGATTGCACTGATAAGGCAGTTAAGCCCTGGGGAATAAGAGGAGACAAGCTTGTGGGATGAAGTATCCCATCCCCCTTTTATCTGGGCAGGGAGGCTCCTTGGCCATGTGTTAGATTGCTGTCTTGCGGGGATTATTTGAACAGGCCTGGGTTCCACCCCAGACCAATGAAATAGGAACTCTGTGGCAGGGCCTGGGCATTCCATGTTGGAAAAACTCAGGTGGTTTTGAAAACCAGACATGTTTGAAAACCACTGTTCTACAGCAAAACTGGTCTTCACTTAGCACTTTCCACCTAACTTGGCAAACTCATTAAAAAAAAATATTTTATTGATTTTTACAGAGAGGAAGGGAGAGAGATAGAGAGCTAGAAACGTGGATGAGAGAGAAACACCGACCAGCTGCCTCTTGCACACCCCCTACTGGGGATGTGCCCGCAACCAGCATACATGCCCCTGACCAGAATCAAACCCGGGACCTTTCAGTCCGCAGACCAATGCTCTACCACTGAGCCAAACCGGTTTCGGCTTGGCAAACTCATTTTGGTACTCCTTTCCCAACTGGTTATATAAGACTCTGTCCCTTAATCCTTTGCTTTAGAAACAACTTTCTTGTCTTCCTGCCAGTTCCCTTATCAATGAAATAAACGAGTGAATTTTAAACTGTGGACACATAGTCAAACATGAACTTTGTGCATTCTTATAATGATGTCAAGAATGAGCCATGAATAACCATTAGGAGAAGAAGAAGAAAGCACCAATATTTTTGTCCCAAGCCACCTCCTTTCATTAGAGGCACTTTCCTCCGATGAAACACGATCCGTCTGTCCTGTGAAGCTGGCCTATCAAGGCTCCGTTACTGTCACCGGCTTCCCTTCATTGATGTTTCGTGATGCAAGTGGATTCTGAATCACAGGTGCCAAGGGAGCCACACATCAGGGAGAGGAGTAGCATCTCTCTCAGGAGCCTGGACTTATACTTCATAGTCTCATTACCACTTAAAACAGCAAACAGAAAAAGGTTCTCACTGAGCAAACCAAATGCTGTTTTGATAGTGCAATGGCTATTTAGGCAAGAGCTGCTTTCCACATTGTTAGGAAGGCTTTGGAATACTACTAAACAAATGTTATTTACTTCACCTGGGAAAGCCATCTATTTTGGCCAGAGAAGCATGAGATAAACATTGTACACTACAGGTAAATACTGGCTGTAAACAGAGGCAGTGTTCAAGCTGAGATTAGTATGCAACTAAAGATTGTAGGCAAACCTGTGATGTGGGAAAGCATATGTAAGTAATGCTTGTAAATCGCTTAGTATTTACCCAGAGGAATGATAAACAAGACTATTACACCCAGAAGCTTCAGTTGCAGCTGTTTAGGTAGAGAAGTAGTTCCCAAGCTTTAGTGGGCATTAGGATCACCTAAAAGTCTGGTTCAATGCAGGTGGTGAGGCCCCACCCCGATGGTTTTTGATTCAGTAGGTGTGAGCTGGGGGGTGGGGGGGATCTGGAAGCCCACCCCTAGGGTTTCTGATTCAGTAGGTGGGGGATGTCACAGAATCTGCATTTCTAACAAGGTCCCAGGTGGTGATGCTGGCAGGCTGGTGCAGGGACCACACCATGAGAACGTCTGGTCTAATCACTGACATGATGTGCATGTAGGTAGAGCTCTGGAGTTTACAAATGCACTTTGACATAGACATTTCTTTTCTTCTTCGCATGATTTTGAACAATACTCCACAGTTCCAGCAACCTCCTGGAGGTTTGCTGGCTCTAAAAACAGAATTTTAATTGCTTTAAGTTAATTGGATTTTAGGGCATTACACTCTCTAAAGAAGAAGGCATTTAGTTCCTTTAGCTGTTGGTTGTTCTGAATTATAAGCACCAGGTGAAGGGAAAGAAGAAAGAAATTAATCTCTTTAAAGAGAATATTATGTTTTATTTTCATTATTAAAAATTATAATTGTGGCCGAAACCACAATTATATGGATAGAGCGTCGGCCTGGGAACTGAAAGGTCCCAGGTTCGATTCCGGTCAAGGGCATGTACCTTGGTTGCAGGCACATCCCCAGTAGGGGGTGTGCAAGAGGCAGCTGATCGATGAATCTCTCTCATCGATGTTTCTAACTCTCTATCCCTCTCTCTTCCTCACTGTAAAAAAATCAATAAAATATATATTAAAAAAAATTATAATTGTGGCCAAAACCGGTTTGGCTCAATGGATAGAGCATCGGTCTGTGGACTGAAAGGTCCCAGGTTCGATTCTGGTCAAGGGCATGTACCTTAGTTGCGGGCACATCCCCAATATGGGGTGTGCAAGAGACAGCTGGTTGATGTTTCTAGCTCTCTATCCCTCTCCTTTCCTCTCTGTAAAAAATCAATAAAATATATTAAAAAAATTATAATCGTGATCAAAATTATGATTTGAAAATGAATGCACTTGGGGCTGTGATTGTCCTAGCATAACTTTGTTGGCTAATTGCAAAGCCAGTCATTGATAGCTTCTCATAAATTACCTGTACGTTATTACTAAATGTCTCCCGCCAAAATACACTATAAAAGAGCTCAGCATCATTTCAAAGGGAATGGAAGGAGAAAAGGCATCTGCTTAACTGTAGGAGAGAAGAATACAACCACTATCAGGCCATGGGTGGCACCATAATATTGTATAACAATCGTGAAAAGCATAATCTCTGGAGTGAGACTGCCTGGGGCCAAATCCATTTATTATGAATTGGTGACTTTGGACCAATTAATTTCTAGAATACTCAGTATTCTCATCTGCAAAGTGTATATTCACTTATAGAATCCGCATAAGAATTAGTACAGCCCTGGCCGGTTTGGCTCAGTGGATAGATTGTCGGCCTGCAGACTAAAAGGTCCCAAGTTTGATTCTGGTCAAGGGCACATGCCTGGTTGCAGGCTTGGTCCCCAGTAGAGGGCATTCAGGAGGTAGCTGATCAATGATTCTCTCTCATCATTGATGTTTCTGTCTCTCCCTCTACCTCTACCTTCCTCTCTGAAATCAACGAAAAATATTTTTAAAAATTAGTACAATAATTCAGTACATATGCACACAAAAGGATCAGTACCTAGTAAGTGCTCAACAAAACATGGGTTTTATTATCATCTTTCTTGTTAGCACTTATCAGGTATGACTTTAGAAATACATTAAAAAAAATATCTATCTGTGCCTAGAGTGCTTTTGTCCAGTGGTTAACGAAAACTGCTTGGATTTTTACTGTAGATCAAATCATTTAAACACTCGCTTCATTGAGATGCTCAGATTGTTTTTTTTCTGAATCAGTCAGCAGACATTTACCATCAAAGGCACACAAAAAAGCTTTACTTCAAATGTAAAGAGCACATTCTCAGAGCTTTGTGCAAAGAGGGAGCATATGGTTCCTCTCTCCCTCCAACTATGAAATTCTATGTTGTAGAACATCAAGGCAAATCAGTGCTGACTTCAAAAAGAAATGGACAGTCTATTACCATGAATAACTGAACAGTATTTTTGAAACTAGCTTCAAAATGATCAAGCATTAATTTTTGTCTTTTTATTTTCTCTACCCTTTAACCATTAGCCACAACTTATAAATTATTAAATTTGAAAAGGAATTATTATTCCTGCTTTTTGCTAGCATTCTCTTATTTTTTAACTTCAACAACTATTTCTTGAATACCTACTGTGTACATACAGATTTCCTACTGGGATGAAAATGATTTTTCAGCTTTCTTTCCTTCTTTCTTGCCTTCCTTTTATTTATTTTCCCTCCATCTTTGCTCACTTCCTTCCCCATTGGTGGTAGCTCACTGTGTATGTACAGGAAATGTGGATGTGGCTCCTGTACTGTCTTCCAACAAGCAAAGCTACCTTTTTAGTATACAACCTAACTCTTTCTATTAGGCATAACGGTCTTGACACTTCTTGTAGTCAAAACCCTCTTTCTAACTTTTTCACTGCCTTGCTGTCACTTTATAAATAGTAGACATTCAGTCACATTGGTTGTACAGAATAAAATGGAAGCCATCAAGAGTAAGAGTTTGAGAATGAATTTGATAGGGGGCGGCACAAACTTGTGTTCAGTTTCAGATCAGATGACAATCTTAACTTATCTTAAAATGCTTCTGGAAGAAAGTGATAAATATTCTTTAAAAATCACTTAACTCATACTAGCCCTATAAATGTAGTAACCAGGCTTGCAATGAGAATGGAAATGGATGGTTTGGGAGTTCTCTCGGGTGGCTAAGCCTCATGCAGCTGACTCGATGTTGTGTGTGGTTAAGAACAAGGGCTTTAGAAGCAGATGGGTGTGAATTGAGTGCTGGATCCTCTCCTCCTTGGCTGTATCACCTGGGGAAAATGAGTCTGCTCTCGAAGAGGCATCAATCACCCGAAAATGGGGATATTAATTTCCAATGTTATTTTAATATTTCAAAGAGTAGATTCAAAATATTTCACATTCCACACAGGATGTGTAGAATATGACAGCTGTTAAATGCACTTCCTTTTGCATCACTCCTTTAAAAATGCAGACAACATATCTGCATTTACATCTCCAAGTTTGTATTGTTCTGCTGTGGGACACTACCAACTAGGTGGAATTGTAACTCTGTAGAAGGAATCATTTGCTGTGCCAGAGTCAGTGAAATCAGATTGTTACACGATTATGACTAAGTATAGAGAGCCTGGCGGCCACACAGTCTCTTGAAGTCCAGCTTCAGCTGGCAGGAGCCTGTCCCGAGCTCTCCTGCCAGTGTCCAGGAGAAGAAACGCTTGAGCCACCATTTAACAGCAGAAGTTGGATTTTTTTTTTTTTTTTACTTTTGCCTCATCACTACCTCAAACCATTTATGGAAAAAGCTAATTTTACACCATTACTTTCTATGTCTTTCTTCAATTCTTCCAATGCTTTCTAATTTTTTAGATCACATGATTTCTTTAAACGTGTAACTCCAGGGAATACTAATTACACAGTTTAAGTGTCAAAAACTCTTCTTAAATACATAGAAATTACATAATTCATTATAATCTCTTGTCACTCTGATTAGTGAATTCAAAACACTATTTTGAGGAGACTGGACCATGTCTTTCCTTCTCTCCATCTTTATAAGAATAAAATGAGCCAACATAAGAATTCTTCTCTTTGTGAGCTTCCATTTTTTAATTCTGAAATATGATTGTTTAAAACGTGGCTTGCAAATAGCTGCTTACCTCTTGAGCCTGCGACACTGGATGCTGGCCTGAGAGAGAAGAAAGGATTCCCTGGATTTTCCTGGAACCATCTGAGTGGACGGTGAAAGTTTTGCTGAGCTGAAACTATTTACTTGACTAGCTTACAAGTCAGTTTTAAGTTGAGTTTTTATACTACCTTCATTATTTTATCTACATAAAGTGATCATACATTTAAGAACAGTATGCTCCTGACAGCAAATCATCTTTTTGTCTTCTATTCAAAGTAGATTAATCAGTCTATCCTTTTGCTGCTCCATTTGAACGACTTAGCATTTCAGATGAATATATCCTAAGCTCATGACATTTTCCTAGTTTAACCACAGGATGGAATTAAAACGAAAAGAATGTGAATTTCTTTAGGGAATCTTGATAAAGATTTTTTTTTTTTAATATAAATGAAGGGATCCATTCTCTTTTTTTTTTAAATATATATATTCATTTTTAAAAAAAATATATTTTATTGATTTTGTACAGAGAGGAAGGAGAGGGATAGAGAGTTAGAAACATCGATGAGAGAGAGTCATCGATCAGCCGCCTCCTGCACACCCCCTACCGGGGATATGCCCGCAACCAAGGTACATGCCCTTGACTGGAATCGAACCTGGGACCCTTCAGTCCCCAAGCCGACGCTCTATCCATTGAGCCAAACCAGTCCCGGCGAAGGGATCCATTCTTTACAAATAATTGGTAACCCTCTAAAAGCATTTGTTATGATTCATCTAGACAGAACTGTCCCAGTTGCATTTTACATTGTTTTGGAGGACAATATCAGGAAGCTCAGAGATGTTTTCCAAAGAACATTGTGGGTTTAAAAAATCCTATATAATAGAAGCCTAATATGCAAATCAACTGAATGGCAGAAGGACTGGTCACTATGATACCCACTGACCATTAGGGACAGACACTCAACTCAGGAGCTGCCCCCTGGTGGTCAGTACGCTCTCACAAGGGGGTGGAGGGCTGGCATTCAGCAGAAGCTGGGCTCACAGCTGGTGAGCGCTATGGCAGTGGCAGGAGCCTCTCCCACCTCTGAGGAAGCACTAAGGAGCAGAGAACTAAGCGGTAAGGAGCAGTGAGCAGGAAGGCCGTGAGGAGCAAAGGATCCCAGACTGTGAAGTGGATATCCCCTAAATGGTCCCAGACTGTGAGAGGGTGCAGGCCAGGCTGAGGGATTCCGCACCCTCCCCCCTGCCCTGAGTGCACAAATTTTGTGCACCAGGCCTCTAGTATTTATATATTTATTGATTTCAGAGAAGAACATAGAAGAGAGAGAGATAGAAACATCAATGATGAGAAAGAATTATTAACTGGCTGCCTCCTGCTCACCCTCACTGGGGATTGATCGTGCAACCTGGGCACGTGCCCTGGACCGGAATTGAACCCAGTACCCTTCATTCTGCAGGCCAACACTCTATCCACAGAGCCAAACACATGCGAGGGCAGACATTGTGTTTGCTTGAAGGCACATAGGCAGGACCGTGATAGGATACATGCATAGTGAGCTCCATGGGCAACCAGGACTCCAGTGATCTCCCGCCCATCCCACCTTGTGGAGCAGCCCACCTGTGCCAAGCCTCCCCCTGATGCTGAAACAAACATTCTAGTGCCAATTCACTGTTCCAAGGATTCCAGTTCTTGAAACAGTACCAATTACTTTAGTCAGGTCTAAATTTCTAAGGCATTTATCAAGAAACGTTTCTCTAATAAATGCTCTCAATTTGCTTCTTCAAAAGACACATTTAGAATGAACAAGAGGAAGAAAATACATTTTTCATGCTACACCTATGACTCATTAAGCTTCTCAGGGGTGTTTGCTCCAGAGGGTAGTTGACTTGTTTCCCAGAAGAGTTCTGGGCGCAGTAATGTCCACCCACCTCTTACGAAGGGTGAGGTGTCTGTAGGGGGCGCTATTAGTGGCCTGGGAAGGATGCCAGGGGCCTTCCATTTTGCCTCTCTCCCTGTCCTCCTTCACTCTGTCACTTACTAATTGTGGGTGCAAAGATACTTTTCTTAATCTCACTGTACCTTAGTTTCCCCACCTAAAAATAAGACTAATATATTAACTCATACAACCATTTTTTTTTTCCTGGATCAAATGAGCTAATATATACTTAGCATACATTCAATATTATTTTCTATGATCATAATTATCCCTTTATTTCACCTCAGACACTATATTTATCCTTTTAGTTTCAATATCTTATCTAATAAACTCAAGAAAAAATTTCTGGCTTATTTCATGCCACCCATTTTATTTTCCACTAAACTGCAGAGTGCATGAATGTAGACAGATTTCTTAAAAGATCTTTGTGATTTTTAGACCCCTGCTGTACCCTTGTAAAGTGCTGGAATGAATGAAAAGATTGTAGGTGGCAACTAGTTAAAGACAAGCCAGTTACACTGTAGTTGAGACGAGCAGGTCCTATCCCCATCCACTCCCACCAGTGATTATTTGGAAAAGAATTTTTACTTCACGGATACCCTTTGAAGGATCTTTAAAGTGAGGCCAATGATACTTCACAGGATTATTTCAATATTAGAGGTAACACGTGAAAAGTACATAGTAAAGCCCACAAATGGTAGCTTTTGCTATGACTATTACTGCTACTCCTCTAATTATTAATTCCTTCCCTGAAATGCATTTGAACGTGGCAATCAGGATCCTGATGTGCAAGTACCTTGTTCCACAGGCAGAGATGGAAATGAACATGCAAGCTGTAGTAATTTCCTCTTCTTTGTACTCTGCTACATCAATAGTGATAATAAGGTACTTGTGATAATATCAATAATAGTGATAATAATGGAGTAGTACAGAGTTTATACTGCAAAGTCATGGAACAGTAAATGGTAGAAAAAGAAGGAAGTGCTAAGCACAATGTTAATGACTAACATCATTAACACATTTGTCAGTCAACTATATATACACTGAGTGGCCAGATTATTATGATCTCTGAACGCATAGTAATCTGGCCATTCTGTGTATATCCTATATAATAAAAGGCTAATATGCAAATTGCCCCCTCAACAAGGAGTTTGACCAGCAGATAGGCCGGCCAACTACCCATGTTCCCTCCCCCTTGCCAGGCTGGCTGGAACCCACCCATGCACGAATTCATACACTGGGCCTCTAATACACACACACACACACACACACTGAGTGGCCAGGTTATTATATGTTCAGAGATCATAATAATCTGGCCACACTCAGTGTATATATTTTAAGGACTGAGACAGATAACTGAGTAAGAAAGCACATGCAAAAAAAGGTACAGAAAACATACTTAGAACTTTTTGTGAACATTTAAATAAACTATTTAAGATAGAAATGGGCTATGAGAGAAGAGGGGTTCCTTGAAGAGCTGCTCGGTTACCTGTGTCGGAGGCACTAATTCCAGCTCTGCAGCTGACTCAGCGGCGGCGTTCAGGGCGCTTTTCCCAGCACTGAGTTCAGGCTGGGATCTGTGCTCAGAGGACCTGAGGGGGAATGAAGGAAACCGATACACACTGAGAGGCAGTTAGCTGGAGAGCCAGCCAAAAAACCTAGAGAACTTTGATCCTCGAGAGCCACAGGAACAAAACTCTCACCAGAATTTTGATGAAAAATATAACTTTTGCGTGTTTTTATTTTAATAACCATCTTTGGAATTTAAAAAATTTATGGTTGAAAGTATTACAGATGTCCCCCTTTTGACCCTATTGACTTCCTCAAACCCCCCCCCCCCCCCACACACTCACACCCCAGGCCTACTGATTTGTGTGTCCATATATGCATTTAAGTTGTTTGGAATTTAAGTGGCTGTGATGTGCTAGGTGTTATTATCTCTGATTTATTGACAGAATTCAGTTCAAGTATGGCCAAAAAATAAATACATGTAATCTTATTTTTGTTACAAAAAGTTCTGTTTTATTAAAAAGTATTGTTTTGGGGGAAGATTTTCTCACAAACTATCTCGGGTGTGACTTAATCTTTATAAGAACATGAAATGTCATAATAAGTAGAGATGTGTGAGGGGCAATAGATTAAAACATGTTGCCCTTTAGGAAGCTTTAAAAATATGGTAAAATTCAGGTAGCCAATTTTCTCATGGCCTCCATGGATTACTCTTAAATAGTACATTATCTGACAGGGATGATAAAGAAAGTCAGAAAAGGTTGCCTGTGTAACCAGAAACATTTACTTTAACTATTATTCATCTAACGTAGGGGTGTCGAACTCAACCAGAGAAGGGGCCAAAATCTAAAATCCAGCCTAAATCGCGGGCCGAATGGTTTACTGAACAGTCATAAACTGTCATTGTGATGGAAACGCAGCGGAGTGCAGTGATGACAGCGCGGTGCGGGCCACATTGCAAGGCCTGGCGGGACGGATTTGGCCCGCGGGCCTTGTGTTTGACACATGTGATAATGTATTGAATACACATGAATGTAAACACACAAAATAGGTATGAACTTATTTTGATAATCTCAATTATGATACATATTTAGAAAACACATTGATATTATGAACCTACCAGAATCCTTATTGGCTGATTTATTTTTAGCCAATTTAGATGGAATAATTCAGTTTTAGAAGGCCCAGTAATTAACATCCTTTATGATAAAAGCCTAATATGCAAATTGACTGAATAGCTGAACAACCCGTGGGATGACTGGTTAATATGACATGCTCTGACCACCAGGGGGCAGACGCTCAATGCAGGAGTTGCTCCCAGGCCGCAGGCCCCAGGCTAGCCAAAGTGCATGTCAGCAGGCGGGCTCCTAGATCGCCCTGCCTGCCACCCCACAGATTGGCCCTGATCGTCGGTCAGGCCTAGGCATGACTTTCGTGCACTGGGCCTTTAGTTGATATATAAGGGGTTATACATGGCACCAAGTATTTGGATTGACTTAACTCATTAGCTATTTCAGCACATGAGAGGAAAATACCATACAGTGGACACTTGTCTATTTCCTGATACTGAAATACCTTACCATAAGAGTTCTTTCGATCCAGTTCTAGAGGAGCATGATTTTCTCTCTGCCATTGGATGACCCTTGCTACTGCGATCTCCATGAAACTTAACATCATCCCATTTTTCCAGTTGCGTTTGAATGTCTATTACGGAGACAGAGAGGGGATGAGAGGGATAGGAGGAGAATAGGAGGTGTAGAGAGAAGAGAGACTGATTAAGGTTGAGAAGTGTTATGACAAGTGAACTTCACTCCACTGATGTTTTCAAACCCCAAGACCAATTCTTTAAGGTCACATGAAAATTAAAACATGTGCAGCTAAATAAAAATGAGACCAATTAAGGAAATGCGATTGCTTTTACAGTTAAACAATCACATTGTTTTACCTGAACTTGTTTCAAGAGCTACATGCCTCCTGCATTCTGTGCGTGAGCCCCTGGAACCCCGTGGGAATGAGCACATGGAGTGCTGGTCCTGATGGCCTCTGGCTCAGACTATGGCTTTGAGGCACGCCTGGCATGCTTCTGGAAAGAAATTCTGTCTAAAGAGCCTTCTGTAAAAAGGAGGCGACAAGAAACTAAAACACCTTCCACAGCTTTTATACAGACTGTGCAGTTCTCGCCAAAGAAAGGAATTAATGATGGAGGTGGAGAGAAAGGAGAAAGCCAAGAGAATGCCAGACCATTTTCTCACTGTGGCTTCATTCTTCCATCTGACCTAGTGTGTCCTTCTCTCTCATTAACAAGTGTGTGACTGTAAATAAATCACTTAAACCATCTTGGGTCCATTTTTTCCCATTAAGAACTTGGTTTGCTTTCAGTGTCCTCCGAAGTTCTTGAAATGAAACAATTTTATGACTTCTTACACAGGGCATTTTCTCAAAAGCAGAGAGAGATTTAAGTTTTCTTTACATGTATAATCATTTGCATATTACATAATAAAGAAGTAATATGCAAATGATCATTACGCCATGAAGCATAACGTCCTACTGCGTAATGACCAGATCATGGGTCAGCAAGGGGGTGAGGTAGCGAGCTACAAGCAGGCAGCAGAGAGCTACATGAGGGGGCAGGGCAGCAAGCTAGGAGGGAGAGGTAGGGGGCGGAGCAAGCTACAGGAGGGTGGGGCAGGAGTGGAGAGCTGCAGGAGGGTGGCAGCGAGCTACTGGCTATACGAGGCAGCAGAAAGCTACAGGAGAGGGCAGGGCAGCAAGCTATGAGGGGAAGTCAGGGGGAGGGTAGTGGTACTACAGGAGTGGGGGGAAGTGGGTGGAGAACTATGGAGGGTGGCAGTGAGCTAATGGTGAGCTACTGGCGCATGGATTTGTGCTACTAGTTGTGTTATATTATAACTAGAGGCCTAGTGCATGAATTCATGTAAGGGTGGGGTTCCTCAGCCTGGCTGGCAATCAGGGGCAATTGGGGCCAATTGGGGCCAGCTGGCCAGGGGAGAGGGATTGCAAGAAGTTGCCTGGTTGTGGAAGGTTGGCTGAGGGAGTGCACTGACCACCAGGGGGACAGTTCCTACATCAAGCGTCTGCCCCCTGGTGGTCGGTGCATGTCATAGTGAGTGGTCATAACAGTCGCTTAGGCTTTTATATATATATAGATGTTTACTATGATTTTGGGGTGAGGCCATCTATACCCATGAATGTGATACCCATTCACAGGCTTCAGACTTTCAAATCTACATTTCCTGCTCAGCGCCCTCTCCCAAGTTATAGATCTATACGTTTAACAGTTGATTGGACATCTCCACAGAGAAATCCCAGTTTCCCCAAATACATAGTAGGGCAAATATAGGCTTACAATTTTAAGTACACAAAACACAGTTTATTCTTGTATTATTATTTGTCCATTATTGCATTATTTTCGATATGAACAACTGTAAACCTACTTTTGCCCCATCCTGTAAAACAGGTTCAAAACAACTCCAGAACTTCCACCTTGACTTCCTGCCTCCCCGTCCCTCTCGTATCCTCATCACAGAGGTCGGCACATTCTGTATGTCTTCATTGTTGGCATGCACGTGTCTACTTGGTCCACAAGTCCTCCTACTTCCACTTCTTTCTCTACACATCCTCCAGAAAAAAAACAAGGACTCTCCTTGGTCTATCTGAATTGCTAACATCACCATGCTTCTGCTTTGGGGCCATTGTTAAGTAAACAGAGGTCCTTGGAGACAGGTGCTGCACTATGGAGACAGTCAATCTGATACCTGAGACAGCTGCTGAAGAACTCAGGGGCAGGGAGCAGCTATGGTGCGCAGAGGCTGGACAAAGACATGATTCACATCCTCGGTGGGATGGAGCCAGGGCCCTGGAGACTTCATTATGCTTCCCAGAATGGCATGCTATTTAAAACGTAGTAATTGCTGATTTCTGGAATTTTCCATTTAACATTTTTGGACTGTGATAACTGACACTTCAGAAAAGCAAAACTGCAAATTCGGAGGACTCTACTGTAGTGCATATTTTATTATAGTCAATTAATCATTTTTCTATCTTCCTGCGAAAGTGTGAACTTGTTAAGTGATAATGTAAGCTTAACGAACGCAGAGAGCTCATATTATTTATCTTTGTATAACTAGCCCATAGTATGGAACTCAGTGGGCATTCAGAGAAATGTTTACTGAACAAATGAATACATTAATTCATGACCATCTAACATGTACACATCGCAGTGCTTGGCAACTCCACATATCTATCCCCTTTAATCCTCACAACCTATGGATAGTTTACTAACATGCTATTTACTCACACACATAGGTATACACATACACACCAGTCAGTCTCAGCCTGTAGAGATACATGCTCCCTTCGGCTTTCTAAATGGCTGCCACCTTCATTCTCCTGAGAAAGGAGAGTTTAATTTGACTGGTTCCATGAGCTGAGGTTAAGCACTCCTTTCTCAGGGAGATGTATAGTGGTTAGAAATATGGGCTTTGAAGTTAAATGGAGCAAGCCTCAAATTTCAATTCTTCATACTAACTGAGATCTTGGGAAAGTTATTTAAATTTGAAAACCTGGTTCCTCACTTATTTCAAAGAGTTGGGATGAATGAAAGGACTAATATATATTAATCATCTACACTAATAAAAGAGAAACATGCAAATTAACCATCGCTCCAATACACCCACCAGCCAATCAGGAGGGAATATGCAAATTAGAAGGACAAAGATGGCGGCTGCCCACCTGCTCCAGGATCAGAGTGGCCGGGCAGGGCAGGACGCCTGCTATGAGAGGGAGGACAGGGGGTGAAGGGATCTATAGGAGCAGCACTCTGGCCACAGCAAAGATGAAGACTGCAAACTCCAGAGTCTGCAGTGAAGAGGAAGATGGCAGACTCCAACTGGAGTCTGCAGCAAAGATGGAAGACTCTGGCTGGAGTCTGCAGCAAAAAAGAAGGCAGCAGACTCTGGCCGGAGCAAAGATGAAGAAGTTAGATTCTGGCTGGAGTCTGCATCAAAGGTGGCCAGGGTCCTGGGTGCTGGAGGAAAACTGGTGCTGGAAGCCAAGGGAAGGAAGGTCTATTGCACAAAACTCTTCTTACAATGGGCCTCTAGTATATTTATAAAAGCCTAAGCAACTGACTGACCAACTGACTGACCAAATGACTGGTGTCTATGATACACACTGACCACCAGGGGACAAGATCAGGCTCCCTTCTGTCTGGATTGGGCCTGTAGGGATTGGGCCCAAACCGGCCATCTGACATCCCCCAAAGGATTCCGGATTACAAGAAGGTGCAGGCCAGGCTGAGGGACCCCATTGGTGCATGAATACGTGCACCTGGCCTCTAGTTACATATATTAGCACAGTCCTGGACTCCTCCTCTCCTCTCCTCTCCTCTCCTCTCCTCTCCTCTCCTCTCCTCTCCTCTCCTCTCCTCTCCTCTCCTCTCCTCTCCTCTCCTCTCCTCTCCTCTCCTCTCCCCTCCCCTCCCCTCCCCTCCCCTCCCCTCCCCTCCCCTCCCCTCCCCTCCCCTCCCCTCCCCTCCCCTCCCCTCCCCCCTCTCCCCTCCCCTCCCCTCCCCTCTCCCCTCTCTCTCTCTCGGCAAATGACAATTTAAAAGGCAAGCTTTGAAACTCTTCTTTCCTCTTGCTCTTATAGTGCAAGGGACCGGCTCACTGGGAGAAGTGGAAACTTCCAATTGGAGAAGCTCCCCTCAGTCGTACGCGAGGTTGGCTTCTGAACTGGCTTGCTGGCTTCCTAACCCTAATCTCCTGCCCCGCTCTTTCCCCTGGCTCTCTTTAGACTGACTAGAGTGAAAGAGTCATGTCTGATTTTCATTCCAATGCCCAGTATGGTGCCTGCCATCTATCAAGATCTCAATACATGTGGGTTGAATGATAAATGACTGAATCCCTATCAGTTATGCAAAGCCACTTAATCCAAGCGCAAAAGTCATGGTGGAACTTGCTTGTGTCAAGGGCCAGGGTGAGCAGCAACAGACACTTAGCTACTGCCTCACCTAAATCTAAGGACGCCGTCTCCGGGCCTCGAAGAGGCTGCTGGCCTCTCTGTTCGGCCTCCGCCCCGATGAGATCGGTGCCATCGGCCTTCTTCTTGAGGGATCCGGTTTTCGACGAGGCCTCCAGCTTCTTGGCTTTGGTCTGGGTTTGCGAGACGGGTTCACTCAGGTCAAGGAGGTCTAAGCCTGTGGTCAACACTGTGAGAGACGAGAGAGGTTAAGACGAGCCCACTCAGGGCTCTGAAGTTATTATTATTTTTTTTTTTAAAAAAGGAGGCTTCCGTTGCGTGCAGAAGGAATTTGTGTTTGTAGTGTAGATTAGAAGCACCAAATTGAGTTAGCTCACCACTGATTTATAAAGACAGTCTGCAGTTACACAGGCACATTGGCTGCCTGCTCTTTTTATTTTGCATGGTATAAATCCGCAAAGTGGGGTTTAGATCAGCCCTCACCGGCGATGAAGGTTTGAATTGAAATTAAAGTGATGAAATTGAATCTGAGTGCAGGTACCATTTGCTTGGCTTTGCTTGATTTGTAGAGGTTTATTTTAGAGTGCAGTTTTTCCCCCAGAGAAGAGTCAATCTATCCTTTTCAGAGATATGCTTACGCAACAGCTAGGAGGATGACTTGGTCAAGTTTCTGAATGTCTTTGTCTTAGCTGCGAACGATTAAAACAAACGCTACATAAAAGAATGCTGCTAATTATCTTTCATTTGATTAAGCAATTCAATCAGAAAATGGCTTGCTGTTTGGGCTCATCTAGAGAGGTGTTTTATAATCCATAGTTGATGAATAGGTACACATGTTAATGACTCTGCTGCTTAATATGCAAATTTAAGTTTCAATGTAACAAATCATAAAACGGGTAGACTTTAACTTCCTGGCAAGTTGATTACATTGTATTAAACACCGTAACATAGGCAGCAATAATAATTTGTTCAAGCGCGAACGAGGCAAATGAGAATTTAAAAGGCAAGCTCTGAAACTCTTCTTTCCTCTTGCTCTTACAGTGCAAGGGACCAGCTCGCTGGGAGAAGTGGAAACTTCCAGTTGGAGAAGCTCCCCTCAGCCGTGCCTGAGGCTGGCTTCTGAACTGGCTTGCTGGCTTCCTGGCCCGGAACCTCCTCACCCAGCTACCTTAGAAACACCACCAAAGGGACAGTAACGCTCTCGGAGTTAGTCCTTTCCGGCATCTTCTACAAGGACCGCACCCCTCCTCTTTGGTCTCTCAGCTTTTCCTTTCGGAAGGAAATGGATTTTTGTTGATGTCTCAGCTCTCCTCCATCTGCTTTCCCCTTGCACTCAAAGCAGGTTCAGGGCTCAAATGGGCTCACAATCCAATCAGGATTTCTTTTATAAAAAAAAAAAATTTTTATTGCTTTTAGAGAGGAAAGAAAAGGGGGAAAGAGAGAATCATTGACTGGCTGCTTGCTACATGCCCCACACTGGGGATCAAGCCTACAACCCAGGCTTGTGCCCTGACCAGGAATCAAACCGTGACCTCCTGGCTCATAGGTCAACACTCAACCACTGAGCCACGCCAGCTGGGCAGGATTTCTTTAGGGAGGCACTGTCCTCATGAGTTATGCATCCCTATGGGATCCTTAAGACAGTGTGCCAAGCTTTATGCTCCATGATTTTGTCTTCTGATTTCAATGACAAATCACAGTGGCTGCATGTTGATGGTGAAGTAGAAGGACCTGCCTGAACCACTGCTTAGCTGTGTGGTTTAGAGTAAGTTTCTTGACCTTGGTTGTGGGCAGTGTTTCCCAACCTTCTCTCATGATGAGAATCACCTGGTGGAGTTGTTAAAACACAGATTCCCGGATCCCAACTAAGAAGTGCTAAACTAGAATTTTTGGGAACATATAGGTAAAATTGTATACTTAACTAGTGCTCTAAGACAGATTTTATATACAGAGCACTAAGTTAGGTATGCAATTTTACCTATATGTTCCCAAAAATTCTAGTTTAGCACTTCTTAGTTGGGATCCGGGAATCTGTGTTTTAACAACTCCACCAGGTGATTCTCATCATGAGAGAAGGTTGGGAAACACTGGTTTAGAGTAAGTTTCTTGACCTTGGTTGTGGGCACATTCCCAGTGGGAGGTGTGCAGGAGGCAGCTGATCGATGTTTCTCTCTCATCAATGTTTCTAACTCTCTAACCCTCTCCCTTTTTCTCTGTAAAAATAAATAAATAAATAAAAAATATTTTAAAAATTGTCTTTAAGGGATGATACAGAGATTTAATTTTTATTAATTTGTAAATAGATTGTGTGAAACAGAAGGCATACTGTAGGCACTGGATCAATGTTATTGTCATTGTTTGGTGGCTAATGTGTGATGCTTTTCTTCCCTTTTCCTTTTTGTTGCTCTCCTCCTCGTTTCCCCGATCCTTTCTATTTCAGGCAGGAACCAGCTCCAGACACTGACAGAAAGAGGAAAAACCACTGGGAATAAAGTGGAGGATGAGACAGAGATAATGGTTCTACAGAAGATGCTATGAGCTCCATTTATCATGAAATGGTCTGAAAGTGTCAGCTTATCTCATCTGAGCGTTCTGATGAGATGGGAGCCACTTTCCAATGCAAAGGCGGGCTGGGAGCTGAGGCGTGTTTCTTGGCTGGCAGGAACCTGGGCGTGGGGAGAGAAGTGGCTTTCAGAGTGGAGCGGCCTGATTTGATGGCTACGATTTAAGTGTGGCACGCAGCCCAGATAGCAGAGGACGCCACACACGTCCTATCCTTTGAATGTTTAATAAAAAATTTCCAGGCCACTGGTGTGTCAGCAGGGATTCTAGCCCAGTGGTCTGCAAACTCATTAGTCACAGAGCCAAATATCAACAGTACAACCATTGAAATTTCTTTTGAGAGCCAAATTTTTTAAACTTAAACTATATAGGTAGGGACATTGTTATTAACTTAATTAGGGTACTCCTAAGCTGGCCTTTGCTAAAAACTCAAGGGGCCAAAGAGCTGCAGTTTGCTGACCACTGTTCTAGACCCATGATTTCCTTCTAATAGGAGGAAAAGAAGTGGAAAACAGTCTCTGGAACACCATATATGTCTTTCTATTGATTGTAAAAACAATTAGGAATCAGTTACTTGCTCCCACATCTCTTTTAGAAGCAATTTATATAAGACTCGTCTACTTGTATATAGGAAGTAAGCTTGCTACGAATAGTAACAGGTGAATATTAATTTAGTTCCATATCTGCTTCTCACCATTCAGAATAAATGAATTATTAAAATAGTGAATTTCGAATTCAAGCTCGGCTCAGTAACATTCTTTCCTTCTCCAAACTGTCCTCAGCACTTTCTGTGCTTCTTCTGAGCGCGCTCTCTCTCTCTCTCTCTCTCTCTCTCTCTCTCTCTCTCTCTCTCTCTCTCTCTCTCTCTTTCACTTTGTTCTTCTCCCAGCAAATGGGAAACAAATAAGAGGCCTTACTTGCTACCCAGTCGATGAAGGCAGTGGCCTGAGTTGTATAGAAAACATTGAAGCTGAGAGAATCTCTGGAACCAAAATTTCAAAAGCATAGAAGGATGGGTGCAGCTTTTCACGTTTTGGAGAAAGATAAATCACATTTTAGGGTGCATGCATGTGGGCTGCGAAGACTACCTTGGCACAGAAGCAGGTGACTACTCTGCTGATTTTCTTAGCCCAATTTAAAAGATTCTCTTAGGTATATGAAGGTCGGGGTTTCAGAATCTGTGTGTTTCAGTTAAGATAACCAGCTCTTATAGTGGATGCAAAAATGCATGTGTGCAAGATGTGTGTGTGTGTGTGTGTGTGTGGGATTGAGCTTGTGTGTGTGTGTGTGAGTGAGTGTGTGTGAGTGGGTGTGGGAGAGAGAGAGAGAGAGAGAGAGAGAGAGAGAGAGAGAGAGAGAGAGAGAATGGGGTGGGGAAGAGAGAGGGAGAAGGGAGAAAGAGAGAGAGAGGCTTGATGATGCTGTGCTATTGGCTTTGGAGATGGAGGAAGGGACCACAAACAAAGGAATTTCAAGTACTAGAAGTTTAGAAAAGTTAATGAAACGAATTTTCCTTTAGAGCCTCCAGGAGGAATGCAGCCCTGCCAACACCTTAATCTTAGGCCTGTTGACTTGGAATTGTAGGGTAATACATTTGTGTTGTTTTAAGCTACTAAATTCACGGGAATTTGTTACAACAGGAAACGCAAACACCTGATAGTACACTGCACATAAGAGGATTCAAACACAGGCCCTGCCACTCCCAAGTGTGTGTCCTTCCCCACTCCACTTTAGACTTGACTTGAACCTGGAGGCAATGTGCTAATTCTATTGATGTGGCTTTGATTATTTTCTGTTTAGCTCCCAATTATTTGGCAGATTGGGTAGTCTCAGGAGTAATTTAAATAGTAGGCAATTCCAGAAACTTTTGTTTTTATAACCTAATTTCATTGACATTTCCTGAAGATAGAATACGTAAGTATTTGTGCCCATCTATTTCAAGGACACCTGCTTGAGGATCACATCCTGTGGAACTGGAGGACTTCCTCAGGGCATGGCAGATGTTTATGAATATGAGATTACATGGGCCCTGGGAGGTGAGGCTGCTTAAAACAGTGAGAATAAAATAGCACCTCTAATGAAGCTCTTATTTGATACTTGGATGGGACACACAATGCTATTAACACCACTACAGTATAATGAGCCTCGGGCTTTTAGTGAATTTCTCTAAAGAAATACATCTACCTGGAATGGTCAGAGAGGACGAATCACGGGACAACCCTGACGTGCAGACACAGCACATGCTACAGGGAGCCCGTAGGATCGCTGTTCTGTTCTGTAAGATTTATTTAGCCTAGTGGCTTCCAAGAAAAGTCCTTCCAGGAAGGATTTTGCCAGGGATGTGAAATAGATAAATTAGACCCAAATAATTCAAGCAACTTTTGCCTTTTTATTGGAATATGGAATTAATGCTACTTACCAAATTTCTATGTTCCCTCTAGAGGCATGCCATTTGGATCATGACTACTTGGGCTTCATAAATATCCTATACAACAGTGGTCGTCAACCGCGGACCACTGGTGGTCCATGACTGAAAGTTTGGCAACTGCTGCTATATAATAAAAGACTAATATACTAAGTGTCCGGTCATCCATTCGGTCATCCATTCAACCAAGCAAACGACATGCTAAGGCTGCTCAACTGCTTGCTATGACATGCACTGGCCACCAGGGGGCAGACACCCTGATTGATGGGTTAGCTTGCTGCTGGGATCTGGCCCATTGGGACTCAATGAGAAAGGCCAGACATGCCCTGGAGCCCTCCTGTAGTCCCTCCCCATCTGGCTAACCTTCTGCATCCCCCTTCTGTCCTGATTGTGAACTGGTGGGGTCCCTCGGCCTGACCTGCATCCTCTTGCAATCTGGGACTCCTTGAGGGATGTCGGAGAGCCAGTTTTGGCCTGATGGTGGAATGACCGGTCGCTATGATGCACACTGACTACCAGGGGGCAGACGCTCAAGATAGGAGTTGCCCCCTGGTGCTCAGTGCTCTCCCATGAGGTGAGTGCTGCTCATCCAGAAGCTGGGTTCATGGCCAATAAGCACAGCTGTGATGGTGGGAGCTTCTCCTGCCTCCGCGTCAGTGCTAAGGATGTTCAACTGCTGGCTGGGCCCACTCCCCATGGGAAGTAGGCCTAAGCCATCAGTCAGACATCCCCTGAGGGCTCCTGGATTGTGAGAGGGCACAAGTTAGGCTGAGGACTGCCCCCCCCTCCCATTAGTGCACAAATATCATGCACTGGGCCTCTAGTGTATTTAAAAAATATTACACTAATTTTGCAGTTAAGATATTTATTAGCTGGGGGGGGGTGTCAATTGGGGAAAAAGGAGACATATGTAAAACTTTAGACAATAAAAGCAAGGTATTTAATTAGGTGGCTGTTTTGGAATTGTGAATTTCATTGAGAGTTCTTCCCTTACACATAGGAATCTCTTGTACTAGTATAGGTATTGTTTACAGGCCCCATGTCAAGGAGTGAGATTACTATTTTTTAAACCATGAAATGTCTTTTTTATATAGTAACTGTCTACCCAATGGCTCAGGTTTATGGATACAATTTTTTTAGATTATGTATATTGATAAATGCAAACCAAGTAACTATTTTTCTTGGGTTTTAGAAGAATTCCTGTACTTCAACATATACTATTTTTTTTTTGGGGGGGGATACAGAGAAGTTATTATTGCAAGATATATAGTAATTACTTTCCCTATAATATATAATCACTATCTTAACATATCTATTGTATAGCTACTTTCATAACATTTGACATATGTATCTGTGTATAATTTATTTGCCATTTTAAAATCTAGGATATTAGCAATATCTTGGCTTACCTACCACCTATGGATACCGTTTGAGAAGGTCAAAGAATAAGCTACCTACCTAGGTTATAAATCAGTTAAAAATAATTTAGGTTGTTAATAGCAAAGAAAAAAGAAAACAAAAGAAAAATATCTTTATTTAATCAGCTTGAAATTGTCATCATTGGATGACAAGAAGTGTCTAGAAGAACAAGCAGAAAGTAAATATCACTGAAATACTTAAGGAAAAGTTATAATTTAGAAAAATATAATTTACAATTTAGAACATCAAAAAGATTGATATGTTCTTTTAGGGTTAGTAGAGAAAAAACCAACTCATTATTTAACTGATGTTTGGAAGAGATGGATATTTCCTATATTGTTTATTTTGTGTTAATTTATATAAGAATATAGATTCCTTAAACATTTAAGTAAATGTCAAGATGGTAGCACACTGACTTTAACTTTTAATTGGAAGAAAATAGTCAGAACACATGCTTTTCAACTTAATAGGAGGTTCTTCAAATTTCAGTTTGATTGACTTGGTACAAACATGAAGCAGGGTTGTTTTTTTTTTTCTTCCATATTTTACTACCAGTTTGTTTAACATCCCTTTGAAGTGTAATGTCTAGAATGTCATATACAATGACTGTCCTGATTTCTCAATGTGATTTCATACTATTCTATGTTCCACTTTAAAATGATTATTTCTATTAAAAATTTGGAGAGAAAATGGTCACTCTATCTCCTGCCTAAAAACTTTAACTGTAAAATTATTGGAACAAATTAGAATTAGAATTCTTTCCAGGATGCTTGAATGCTAATTTTTCTTTTTTCTGTTTAAAGATGTGAATTATGTTACATATTAAGATGTAAATTATAGTTTTGTAATAAATAAAAAAAGAACTATGTTCCTTAAGAATTAAAAACATATAGTGTTTCTGCCCTGAGATACATTTTTAATATTAAGAAGCACACTATCAAACAAGAGTCTTCCTTCAGGATCAAAACCTGTTTAATCCAGGTGCCCTGAATGCTGAGGCTGAGAAAAGGAAAATCCAGTCAAGATATCACTTTTCCCAACCCCCTACTTTGAGGGCATTACAAATTGAGTTGTGTTCTCCCCAAAACTCCTCTGTGAAAGTCTTAACCTCCAGTACCAAAAAGGTGACTTCATTTGGAAATAGGGTCACTGGAGATAGAATTAGTTAAGATGTTTCATGATGGAGTAGGGCCTACCTACTGGTATCCTTATAAAAAGGGGAAACCTTTAGATTTTTTTTCTTCCCCAGAAAAAGACACACACAGGAAGAATGTCAGGGGAAGATTGCAGTTATGCTGCCTCAAGCCAAGGAACTACCAGAAACCAGAAGAGAGGCCTAGGAGAGATCCTTCCCAAGCACCTTCAGGGGGAGCATGGTCCTACTGACCTTGATTTTGCAGTTCTGGGCTCCAGAACTGGGAGACAACATATTTCTGTTGTTTAATCTATGGAGTTTACGATATTTTGCCATGGCAGTCCTAGAAAACTAATAATAGAGGCAATATTGTAGGTATTGGGATTGCAGGAGGTGACGCATCCTTTTGACATTTTCCTCCAATATTTCACAGGTCACTCCACTGTTAGAAAAACCAAGGTGAAACTAGCTTTTGAGCCAAATAGCATATTGCCCTTTCTTGCGGGCTCTTCCTAAGTGACTCGGTTGTAGCATTCTCTGGATTCTTCTGGGCGCAGCTCCACACTTTTGGAGGGGAAGCTCCAGTTTCAGAGCTCAGAAGGATGACTCTGAGCTGATAGCATGTGAATTTACCAAATTTCCTGCTTAAAACTCAGCAAACACCATTCCATTTGCTTGATTACTCTAAGTGACAGCTGAGAGCAGAAAATGATTGCTTTGGTGTGACATATGGAAAGTTAATGCATTTGAAAAGAGAAGTGTTGGGTGTCCCGGCTTTTTAACTGATAGCTAACAGGAATGGTAATTAATACCTGTGAGAGCTCACTTGGTGTTAAGACTTACATAGATTGCTTCTTTTAGTTTTCCCAAATAACCTAGGGGATCTAGATCTTACCATTAGATGGATGAGGAAGCAGACCTAGTTAAGCAGCTTGTACGAGGACACTGAGCTGCTAAGTGGCCGAGTTGAGATTTGAAATTATGAACTTTGACCCCAGAGACTGTAGACAACACTCCCACAAAAGTGTCTCTGTCTTGTGTTAGTTACTTTTGTTGTAATCTTTAGCATCTGTTTTAAAAAAAACAACACAATTTCCTTCACCTGTGGTTTTGTTCACATAAGCGTACAATGAAAATATAGCAGGCAACAGCCAGCTGAGGACATGATGGGAGATGGAAGAAATTTAACAAGACAGGATGTGATTACCACCTCCTTTCTCCTCAAATTCTCTCCTGCAAGCCAACATAACCTTTGTTCTCTGATTCTGAACATCATTTTCTCATTCTTATTTGAACAACATGCCTCTGAATGTGAATGCTGACTAAATGAAATAAATGCTAAAAGCTGCCTCTGATATCGAAGGTGAAAATTAGCTTTTGAGTCAAATCTTTTGTTGCGCCCTCAGGGTGGGCCCTACCTGAGTGACTTAGTATTGGTGAGAATTGGGAAATGCTGAGGGTGCTTGAGGAGGTGGCATTCATACCTGCTGCCTCCTACTCCCTCACTGGATGAAACCTGTTAGTGCCTGTAATATCCCAAGCCTCTAGGACATTTTAATTTTCATTTCAATCCACCCAAAGGGGTAGCTTATATTTTTATTTTACTCGACTTTTGTCATACAAAGTATTTCCCCGGCAGAGCTTGAAAACCCTTACTCTGAAGTAGATGCTGTTGTTTTAAAGATTTCCTAATGTGATGTGACTTGAGAGGAAATGTAAATATGAAAATATATATGGAAAAACCATTCATTGCTAATAGTGGCATGCTAACATTGATTGTGTAATATACAGAGTGGCCAGATTATCATTATCTCTGAACGCATAATAATCTGGCCACTCAGTGTACTTCCCTTGAGTACCTCATTTATTTGATATCAAAGATACTATAAATCATGCACCTGATCAGTTTTCCCCTTTGCACTGGCTGATAGAAAGCTCAGGGCAAATAGGTGGTTGATCTCTAGCAAAAGACAGAATACTTTTGGTACCCATTTGAGATACAAATACACTGAGTGGCCAGATTATTATGCGTTCAGACATCATAATAATGTGGCCAGTGTATATACATTGCAGTTTCTTATAGTATAATGAAAAGTGGTTCATTGGCTTATGTTGAATAGTAAATGTTCTAAAGTTTTAGTCAGTTGCAAACATTTTTCTCGAGTTAAAATGCATTGTGGAAAGAAAAAAAGTGTATTTTACTACAGTGAAAATTAACTTGACCCAAGGATCAGTTAAAAGTGAAAGAATTACCAGCTGTGTTGGACGTTACTGGCCTTGCTATTGCCTCCGATTTGGTTTCACAGAGAAAGTCATCGATGGAGGGACTCAGGAGGGGTCTGCTTTCTTGCTGTTCATTCACCAGCTGAGAACAAATGAACACAGGTGTCACAGGCCGTGTTAAACTGCAGAATCAGATAAGTTAAAATGCAGCCTTGCAACAAAATGAGAAGAGCAAGCCTACCAAAAAAAATAAAGAAACCAATAAATAATGGGGCAGGGGCAAGAAAGAAAGAAAGAAAAAAATACCAAAGGATGGGGAAGGAGCCTTTTAGCACTGGGAACATTTTCGATGCAGCCAACTTCAATTTTTTAAAGCTCAAGCCTTTTTTCCTTCTAGGACAGTTTTAGAATTATTCACTAATTTCAATATGTAGGAAATAGCACCTATTGAATCACTGTCCTAAGGGACAATCCCACTCTTCCCTTGGGCAATAAGTTCCTACTAAGACCTGCAACGGTGGCTTTTGATTTTGAGCAAACACATTTTGTTCAGGACTAGCCAGTCAGGGTTTTGTGGTGACAGCACATGCATTTGCGTGTGGGGACAAACACTCCTTTCTCCCTCTTTAAAAGCTCAAGTTACCTACTGGTGCACACCCTTACTTACACTTCCTTGGAATGCGTTAAGCTTCTGTAGTGCATAACAAACATTATTTTGAAAGAGTACAAAATATTGCTATATTAGCTGTCATATTACCTACATATCCAGTGGATATGTTTGTGAAAACATATACGTAAAGCAGATTTCTGTGAATTCCATAGCCTTGTTCTGTAATTTCAGAACTTTTTCAGTTTAATTTAAAAAAAATATTTTTTTTATTGATTTCAGAGAGGAAGGGAGAGGATGAGAGAGATAGAAACATCAATGATGAGAGAGAAAATCATTGATTGGCTTCCTCTTGCATGCCCTTGCCTGCCCCTCAGGATTGAGCCTGCAACCCTGTGGATCCTGGGACCCTTCAGTCTGCAGGCCAAAAATTTATCTAAACCAGCAAGGGCTCAGTTTGATTTTTAGTAGTTCTCTATCTATCAGTGGCCACCATCCATTTGCTATCAGTTATTCTGTGCCTCCTGAATTCAGATTTCCTTAAGTTCTGTTTCTGTGATTAAGGGAAAAAAATGTACTACTGATGATTCCAAAGTGGTTAATCCTTAAACTAACTGCCATAGTTTTCCACAAGATTTTATATTGGCCTTTCTTAAAATGGGCATAGCCATCTAGTTTTCTATGCATTATATATAAAAAAAGATATGCCTAAAAATCTCTAGATTTAAAAAATACTGATTTGCGAGGCTGTATTTTAAAAGAGATATAAAATAATGAAGTGTTTTGAGTATTACCAAATCAAAATATTTTATGTGACTCCACTCACTTTCACTTTATTATTTCCTTAGTATAGTGTCAATGATATTATAGCTTAGAACTTATGAAAGATGGCAAGAGACCTATGAATAATGGTAAATATGGGAAGAAAAATGCAATACTGTTAATATTGAAATGGAAGAAAATGGAAACATTTAGTGATCATTTGGGGACTGAAAACCAAGAGGCAATTAGGTAGTTTTTTCATGTTTATCCTATAGGGATAAATCTCAGATCTTCACTAGAGTTTAAGATTTTGATGTAGAACTGGTGATTTGACTTTCATATGTAGTAATATGCGGACATTATCAAGGGGTAAGCCTTGAGAATGCCCATTTCCTTTTAGTGTTCAAGGTGCAGTGATAGAAATTTCTTCAATTAGTATAAGTTTAGTGTTACATGTATTCAGACTCACAGATTCTTCTAGGAATCAAATTACCTAAGGTCTTAACCTATGATTTGGTCTTAAACATTTATTTATTTATTTATTTTGCAGGGGGTGGGGGAAGTGAGGGGGAGAAGGGGGTTGTCCCTTTAATCGATGAGTGAAACTCTGAGTATCTTTGAATTTTTTTCTGAATTTGAACATTCTTGGGTATCACCCATCTTATTTATGTTGAAGTATTTTTTGATGTTGAGGGACTATGAACCTTTCATATTTCTGGGATAAAATATATTTGAATTTTTATAAATGCTATGGTCTATTTGAGTTTAGGAGTGATTTATAATATTTTCTGGTATAAAAGTCAATTTTATCATTTGGAAATGTAGTTGAAAGCACTGATACAGAAAACAATATACTAGAAAATGAAGACATGGTTAAACATCACTGATTCTGGGAACCCTTCTGCATCCACAAAATTCGCCATGTACTTTTTCTGAAAATGTGATTAGCTTTCTAGGATTTGTATTTCATTTATAGTTTGGTCATGTAAAAGCTTTGTGTATGTAAGAGCTTCCAAAGGACCCATACATTAATATATATTTCATGGTAGAACTTGCCCTTTTAACCATATGTGCTTAGTGTAATGAACTCATCTAGTGGGATATCACCAGAGTGATGTGATGGTCCTGATTTAGCAACAATGCTTATCTCCAGGTTGTGTCATTCTCATGTCAAATGAGATCTGGATTCTACCGCGCTATAAATATTCACCATCAAGTATGGCACCACACTATGCTCACAGAACTTAGTGTAACAGGCTAGCATTAAGTAAGCAATGCAATCTGATGATTTGGTCTCTAGTTCTAGGTCTCAAATCTATTGGCTAAGGTGCAAAAATATAAAGAGTAAATATAATCACTACAACTGCAATTTTAAAAGTTAGGATATATATATATATATGTGTGTGTATATATATACATATATATATGTATATATATATACATATATATATACATATATATACACACACACACACATATATATATATGTCTCCTATCTAAAAAAAAGAGAGTAATATGCAAATTGACTGTCACTCCAACACACAAGATGACTGCCCCCATGTGGTAAAAAAAGGTTGCCCCCATGTGGACACAAGATGGTCGCCACAAGATGGCCAGTAGGGGAGGGCAGTTGGGAGAGATCAGGCCTGCAAGGAAGGGCAGTTTGGGGTGATTAAGCCTTCAGAGAAGGGCAGTTAGGGGTGATCAGGCTGGCAGAAGAGGGAAGTTGGGGTGACTAGCTTACAGGGAAGGGCAGTTGGGGGGGACCCAGGCCTGCAGGGGAGAGCAATTGGGGGGACCAGGCCTGCAGGGGAGGGCAGTTAGGGGCAAACAGGCTGGCAGGGGAGCAATTAGGCATCAATCAGGCTGGCAGGGGAGTGGTTAGGGGGTGTTCAGGCTGGCAGGCAGAAGCAGTTAGGGGCAATCAGGAAGGCAGGCAGATGAGCAGTTGGGAACCAGCAGTCCTGGATTGTGAGAGGGATGTCCCAGATTGGTGAGGGTGCAGGCTGGACTGAGGGACACCCTCCCCACCATGCACGAATTTTGTGCACCAGACCTCTAAAATAAATAAATAAATAAATAAATATGCAATGTCCTATGTCTTTGATAGCCATTATTTCTCTGAAGAAGTCTGATGATATTGATAGATAACTAAGAATGTATTCTCTTAGTCATGATTTGAAGATCAATTATTATATGAAGATAAGTATCTTATATAGTAAAGAGGTAATATGCAAATTGGCCATCACATCCTTGCAAAAGATGGCCATCACCATGCGGTCACAAGATGGGCACCATGAGATGGCCGAAAAAGGAGGGCATTTGTGGGTGACCAGGCCAGCAGTGGAGGGAAGTTAGGGGGGACCAGGTCTGCAGGGAGGCAGTTGGGGGCAATTGGACCGGCAGGGGAGCAGTTAGGCATTGATCAGGCTGGCAGGGGAGTGGTTAGGGGTGATCAGGCTGGCAGGTAGAAATAGTTAGGGGCAATCAGACAAACAGGCAGGTGAGCATTTGGGAGCCAGCAGTCCTGGATTGTGAGATTGTTGTCCGTCTGCTGGTTTAGGCCTGATTTCACAGGCAGTTGGACATCCCCTGAGGAGTCCTGGATTGGAGAGGCTGGGCTGAGGGACACCTCCTTCCAGTGTACAAATTTCATATACCAGGCCTCTAGTAAATTATAGTCCACAAAAGTCCCCATATACTTGTTCTTAACTTTGGATACAATTAAATTCCTTTGTGGCATAAATTACTTATAGTTTGAGGAAGCCAGGTTGTTAGATTTCTATGCTTCTAGTTGTAAACACTGAAAAATAACAAAGGAATTCTAGAAAATAAGACCTTTGTCCCCATAAACATTTAAATGGGGCAAAAAAGGAAAAAGTGCAATTCATTGAGAGGCCCACCCTTTTAGGCAAGTCTGCTTTATCAAAGGTAATTGGATTTTTTGGGTGAGTCTCTCTTCTTTCATATTTCATACTTATTTTCTGGAGAAAGCACCTCTAGCATTCTCAGAGTTTCTCAACCAAAGAAGAGGTGTTCAGAGAGACTTTAGGGAGCCCAGGACTATGGCATTGGCTTCTCCAGTCTCCTCCTAATCTCCTGCCTCATAAAGCTATGTCTCTTCTACACTTACTGTCTTGTTTCTGACCACATGTCATACCTGGACTGATAGAGTTGCTATGTCTACCCAGTTCCTATGAACTGAGCTGCTCCTTCGGCTTCCTCTGTAGACACAGATCAGAGGAAATGAAGTACTTTCTGTGTCAGTGTTTTTAAGCTGAAGCACAGTTTAGCTCTTGGGAAAAGATTGGGTTGGAATGGGAGATAGTGAACAGGGCTCAAAGGTGAAGACGATAAAGGGCCAGGTTTCAGATAGCATGGGAAGATAATTTGGGAACTGAAAGTTTTTTGGTTTCAATTGAGATGTGGAAGATGGAACTGGAGTTATCAAAACAAAATCTTTTTTTATAAGTGCTGAGGTCAGGGACTATGGCTTATTCATATTTATGTTCTTCACAACTTTGAACAGAATGTCTTCATATAAGAAGGGCTCAGTAAATGGTTAGCAAAGGGACAGTCACTCTGCAAAAACAGAAGATATAAAAAGATCTTTCCTAAACAGTCTGATTTTGAACTGTGTCTCCAGCCAGATGAATTTAGGAATCCTTATTTTAACCATACCGAGTCCCATTTTATTTTTATTTGTATAGGTAAGAATAGCTTTTCACATGGCCTCTCCCTCCACATTTTCAAACAAGTTTATGGTTTTCCTATGGTGACTTGAGACTAAGTAAATCTTTTAGGTCATAAAGGAAAATTGCTAGCTGAACTGAATCCCCCAAATAGTTCCCCATAGCTTTCCTTCCAAATTGCGTGCTTTTCATTGGTAGGATACTGCTTATTTTTCTTAGAATCACTCCCTCCAGTTTGAAGAGACTTTGTTTTTCAAGTGTGGTGAACATTTCATCCTTTGGGTACAGAGTACATTGATATTATAAAAAGAATAAAAAAGGTGAGTCAAAAGTTTTCACATTTTTTTGAGTCACTGCACTGAGTTAGAGTGATTGCAATTTTGGCTCAATCTGACTATCGCAATAGAGTTTAAGTGACCCATGCACTTCGTTCGCTGCTAAGGTGTTTGCCTCACTTTGTTTATGTTTTACATTTTCTTTTCCCATCCTCCTTTGTCCTCTTCTCAATGTTGAGATAAGTTCAAAGGCCTTTGCAATGGTAACATCCTTATTTCTCTTTTAGGATTCCATTCTATGGCACGTTGGTAACCTTCAGTGTCGGACAGTGAGCACCTTCCTACAGCATCTCCACGTTCCCATCTTTACCCAGTTTTATCTGCCTTTCTCCCACTCAACTATGACCTCTTTGAGAGTAGACCTTATCCACTTAACATTTATCTCACAGTAGCAGTATAATAAATGTTGACTCATTTATGTCTAACTAAAGGGTCGATTGTACAAAAGGATGCTTGCATGGGCAGCCTTGATTTCATACTGGGTTTCATCAGCTCAGAGAGGCCGGGGGTCCTCAGAAATGTTTACCGAGGTTTTAAACCACAAATATAAGTCCATCACCCTCCCCACCCTCCAGTGTCACATCATTTATGTGTTTGGAAACCTAGAGGTACTTAAGGGAACATTTCCCAATGCAAGGCTTCTACCAAAAAGTGAAGAATGCAAAGAGTGAATGCCCAACGAGAAAAATTGAAATAAAGGCACAGGCTTGCTCCATGTCATCCTTGGGAGAAGGACAAAGACCAATGCAAACAGGAGGCCAGTGACAATTCAACACACAGGGGTTTTAGGTCAGAGATTCAAATTTTGAGATTTTGAGGGAAAATCCTTACACGATCATTGGGCATGGAAACAAAAGGAAACAGCGGAAGTTAGAAGATAGATGAGAACTTGCAGGGAGGGGCTTGATATTCAGAATTCAAAAGACTATTGAACCTTACACCTTCTTTAAAGAAGGTGTAAGGTTCAATAGTCTTTTGAATTGACTTAGACTGGTTAGTTGATGTGGCCAATATAAGCCACCACAGGACCAAACTGGTTGTTATTTTATATCAACACTATATTTTGTGTTGAACAAAATGCAGATAATATCATTCAACTTTAATGACTTATGATCTGTTTTAAAACTATCTAAAAATGCATTTGTCTTAGTTCAACTTGAATTTCTCTAATTTCAATGTTTAAAAATAAATTATTATATGATCTAAGTTATAGGGGGTTATTTAACCAAAATGAAAAAAATATTTTTCTGCTTTTAAATACTGTCTGTTACTTAAACTCCAGTATATATTTACATAGCTTGTTTTGTGACTTAAATCTAAGTTTATTTGTCTTTAACCAATATATAGCTTAGGTGTTTCATTAAAAAATATAGAGCTAAAAGCTTGTGATAACTTATATCATTATGAATTAACTTCAAATCAAAATACATTTCAATGATAAAACAAGGTCTGTTAAGAATAATAATTCATTATTCCATCATTTTACAATTCAGATTGATGATCTCAAAATTGTTTAAAAGTAAAATATTCTGTTTTTATTTTTAAACATTTTAGTGCTTAAAAATAATTTTAAAAGTTAAAACATTGAAGTTAATAAGTTAAAAACATATTTGTAATGCTAATTTAAAAAATTGCAAAAGTATACCATGTCTTTTATCTCATCTAAATAATAGAAAAAAATTTAAGAATATTTTATTTATATATAAATGAAAGCACAAATATGCTTCTAAAAGGTCTCTCTTTATGCATTCTGAAAATGCCTGTATTATTCCTGACACTGATTCAAAGCATGTGCTATTTGGTGAGTAGGTTTCATTCATAATTTTGTAATTGAACTATTTGTTTATGGCTTTATTAGTTGTATCCAAATTAAGAAATTTGTACAATACCCATCAAAATAGTGACTCTATCAAAACTAAGTTAACTTATAAATTCATTGAAAAGACAAGACAACTAAATCGTTATCATGAGCCCCTTAAATACACAGATCTTGGTAGCTTTGTCTTGGTAACTCTAACACTTGGCAGAATTAAATTCTTATGAGCTAATAGTACTAATGTTTCTGCCCATGGCACAGTTTTTATACCGTATCTGAGTACCAGTAGATCTTTTTGTAGAGAATAATCATGTGATAACTTTAAACTCTGACTTGATCTAAATCTCAACTGACTACAAATATTATCCTGACAGGATAATTAGATTTGTAATTGTGAAGTTATTCATGGGAAAATGAACAGATATTACTGTTTACAACTTGGGTAGTACTAACACTAGGGCAAACAGGAGAACATAATTAAAACAATTGTTTCAAGTTAGTAATAGAAACCTAAATAAGGCTATATTTAATAGCTTTAAGAATATTTTTCCAACGAAGGACATTACTCTTTTTATCTTTATCAAACACAAAAATTAAATCAATATTAAGATATAAGGGGTGGGATATATAGAAAAACAAAGACCAAGTTTGCAAAAACATGAAAAAAATCTCCTTAACAATAAGAGGTCTGGAACACATCATTTAAGACAATGTGATCTATAGCAAAAAATGAAGGGGATATACCTTGTTAAAAAAAAAAGTACCAGGAAATATGGCTAAAATGAAAATTTCTAAGGTTCCTTATGAGAAAAAAAAGTTGCTAAAGTCATTTCATTTTCATAAAGGATATAATTGTTTTTCTATAATATAATCAATCTTTGACATATAGTTTTTCCTTCTACCCTCAAAGTAGATTTATTTATACTATTACAGTCTAGAGTAGTACTCAATAGAAAGATAATGAGAGCCTAGTAATTTTAAACTTTCTAGTAGACTTTTTTTAAGTGAAAAGAAAACGGTGAAAATAATTTTGACAATATATTTTACCTAACCCAATATATCCAAAATACTATAATTTCAACTGTAATCAACATAAAATTATTAATGTGTCAGTTTATATCTTTTTTTTGCACAAAAACTTCAAACTCTGGTGTATATTTTATACTTATAGCACATTGCAATTTGGGGTAGTTACAGAGAAAGGACTCAACAGACACATGTGGCTATGCCTACTGTATTGGACAGCACAGGTCTAGCAAAACTTTTTCCTTTAAGATTTGACGATTCACCTATTTCTTTCTTTCCTTCAATCCTTTCATCAATGCACACTTGTTTACATACTGTTTGACTTTAAGTGTTAGTGTGGGACAGCATGGACTTGAGCTTCTTTGAAGTGCTTGACATACTGTTTGTTAATATAGAATAATTACATTGAATAAAAAGAGTAATTCTCAGGGGTCCAGCAAACTCTGAGTGCAGGTCACCTGGCCAACTCTTGTGTTTGGTTTGGTTTGCTCAATGTATTACAAATGACTTCCCTGGAGTATGTTTAGCTGAATCCCTCTCAGAGAGATCATAATGATCACATAATACAAGAAAACCCTTCAGTGTAAGTTATTCTGCCATTACAACCTGTTGAATACACAGTTACTAAACAGGTTAAGAACTCAGTGTTTCAAGGACATGTTTTATACTTTATCCATTGTGATTGTCCCAAGGATGCCACTGAGAGAGCAGCAATTAGACATGTTGGGAATCTATGAATGAGCAGCTGGCATCGACATACCAGGGATGAAGATGAGTCGATGTGTTCAGCAGTATGTAGCACTATGTCCTGAGGGGCTTTACAGGAGAAACTGTGACAAACATGTTTCAAGACTAAAGCACTCACATGTGTAAGGATGTGGTATGACACATGGACTGATGCTGTGGTTGCCATGAGGAGTACTCACTTTTTCAGATCACTCTGCTGCTTTTGGGCTTGTGCAAAGCAGGGAAGAAGCCACTTGTGTACAGTGGGAAAAGTATATCAACTAATAAAAACTGCATTTGACTGAGAAGTAATCATACCACCGCCGTCACTGAATTTCATAAAATTATCAACACAACAGGTGCATTGCACTTTATGAATCAGAGCTCTGTTCGCTGATTCATAAGCTTGCCAGTATGCCACAAGAATATGATGCATCAAAGAAAGCATTGTTTAATCCTCATGCAGTAAAATGGTCACTAATATCTCAGAAACAGTTAATGCAGCATTCGACAGAGATTAAATAAGGAACTCGGTACACACAAATGTTCTGAATATGAGAATATGGTAATCACAATTTTTTTTTCTAAATTAAAAAATAAAAAATATTGTTTTGCATTACATTTTAAACTCAAGCTTAGGTGACGATGGTAATTTTCGGACATTTAAAACGGATTACTGGAAAGCACATACCAATGCAAGGGTTGGAGGAAAAGGCATTTTGCAAACTAGACCCTGACCTCAATTGTGATGCCCTGAGGTGATACGTTGAAGCACAACTATGCCAATTCCAAGTCTGGAGAGGTCTTATTTACTAGTGTATGTGGTTCTGTTCTTAGCCGAGAACTTTGAAGTGGTTCTCACTTCCCTCAGCATTGACCTGAGAAAACTATGGGCTGAATATTTGAACATGGATCTCTTCAAAGGGCAAGAGATCAATGAAAAACTGTATTATGTTTTACTATGCAAATTGTGTAAAGAATGGAGACTCTGGTCAATATTAAGCAAATTTCTTTCTGACTACTACTGTGTCATTGGGTAGAAACATCTCTTTTTCGTGGATAAAAAACTCACAAAATAAAACTTATCTGGAAGTCCTGGGAATCATTAATAACTTTTTTTTAAGGTTCAATTTTGATGTTGTATGTTGTTATAATTTTCATTCCCTACAACATAGTGTTCAGAATAAAGAAAACCACACATGTTGGCAGCAGCTGGGGATGTGATCTGATGGTATTCTGAAAATAAGTTGCCATAATTTAGCTTTTGAGATAAATGCCTTTCATGAGGACTGTAAATGGACATTTTTCTAATTGTAGACATGTTCATATAATTGGCACTGAATAACTGCATTTATGACTGCATTATGGAAAAAAAGAGGAAATATTTAAGATAACAACCTAATCTAAATTACAAGATAAATGCAAGTAAAAATATTTTTCATTTAAGAATTTAAAACTGATAGTTCCACAGAGTGGTGATGGGTACATTATACATATTTATGTGGATTTTACAGGGTGTTTCAAAAGTCCCTAAGGACATACAGGATTCACAGTCTCAGCATGTCTTTGCATATAAATGCAAACTTTTTTCTATATTTGCTATAATAAATGCTGAAAATGGCTCTCATGTGCTTATAACAGAGATATTTTTGTTGTCAAGGTCACTAAGTAGAAGAGGGGTCACAGATGCCATTTTCTGCAGGGGGACTCAGGGACTTCTGGCTCATTCCTGTAAATTAGTTACCCACATAAATATGTATAGACATATGTAGTATGCATAGTCACAACATAAATATATTTAACACTTAAGAAAATTTAGGTATTCTACTGGTAAACTGACATATGTATACAATATAACTTGTATTTATTCATAGGAATTTGATTTCTTTGGTTGTTTTTCAAATGTACCATTAGCTTAATTGTTATTTCTTTCCCAAAGTTATTAACAAGACTCCTTTATAAAGAAGCAACATATTTTACTTGTACAAACATTTTTAAACTGAAGTTAATGAAAATTAATATCCACAAGTAAATAACTAAATGCTGCAATTTTTCTTTTTCTTAGCAATTTTTGCTTTCACTTTATAACATATAATTTGTTTCATTGAAACTGCTTTGAAAGAAATTAGTTCAAGTTAATGTTTTTGGTTTTTTTTTTTTTGCTAGTTAAAAATCACAGCGTCTGATATATTAACATATGTCAGCTTCCTACAGGAACCCTATGGGGCTGCCCACCTGTGATGTCATAGTAAGGAGGGGCTTTTCTTCAGCAGACTCCTCCCTCGGTATCTCCTTCATCACCATGGCAACAGCCTTATCTGCCGCCCTAGAGCCTTTTCCCTATAACAGTGAAATCAACAATGACTTGTGTCAGGAGAAATCTTTAAGTTATTATTTATTACAAGATAGTCTAATGTTTAAAGACCAATCCAACATAAATGAAGAAGTAGGCTGCTGCAAGTGAATCTTGAGGCTTTTGGCTGAAGAGAAAACACACAATATCTGAAAAAAGATTGTGAACTTTAGCTACTTTTTCACCTTTACAACTGACATTTAATTTTAACATAGTACTTTAAATGTATGGTATATTTTAGGCAATTTACATGACATGAACATAATTTGTAGCATCTATTTAAATACATTATGAATTGCCTGCTAGGTTCATTTATAAATTATTCTTATATAATTTCTAAGACTTTTGAATGACAAGGAGTCTGGGACAGGGATTGGGATCAGGGTCTGATTCCCATGGAGGCTTGGTGGGTGGTCTTTGGAATTTGTCATTTTTGAGTGGATTTGGCATAAAAAGAATAAAAGTGTCATAAAAACCTCTAAAAAAATTCTTCAGTGGTCTAATGTCTCAGGAATTCACCCACCTTACTTTGTGGAGCTAGTATGAAAAAAATTTGTAATTCTCAATGTTTTTGAGACCAAATAATTTTAATAGAATTTTAAAATCTCTTTTCATTGGAGAATCTGTAAATCCAGGTATAAATAAAGATGATTACTAATCAAGGCATTGATATAGAGATAAATATATAGGCATATATATTCCATATCCATATTTTTTGTGTGTCTTACACAGAGTTATAAATTATAAAGGGGTATGTTGGCTTTCTGTCTTTTTGGTATACTAGATTATTAAATTTTTGATAGTATATATGGCATTATGGAAAAAATGAAATAAAATATTACCTTCTCAATCCAATTAGAAGCATCTCATACTATGTAAAAATTAAATAATCTCTAAACACTTTTAAAACAGAAAAATTCAATTTTCTTATGTCTCTGGGCAATGCTTCTCTGGAGAAAATAATTTTATAAGAGCACACATGAATATCTGTATTGTAAATCTATTTAAAATACAAATGCAGCATACAGAGATATCATAGGACCAGAAACAAAAATGGACATATGCGGTCTGTTGTCTGAAAGGGAATTAAGAGCAATCCAACATAAGTGGGAGTTAGGGTTAATATGAATTCTAAAGGTCAATACAACTTGTTACTTTCTATGTAATGCAAATGGATAGAATCACATTATCATCATGGTCTTGCACAGAGCTTTAAGAATTTACAAGGTAGGTCTATTCCAGGAAGCCAGTCTTCTGAGATGAATAAGGAGTGACTCTAATTGCATTCTACTATACAATTCCTGGGCCCTCAGTTTGTTATGTGCTCATCATCCATTTTCTCAGGCATTCCTGTCTAAATAACAAGTGGCAGGTTTTATTTATGAAAACAAAGAAAACTTTATATTTACTAGATTTTAGAATGTGTGAATCTCCTTATTGCTCTAAGTTTATTTCTTTGTGTGTGTGTGTGTTTTTACTTTTATTTAAGAACTAGCATGATTGAATGATAATGTTTATTTCATGGTGAAATATCAACGACAAGAGATTTTATTTATCAGGAGTTACTATCAAATATATTCTGGAATGTCTTTATGGCCACAATCCTTAGAATCACTGACTACTAGAAGAATAAAGGAAAACATTAAAAATTGGGAAGCAAAATGATCTCAAGTTTATTCTTTAATGATTTAATGCGAACTTCCTAAAAATAGAGATGCATACAATTCTGAATTCTGGGAAAAGATTATTATGGAACTATTAAACTGTTTTACATTTTTTTCAAAATATAAAAATTTTTGGGATGAGACATTACATACTATAAGCTTTGCATACCTTTACAAGCTACCCTCATTTACAGATTAAATATAGTTTAACAAATATTTTTGAGCTTATTTTTTTTCAAAAGAGCAAAATCATTTGTGAAGAATTCTTTCCATGCTCCAAGAACTTCTAATAAGATAGCAATGAACGAAGTGGCATGCTTACATTTAAATTCCTAACATACTTAAGAGAGCAAATCTAATGTTACAATGTATAATTTTTTTAAAAAAAGAAATAATAATTCAGACTCTTGAGCTAAGAAAAAAAAAAGGTCAATTGATGAGCATCTCAAAAAATTTCAGGTCAATATTTCAATACACTACTTATTTGAAATGCTACCAATCCATAAACTACAGATAGATATTTTTCACATGTGCAACTATAGGAGCTAGAATTAGCAACGGACATGCCATTTCACTAAAAAACAAAACAAAACAACAAAACAAAAAAACCAAACCAAAACAAAAAGTAGTCCTTTCATGCTGAACTCTAGAACAAAGCAGTGGTCAGCTAGAAAGGATGTATCATTAACACATGCGGTGCTTTTGATTTCTTGCAGAAAAACCCACCAAAGCCAGGGTCAGGTCACTTTTTTGAAGACAGTGCCACTTTTTCTTCAAGGTTACACCTACTACCTGAAAAGAGTCATGACACCCAGGTTAGAGACTGCTAGCAGCGGGTTCCTTCACAGCCCGTTGGCTTGGAGTCATTCCCCCGAGAGCCTCACTGTGTACATGTGCGGTGCAGGTCCGAGGACAGAATGGGAAGGCCTGCCACCAGGACGTCGCCACGGTTCCAGATCCGGCGTCTGAAACCACTGCCAAACCTAGTGAACACACTCCTGTGTCAGAGCGAGGTTTCCCCAGATCACCCTGCCACCTCCACCTTGCACCTGGAAATCAAACTGTGTTATTGCTGCCTTGTGCATCTATCTCGTGGGACGACATTTCTAAAATTCAGAACCCGACTGACAATTGAGTTGACAATTCATAAAACTATACAACTTTGCTTATGGGTAGCTCTGTGGGGCTGACAGTAATACAACTGTAGAGGGTTTTTTCTCCCCCTTTTTTGAAGCCAATGGCTCAAAACATTGTAAGAACTATATGCGCATAATCATCCAGACTTCAAGCTCAATTTCTAAATGTAACTATACTAAAGGATAAATACGAATTTATTATTTGAAATAACATGGAGACAGCAAAATGAACTCTTCACTGAACACACACACTCAAGCTTGTAAGTGGTTTTGGATTACGTTAAGCCTGTGTGCTTTCCCATCATTCTCAGCAACAACAGAAAAGAATAGTGGGACTTTCCAAGTTGATTATTACGCCGTGACACCCTCCAGCAGTTATTTCAGCCTCTTTCTTTTTAAATAAAACTTCAAAACCATCTTTTCCCACGTCCTTGGTGAGTTTCTTAAGATATTTTCTTGACTATTTTTTCTTGGTGATTTGCTGTAGAAAATTCTTCGATATTCCTCTTTATCACGTTGTTCCCTGAGCAGTGAAATATATACAATTATAGCTTTTCTAACAAATAATAATACCTGAGAATAATCTTTTTGTTAACTTCTATTATATGAAGGGGCATAAATGAATGAAACGTAGAGAGTGTAGAGCAAGTCACACCAACATAATGAAGGAAACCCAGTTCGGGCTCACTCCTCTTTCTTAAATAGAGGACCAAAGGAACAGAGTAAACACACTGAAAGTCATAGGATCTTCTCAGGCTGGACCCCAGGCTGTGCCACTGCCAGATGCCTTCCAACAAGGCCCATCTCAAAAGGGAAGGAACCAAGGTATCTGGAGAAACTACTATGGGCTGGGCGCTGCTCAGTGTTTGATGTATTTATACTTATTTGATTGCAGGAGGCCTCTGTGGAATATACATAGTCTTACTAGGTGGTTTGGGACATTGAGGCTCAGAGACTCAGAGATGGAGTGACTTGGTCAAGGCCTCCAAGCTGGCATGTGGCTGAGCAGGAAGGGAACCAGCGCCAGCCCGGGTGCCTCCTTGTCTACCTCAGTTATATCTTCACCGGCTTGGACAGACCAGAGGGCTCCCCACGCAGCACCCCAGACAGCTTCACTGACTGCCACCGGTGCAGGGGGTTTGTGAGATCATCCAAGTTTGGGGCAGCAACCACTTCTCAGGATAATGATACAGTCTGGATCAAGCCAACATTTTTTAAGAAAGATTTTCTTCATTGTGCAATGCCCGCTAAGAATCAGCCTACCCATAACTTCACTCAGCAGCACAATTCTAACAAAATGTTTCTGTTTTTTTTCTGTCTTCGTGTAAAACTAACCCAAGCATGTCATGTATCACAGTTGTTTTTATTCTGTGAATCTTATTAGGATTATAAGCTTTAGCATCCCCCTAATTCTGATTAAAATGCTAACTCAGCACTATGAAATGCCATCTGCACTAGGTGTTCTGAGATCTATTTTGGGCGCATGCAATACTTAAAAGTATGCAATTCTGTGGTTACACAGTCCATTCATAAGCAATTTTCTATTAATAGTTGCAGATTCTATTACTACTATATGAAATTATTTAATTTAAAAATTCTTTTTATTATTCTTAACCTATCAATAATAAATCCAGTCTTTTTTAAAAATCAGAAATATTAAATAAAATCTATGAAGATGTAATAAATTAGGGGAAAGGTAAAAGACTACAATAGTAGTCATTTCCGGTAACACCATATCATCAATATATAAAATTAAAATGTCTTTCTTTTATTCTGATTACAAAAATTAAAACACGCTGTTACCAAAACTTGAGAAAAAAACAGAAATAAAAAAATAAAATGAACAAGTCTGATATTCCCTCCCACCCAATTTTTATCTTTACAACATTGAAGTTTTTTAGGATGAATGTTTTAATGAAGGCAAACTACGGTACCATCAAGCTCACAAATGTGAAAATATTGAATATATTTCTTCACATATACATACCTGTAAACAAATACGTGACATCTATAACATTGTGGTAATTTTGTTCCAAATGAAATGGTATGCAGTTTTGCATATGCTAAAGTCATTTTGTATCTCATAAATTCTGGACTCGGAACTTAAATGCATCTGCAGGAAACTGGCCACAAAACCTGACTAATTTCGAATGACTTTTCTCTCTGTCTCTTATGTGCAGAGCAAGCACACATTCTTTTACTCAGGAATGTAAATGTCAGGGTGCCATGCTCTCTTTAAACTGCCAACACGGGAGCATGTGAGAGAAGTGTTTCCCAGGATCCTCAGAACGCAGGCGATGCCTGTCTACCATACTGCGTCCTGCCCAGTGCAGGGAGTTTCTGCAGATTTCTTCCAACACAGAGGAGGGTTCAGGCCAAGCTGATTCCAGCACAGTTACATGTAACTCATGATCCCCACAACAGAATATTTTGTACATTTAAAAAGTGGTACAAATAGGCCGAAACCGGTTTGGCTCAATGGATAGAGCGTTGGCTTGGGAACTGAAAGGTCCCGGGTTCGATTCCGGTCAAGGGCATGTACCTTGGTTTCGGGCATATCCCCAGTAGGGGGTGTGCAAGAGGCAGCTGATAGATGACTCTCTCTCATCGATGTTTCTGGCTCTCTATCTCTCTCCCTTCCTCTCTGTACAAAATCAATAAAATATATTTTAAAAAAAAGTGGTACAAATAGAACTAAATCTGGGCACACCGGTCAATCCTTATTTCCCATTATCCCAAAGGAAGCACAGATCTAGATGGATAAGGATTTGCTCTACTACTGGGAAGCCTGGACAGAATTCTGTCTTCACTACAGATTATCCTGTGGAATTCATAAGTCATAATAAACTCACCACTGGCTCAGTGCTCTGTTTTTAGCTGGAAATAATGCGATGTCTGATTCCTAAATATGGGTAGGGAAGTCATAGTGCACAGACTGGTGCCTCTCTGTTTAAAATGATGACACAGGGCATTTTAAAAAGGACTGCCAATTGACCCTCCCTATATTTCTCCCTTACTATCTTTCCCCACTCCAGCATTATTTAGTGTGTGCACTCTTCTCCAAGCCATCACCTTTTCTAGGAAGTCTTCTGAGATGAATACAGAGTGCCTCTATGACACTCTACTGTATAACTCCGTGCCCTCCGTTTGTGTCATGTGCTAACTGGCACTTTTTTGTTACACTCTTCCAGACTGTGTATGTGGTGATGGGAGAGAGTCTTGGATAACAGTCTCTATGATCTTTAATTTTATTCTCTTTCCCCCTCCCCCACCCACCTGGGGAAAATTGCTGGGATTCTGAGCCCACCCCAGACATGCTTACTTAACATGAATGATTGGTGCCAGAAGACATTATGATTTTCATGGGCCCCTTCCTCCATTATAAAAAAAAAAAAAAGCTAAAATTGTATTTTATGACAAGTCGGTATAAAGACAACTTTAATCCAGACTGGACTTACTGTTACCTAGTCATTATTATACTAGAGATTTTTGGAGTTCTGATTTCCAGAGAGATTAAAATTGTAACATGTTTATGGGTCCTTACTAGTAAATGTGTCTTGGGCCCTGTGAACTGTGCCCATTGTGCCTAGTGCATAAGATGGCTCTGGGTTGGTGTCTCTGTAACAGTCAGTATGGCCTCCTCGTGGCTGCTTTGCTGTTCCTAGAGCTTCTCTGTCTCCTCGGTGGTTAAACTGGGCAGCAGCTGTGGCTGTTCCTGCCCTAATGGACCCCTTTGCTACCGCTGCTACTCGCACTATGTTTGTTAGGATCCAGGTATCTTCTAGCACCATCACAGCCCCCTTACGTGTGGTTTCACTTTCCAAAATGTCAATGACCTGCGGTCAACAGCAGACCTAAAGTATAATATTAAATGGAAAACTCCAGCCATTCCGAGCAGCATGATGAAGCCTCCTGCTGTCTTGATCCACCCCACCTGGAATGTGGATCATCCCTCTGTCCATCCTATCCACACTGTATATGCTACCCACCCATTGGTTCCTTAGCAGCTGTCTTAGTTACGGATTGATTGTCACCGGGCTTGTGTTCAAGCAAACCCTTATTTTACTGAGTAATTGTCCCCAAAGTGCAAAAGTTGTGATGCTGGCAATTTGGATATGCCAAAGAGAAGCCGTAAAGTGCTTCTTTGTAGAGAAAAAGTATGTATGGTTAGGACACATCATAGAATATTAAGGTTTCAGGTATCCACTGGGGGTCTTGGAACATATCCCCTGTGGATAAGGAGGGGGACTTCTATACTTATAAATCTTATGGATGCCTAAGTAGTAGCTTCCATTTTGTAGTTGTTGGGAGGTGTAGGCCTGAGGCAGTAAACATTGATGTGTGAAATTGACATGACTAAAAATGTAATCTCTTCACCAGACAACAAACCTCAGCACTTCATTCTCTCTGGCCTCTGGGTGTGTTTGTCTATTTGGGAGCACTTCTGAGGAAGTTGAATCAACCTGTGTCTCTACTTTTATTAAAATAAAGTCAGCCCTCAGTGATCAGAGTCATTGCCACTGCCAAAGCGCTCCTTGCCATTGCTTCCAATTATGCAGTGGCTCATTTGAGGAACAGAACTGCTCAACACCCAACTTGCTGAGTCGTGCATGCAGACTAAATGCTCCCAGGGGCCTTGTTATGGTCCTTTATTTTTGTAAAATGTTCCCTCACCATGTCTCACCCATTAAATTGCCTCATGTGGGCAATAATTGCGTTTATTGCTTTTGAACTGTTTTCTAGTATTTTGTATAGTTCTCTGTGGGCACATCATAGATACTCAAGTTTACTTGTGTGTATCCAAATACAAGTATTGGATAGCTTTTGCACATTACTTAAAATACCGAAATCACATAGTGTAGTAAGGCCAACTTTGACAGAAGGTGATTCTGAATTAGATAAAAGACTTAATTAGATTTTAAATAAAGTTTCAAGCATCTAAATAAAAATTTATTAAAATTAATAAAGTGTTGCCAAGTACAGGTGCTTAATATTTGCTGTGAAGGAGAGATAAGTCTTCTTTTTAATGAACAAAATCCATTTGTTTACAATTTGCCATTTGTTTGTTCATTTGAGGAGGCTGAACATTGCCCCCACCTCATTCTCACCATACCCCTGAGGCTTATTTACCCTGTTTGCTTAGCAACCTTCCTGGACAAATGGTCAAAGGAACATCACTCAGTTCTCACTTATCTATTAGCAACTGGTGAATTGGCGAAGTTTTACTGTCAGGATTACTATTATTCTTGTGGCTCTAAATTGCTTGGAACCTATTTTAAGTTAATACTGAGCCTTTCTATTATGCACCTGCAAGCAACTTTTGCTGCTTGGTGTTCTGGCTTAAAAAAAAAAAAAAGTTTTGACCTTGTTTAGTCTTATATTGAGGATGCATGAGTAATACATATTTGATAATTAAGAAGTAATTGTAGATGAGATGTTAAGATCATAAATGCAAAATTTCTTATTTACATTTTGAGAGGGCTTTTTGAAATAGGTAACAAAAAATAAAATCCTAAGTAAAGGGTTAAATTGTATTTTTAATAGTTCAGATGATTTACAAAACATTTGGGCAGATTATTTTTAAGAAAAAGGAAAATATTTAACTAAAAACACATAGCCCTAAAGATTACTTTGTTATTTTTTTGCTTTTGGAAAAATGTCTCCTCAAATACAAGTATTCCAGACTGCTGGTGTTTTACTTGCACAAATGATGAATGTCCCAACACTCAAGAGAAAGCAACGTGTTATGAGAATCATTCATCACCAGCATGGTTACTTGCTTACATTATACCTAATTAATGAGGTACCAGGTGTGGGGGAGGTGAGACATGGCCTTTTTCTGGGGGGAAGTAGGAGAAGAAGACTGGCAATCTGGTTTTTAAGTATCCACAGCAGCCAAGCTGGCATAAGACTACTGAAGGTTGGTGGTAAGGAAACTTGGGAGGATCAATGTATAAAAATTTGATTTTAAAAATCACTTTTGTGTTTTTCATATATTCTATGATTGGGAGGTTTTACAAAGTAAATACAATAAGTAAGATAAATATGTGGTCAAGAGCATGAAAAAGTTTGCTTGGATTGATATGATTAACTGTGACACTCTTTCACTTCTCATTAATTATATATAACCCCCAACTTCTTGCCCTTACTAAAGAATATATACATACAAAGTCAAAACTATGTGACCAGAAAAAATTTCATCCCCCTACCAAGTTGGAGGCCTTTAAATGTTGATGGTTATTATCTCAGAGCAAAGAGATCAACCTTTTATTTTTTCAAACAGATGGAAAGACCATATGCTAACTATACTGTCACCGAATTTGAATTGAAGACAGCAAATTTACCCAGACATCATAAGGTAGATTTACACTGTATCCGTTTTCATTCTAGAGGAGGACTATTAACTAGTGAGCTGGAATCCATCCCATTTATGAATGTTTCAGGCAAATTCTATTATTAATTTATGAACAAGCGTTGTGTCTTGGAGCCTGACTATTCAGGTGTCTTCTTTGTGGCTTTCCTCATGTTCTGTCAGATGGAAGTGTTTTTCGCCAGCTTGTTCCGACACTATCAAATGACCCAGTTTTATTGATGAACTTAGGAAAAGTGAATTCCAGAAACTAGGTCACAAGCTACTAGCCAAGAAGGGCTGCAGCTAACGTACCCCATCTGTCTGAGTTCCCTGCAACATCTCCAAGAGAGAGCTTGAGGCTTTGGGAATCCCTATTCTAAAATTCCGGATTTTGGATGGGCATTGTTGCTTATGTTGATAGTTCTCTTGGGGTCGTTGGCAATGTGTGGATGCGCTTCTCCCTAATGCCTCTGGTTCCTTGGAAGGGAATGAACAGTCTCTCTCACATCGAGGAGGGGAGTCAGGGAAAGAACAGAGACCTAGGAGCTGTGAGCCCCAGTCAGTGTGTGACCAGGTATGGACAAGGTGATTACCAGATCCCAGACCCAGTGCAGCATCCACAGTTAGTGGAGGAAAAAGAGGGGTGGGCATGTGGCGTGTTGGCACCAACACTGGGACTGGAGCCAGAAGATGGGAGTTTCAATTCCAGCTCTGTGTTTTATAAGTTATTCTCTCTAAACCTCCACTTTACCTAAGATAGGAATAATACCTATCTACTTCATAACTCTGTGAGAATGAATTAGGAGAGTATCTGATAACATTTCCACAATGTCTGGCACATGGTAGGCACTCAATAAATGCTCATTCACTATGAGCTCTGACTGCTGAGCTCCTGGTCTCTCTGGCCTAATTGTCCTTAGGAGGTAGGTGGCAAAAGATAAAAAATTAGGTTTGTGAGATTCATGCATGGAGTAAGTAGCAATAGTTCTTACATTCTCACTGCTGAGTGTACCATAATTTATCCATTCAATTGTTGATGGATATTTGAGCTTTTCCAGTTTGGGCTATTATACAGAATACCATCGTGAATTTGAGTTTAGAAGCCACAGGAAACATAATAGGGGTGAACAACTGAAAAGTAGATGTGAAAAAAGTAGAGACTTGAATAATAGCTACAGAGGCAGAGAATAGTCACAGTATGAATAAGAGGCCTTACCCACTCACAAGTTAAGGGGAAGTCTGAGTTTCTACAGCTAAACAGCAAAAATCAAAGGCACTGATAAGGCATAGAAATTAATCAGAAGCAAGACAGATGCTGAATCTAGCCACCAGCAGAGAATGAGACACTATTTCTATGGAGCTGGGATTAGTAACTGTTATGGGCTGAGTGTGTCTCCCCAGATTCATATGTTGAAGGCCTATCCCACAGCACCTCATATGGGATTGCATTTGGAAGTAGGGTCTTTATTAACAAGGTCTTTATTATTAAGTTAAAATGAGGGCATTAGGATGGGCCCTAATCCAATGTGACTGGTCTTATAAGAAGAAAATATTAGGGCACAGAAGAAAAACCATGTGCAGATCCAAGGAGAAGACAGTGATCTACAAGCCAAGGAGAGAGGTTTCAGAAGAAGCCAACCCTGGAAACACCTAACCTCAAATTTCTAGCCTCCAGAATTGTGAGAAAATACATTTTGTCATTTCAGTCACCTAGTCTTGGGTACTCTGCCACGGAAGCCCTAGTAAACCAATAAAGTATGTCAGCAGCTACCTATAAAGATTACGAAGTGGCTTCCTTTTGTCCTTAGTAAACTGCTCAGAGAGCAGTTTAAATCCAAAGCCAATTCAATAATAGGGTTATTTTAAGACTCCTTAACCAATTCCTTTTATTTGTAATCTGATAAAAAAGGACATCATAAATATTGAAAAATAGAAATTCTGAACCCAAGAAGCCACAATTGGATTCCATGGTAGTGTTTGGTCAGGGACCATGACCAACGTGCCAGAGAGAGTTGCCCAAAAGAAGTTCAAAGAAAGATTGTGTCTGTAGTGGTCAGTCAGGGCCAACACAGTTGAGCCTCCCCAAACTGAATTGAAGTTTTAGCCACATGACCTCAAATTAAAGTCAGGAACTTCTTGAAGAGAATTTTCTCATAAAAAAAGAAATTTCTTTGGTTTTGAAAATCTGTATGCTCTAAGGAAGTTATTTATGCCCAACTAAAAGTTCATTAAATTACATACATTTTTACAGACTTTAATTAGTTTAATATATATGTAAATTAAAAATACATAATTGATATGTACATAAAAATAGAAGAGAAACATAGAATAATTGGAAAGTAATCAGGTAGTTTTATTTTTCAAAAATTCTTTCTAATTAATATCCCTGCAACCTTTTGGGAAGCTCTGCTTACAGCTTGGCTCTGGCCGTCAGCTATCACCTGGACTGTTCTGTGTGAAGATGTCACCCCAGGATGATGTCTTTAGGGGACTTCAAATGAACCAGGATCCTGGAGTGCCTGAATGTTTTAAATAGAGCCAGCTTCCATTGTTCTAATCATCACAAATCTGAGACTCGCATTTCTATTGTTATACAGACAATTTACCAGTTCATTTTACTTTTCTGACTTTCTGGCTATAATCACAGTCCTAAATAATTCCAAATCTGTAGGACACTATTCTGAATTTCAATATATGTATGAAATTTGCTCTTGAAAGCACCATTTAAGTGGTTATTAAAAAAACACCACACCTCTCAATTCTCTCCCCCACAGCAGGTGTTGACACCCATAAACATGAGTGGCTGGGCTCAGAGGACCACCAGGTAGGCCATGCTAGCTGGTCAGGATTCTAGTGGTTTTGAAACCAGTGTCTGCATCATGCTAAGACTCACACTCAACTATCAATATTACATATTTCCTTTTTGGAGGTTCTCCTTTAACTGACAAACCAGAAAGGGTAGGAACTAGTTGTCAAGCTTTGCCTTTCTTGAGAATTATTCCAGTTGCATATCTATCAACTCCAAGTTGCTAAGGGATGAGAGAGAGAGAGAGAGAGAGAGAGAGAGAGAGAGAGAGAGAGAGAGAGAGAGAATGAGAATGGGAATGCTCCTGGCTTTATATACATGTAGTCACTGGGGTTAGTTAGGTGAGCACAAGATATGAAGTTGGATACCCAAGGTTTGAGATCCAGAAACAAAACTTTTCAATCTTCTATGACATTAGACAGATAACTTAGTTTTCTTGAAGCAGAAGTGTGAGAAATGATACTAACAACTACTTTACTGACTTTACAGGGTTTCTGTAATAATAACATAGAAACTATGTATAAAAATGAGCATTCAGTGTGCTCTAATAATTCTATAAATCAGTAAAATCCTATTAGCTGAGTACATTATTTTCTATATGTATTTGGGAGTCAATAGTATCTGAAAGGACTATTTATTATTTTGGAAGAGTAACTTGATAATGCTACACTATAATGAAATGAAAAGGTTAATGGACTTCTCCTAACAATAGAAATCAAGGCAAGTCTGGATCTGGCCTATTTGAGTAGCAGTTGCAAAACCCCAAGGTACCATAAACTTGCTAATGAATTCACAGACTATTTTATGTGCTCAGGATTGATAACATAAAGCCATATTGGAAAACATATTCAACCAAAGTTACAGAATCACAATGAAATATGACCTTCAACTTTCAAAATCTGAGAAAGGATTCAACATAGAGGACCTTAAGATTGTTGAAACATTTTCAGCAGTTTCAAAAGAATATATTTCTACTAATTAGTTCACTGGCTTGTCTGATGAATTATAAATAGGCACCCATTCATATGTTGTTCCCAATTCTGAAGGACTAGGAGAGTTTGGTGGATTGTCATGGAATCCATGGAGGTACGAGGCCATTTCTATATGTGGTTTCAGGCAGATTGTGTTTCCTGTTCTGGAAATGATACTGTTGTGATAATCTGGTTATCACTTAACAAGAGAGGAGTAAAGAGAAGACTAAATAATATAGGCATGCCATTTATACTGCTTTTCTAGAAAGCTGTAATTTAATATGCTCTAAGACTGTTCTCCGCTGATCAATGGGTGAAGAGACTGGATAAAGGCAGTTTAGATGCATGCCCAGTAAGTTCTGGATGGTATGGGAAGATGATTACCTGTAAGTCACACCTGGGAGCAAGTCAGTGGCCAGAGCAAGCATGGGTCTCTCTCGCATGTTGGGCTTCTGGCTCTCCTGTGGCCCATGACCATGTGGATTCCACACAATGGACCAATGGGCTTCATTTAACCTGATGCTGAACTGGGCCCAGCTCTCAAATGGAACAGGAGCTCTGGCTTTGCTTTTGGCTCTGCTGGACCCCCCAGGGGCATTTTTTGAACTTTTTTCAGGATTGTGTTAAGGGACATGGGACTCTACAACCTGAGAAATGTAATTCCACGCCAAAAAAACCCACAACCCATTCATCCTCTGATATGACTCTTAGAACATTCATTTTGTAAAGATATCATAAACACCCCACTCCTATGAGCCATGGAGAAATTTGATTCTCTAGTAACATAAATATGTCCATATTCTGTGTAACAATTCACTATAAATAGGCAGAAGAGTAATTTTATAATATCAGTTTTAACTTACCTATGAAGTTTTGCTGTCTCTTAAAAATGTATTCTCTACTAACCCCTACATTTTCTTCCTAATGCTCAGATATATATCAAAAGAGATTAAATTAACATTTAAAAGAGATTTGGCCTGAACTCATTTAACTTGCTAAATAATGTATTATGGTCTCTTAGGTTCAAAGATAAAAGCAACTACATGATACTAATATTTCATTAGACAGATTGAAGTTGATCCTAGTTCTAGATAGATGTTATGAGTTTGGGAAAAAATTAATTTTTTTAACTTTAAGATCCTAGTTGTTCCCACATCAACATATGCCAGATTTTATTACACTTCGTAAAGGTTCCCAGGAATATAAGAAGTCTTAGGTTCTGCACGTAAGCTGTTCCTGTAAACACTAACTTGAAGAATGCTCAAAATGTTTTAATCCTATCAAAATTCAGTTTTCTGCAAATATATAATTACACCCTTTTCCCTACATTAGCAACACCATACTATTTCCTTCTAGCCACTTATAATTTGTTCAGATACAGTACAACAAATACCTAATTAACCAATATCTTCAGTTAGTTTTTCCATGTTTAGAAGAAAAAAATAATTTATAAGCAAACAAACTCATTTGAAGGACTCTAAAGATTTCAACTTATGTCCCACAGTCAGTATATATTCATCTCTAACAACTATATTTAGGACCTTTAGTAAGGGAAGATGCACTCATCAATAGCCCCTAGACCTGTAATATCCCATTCTTCAAAGACAGTATTAGGTATAGTATATTGCACTTAGTAATGTAGAATGAAGCATTAATACATTTTAGAAAGATTTGCCACCAAAAATTATGTTATTTTCCCCTTTCAGTCAATCTTGATATAATAAAAAATTCCTACTAATTAGAACACTCAAATGTCTCTGAGTGTTCTGGTTAAATGAATCCTAACGGTATTTCACTGGACTTTAAAACACAAATACTTCTTTTTAATTTCTTTATATTTAAATGCTGCTTTTCCTTAAATGTTACCATAAAGGTCATAGAAGATCAGTTATTTTATTTTATTTTATTTTATTTTTTATTTTATTTTTTTAAAAATATATTTTATTGATTTTGTACAGAGAGGAAGGGAGAGAGATAGAGAGTCAGAAACATCGATGAGAGAGAGTCATCAATCAGCTGCCTCTTGCATACCCCCTACTGGGGATATACCCGCAGCCAAGGTACATGCCCTTGACCGGAATCGAACCTGGGACCTTTCAGTCCCCAAGCCGACGCTCTATCCATTGAGCCAAACCAGTCCTGGCAGAAGATCAGTTATTTTAAAAGCTTACTACCTGTGTTTTGCTTAGTTTATCACAGTAACTTTTCATTATAACACATATACATCTTTTGCAATATAAATCCAATCTATACTTGTATCTCTTTCTACTCTATCTCTATCTCTATCTCTATCTCTATCTCTATCTCTATCTCTATCTCTATCATCTCTCTCTATCTCTATCTCTATCTCTATCTCTATCTCTATCTCTATCTCTATCTCTATCTCTATCTCTATCTATCTCTATACTAGAGGACTGATGCATGAAATTTATGCAGGAATAGACCTTCGCAGCCTGGCTGCCTCAGCTGCCCTTGCAGCCCCACCTCATAGCCCCAGCTTTGTCCAGAAAGTCATCTGGACAATTGTTCCACTGTTCAGATGGTTGATTTATTATACATATTATGCTTTTATTATTATAGATCTACTCCCAATATATTTATCTATATCTATCATGGCTAATTTGTACAACATATAATCTACAATATATGTTTGAAAAGATTTCATTGTAAAGGTATTTTGAGAGACTTTATATTTCAGTAAGAAAAACAACCTACTATTACTTTGTGGAAGTTTCTATATTGAAGCCATCAAGATTTAAAAATTCCAAAAGTATTTTTCCTGCCTGACCCTTCCAATTACTTAAAAAAATAATTCTTCCATTAAGCTTAGAGTTACTCTGACCATTTCTTTAAAAAGTGAAATAAAATCATTTGCATATTTTTATTAATTAAAAAATTGCTTAGTTTCTTAGAGAAGATTTCATTAAAAATAGAAATATATTTCTTGAATTTGGATATTTTAATATCATAATGGTTTAAGTTACAATAATAAAACCAACTATGTCACAGAAAAAAAGGATAGTTTTTCAAGAATTTAACCTGGATTCTTCTATTACAGTATTTACTGTCTATTTAGGTCTTTTTAAATTAATACTAAAAGGAAAAAAAACAAAGAAGACCCAAAAAAATAAAATCAGAAATGAAAGCGAAGGTCGATGTTTAACCACTGAGCCATGCCAGCCTAGGGTGGGGGTAACTAGAGGTTTGGAGGAGGTAGGGGGGAGGGGAGAAAATGGGAGATATCTGTAATACTGTCAACCTTAAAAAATATATCTTTAAAAAAAAGAAATAAAAGTGGAGAAGTAACAATGGAAACCAAAGAAACACAAAGGATAGTCAGAAAATACTACAAACAAATATATGCCAAAACATTGGACAATCTGGACAAAAGGTTAAGTTCCTAAAAACATACAATCTTTCAAAACGGAATCAGGAAGAATCAGAGAATTTGAATAGGTAGATTACAACTAGTGAAATTGAAGTAGTAATAAACTCCCTCCAAAAGCTCTGAATGGGATGGCTTCACAGGTGAATTTTACCAAACATTTAGAGAAGAACTAAAACCTATCTTTCTCAAACTATTCCAAAATATTCAAGAGGCAGGAAGACTCCCAAGCTCATTTTACAGAGCCAGTGTTATCCTAATCCCCAAACTAGATAAAGACACCGAAAAGAAAGGAAATTATATACCAATATCCCTGATAAACATAGATGCTAAAATCCTCAACAAAATATTAGCCAACAGGATCCAGCAATACACTTAAAAGATCATACACCATGACCAAGTGGGATTTATTCTGGGGATTCAAGGTTGTTATAATATTTTTTTCTGACATGTCTCCTTGGGCAAGGGAAACAAAAGACAAAATAAACAAAGGGGATGACATAAAACTAAAAAGTTTGTGCACAACAAAGAAGCCATCAACAAAATGAAAAGACAACTTACTGAATGGGAGAACATATTTGCCAATGATAAGGGGTTAATATCTAAAATTTATAAAGAACTTATTAAAACTCAACGCAAAAAAACCCAAACAATCCAATTAAAAATGGGCAAAGGACTTGAATACACAGTTCTCTAAAAAGGATACACAGATAGTCAATAGTCCTAAGAAGAGATGCTCAATTCCACTAATCATCAGAGACATACAATTTAAAACCATCATGAGATATCACCTCACACCTGTCAGAATGTCTATCATCAATAAATCAACAAGTGTTTGCGAGGATGTGGAGAAAAGGGAACCCTTGTGCACTGTTGGTGGGAATACAAATTGGAAAGCAGTAAGGAGTTACCTCAAAAAATTAAAAATTGCAGTCAAATTCTCTAACTAGCACTGACTAGCAGACAGCAGCTGTGTGTCACTGAAGGATGCCCAGGACCAAACCAGAGGTGGTTGGACCTGCATCGCCACCATTTGTCCACCAACCAGAACTGAAATATCATGGCTTCCATGTACACATTAGGAACTGTTTAACATTGAAATTGGGACTCAGAAGAACTGTTGGCCCAGAAAGGAACTCTCTACAGACTGATTCATTTACCTCTCAGCATAACCATTATGGCCTGTCTCAGTTTCGGTTCTTACAAGATTATTTCTTGGATCATATGATCTCACACATCTAGAGGAAATATTGAACAACATAAACTGATGAACAAAAACAGACCCAGAGAAAGAGAAGCGTCGATCACACTTTCAAACCTCAGAGGGAAGGTAGGGGAGGGTGGGGGTAAGGGAGAGAATCAACCAAAGGACTTGTGTGCATACATATAACCCTAACCAGTGGCCATGGACAACAGGGGGATGGGGGCGTATGTGAGGAGGGGTTTGGGAAGGGAATGGGGGGGGGGGTAAGGACAATTATGTGATACCATAATCAATAAATAAATTAAAAAAATAAAAATTGAACTGCCTAATGACCCAGTGGTCCCACTTTTGGGAATATATTAGAAAAAACCCCAAAACACTGATTTGAAAGAATGTACTAGTATGCATCCATAATGTTCATTGCAGCATTATTTACAATAGCCAAGATTTGGAAGCAGCCCAAGTGCTCAACAGTGGATAAAAAAACAAACAAAACTGGGATATATTTACACAATGGGATACTATTCAGCTGTAAAAAAGAAGAAAATCTTACCTTTTGTGACAGTATGGATGGACCTGGAGAGTATTATGCCGAGTGAAATAAGGCAGTCAGAGAAAGATAAGTACCATCTGATTTCACTTATATGTGGAATCTAGTGAACAAAACAAACTAACAAAAATAGAAAAAGACTCACAGAGAACAGACTGACAGCTTTCTGAGGGGAAGTTGGGTTGTGGGACTGGGTTAAAAACATGAAGGGATTAAGAAAAAAACCAACACTGTTGTCTGTGATAGAAAGAGATAACAGTATGGTGATTACCAGAGGGAAACTGGGGTAAGGGGAGGTAGGAGAGGCTAAATGGGGAACAAATGGTGATGGAAGAAGACTTGACTTGTGGTGGTGAGCACACAGTACAACATGCAGATGATATGTTATAGAACTGTACACGTTAAATCTTTATAATTACAGTAACCAATGGAACCCTGATAAATTCATAAAAAATAAATCTCTTTCTCTCCTCATGAATTCTACCCTAAGAGAGGTTATTGTCTAATATAATGAATAATGTCCTAAGAATATTTTTAAGGGAGGCATGGTAATGAATGTATTCTACGAGGCTGTTTCTTTCTGTGCCTTTCCACATTGGCAAATAGCATCACAATGGAGCATCCTCCAACCTCATCATGCCCATTGAACATGAGCTCAAAGGACTCACAGAATGAAGGCATTTACTTAAGGTCTTGGTCTCTGCACAGGCGGCACTCACACTCTCTGATGCTGGCAACTCACATTGGAACTAAATTCCAAATGCATTCTGTTCCATTATCTGCATGGTAGTCCACCTAAAAATTTTAATAGCTATCCCCTCAATCTTTATGACTGTTCTTCCAATACTTTGAAACCCACTAGGTACCATCATGACCACAAGGAGAATGAAGGGGGACATACAGGTCCCAAGCATCTGAGAGAGATGACTCAGCCAGCATCCTCCCTTGGTGTGCATGGGTAGGGATGGTTACTGTGCCATCTGGAGCATGACAATGAGAACACAGTCCCTGGATCTTCCTGATATAGCTCGCCGTCCATCTGGGCCTCCAGACATCCATTCACATTCCCATTCATGCACGTCCCCTACTACGCCAACTCCTACACCTTCTGGCAGGCAATATCCACACAGCTGGATTGGATTCACAGAATGTTTTTATTTTGGCCTCATTAAACTGTAGCGTTCCTCAAGCAATGTGTAGATACACATTTTTATAATCTAGCCCAGAGATCATGTAACAGGAAGAAGGCATCTCAGAGAAATGCTTCAGGAAGAGGCTAAGGAATGAGGACCAAGAAGAGCACGTGGCTGCTCTTTGTTCTATGGAGCATTCACACAATTCCTCCTCCTCTGCCTTCTACAATATATTAGGTCTAGTAATAATTAATGTCGTTTTCTAATACTTTATAAAATCGAATTTAAACAATACAACAAAATTTAATCAACAATATAGTTGCCGTTGTTTTCTACTACTTGTGCCCAACGCTCAGGAAGCATTTTAATCCCTCTGTTGTAAAATTCTTGTGATTTTGATGCAAAAAATTCGGTCAATGCATTTTTGAGGCATTCTTCATTATTAAATTTTTTTCCAAGAAGACAGTTTTGCAAAGAACGAAACAAATGGTAATCGGAAGGGGCAATAGCAGGAGAATATGCAGGTTGAGGGGGAACTTCCCATTCCAACTGGCGCAGTTTTTCAGCAGTGATTCTTGCAGTATGCGGTCGTGCGTTATCGTGGTGAAGAATTACGCCCTTCCGATTAATCAGCGCGGGTTCTTTTTCTCTTAAAGCTTGGGTTAACCTTTCCAATTGGGCACTCTACACTGCACTTGTAATGGTTTGGTTAGATGGTAAAAGTTCATAATGAAGAATTCCTTTAAAATTCCACCAAACACACAACATCACTTTTTTCACATGCAAGTCAGGTTTTGGCGTGGGCTGCGGAGCCTCATTTTTGTCCAATCATTGAGGCCGCCTTTTCAAATTAACATACAGCACCCATTCTTCATCTCCGGTAACAATTTGCTCTAAAAACAGCAAACGGTTTTGACGAGTGAGGAGCGAACTGCAAATTGTGACTCTTTGATTACAGTTGTTGTCAGTCAACTCATGAGGAACCCATTTTCCAAACTTTTGGACTTTGCCAAGTGCACGCAATTGATTGGAAATTGTTTTTTGTGAACAATTTAAAGTTGTCGCAAGCTCTTGTTGGGTAATTTGAGGATTTTGCACCAAAAGAGCTTGAAGAGCTTCTTGATCAAAATTGGACACACGGCCTCGACCACTTTTGTCATCTAACGAAAAATTTCCCTCGCAAAATTTCTCAAACCAACGCTGGCATTTTCTGGCGCTAACTCATCTTGACCAAGAGCACTACAGATGTTTTTTGCAGCCTCACTTGCTTTTCTTCCTAATTGGAACTCGTAAAGCATGCAGTGCCGAATATGCTCTTCATCCGCCATCTTCTTAGCCCTAGTTTTGCAACAAAAACCAAAACAAACACAAACTTTTTCAAGCAAAACTTGTTAATTGCACTTCACACGTTCTGTAGATACCACGTGTTTAAAGGTTATGTCAATACAAGTCAACGCCAAGGAAGATTTTAAACAAATGTTTAAAAACGACATTAATTATTACTAGACCCGATACAAGTATTTATTGTGTATTCTAAAAATAAAAGTCCTCTCTGGAGCTAGCAAGGCAGATTTGTAAGGGCAGTCATTATGATTTGTTGCCTGTAAAATTATGGGTTAAAGACCACTGTGACATCCAGACAAAAAAATATAGCCAGGAACCGTATCAGGCTGGGGAGATATTGGTAAACAAGACAGACACCTGTGATCCTTACAATTTGGACAGGGTAACTGGTATTGCACGAATACGTTCAAGTGTGATTTAAATGTCATGAAGGAGAAGCAGAGGATACTACGGGAAGAAACAACAGTGGGATTTAAGGCAAATATCTCTTCCTTTATTTAGGTGTGCCAGGAAAATCTCTCCCTCTTTTGATTGTCCAGAGCTGTCTTTAGAATTTGAGAGCTTCCTGCTTTGGTTTCTCATATCATACCTTGGTTTGAAGGACAAAGTATTCACTAAAACTATTAGAAGCTGGTGACCAGCATGCTCTTCAACTAATTTAAAAATCTTCCAAATTCATGTAGAAAAATCAACCTTGCCCTTAATGAAAAATAATTCCACATTCATTTCATAGGAAGTGAATTAGGAAATTTGCTATATTGGTTGTTTGCTTTAAATTCTCTGTGAGTCAGCCTGTTCAAAGACTGTAAGTGAATTCTTGGTTATTCCAACAAAGGGAGGATTGGCATAAATATTTACCCAGTGAGATTGGGCTCAAGCTCCCCAGTAGGGACACCACCCCTGGTAGCAGTGAAATGGCATGCACTAGTTCTCAGAATGCAGCAGCCACATCACCCAGAAGCCTGTTAGAAATACGAATTCTTGGACCCGACTCTCAACCCACTGAATTCAAAATTCTAGGGGTGAGGCCATCAAGGAGTACTTTAACAAGCCCTTTAGGTGATTCAGATGCTAAGGTTTGAAAAACACTGGCCTAGTAATTAAGACGTGAGTTTGAAATCAACCAGATCTGGTTTATTCAACTACTAGCTCTGCCACTTAGTAGACGTGTGACTATAGACAATCTCTTCAATCCTCAGTTTCTCATATTGTACAATGGGCACGATAATAAAGCTTGATGCAAAAATTAAAAGAAGCAATGCTTGCTAAGTCAAGTAAGTTCAGTAAGTATTTAGAAGTGTTGGCTATTAACTTTAATGGAGTGTTAGCCATTTTCATCTATGTGACTGGGTTAATGGGCTTATTAACCTTGTTCACTTGCAGGACAAATGAGGCTGTATTTCTTTCTAATCAGGTGACATCATGTTCAAGTGAGCAGTGACTATTAATAGTTTCAGCAGAAGCCATCAATATATTCAAAAGACACAGAAAAGTCTCCAAACTAAGATATAGAATTAAGAGATACCCTTTCACCACTCCTGGTGAAGACCAGAAGGTTTTCATAAGCTTCATTTTTTTCTGGGGTAGGTCTGACCAGGCTACATCAGGGTGACCTTCGACTTGGGCGCTGAGATAAAGTCTTCTAGTTGCTTTGCCAGCCCAGCCAATTCCTGTCCCTTTGAACTTTTCTCTGAATCTCTCCTAAGGTATGAATTACAGTTCTTTATGAGTATGCCATTATTGTACATTACAATGTTACTTCCTTGAGACAGGGTCCATATCTGAGTCATCTTCATAGCCCCCTCCTACTATCATGGCTAGCTTCTGGGATGGAATCAGTATCATTGAAATGAACAAATGAGTGAATTAATGTCTTTATACATAGATAAGCACTCATGGTAAGAGACAAGAAAGCTGGTTTATCTTCCTCCAAAGTGATATTTGATTCTTATTATCACCTAGGAAAGAAATGAAAGCAAGTGGATTTTGCCTACCAAACCAAATTGGCAACTGCATGTCCTGTTTTCATTAAGAACGGTGTGACTTCAGGCCCGTGACTTCATCTCTCAGGACCATGAAATGATCCCGCCTTCAAAGAGGATGGTGTTTCCCTGCCACCTTGCACATTAAATATATTAAGAGGATTGATACTAAATTAGAAATTTTTTTTTGTATTTTAAGATAAATTGCAGTACACTGTACATAGGAGGTGCTTGATCAATATTTGTTGAATAAATGAATGAAAAAAATGGGCTGTCAAGCACTAAACTTGGCAGAGCAAGAAGAAAGCAATCAAGCAAATATAAGAAGATGACCTTATAGAAAGCGACATCCTGGTTCTTTGTTTGCAAGCTGGAAGGCACTGTGCAGAATCTGAGAGGGGGGAATGGGAAAACCGGCAAAGGAAAGAGTGCACATTAGAAATTAATCTCCTCCCAGGGAGAAGGCTCAAGACCAGAGGAAGAGCCTTGCTTAAAAGTTTTCTTTGGCAGCAATGTGTTTTCGACAATAATCCTGGTTACCTTTTGAACTCCATCTAATGTTATGTTTCTGTTTTAAAATTGAATTTTTTGAATAGGTGTTACATGGCTCAAAAATCCTCTATAATAAAAGGCTAATAAGCAAATCAACCGAACGGTGGAACACCTGGTGCCTATGAAGCGCACTGACACTCAATGCAGGAGCTATACCCTGATGGTCAGGGTGCTCCCACAGGGGGAGTGCTGCTCAGCCAGAAGCCAGGTTCACAGGTGGCGAGAGTAGCGGTGTGGTGGGAGCCTCTCCTGCCTCCGTGGCAGCTCTAAGGATGTCCAACTGCCGGCTTAGGCCCGCTCTCATTTCCCAAGGGCTCCTAGACTAAGAGAGGGTGCAGGCTGGGCTGAGGTACTTCCCTCCACACCCTCACAAGTGCTCGAATTTTGTGCACTGGGCCTCTAGTAAAAAAATAAAAAGATACCCAGTGGAAAGTCTTTTTCATTCTCTTACTCCTGATTTCTCTAATTCACTCATTATAGTGCCCATCTATACTAATAAAGAGAAAGATGCAAATTGACCGTGCTTTCATGATGCTCGCCAGCCAATGAGGAGAGGATATGCAAATTAACCCAACAGAGATGGAGGGTTAATTTGCATAAACAGGCACCGAGTGGCAGGGGGCAGGCATTCCACACCACCCTAGCCGCTCTGGGCCGCTGGGCAGCATAGGAAGGCGGAAAGGCGGCTCCAGGCTGGAGCAAAGGCAGAAAGGTGGCTCGAGGCCACAGCAAAGGTGGTGCCGGCAGCCAGGGGAAGAAAGGCCCATTCTTGCACGAATCTTCATGCATCGGGCATCTAGTTTATGAATAAGCAATGTGATTAGTTGCTTATGTATCCTCTAGAGTTTTGTTATACAGTGGTGCCTCACACAACGAACTTAATTCGTTCCAGGAGCAAGTTTGTTATGCGAAAAGTTCGTTATGTGAAACGCGTTTTCCCATAACAATACATGTTAAAAAAAATAATTCGTTCTGTAGCATAAAATATGCTAAGATGACATAAAAAAAGATAAATTTTTTGTTATTATTTTTATTTAGATACATCTAAAAACATAATTTTTTAAAAAACACACACACATTTTTTAAATTTTAAGACAGACTAAGTAGAGTCTACCGAATCTTGCACATCTTCATCCATTTTCTGCTTTTTGGCCGATGGTTTCATGAAAAACCTGTCCAAAGTCGTTTGTTTTTCTCTTTTCTCCAACATCTGCCAGAAATAACGGACAAGAGTATCGGAGTAAAGATTGTTGATCCTGTTTGCTTCAGCTGAATCCGGATAGTGGGCATTGGTAAACTCCTGAACTGCTTTCCATTTGACCAGGATGTTCTTGATGTCAGCAGTTGGGATTGGTTGATTGTTTGATTGTTGCTCCTCGTTATCAGATGATGCTTCCCTTTGAGCATTGTCCTGTTGCTGGACCAGAAGTGCTTGGAGCTCTTCAGTTGTCAGCTCTTCTTCATGTTCCTCAATAAGCTCCTCTACATCCTCTTCCTCTACCTCTAATTCCAACCTTTGGGCCACTGTGATGATGTCCTTCACCACTTCTGTGTCATCAACTACTGCTTCTTCCTGGGCACAAGCATCTTCCAAGCAGAAATGAGGGTCCTTTGTGACACTTCTTCCCAGGCCTTCTGTATAAGTCGTATTGCCATAAGGACATCAAATTTCTCCTTCCAAAACTTTCGGACAGTCATATTGTCTCCACCAAACTCGCATTCTTCAAACACCTTATTAAAGAGGGCTCTAGTGTAGAGTTTTTTAAAGTTCGCAATAACTTGCTGATCCATTGGCTGAAGAATGGATGTGGTGTTTGGTGGCAAATACTGCACCTTGATAAAAGGATAATTTTCCTGCAATATTTCCTCTAGGTCTTTTGGGTGAGAAGGGGCATTGTCAAGTATCAGAAGGGCTTTGAGCGGCAGTTCTTTTTCCAGCAAGAATTTCTTCACGGCAGGAGCAAAGGTTTCCAGAATCCATTCGTTGAAGATAACTTGGGTCACCCAGGCTTTTTGATTGGACTTCCAATGGACGGGCAGTTTGGACTTAATAACGTTATTTTTCTTGAAAATTCTTGGATTTTCAGAGTGATAAACCAATAGAGGTTTGATCTTGAGGTCTCCGCTGGCATTAGACGAAAACATAAGGGCAAGTCTGTCCTTCATGGCTTTGTGTCCTGGCAATTTCTTCTCCTCTTTTGTAATGAAGGTTCTGCTCGGCATTCTTTTCCAGAAAAGACCCATTTCATCGGCATTGAACACTTGTTGTGGGCAGTATCCTTCATCCTTAATACATTTTTGAAAGTTAATAGAGAACTTTTCTGCTTCTTTCTTGTCAGAACTGCCAGCCTCACCATGCATAGTAATGCTGTGGATTCCACACCTTTTCTTAAATCTAAAAAACCACCCCCTGCTGGCTTTGAATTCTTCTTCATTATCTTGATTGCTGCTACTTCCAGGGACGTTTTTCTTTAGATCGTCATAAATTCTCTCGGCTTTGTGACAGATAATATCTTGGGTTGTTACGTCACCTTTCACCTGCCTGTCCTTAATCCAAATCGCTAATAGCCTCTCCATTTCCTCGTGGATTGAAGACCTATGTTTTTCATGAAATAGTTTTGATACTCCTTTGGCTACTTTGGCTGATTTGATTGCATCCTTATTTGTCAAAATGGTGAAAATGGTGGTCTTGCTGAGGCCAAACTCTTTGACGAGGTCACACTGTTTTACCCCACATTCACTCCTTCTAATTATTTCCTGTTTCATTTCAACAGAAATCACCTTCCTGCTTTTTTTAGAAGCCATGATATAAAAAAAATATTGAGTTTAACTTAAAAGGACGACTGCCGTGATACGTGCGTGATTTAATTCGTAATGAAGAACGATTGCCGCGATACGTGCTTAAGTTAAGCGCAGTGACTAACGACTGCCTGCAGTGCCTGCGCGGAAGGATGCAATACATCGGCAGCGATCGTGGAAGCTCGGGCGAAGCAGTCGTGGAAGCTCGGGCAAAGCGGTCGTGGAAGCTCAGGTGACTTCGTTGTGTGAAACGAAGTTCGTTGTATGAATCATGAAATGAAGTTCGTTGTGTGCAGCGTTCGCTGTGCGAGGCGTTCTTTATGCGAGGCACCACTGTATATATAAATTTATCTTTATTGTTGAAAGTATTACATATGTCCTCCTTTATTCCCATTGAGCCCTTCCACCCCTCTATCCCCAGGCCTTCACCACACTATTGCATTTATGCAAGCAAATACAGATACTGTACATATTTTTTTTTATTTTTCCACCCTTTTAATGACAAGAGATCACATTCTATACCAATTGTTCTGTACTTTGCTTTTACTACTTAATGCATCTTAAAGGTGTGTGTTTTTTTTTTATATCAGTACATTGAGAATTTCTTCATTTTTATTATTTTGCATAATATTCAGTTGTAAGGGCACACCTTAATGTACTTACCTAGTGTTTTATTAATGATTCTTTAGATTATTTTCCTATTTTTTACTATTATAATCATTGCTATAATAAATAGCCTTGAACATTGTGCTACGTATTTTCAAGGAGCAAAATTAACTCATTATCCCTAAATTTAGTAAAATTTTTTTGATTTTAGGGAAGATACAAACGAAAAACTATACCAATATTCTATATATGAATGTTAATGTTTCAACTACTTGATTTTTATTATTCTATATAACATTCTGGCCAAATCTTCTCTTACATAATTATAAAATAATAGTGCATAATATAAGCAGAAAGTTATTAAAGAACATGTCAGCATCATAAAGTTTCTGATAGATTATATTGGAAACTGTTCAAACTCATAGAAACAGAACAGTGGTTGCCAAGGCCTGAGGAGGGAGAAATGGTGAGGTGCTAATCAACAGGAATAAGGTTCTTGTTATGCAAGTTGAATGATTCCAGGGCTCTGCTTTACAACATGGGGCCTATAGTTAACAATCTTGCATGGCACATTTAAATTTGGTTCAGCCCTAGCCAGTTTGGCTCAGTGGATAGAGCATCAGCTTGTGGACTGAAGGGTCCCAGGTTTAATTCCTATCAAGGAAACATGACTGGCTTGTTGGCTTGATCCCCAATAGAGGACATGCAGGAGGCAGCCAATCAATAATTCTCTCTCATCATTGACGTTTCTATCTCTCTCTTCCTTTCCCTTCCTCTCCAAAATTATCTATCTATATCTATCTATCTATCTATCTATCTATCTATCTATCTATCTATCTATCTATCTATCTATCTATATGTATGTTCAGAGGGTAGATCTCATATTGAGTGTGATTACTACAATAAAAATATAAATAAAAGATTGTTTTTCTCTTTGTGATCTCTACTATGTGCCATTTACTCCACATATGGCTTTACTCTTGATTTCAAACCAATTCCCACCCTTCAGATGTTTCTCCAGCCTCCAACATTCTTGTTTCGCTCAGTTGCGTAGGTCCAAAACCCAGCAATTATTTTGAATTCTCTCTTTCTCTCACCTCCAACATTCAACCCACCAACAAGCTTGGCCAACTCTACCTTTAAGATAAATCTTGAATCTGACCCCTGCTGCCATCCCGCCCTCACCTTTCACTGGACTACTGAGCTAGCATCCTCACTGGCTTGATTCTACCTGCCATAGTAATTCCCCTTAACAATCAGAGTGCTCTTTGGAAAAGGACAATCAGGTGTTGCCACAGTCCTGTCTCAACCAACCGTGAACCACTGGCCTCCACTTACCTTTCCAACCTTGAGCTAGAGCCTCTCTTGCCCATTCACTGCGCTCAGCCACACTTGCTGGTCTTAGAACAGAACTAGATTCACTCCCACCCAGGGCTTTGCAGTTGCTATCCCCTTGCCTTCCACCAGGCCCTTGGGGCTCCTTGTTCAGGTCTCAACTCAACTGTCTCTTCCTCAGAGTGGCCCTCTGATCACATTGTCAGAAATAGTGCCTCCTCCAGTCTCTGTCCCTTTATCTTGTGCTTATTCTCTTCCCAGGATCACTAATGATGGGCATTTTTCTAAGTGTTTGTTGCTGTCTCTCCCACAGGATGGAGACTGTTCGAGCAGAGTCAGTGAGTTCATTTGCTGCTGCACCTACAGAACTTAGAATAGTGCTTGGCATATGGTGGGTGTTCGGTAAATATATGTGGAGTAAATAGATGGACTATAAAATAAAATTTTGTTTAACTGTGCACACTTTTTGGATAGTTTTGGAAATGGGATAATATTGAAAAGGAGGCTTCAACTCATAGGCTTCAACTCATATCATCCAAAAACAGTTTTTATAATATTTGTGTAATGTCCCATTTTGGTATGTGTCATAAGAAAGCTGTGGTATGGAAGTTATTGGATCTGGGTTTTAGTTTTATATCTATAGCTTGAGGCATTTTGGGCAAACTGCTTACATTATCTGTAGTTCTGATTTCTCATTTGTAAAATAGGGGTTTGATTATATGAACTTAAGTTACATTTCATTGTCCATTAGTTCAACAAGTCCGTATTCAACACGTTCTGTGTCCCAGGAACTGTGCCAGGCACTTGAGATCCTTGGTGAACATGACTAATGACAGCACTCAATTCGAAGAGTTCACAGCTTAGTGAGGAGCCACTGTTTTCTCACCGGTGATTACTGTGAGAAGGAGAGGGTCACGATACAATGACAGCAAGGAACAGGGGCCCTGACCAAGTGTCGGATGTCAGGATAGACAGAGATGTGTTACTGAGAGCTGATGGGCGGTTCTAGTTAATCAGGAACAGCGGAGTTGGGAGCTTTCCGGGCAGAGGAGACAGCTGTGCCAGCGCAGGGAGGGTGGCATGTGGAAGGGAAAGTGGGCCATTTTGCTGCCCAGAGTGACGGGGAGAGGTAGTAGGCAAGGGCTAGCCTGTTTCTCAAAGAGAGCTGTGCAGACCTGTGAACTGTCTGCTAACATTGGGTGATTTAACTATAGACAGGAAAAGGATGTGCTGAGGCATTTTTATAGAAATTTCACAAAATAACTTTGTTCATTGCATCTAATAAAAACGAGTTGGGCTTGCCTTTGGTATGACCTTTTGTTTCCATTGTACTTATCTGAATAATTCATCTTTGTTGTATTTATTAAAGCACCAATCCTCGACCGGTTGGACATTAAAAACAAAACAAAACAGTACTGGCCCTTCAGCAAAGCCAGTTTGTGCAGCTCTGATCTGGACCTCGTGAGCCGAGTGAAAGACTTTGGTCTTTGTCTTACGAGAAACTGGTGTAAAGTGTAGGAAATGTTCATACACTTACACCCAAAGTGTAGCATACTAATTAACATGCATATAAATAACAGTTTAGTGGGAGGTGAAACAGTGCAGCCAGCAATTTCCTTTGCTTCAATAACAGCTGGATAAAACCAACTGACATGCATGGATAAGGAAATTACTAGACTGTGAGCTTTGGGGTGAGACTTATTGTTCCCCTGTCTCCAGAACCAACTCAGTTACAGAGAGAGGTTCAATAATATTTGCTGAGTTAAATTACAGCTATAATTCAAAATAGTCATTCTCAATTTGCAGCCGGGGACCCAACTGGGAGCACCCACCCCACTCCCTTTTGGACCCTAGTTTGTTCAAGACTAGCTGTTCCAGAAGAGAAAAGGGCCGGTCTGCCTGCAAGTGGGCCTGAGGCCGGGCTAGGGCCTCACAGGACACACACCTTCCCTATCCCAACCTTCAGAAACAGTGGGAAGAGTCGCCTTTAAGATAAGCAACAAATGGTGGGTGGCATTGAGATAGTTGTGTATATGAGTTATAATCTTGACTTTTCAACTGATTCTGGGGTTGAATTTTAAGCATTTTCCAAAAGCAACCATTGTTTACCACCAGCAGCACACAGTTCTTTCTGTATTAGATATAAAGTTCAGTGATTCTTACAAAAAACCCAGCGGTCCCTTTTGATGCTACAGAGAAGAGCTGGGCAAAGGACCAAAGTTAGCTAATACTCATTCAGTTTTATCACATGGAGAATGAAACCACAAGAGCAGAAACTCCCACTTTAACTGAAGGTAATTAAATGCAAACTCACTCCTGCAAAATCACCCAAGATCCAGGCTCACCGTCCCTGTATTCTATCACCCTTCACTTCATCCTCGACACCTCATGACTGAAACCTGTAAGCAGCTGTCCCATATTAGTGGGAGTGATTGAGAGTCCAGCTGTATTTCCATCCTTTCCTGACGGTTAAGTTATACCCCAAAGGGAAATATGTCATGCGAGGAGGGCTCACATGAGAATAACGTGTCCCACTGAGTCTTAATAGGCTGATAAGGAGAAAAGCAGTGGCAACGATTAATAGAAACAAGGGATGATCCTAGTGACATGCTTAAAAATCCTAAATTCTTTTTAAATAGCTCTAGCTAGCCTCCCAGACACAATTAAAATCAGGTTGCTCCCCTAGCCAACAGCAGGGGGCAGCAGCTGAGAGTCAGCTCTGGCTCTGGGACAGTTGTTCCAAGGATGGAAAATTTGCAGTGGAAAAACCCTCAAAGTGCTTAAATCTAAATATGGAAAACCCACAATTTGGTTCCTCATTTTAAATAAAGATCAGAGCTAAGAATAAGGGATTTTGCATTCATTTTTAGTCCATATTCTCGTTTGTATTAAGTTGAACCTCATGAAATTGGCATTTTTTGTGTGAGTCAAAAGCTATTAAATATTGGCAATTTCAAAGGGCTGAACCTAGTATTTTGGAGCATAATGTCTATACAGACATACTTTTCAAATATATGTGAAGGACAGGTACATGACTGCACATAGCAACAGCCCTCTGTTCAGAGAGGTGATAACTAGTCCTCATGGACAAGGCAGCCAGTTCCTGTCTAATCTCCTGCCTCTTCTTGTTCCCCACAACTACAATCATGAGTTCCCCAACCTCCATCCATGGTGTCTGTTCCTGAACCAATCGCATCTTCAGCTTCCGTTACCACTTTGTTACTGTCCACTTTGTTACTCTATCCCAGTCCCCGGTGAATACTGCTCACCCTGCGTCCCTGTCACTCTCACTGATCAATCAGATCAGGGTACAATCATGGCTAAGTCACAGGCACCACAGCACTCCTCTTCCTTTCAGAGCCAGCATTTGAAAAGCAAAGTTCCTATGCCCTCGTTGCTGAACCTGGAGTGAGTTCTTGGTCTGCAGTTCTCAAACTGTGGTCCAAGGCTTGGAACAGAAGCATCAGCATCATGGGGGAACTGTTTAAAAAGCAGATGCTTGGCCTTAAACCTACTGAACAAGATATTCTGGGGTCTGGTGGGCGGGGGGGGGGGGTGTCTAGTAATCTGAGTTATAACAAGCCTCTTGGGTGACGTGGATGCATGCAAAAGTTTGAGAAACACTGGACTAGGTCATAAAACCAAGTTTCTCCTTTGATCTTCGTTTTCTGTTATCAATGGCCTTTTGCAATCTTATTCTTTTAGATAGTTTATAATTGTCTGCTTAAGTTCAGCTGAACCCCAGGCTGGAGCTGGGCCTCTGTTATGCCTGGAATGACTTTCTTGTTGCCAAATGCCACACTACTGGGTTGCTGATGTTACCCATGCTGGGTTCTACAATGTTAGCCTTTGCCGCTGGTTGGATCCCAGGAAGCTACCCATTAGTATTAACTGCAACTGGAGTTTGTGGTGCCCATGGGCTTGGGGCTTTGCCTGCCTACATGAATCTCCAGAGCCTTGTCCCACCTTAGTGGGCATTTGGTCCTTCTCTAACTTATTAGAACCACACAACCATCTTTGAATTTGAAATATGGTACATGCTACCCAGGTTGTTTAAAATTATAGATAAGCACTTAAAATAAGAGAAAATATTATTACTTTTCATTCAAAGTGCAAAATGTATCTCTAAAAAGGGGCCTAAATAGTTCCTTTCTTCCCCCAAAAGACATTTTATGCTTGCTAAAAATCTTTCACCATTTTTTATCTCTATAGTGAAATGGAGGAAAAGGGAAATGCCACCTCATAAAAATAGGAATTTTGAGAAAGAAATGATATTACGTAAGCACAACCTCAGATTTTCTTTTAGACAATATCTGCTTGCCTATTTATCCCTTTCCCCACTAAACTAAGCTACTTGAGGAAGAAAATTTTTGTCTTATTTATTCTTGTAGCTCCAGCACTACTTTGTACTATGGTAGATGCTCAATGAATGTTAGAGAAATAAATGTAAACACACACATATACGCAGTCACATGCAAAAGTAAAAAAAAAAAATGCATTTCTCTTGATTATCCAGATTATTAAATGTTACCAAAATAAAAATGGATTTTTATATTTGACCAAGATTTAAGCTTATTATCTGTTGTCATGTTTAAGATGAGGAGCTTACTTGAATTAGTGCCAGGGTTGGGTATCCATACATAATAGCCTTAGTGGCCTTTACGGTGGAACGACCAGAATGACTGGTCACTATGATGTGCAGACCACCAGGGGACTCAACACAGGAGCTGCCCCCTGGTGGTCAGTGCATTCCCACAAGGGGAGTACCACTCAGCCAGAAGCAGGGCTCATAGCTGGCAAGCGTGGCTGCAATGGCAGGAGTCTTTCCTGCCTCTGAAACAGCTCTAATGAGCAGCGAGCAGGAGGGCTCTGAGACTGCAAGAGGACATACGCCAGGCTGAGGGATCCCCCTCCAGTGCACGAATTTTGTGCACCGGGCTTCTAGTCTGTCAATAAAATGCTTGGCACATCATCATCACAATGTGAGGCTATGAAGACCTCAGAGAACATCTGGTTAACCCCTTCCATGTTTTGGAGGAGGGACTGAGACCTTTAGAGTTGAAGGCATTTTTTAAAAATATATTTTATTGATTTTGTACAGAGAGGAAGGGAGAGAGATAGAGAGCTAGAAACATCGATGAGAGAGAGTCATCGATCAGCTGCCTCTTGCACACTCCCTACTGGGGATATGCCCACAACCAAGGTACATGCCCTTGACCGGAATCGAACCCGGGACCTTTCAGTCCCCAAGCCAACACTCTATCCATTGAGCCAAACCAGTCTCGGCTGTAGGCAGTGTTATAAGGTCACCAAGTTGGTTGGTGGCAAACCTAGAACAGGCTTCCTGATGATTGACTTTTCTCAGTCTGCTGTGAAAATCATGTTTGGCAGTTATTTGTGATAGAACTAAATTGGAAAAGATAACTTTTCCCCAATTACTTTTTTTTTTTTCAAGATTATAAATATCTTTTAAAAATGACAAGATGCCTGGAGCCGTATGCTCTGATGTATTTAAATTATTCGTATCGGTTACTTGGAAGAGAAATTTGTTACATGTAGTCTCCTAAGGAGGTTCAAAGGAGTGTTGTTTCCAATGAATGAAAAATTCCTTTAGCACAGCAGGAATTTTGAACTCAGATGCTAACCAGAGGGGTCCTGAGATATTCAGTTAGGTTCACGTGTATCCTAAATTCAGTTTTCTTTAATGACACTTACAAAGAAAAACATTGAGATGTTGATTTTAAGTGTCAGATTGGCAAAGACTAAAAACAGTGATGCTGTCTTGGCTATAATACAGAGAAATAAGGACTTTCACACAGTGAATGGGAGGGAGGCTAATAGACTCTTTGGAAGCATAGTTTATTGATTAAATCAAACCTTTAAATGCACATAACCTCCTATCACCAATTTTGTTTCTAGCTCTTATGGTAATGATATCATCAGAAAAGTGCAAAGTTGTCCAGGTGCAAGGATGTTTAACTCAATATTATTTGGATTTATGAAAAAGTAGGAGAAAAAAACCCACCAAAGTCTACGAATTGGAGATTAGTTATATACATTATGATAATTCATAAGACAAAATTCTACATAGTTATTAAAATATAAAACATACTTATAGTTACTGAGATAGATCTTTAGGACAGAGGGAGGGAGGAAATAGCAGTAGGGTTTAAAATATCAAGTACAGTATGATCATAATTTATGAAAAATTGTGTGTGGTTATAGGGAAGTATACATGCGAATAACCTTCAAAATGTTGAAAGCAATTATTTCAGGATGACGAATTTGAGCTTCTTTTGCTGTTTGTGTTTGCTTGAATTTTATACATGAACAGGCATAAGCTTTATAATTGGGAAGAAGAAAGCACTAAAAGATCTAACTTCATATTATAAACAATATGGTGCTGAGTACGCTTTGGTATTGTCAATCTCTGCTTTAGGCTATTCTGAGGAAGGAACGCTAGGCAAACACCTGTAAGAGATTTCGAAGTCACAACCGATACAGTTTGACTCGATTATTATTCCAAATTGGAAAATAAAGGTTAATTTCCACTCCATTTATGGCCTTAACTTTTTGAAAGGACAGTTTTGATGAAATAATTCACGACCCCAGACTTTTCTCCACATACATCTTGTGTTGCTTCCAGCAGTGACAGCTGTTCCTGGAGCACATGTCTTCTTCCTGCTCATGTCCCCAGTGACTCTCACTACCGGGAAATCTACAGCCAGTCATGGACATGATACTGGCCGCCCGCTGCTGCATCTCTGCTACGGGCACAGGTGCCTTCCACACATGAGCTGTCGCTCACTGTCCCAGCAAGGCTGCTAACGTTGGCACTTGGGGAGCATGTCCTTGATTAAGTGACTGGAGGCAGTGGCATGAGGAATAATTCCCTCTTTTGAGAAAACTCATTCCAAAACCTGTGAACTATCTATTACTAAATGGTAAGCACTCCAAAATGAATTTTCAACTGAAGTTGGAAAATAGTCTGAAATTTGGAAACATTGGTAAAAGATAGTTCTAGTTAATTATGCTGAAGTCTTTATTTTTCCTCTTCCTGGTCCAAGGCATAGCAAGGAGGCCCATGTGACTGAGGGGTAGAGTGGCAGTGCTTAAGAACATTTTTTGAATGTCATTCCACTTTATTTATTTTTATAGAGAGGAAGGGAGAGGGATAGAGAGTTAAAAACATAGATGAGAGAGAAATATCGACCAGCTGCCTCCTGCACACACCCCCACCGGGGATGTGCCTGCAACCAATGTACATGCCCTTTACCGGAATCAAATCTGGGACCTTTCAGTCCACAGACTGACGCTCTATCCACTGAGCCAAACCAGTTTTGGCCTTTCCACTTTATATTAAACTTTTGTGAGCCCATGAAGGTTGGCAGGTCTAACGAGCTTCCATGGACAACCTGGAGTAGCATTACGTTAGGTTGCAGTCTGTTCCCTGTATTTTCTGACAGGTGAGAGTTTGAGTTGGAGCTGTTCTGACATGCTTGATGCAAGAAGAGCACTTCACTGCCTGGGAAGGTGGTCCCCACACTAGAAAGAACCCAATGGGACAGAAAAAGGGAAGAAATGTCCTCCCAGACCAGTCTGGCATATCTGCAAAGGCAGCCTGGCAATTGATGAGTATAGCAGATGCCCTGGGCAGCTTGCTTTCACATCATGTCTGCACCAACCCTGTCCAGATTAAGCACGTTGGCATACAATTCAGGCTTATGAATAGCTGCTACTCTGGAAGTTGTCCTATCTGTATTTGCATAAAGTAAAATTTGCATTTACATATAGCACATTTTTGTGGAGGCAGATATGGCAGGATATATGTACATAGGAAAGATTGGAAAAGATGTGTGTACTGAACCAGGAATTAAAATAAACATTTGTTGGGTAAACTGGGCTATTTTAAGGGAGAAGGAAGGACAGCGAGACTTGCTATTTATGAAGCTTCTGTTATCTACCATGCACTGTTAAGAAACTTCACACAAATTGTCTCAAGTAATCTTTAACACAAATGAACAGTAAGATGATCCTATTTGGTGAATGAGGTCTCTGAGTCTCAGAGGTTAAATGACTTGCCCAGTAAAATTTCTGAATTTCAGATCTGGAATTTGATTTCAGTTACATTTGATTTCAAGGTCTGTATTCTCTCCGCTCTGTTCTCATTGACACCACATGGAGCAAATAAATTATTTAACCAAAAAAATATGATTATGAATCTAATATCGATTTGCATTTCATCTGGCTTTTTGCTGAGTACACAAAAGGACTCAATACTAACACTCTAATTGTTTGGAAACTACTATATCTGAAATATTGATTGTCTAATGTAGCAGCATTGGATTCAATTAATGCACTTTTTAAAAACACTGTGTTTTTTTGTTTTTTGTTTTTTGTTTTTTTGTTTTTGTTTTTGTAGTTCAGTCTCTTGAACTAAAGAGTGATTGTGTTTTTGTTCCTCCCCATTACAAATGGCCAGATGTCAATCATAAAGCATTTTGGTTCGCAAAGGAACAGGTTTCAGCAGAAGCAATCTAACTATGAATCAAACCCAGAAAAGAAACCATGCTAAGAAAAGTCCTGTATGGTTTTGATCTTATATCAGAATTCCCTTTTTAAAAGGGTTGAGTATATGGAGGCAGGGGAGCTGAGGGAGCCACTGAGGTGAGAGGATTTACATTAGTTCTAACTTATAAGATGAAATATACTACTGTAGCCACTACATGTTTATTGTGCCTCTAATATATACAAAGTGTTAGAAGAAACACAATAAGATGGGAAATGATAATGTATAATGTTATGTAAAAGAAGCAGAACCAAAGTGTATTTGCAGTGTGATTTCAATGAAGAAAAACCATACAGGCATAGGAAAAAAAGTTTTGAAGGACTCACACAATGAAATAGTAGCAATTCTATCTTTGGGGTACACTTTCAGGCCATTTTTTGCTTTTTTAAAACCTGTATGAATGCTGTTGTTTATTTTCTACCATGAGCATATATTACTTTAATTAGAGGAAAATTCATCTTTTAAAGAAATTTAATCTACTAATTCTTTTGCTATTAAGGTTTAAAGCAGGCACAGTAGAAGTTATTTTGAAAGTTATCATGGTAGCCCACCTTCTACTGTGTGTGTGTGTGTGTGTGTGTGTGTGTGTGTGTGTGTGTGTAAGAGTGAGGAGAATACGGTCCGAGGGTGGAAGGGTTGGGACAAATAGTTCCTGATGGTTGGTATTTTTTCTCCTGCTATTATTCAGGGTTCTGGAACCACGTTGGCAAAGTACTTTACCATCTTTCAGGATAAAAGATGCTAATACATTTCAGATGGGATTCATCTCATTTGAGTGTGTAGAGGAGGAAGGAGAGAAAGAAGTTTTTGTCTGTGTAAGAGATAACCTAACTTTGAGTTTCTGAAGGACAAAGTGAGTTAATAAAACAGCACGTGGCATTAGAAAGTGTGAGTTATTACTATTGAATTAGAAGGAGCTTCTTTTATTTTCTAATTTAAGCTTTGGAGTTAACTATCTCCCCCCCCCCCCCTTTTTTTTTGGTTCCTTCTATGTAACCCAATTTTGCTCTATTAACTTTCAGGAAAACCTCCAATTTGCAAAGGTAGCTTGTCTCTCAAGGAATGAGGCCTTTGTAGGAGGCTGACCACAGTTATGTATGGGCGTCCTTGACAGGAGAAGGGACCGGGTGTCCTGTGCTTTTCCAAAAATCTAGTCACCAAGGAGAAGGACCAGGATGAGCAGGGATGTATAAACTTCTTGACCGATCAGCCTTTCTCTCTTGTGCTCTCTCTGAGATTGCCTTGGCAGGCTTAATCCTTGCTTTGTGGCTCTGAGTGCTGTCTTCCCTACTGAGATGTATGCTGGATTGGGCTTTCTGAGAATAAAAGTAAGTGGAACACACTTGACAGTTTCCATGACTGCACCAGTTTCCCTAGTTACTCAGCCATGCTCCAGGTGTGTAAAGCTATCACTGCATCTGTGGACTGAGTGTGGCTGGTGCAGTGTTGTGTACTAAAATGGCATCAATAGATATCAATGGATATTACAGTCATTCAATCAGCCTGCGCATGTTTGTTGTGCCTCTTATATATACAAGGTGCTAGAAAAAAATAGAAAAAAAAATATAAAAATAGATCTTATTTTCAAGGAACTTCAAGCGGTCTTGTGTGATAGTATTTACCATTTGCAAGAGTAGAAAGTTCATATTGTTTTATATTTAGGGGATTACTAATGCAGTTCAAATACAGTGTGGGGTCTAATTAATAGCAATGTACCAAAGAACCAATGCTGGTTCATTAGTTGTGACAAATGTACCATAGTAATGTAACAATAGGGGAAACTGAAGGCAGACTCTATGGGGACTCGGTATTATCTTTGTATTTTTCTGTAAATCTGAAACTACTTGAAGAGCAAATCCTTATTTAAAAAAAATCAAATAACATTTGTTAAGCACTCAATTGTTTTGCCTGTAAGTATATTTACAATCTCTCAACCCTGGCTTCTTTCCATGTAACCATCATTTAACGAACAGCTTAATTTGATTTTCTCCAAGGAAGCCCAACATGCTCACCAATTTCAGCTGCAAGCTCCAGCTGCACAGAATCTAGGCATTGGGGTTGCCCTTGCAGTTAGTATAAGATGTACATAAACAGATGAGGTAGAAATCAGACTAACTCTGAAATCTTAGGGTGCTGGTATTATTTCTCAGGACCACCCAACATTCACCAAGCTTTGTGCATTTGGATCAGGAAGGAGGCAGGATGGTAAGGTTTGTCTTACGTGAAATGACCATGCTGTCTCTTTCTGAGCTTCCGTTTCTTCTGAAAAGTAGGAAGTTATCTTAGCTTTGCTTAGTTCTTTTTAACTATACCCAAGGTAGAGCAGCAGTACCAGCAGCACCACCATTACCACCTCTTCTACCACCTCCACCAACTCCACTTCCATCTCCATTTCTACCACCTCCACAACCTCTATCATCTTCACCACCTTCACCACTTCTAATACTTCTGACACCACAATCACCTCCACCTCTGATACCTCTACCTCTATCACCTCCAACTTTGCCTCCTTCACCTATGCTTCCATACCCATCTCTACCACCTCTAATAATTCTATCCCTCTATCACCTCCATCTTTACCTTCTCCACTTCTACCACCTCCGCCACTCCCTCTCCTATCTCCTTCAGTAATTCTACCACCACCACCACCACCACCACTGCCTCTTATATCTCTACCAACTCCAACATCACTTCCACCACCACCATTTCTGCTGCTGTTACCATCCTCACCACCACCACCACCACCACATAATTATGGTCTCAGAAGACTTAGTAAACATCATAAATATTGACGTGAAGAGGTAAATACCTTTAAGATGAACTCTGCAGAGGTGAACATACAAATGGGGTGAACCCTCTCAAGTAAAGCTCCATAGAGATGAAACTTCTCATGACATCCAGGAAATCCCTCCTTTCACTTATTAAAATGTGGGCTAGCTGACCACCGTTTTTTTGCCATTAAGTTTAGTGGAGATGCCAGAGAAGGCAACTTGTCCATTCCTAACTTGAATGGATGGGAGGTTAGAAGATATTTACTCTGTTAATCTTTTCATAATTGTGCACATGTACCAAAAGCCTTCAAATTCGGTTATTCTGGAGATTCAGCAGGGATCTAGTATAATCACATAAGCAGGATGGAATCAAACCTTGAAACCATCATTTAAACCTTTGATGGGTAAGGGAAATAGCATGTTTAATAAAACTGTTTATGTCCATTGGGCTCAGTATTAAAAGGTTCATTAGCATAGCCCCATAAAATAGGAGTTTACAGGAACATACCACAGAGCAACCCAATGAAAAGGTGAATGCCTCAAAAGGTAGAAAGGAGACTTCAAGAGAAACATGCCTCAAGGAGGGGTGCAGGTGTAGGCTAAATGCTTAAATTCTTTTCTTAGAGGGTTTCGAATTTACAGGAGACATCATTCCATCTCAGAAATGGATTTACAGGGTGTGCTGCATCCTGTAAATGCCCTGGGACCTGCAACTGACTGCTGCTTGTGCAGGTTGAGGCCAGGCTGGCCTTTCTCAAGTGATCAGATCCCAGTCTTAATGTCATTTCTGTAGTTCAATCCACAACCATCCATTGCATTAGAGGCCAAGTTCTGGTGCAGCAATTCTCAGAAGTGTTTCAGTCACAGGGATCATAAGAGATAAGCCCCAACTGGATGTCTGGCCTACTGAATGTGGGTTGGGGCCCAGAATGCTTTGTGCTATTGGAACTTTGCCCCACAACCTGGTGTCATTTGAATTCCTATGGGAAATTTAAAGCACCGAAGAATTACACATCGATTTCCTTGTCCTGAAAATGGCCTTCTTTTTATGAAGGTGGAAGGTCTAGGACAATAATTTTTGGCTGAGTAGGCATCCTTTGAAATGAAGATACTTTAAAAAGAAATCTAAGAGTGATCAGCCCTGAAAAACAAGATTAACACCTCTCACTAGAAAGTGAAGTGAAGCAAAGGCTTCTTGAAGTTTTAGTCAAGTGGTTCTCAAAGAGTGGTCCCTAGGCCAGAAGCACCGGCATCACCCAAGAACTGGTTAGAAATGCGAAATCTCTACTGAAGCAATAACTCTAGAGTCTAGTAATCTGTGTTGATGGTCATCCTTGAAGCCTTAAACTAAAGCAAGATATTCTGGAGGGTTCAAAAGAGAGTAAATAAAATATTTAGATCTTAGGGAATTAAAGCTTCAAAGAAGTCTGAAGAAAGGGGCGGCTGGGGCTGAGGTTTGAATGCATGTGCCTTTCTGTGTTGATCACAGACACGTAGGCTTTTAGGTCTGGAGGAGACCTTAGATCATACAGCTCCATTAGGCCCCTCACTTATACAAATGCAGAGAGTTCCAATGAGCTGAAAATTCACATTCCTAAACGTTTCCCATTGCCCAGAGCTGAGTATCCCACTACCACACTCATGAGTCATGAAGAGGCTACACAGCTGGGCCACAAGCTGCCATTGGTCCCCTCTGTGTGACTAGGCAAGTCCAGGGTGGTTAAGCCTCCTTGGAGAGTGGCCTAAGAATGGTAGGATCTGATGGTACAAAGCTGAAAAAATGTGGGAAGCACTCAGAGAAAGAATGAGTTCATGCCATTTATTGCCAACTTACTGTCCTATGAAATGAGGGTGGATAAAATAAATAAATGAGAGTGGTATGATCATAGGCAAACACAGGCATACCTCCTTTTATTGTGCTTTGCTTTATTGTACCTGACAGATATTGTGTGTGTGTGTGTCTGTGTGTAAATATATATATATATATATATTTACAAATTGAAAGTAAGACTCTCCACAGTTAAAGGATTACCACTTGCCTATTGTGACTCTTTATTGTGATGGCCTGGAGCCAACCTACAATATCTCCAAGGTTTGCCTGTAATTCCCCATCAGCACACCCTAGAGATGCTTGGTATTGGGACTCCTCAGCATTACATAAAGTGCAGAATTTCAATTTTATTCCCCAGGATTCCCAGGTGGCAGATAGAGCACATGCTGTTTCTTGCTGGGTACCACTCAGAGCATGAGACCTGATCACGATCCAGGGGCTGTGCACAGAAGGAACAGTCATGTCCAAAGAGCGTGGGCTTTGGGCATGGACAAGCGGTGATGGATGAGAATAAGAATAGAGGAGAGGGATGGGCAAGGAGGGAGAGAGGGGGAGAGAGAGGATGGGGGTGTTTGATTTTAGTAGTTCCTGTGAGTGGGAAACTTTAATGAGAGGGAAAGGGAGTCACTGGAGGCTTTAGAGAGGCTTCCTATGTGGAGTGCTATGGGACTTCCTTAGTCACATTGTCAGGAAACTTCATTAAAGATCTTCCATGTTCTGCAAAGTTATGCCACCTGGCCACTGTTTCTCTGAAATGACAGCCCACAGATTGGACTGGAGTTACACTAAAGTAAGATAAACTTTACATATATTCCTTTCCCTCTAAAAGAACAACAGCAAACTTATGCTATATTTTCTTCTGCCTGTATATTTTTAAGCAAGATATAATGCCTTGAGAACAACATGATTCAATCCTCAGAGATCCAATTTAGAGAAATTTCCTGGTCATTCATTGAGGATTAAATTAATGAATAAATTTATACAGTAGTGTGAGCTCGTTATTTTAGTCCAAATAATGATCTTCCATCACCCAAGAGAAATAGTGACCTACTACTGTATTTAGAGATTTTCCAATGTAAAAGTAGAAGGGAAAGGGTACTAACAACCTTCTTTCTTCCCCCAAATAATTTAATGAGCACTTACGATGTGCCAGAAACCATGAGGGCAGGAAAGATGAATAAGATATAATAGATGATCCTATTAGGGAGACTGAGGTATAAAAGTAGTGACAGACACCGTGAATAAAACACAGTGTGAGAAATGGCATCTGATAGAAGTATGCATAAGGTGGGACACAGGATTAGAAGTGCTATTTATTTATTACTTATTGTATGTCAAGTATTATTTTAAACATTAAAAAAATTTACACAGACAACAGTATAGTGGTTACTAGAGAGAAAGGAGGATGGGAGAAGTTGAACAGGGTAAAAGGGTAAAATACATGGTGACGAAAGGAGACTAAACTTTGGTGATGAGCATACAAAGCAATATTCAGATGATGTGTTATAACATTGTACACTTGGAAGTTATATAATCTTATTGACAAAGGTCACCCCAATAAAATTAATAAAATTTTATTTAGTCTTAGCTGGGTTGGCTCAGTAGATAGAGCATCAGACTGCGGACTGAAGTGTCCCAGTCTGGCCAAGGGCACATGCCTAGATTGTGGGTTCAATCCAGTAGGGGCAGGCAGGAGGTAGCAGATCAATGATTCTCTCTCATCATTGATGTTTCTATCTCTTTCTCTTCCCTTTCTCTCTGACAGCAATAAAGAAATTAAATAAATAACTAAATAAAGTTTTATTTAGTTATTTATTTTATTGTGCTAAAATATATATATAACAGCAAACATCATTTTAGCCATTGTTCAGTGTGTAGTTAGCTCAGTGGCATTAGTTTATTCACATTTCTGTGCCTCCATTACCACTGTCCATCTCTACCTACAGCTTTTCCATCTTTTCAAACTGGAGCCCTGTACCCATTAAACACTAACACCCGTTCCCCTTCTGGACTTCAGGATTTTAAAAAAATATACTTTTATTGATTTCAGAGAGGAAAGGAAAGGGAGAGAAAGATAGAAACATCAATGATGACAGAGAATCATTAATTGGCTGCCTCTTGCATGCCCCACACTGGGGATGGAGCTTGCAACCCAGGAAGGTGCCCCAATTTGAAATCAAACCATGACCTCCTGGTTCCTAGGTCAATGCTCAACCACTGAGCCATGCTAGCAGGGTGAACTTCAGATTAAAAAAATAAAAAAAAAAAAAATATATATATATATATATATATATATATATATATATATATATATATATATATATATTTGTTCTAATCTATTTCAAAGTGAGGAAGGGAGAAGGAGAGAGGGATAGAAACATCAGTGATGAGAGAGAATCATCTATCAGGTGCCTCCTGTACACCCCCTTCTGGGGATTGAGCCCACAACCCAGGCATGTGCCCTGACAGGAAATCAAACCTTGACCTCCTGGTTCATAGGTCAATGTTCAACCACTGCACCACTCTGGCTGGGATAAACTTCAGTTTTCTCATCTATAAAATGGGAATAATAATAATACTGGCATTCAAAGTTGTGTTACAAAATATATCCAGAAATAAGGAAGCATGGAACAGACTAATAAATCTCAGAGGGAAAGGAGTAGGAAGAGATTAACCAAAGAACTTATATGCATACTAGAGGCCCAGTGCACAAAATTCATGGCGGGGGGGGGGTGGGGGGGTGGACCACGATGTCCTTCAGCCCAGCCTGCACTCTCTCCAATCAAACATCCCTCTCACAATCCAGGACTGTTGGCTCCCAACTGTTAGCCTGCCTGCCTTCCTGATTGCTGCTAACCACTCTGCCTGCCAGCCTAATCATCCCCTAACCACTTCCCTGCTAGCCTGATTGATGCCTAACTGCTTCCCTGCCAGCCTGATTGCCCTTAATTGTCCTCCCCTGCAGGCCTGGTCACCCCAACTATCCTCCCTTAAAGGCCTGGTCCCTCCCAACTGCCCTTCCCTGCTGGCCTGATTGCCCAACACTGCCTCCTCCCCCCTCTACAGGCCTGGTCTCTCCCAACTGTCCACCATCTTGTGGTGACCATCTTGTGTCCACATGGGGGCAAGATCTTTGATCACATGGGAGCAGCCATCTTGTGTGTTGGAGTGATGTTCAATCTGCATATTACTCTTTTATTATATCATTAGATAGGATAGAGGCCTGATGCATGGGTGGGGGCCAGCTGGTTTGCTCTGAAGGGTGTCCAAGATCAGGGTGGGGGGTTCCCTTTGGGCATGGGGAGACCTGGGAGAGGGGTCTGTGGTGGTTTGCAGGTTTGCCATGGCCCCTGGTGATCCAAGCTGAGGCCCTGGTATCTGGGATTTATTTATCTTCTACAATGGAAACTTTGTGCCTGGAGTGGAGCCAAACTTCTGCTTGCTCTGTGGCAGCAGTCAATTCTGTTGGGATTTATGTCTTCTATAATTGAAACTTTGTAGCCTTAAGCCAAGGCCTGGGCCAGACAGGGTGTGTGGAAAGCTTGGCTTCCTCTATTGCTGGGGGGCAACCCTAGCCTCCTGCTCTTTCCAGCTCCCTGGCTGCCACCATTTCTGTTTGGGTTTATGTATTTTCTATAATTGAAACTTAGTAGCCTTGAGTAGAGGCTTAGGCCGCCAAGGGCAGGCAGAAAGCTTGGCTTCCTCCATTGCTGGGGAAACCCAAGCCTCCCTCCTGCTCTCTGTGGCTGTAGCCATCTTGGTTGGGTTTATTTGCATATTTGCTACTGATTGGCTGGTGGGTGTGCCTTATGGGTGTGACTTGTGGGTGTAGTGGAATGATGGTTCATTTGCATATTACTATTTTATTAGATAGGATATGCATAACCCATGGACACAGACAATAGTGTGATAAAGGCCTCAGGAGTACGTGAGGTGGAGGGGGTCAATGGAGGAAAAAGGGGGACATCTGTAATACTTTCAACATTAAAGATAAATTAAAAATAAAATAAAGTAACATATACCAAAGCACTTGCAAAGGTAAAGCACGACACAAGAGTTGACTTTTTTTTTTAACTTAAATATAGTTTTAGAACCATGCATAATTTTCTATTTATAGTGCATGAAGGTTGCCCTGGATTTAAAGCAGTATTTTTACATTAAGTGAGCTCCACCGTCAGCGTTGGCACTGCTCGAGCACTCAACAGTGTGCCCTGGGGCCACCCCAGCAGAGGAAAGAAACCTCCCTGTTTCGGCACAGGGAGAGCCAAGCCAGGACCTATTACCTTGTATCAGTGAGTGAAGGGCTCATTTGTTGCACAATGAATCACATCTACTTCCTCGTTTCCTAAAATGAAATCACTTAATGAATCTGATGATCAAAGATAAAAAACCGGCTTTTAATTCATTTATTCAAAGTTTTAAAATATGTAACAATTAGCCTGCAGTGAATTACTGTGAGGAGAACAGAAATGCATGTTCAATTAGTCAAATTCTTTGCTATTGTATTTAGATGTAGAAACTCGGCTACCTCTCCAGGAAGCTGGATGCAAATCTGAATTCTGTGAGCAATGTTTCTTCTACCACATGGAGAATAACAGAAAGAAAGACATGGGCAGTGCATGCAAAGCATGTGACATCGTGGCCTGTGCTGTCATTATGTATGAGAAAGGGAAACAAGGCTAGCATTCTTAGCTGCCTAAGTCAGACAAAGGTCTCTTGAAGGGCTCTGTCACAATCCCCAACATAATGCTTAATTCTACCAATTTTACTCCATCTCTTTTTCCCTTTCTCCATCAACTATTTAGATTCCATGGCCAAAGGAGAAGGAAACAGGACCCAACAAGCTTTCCTGATAAAATTAGGCAACCCAAATGTTTAGAGTAAGAGATGCTTAATTTCAGTGTGGTGCTCAATAAAGTTTCCAGAAGAATGTGGCCTCACAAAGAAACTATAATGACTGAGATGCTTGTGAACTTGTAGCCACTCAAAGTACAGTAAGAACCATTTATAAATGCGCAGGCTACTTCCCCACATAAAAGAAGACCACAGTGCTGATGTATTTTCATCAGGAGTCATTTCAAGTTTTAGAAAGCAGAGACGCTACAGAGAGAACATATCTGGGTGTTTTTATTGGAAGAGCAACTATTAACCACTGCCTTCAGATATGAAGGTGCAGGGGGAGGTTTATACTCAACCAGCCTTCTAAGAGAAAACTTTAAACAAGAATCAAAAGACACTATGGTCCTGCTAGAAGGGCTCAGGCAGTCTGGGGACTTGAGTTTAAATCCGATCTTGGGCAGTTTCCATAACCTCTTAGGGCCATCACTTATGGAAATGGCAATCAAACTGCCTATCTCACAGGCTGTTATGAGGATTAAATGAAAAGTCTGGAAAGGTGTAGCATGGCCTGGCATGTACCAGGAGCTTAATAAATGTCAGATCCCTTTCAGTTTAATTTTTTTTTTAAATGAAACTATGATACTTAAAGTGACTATATCACATGTCACTAGGACATTGAATTTGTAAACAACCTTGTTAATTTTGTAAGATTCCATTTTATGTCCATTTTAAGGCACTTTTAGTAGCTTTTCTATTATAGTTCAAGGAAGGAAGACAAACACTTATTGAGCACTTAAGACACAGCAGTGTACTGCCCCATACCAATCCGCAGGCCCCAGTTCTCTACCCACAGGAACAGAAACTCACCGAGGTGAAGTGAAATGCAAAATCCCGGTGCCAGGAAGTGGCAGAATCAGCTCTTAAACTCAGGTCTATTAAGCTCCCTTCTGTGTGCTCTCAGTATGCTAATTCCTTGATATTTTCTTGGGATGCTGACCTCAGCATCTCATTTGAAATGAGGAAAGCTGTGTGGTGCTAGCACTCAGAACTTCTCCAGTCTAGCAGTCTGCTTTAGACACGACTGAGTGAAGAACGTAAGACAGTTAGCGACTGGTCCCCTTGTGATCCAGTTGGATGGAACCAAGTGAACTTCCAGTCCCTGTGTCTCATTGCCAGCAACCAGGAAGGCCTGGGGGATGGGAGTTCTTAGGTTGCTCTTTCTCCGTATTGCTTTTGTTGTTAATCCTCACCCAAAGATATTTTTTCCATTGATTTTTTAGAGAGGGTGGAAGGGAGGAAAGTAGAGGGAGAGAAGAGGGAGAGAGAAAGACATCAATGTGAGAGACACATCAATTGGTTGCCTCCCATAAGCACCCCCACTGTGGCTGGGGATCTAACCTGTAACCCATATTCACGCCCTTGACCAGGAATCAAACCTGAGACCCTTTGGTGCCTGGGCCAACACTCTAACCACTGTGCCACATGGGCCAGGGCAGGTTGCCCTTTCTTGACAAGGTTTGGACAGTGCGCAATGGGCTAACACTTGCGTACTAGGACACCAGACCTGGAACAGATTTCTTGAGGATGACTTAGGATCTCAAGCTGGTACCCCCACTGCGAGAGGGGCATAGCCATTAAGAGCACAGCCTTTTAATTATAGGTAAAGTTCTCTTGCTGTCTCTCTTTTGTCCTTGAACAACTTTCTTAATGTAAGTCTCAATATCCTCATCTTTTAACTGGGGATAATGGCAGTGACCTCTCAAGGTTAAGATAAGGGTTAAAAAAAAAAAAAGTAATGTTTTCTGTTGTCTAAGATTAAAACCTACATTGAAACTTTATCTACAATCAGTGGAGTTTTAGAATGGTCATGTGATACAAAGTTTGGCTTACCTACATGAAGTCACAGAATATTTGACACATATATTGACATGAATGCTTAATAACATGCAAACCTACAGTTCTAAAATGTTGGAGGTCTTCGAACTACAGAAGCAGAGAAATGACCTTAGTACATCTTTTACAGGACGTGTCACACATCCCAACACAAAAACTATATTCAATTACAAAAACAATACTGATATGGACTGAATTTTGTCCACCCAAAATTCACATTGAAGCCCTACTTCCCGATAGAATGGTATTTAGAAATGGGACCATTTGGAGGGACTTAGGTTTAGATAAAGTCATGAGAATGGGACACTGATCATGGGACGAGTGTCCTTATAAAAAGAGAGAAGTCAGAACTCTTTCTCTTTCTCTCTGCCATGTGAAGACACTATGAGAAGTGGCCATCTAAAAGCTAGGGGAGGGAGCCCTCAGCAGAAACTGAAACTGCTAGAGCTTGATCTGGACCTCCTCACTTTCAGAACTATGAAAAAAATAAATTTCTAGCTGAAACCGGTTTGGCTCAGTGGATAGAGCATTGGTCTGCGGACTGAAGGGTCCCAGGTTCGATTCCGGTCAAGGGCATGTACATTAGTTTTGGGCGCATCCCTGGTGTGGGGTGTGCAGGAGGCAGCTGATCGATGTCTCTCTCTCATCGATGTTTCTAGCTCTCTCTCTCCTCTCCCTTCCTCTCTGTAAAAAAATCAATAAAATATATATATATTTAAAAAAAAGAAAAAAGAAAAATAAATTTCTATTATTAAAAAAAATGCCTGTAAACTTCTTAGCACGGTGCTAGCTAAGGAGGGGTCAGCACAGTGCAGACACACACCAGAGTGGATGTTTAACAGAATGCACCCTGCAGGGGAAGCCTTTCCTTAGGAGCCCTGCGGCGTTTACTCAGCTCAGCACCTGTCCATCACATACTGCAGTGCACCTGTCCATCACACACTGTGCAGCCCTGTTGGAAGGTCTGTTAAACATACAGATCAGGACTCCCTTCGTTGGCTTCTGCACATCAGTATGTTATTCCACTCCAAGTCACACAATATGGACTCTGTTTCTTCTATGTGGCTGCAGAGTGAAATTGTATGGCTGTGGGATTTTTCAAAGTTGGAAAAGAAAGAAAGAAAAAAAAAAAAGCTCAAACATTGGTGGCTTGCAAGCCGAATTCAGGATCTAACCTATTATAGATGTGCCTTGTTGGCCTGCAGTGTTGAAATTTTGCATTTAAATATTCTAGCTGGGACATTCATTCTCTAGTTTGCCACCGTCTTTACCCCTCCCTACTGCTTTATACCAAACTGTGCTCTTTTCTGTGGTCTCCTCTCTTCCCCCAACCTCTGATTTTGTGACCCAGGGTGAGCTCAAAGAGTAACTATTTTGAAATCTGATTGATCTGAACTCGAACCCAGGCTCTTGCTGGTGTATATATTATAGGGTGAGCGAACCTCTGTGACTCAGTTTCCTCAGTGGTAGGAGATGCTCCCCCCTGCCTTCTAAGCCTGTTATGAAGATTCAGTGACGTGGAGGGGCCCGCACAGTGCAGGCACAGGGCAGGGACTCAGGAAATGCAAACTGACTGCACGACAGCCCCGTCTCCTCACTGAGCTTCCTGTTTACAGGTCACTTATGGAGTCTGAAGGGAAACAAGGTCAGAGATGAAGAAGTTAGGTGAGAAGTTATTCTGGGATAGAAGTGATGATGAGAACAAGAAGAATGGAAGAAAAGATAAAACAACCAATTTTCCAAGCACACACAGACTCTTGCTAACTCTGAGTAGAGTCAATAACAGGATTTCAATGAGGAGTGAAAAGCCAGAAGCTCCCAGTAAGGTGAGATAGCGCTGGGCCCAACTCCAGGGCAATTAAATCAGAAACCCTTGCCCAAACCGGTTTGGCTCAGCGAGTAGAGCGTTGGCCTGCAGACTGAAGGGTCCCGGGTTCGATTCCAGTGAAGGGCATGTACCTTGGTTGCGGGCACATCCCCAGTGGGAGGTGTGCAAGAGGCAGCTGATCAATGTTTCTCTCTCATCGATGTTTCTAACTATCTCTCTCCCTTCCTCTCTGTAAAAAGTCAATAAGATATATTAAAAAAAAAAATCAGAAACCCAGGGGTTGCGACCAAAGCACACACATTTTTACCACGTCCCCAGGGGTGCCGCGTGCAGCTATGACGGAGGATGCCGTTCACAGCTCACAGCGGCAGTGCCGGGAAAGGCCTTGGCTTAGTGGAGGCAGCTTGTGCAGGTGGGGGCTCTCCCGAACCCCAAGGGCCCACCTCTGAGTGGTGTAAAATGGAGCCGGGATATATATGGATTTGTGCATTGACACAGAGAGAAGAATCAATGGGCAATACGTGACATGTGCGGTTAACGCTGTGGGCCCGCCAGCAGCAGTGGGTATGCATTGAGCGGTTGCAGGCTGCACGGGGTTTCTCAGTACATGAGACACAAACTCCTTCTTGGGGGACTGTCAAATGAATGGAGGCTCTCACAACCTAACGGCAGGGCAGACACGGCAAATCCCTGCCTGAGGCACTGAGAAAGCGCGCTATCAGAGAAACCTGCAGCGGCTTTGCTCAGTCCCACAGGCTAGGTGCAGTCATCTATTAGCAGCAGGATTGAAATACCTAAGCATTAAAGAATGCTTTAAAAAATGTTTAAACTTAAACTGTTTTTTAATCCTCACCTGAGGGTATCTTTTCCATTGACTTCTAGAGAGAGTAGAAATTGAGGGGGCCGGGGGGGGGGGGGGGGGAAGAGAGAGAGGGAGAGAGAGACAGACAGACAGACATTGATTGGTTGCTTCTCACATGTGCCCTAACCAGGTCTGGAATGAACCTGCAACGGAGGTACATGCCTTTAACCAGGAATTAAACCTATGGTCTTTGGGAATGTTCGAATCACTGAGCCAAACCGGCCAGGGCTGAACTTAAAAGTAATAATAATAACTATTCTAGTTGTCATTTATTGATCATCTACTATGTGTGGAGGATTCGTCATTTCTGATTCTCACATCAACAGTGCAAGGCAGGTATGACTACCCTCATTTTTCAGCCAAAGGAAGAGTTCTTAGGGAGGTGAAGAATCTCGTCCACAATTACAGCTAGAAAGTGGCCGCAAAACCCAGGCTTGTTGGAAAGGTTTATTCTATTACAATAGCTTGACTCTCCAAAACAAAGCAGAAACAACACAAAGCGAGTACTCTTTTTCCTTACAATAACCATGTATTAAGTGTCTTAATCAAGAAGTTTTTTTGAAAAGGGAAAAATGAAAAGCAAGAAGAGGGATCATCAAGTCTATTATTTAGAACACTGCTATTAACTGCATGCTTGGTCTTAATTAAAAACATTACTAATCCAGGAATAAATAAGAATGTGTTTGGCTTGCCACAATTATATGTAAATTTCATGGATCTTATATCCCAGAGCAAGGGCCTGGTGGTTTAGTCCACAATTTCCCATGGTAGTCTTTGCATTGGAGGTACAGACACCTCCTAACGTTAGAAGTGATGGCCCCTCACAAAAGAAGTGGCAGACAGAACCCTGATGCAATCCTTATGTAGGACTGGCTGCAATTCTTCCTGTAGGACTTTAGCTTCTGTTTGGTTTTATCTGAAGCCATCAGCCCCAAACCGCCCAGCTTCCCTCTACCCAGGCTGACTCGGGTCTCTGAGAGATGAGAAGTTACGAGGGGAAAATTAGACGTTGGAAATGGGCACTGACAGAGTCCTCATCTCAGGAGAGAAGATGAATGAGGAGACAAATAAGAGCACAGCACGGGAGAAATACAATTAGGTGTGTGGAGCTAAGGAGAGAAAGAGAGCTCAGCAAAATTTCCTCCCAAGGGGCTCCCAATCCAATCCAGGGACATTACAAATGATGCCATCACTGCTAAGGCTGGGTAGGTGCAGGCTGTATTCCTCACTTCTCCCCACCCCATCCTACCGCCACTGAGGATAAAACCAAGTACCAGGAAAGTAAAAGGAATGCCTGCCTGCCTGCCTGCCTCAGATGTTTTCTCTGTGGACACACAGGGCCTGTTTATTAATCTGTAGTCGCTAAAAACTCACTGTTAAAAGGCACCTTTAATGCGATGATGTAAAGTGGCAGCTAAGTTTTTCAGAGAATTTTTGCTAATGTTGATTTTAAACACACGTGATCCGTATATCTACATTCATAGGAAGAGACCTTTGTGTGTGTGTGTGTGTGTGTGTGTGTGTGTGTGTGTGTTTTAAATATATATTTTTGTTGATTTCAGAGAGGAAGGAAGAGATAGAAACATCAATGATGAGAGAATCAATGATTGGCTTCCTCCTGCATGTCCCCTACTGGGGATGGAGCCTGCAACCCAAACAGTGACCTCCTGGTTTGTAGGTTGACACTAAACCACTGAGCCAGCCACACAGGCCAGGCAAGACCTTCATGGATTTATCTAAAGTCCACAGCAACAGAAGCCGATCCTGGGACTAGCTTCCCCAGTTCTCGTTTCATTGTGTGTCTCCTGTTTAGATAAAACACACGGCTCTATTTGTAGCTGATGTTTGGAATGGCATTATTTCTTCTAGTCTAATCTTGTTTAGGTCTTTTTCATTATTTTTTACTTTTAGTCCATTTTGTAGTATTTTGAAAACTTCTTTTTGGGAGAATTAATGAATATCAAAATACAGAACAAAAAAAGAACAAAAAAGTAGTTTAAAATGATTATTACAGCATCCAGAGGCAATTACTGTTAATAGTTTAGAATGTTTCCTTAGTTTTTTTTCTTTGCCAAGCACATTTTGACACAGGTGGATCTTTCCAAATTTTTGTCTTGCCTTTGTGTTTTGCTTACTATGTTGTAAGCATTCATTTTTCATGTCAGTATAACTCTGTCAGCATGATTTTAAAGTTATATTGTAGTGTTCTGTGATATGGAAAATTATTTCATTCTTTAAAAATTCCCCTTTTAATAAAATGGAAAATCAACCAATTGCTATTTTTTAAATGTAGAGCCCATGAAGTCTCTACTTTTATATAACACACTAGAGGCTCGATGCATGAAATTTGTGCAAGGGGCTCGCCCCCCCCCCCCCCGCCCCCCAGCCCCCCCCCCCCCCCCCCCCCCCCCGCAGCCTTGGCTTTGCCTGGAAGGTCGTCCGGTCTAATTAGAATGTTACGTTTTTATTATTATAGATTTGGTAGAATTGCACACAAAATTGCCTGTGTTAACGCTGCACTGCCATCCACAGCAGGGGGTATCACGTTTTGTTATCAAGCTCAAGTAAAGAACCTGAGTCTGGGCAGGCGGCCTTGTTCCACTGACATGCTACCTCCCTCATACAGTACATCTGAGAAGACCCGTCCAGTCCTCAAAAGTAGGAGAAATTGGTAGCTTTATTCCCTTAGCAGGTGGAGTCGGATTAGTCTTGTGGTCATGGACAAGGCAAGGAGAGGGACACGCACGTATTAAAAACCTGCTGGGAGCAGGAAAGCGCTATGTGCTGGGAACATAAAGAAGAATAAGATAAATAATATGTAGTTTCTTCCTTGCAAGGGCCCAGCCTGTGCAGCTAGGTTTTACCTTCAGGGGCTCTGGGACCCTGTCTTCATCGTGGCTGTGACCCTGACACCTTACCTACCACACTGGTCAACCTCCTTTTCTGAACCTTCAGCCTTTGCTGCTATAAGCGAGCTGATTCCCTGTGATTGTGAAACTGGCTGGAGCACAGAACACTGTCCGAGGTCCTACTGCCACCCGGACTTTCTCTGTTAGTGACACCCACATTTTCTCCGTGAGTGACACCCAACTTCTTTATGGACAGATCGGCATTTGCTTCCTTCTTCTGCCCTGTGGTGTTGGGGGTCTCGGCATAGCTTATAGTCTAACTTGCTAAACAATTAGGAACAGTCTTTAAAAAATAACCCCTCCGTTCTAGCTTCTCACATCCAGTATTTGCTGCAATAGCCTCTCCCGAGGGCCTGTTGCATACAGCACACCCGGGAGCACGATGGGGGCTCAGGCACAGTAAAGACCGCACTTAGCTGTCGGGACCCTGGGAATCTAGTGGAAAATACACAGTAAAATGTACAGTAAACAAAAGTAAGCTTAGGATCCCAGCTCAGGTGGTTGAGTGACATCCCATGCACCAAAAGGTTCCCAGTTCGATTCTCAGTCAGGGCAGATGCCCAGGTTGTGGGCTGGATCCCTAGTGGAGGGCATGCAGGAGGCAGTTGATTGATGTTTCTCTCTCACACCGATGTTTCTCTCTCTTTCTCCCTCTCCCCTCCTCTCTCTATAAAAATCAATAGAAGTTTTTTTTTTGGAAAAAAAGTTAGATCATGATACATGGCACTCACTGACATTGTATGTCCCTCAGGGTCAAAGCAAGTGAAACATTAGTGCAGGGAGATTAAAGAACTCCTGATAAGTGAATGATGGGTGAGGAAAGGCTGGGAGGAAATTGGTGAGCATTCTGAAACAGGGAAACATGAGAAAGGGCTTGGAGCAAAATGTAGTTGGAGGCATATATGTGATGCCCAATGGCAGGAGGTATTGGGCTGCACTAAAATCATTAATCCTATGAGATCCAAGTACAGTTGACCTCTTTTTATTTTATAATATGCGCAAGTGCATCTATTCCCTTTTGAATTGCTAAATGCTAAAGATGATTACTCTAGATATTTTGCATATTCCCTAAAAGCAATTATTTCTGTTCCCCATGCCCCCTCACACACCTTCGTTAAACAATATTGAGCTTGTGATTTTAAAAGATGAAATTGTTAAGAAAAAATTCAAAAAATGTGTTATATGCTAATTTTCTTTTGCTATTAGAGGTGTAATTTATTTTTAAAAGATTTTAGAATAACAATTTATTGCTGAGAGAGCTAGTTTTCTACCCCAATATTTTTTCCTTAGTAACATGCTTTTTAGATGAACATATTACGATGCAGAATAAATTAATCTATATTTCCTAGGAGCTACCCCTCTTTAGTAGCCAACTGATGACCATATGATTAAGTTCTAAATATAAGCAAAACAAACAAACAAAAACAACATCTAAGGGGCTTCTGGGAAGTATCCTTAAAAGGAGGGTTGGTGGTCAGTGAGGGAAAATGGGGGCATATATAATATTATCAACAATAAATATTTAAAAAATAAATAAAAGGAGAGGAGGCTAAAAGAAAAGGAAGAGGGACATTTATAAAAGGGAGGAGTAGCTGCTCCCTTGCTAGCCTCTCCCCACCATTCTCCTTTCCTGCTACCTGGAATGCAGAGATGGTGGATGGAGACTCAACAGCCACTTCGGAACATGAGGAGTAGGGCTTCTTTCAAGGCAGAGCAGACAGAGAGCTGGAGGGAGCCTGCATCCCTGACCATCTTGGAGCGCTCCTGTACCAGCTCTACATTGTGTACCTCCACGTCTTCTTTGAAGTGAGAGCGAAATAAACTATTGCCTCTGAAAAGCCACTTTGTTTAGGCACCAATTTCATAATCACATAGAGAACATGTACTTTTGAAGAGCAGGGACAATGTATATGCCACGTGGTCCATGGCAGGTGTTCAATAATTTGTGATGATGATGATGGAATTTTGATGAAACAGAGAGGCTTCAATAAACTGTAAAGTTCTTTCTATTTAAAGATTCTGCTGCCGCTGCTCTTCAATTGATCTGTATGCAGGTGTAACCAAAGAGGTTTGTTAAAAAAAAAATTATCAATCTATTTAACATTAAAAGATTTCCCTTCATTTTGTTTGAGAAAAAGGCTGTCTAATTTATGTGTCTTTTAGCTGGCTTCCGCAGCGCTGTGAGGAATATCCCTAAATGACCCCTCTTCAGTGATGGGGAGACTGGGAGCTATTTGGCTTGGCTCAGGATGGAAATGGTAACATTAGGAAATCCATTCCATCCAAAGCGAAGGGGCAAAGAGCCTCTTTGTGGAAGGGACTCAAAGGTCAGAGTGCAGCCGAAACCGGTTTGGCTCAATGGATAGAGTGTCGGCTTGGGGACTGAAAGGTCCTGGGTTCGATTCCTGTCAAGGGCATGTACTTTGGTTGCGGGCACATCCCCAGTAGGGGGTGTGCAAGAGGCAGCTGATCGATGACTCTCTCTCATTGATGTTTCTAACTCTCTATCTCTCTCCCTTCCTCTCTGTACAAAATCAATAAAAAAAATATATATTTTTTAAAAAAGGTCAGATTGCAGTAATTCATGAGGGGAGTGAAGGAGACCAGGGTCCACCGGCATGAATCCAGTAAGGAAGCAAATGTTTGGCCACTAATGAAGCTAGAAGTGGGCATGACACTCAATATATCTCCCTAAGTGAAACATTCTGCTTAGGCAACTCCCTCTATCCACTGTAGTTAAAAAATTTCATTAAAAAATTCTCAATATCGTTCATTTTATACATCCCAGAACATATATGAGGGGGTGATCTCATCTGGCTACTGGGAAATTTTGCTGCTTCTTAAGTTCCAAATATACTTCTAATATACTTTTTTTTTCTCTCCCTTTTTTGCACCTGCCTTTGATAGCCTTACTAATTAAATTGGATAAGCACAAGGTCAGGAATGAACTTGTATTGAAAAAAAAAATCTGCCATACATTTTAGGAGGCTAGATGCTCAGAAGAGGAAAAAACCCGATGCAATGAGCCATTTTTCCAGTACAATTTATCTTTAGGACAATTATGAGTAAAATATAGACATAGTTGTGTGCAAAGTAGGAAATAGGACACTGCATTCTTCATGTTTATTTGTTTCTTGTGTTTCAAGAGAACCTGTCCACTTCCATTATTCAGCACTTGGAAGGCACTGGCAATCCCACAGCGGTGACCAGCAGGGCCTTGGCTTTGACTCTCACTCAGACTCACCCTTCTCTCTGTTATCTGTGACTTTTTTTTTTTTTTTTTTTTTTTTTTTTTTTTTTTTAGAAGGCTCTTTTTGGAAACTCCCATGGGAACAAGGCAATATACAGCAACTAATAACTGCATCTTTAAATTAGACACAGTGCAGTTGCAGTGAAGTTTAATTTTCCTGACAGCTTGTGGGAAGTCAGTCGGAAGGAAGTGCATGGGCTTTGGAGGCAGTTTAATTGCAATTTCATTTTTGCTGCTTTACTAATTAGGAGACTCCTTTCAGGGCTCTCAACCCTTCTGAGTCTTACTTTCCCCCCTCCTTTTGAAAAACTGGCATCATAATAATACCTCTCAGGTTGTTGTCGGGCACATAGTAGGTACGCAGCAATGTTCATTCCCTTTATTCTACCCCTCCCCTCTACTGCCCATAAGACAACTGTATTGGACAGTCATGGTATACACTTTGCTCCACCCTCTCCACCCATCTCATCCATGATGCTATGCATGTGTTTAAACTGTCCTCTTGCATGAGCTGATTTAGCTAAATATCTCTGCACCCTCATTTCCTGTCCCCAAATCTGGCCTCACCATGCACTTTAAAACTTCCATATGTGGCCGAAACCGGTTTGGCTCAGTGGATAGAGCGTCGGTCTGCGGACTGAAAGGTCCCGGGTTCGATTCCGGTCAGGGTATGTGCATTGGTTGCTGGCACATCCCCGATGGAAGGTGTGCAGGAGGCAGCTGATTGATGTTTCTCCCTCATCGATGTTTCTGGCTCTCTGTTCCTCTCCCTTCCTCTCTGTAAAAAATCAATAAAATATATTTTTTAAAAAACAAAAAACTTCCATATGTTTTTTATTTGTTTTTTTAAAAATATATTTTATTAACTTTTTACAGAGAGGAAGGGAGAGGGATAGAGAGTTAGAAATATCGATGAGAGAGAACATCAATCAGCTGCCTCCTGCACACCCCCAGCTGGGGATGTGCCCTCAACCAAGGTACATGCCCTTGATCGGAATTGAACCTGGGACCTTTCAGTCTGCAGGCTGAGGCTCTATCCACTGAGCCAAATGGGTTTTGGCTTCCATATGTTTTTTTATTTGCTTGTTTTTGGATTATTTTTCCTTTCTGATAGGCTGGGAATTCCAAGAACACTGACTGAGAACCTCTCTTGTGATGTCAGAAACAGATTTCTAAATAAGAAAGAATAATACAAACTCATTTATGGTTTCTAACCTTTTGCACCAGGATATCCTGAAGTATCTGCTCTGAAGACTACTTATTGATAAAGGGCCTAATTTCCTTCAAATTAGAGTAGTTCAAAATGTCAACTTACTCTGTAGGAGGGCATTTTTCTTTGCTTTGGCACCTTACTGAAGCTATTTGGATTCTCTGTTTTGAGAGATATTAGGTGACTTTTCTGATTGTGAGTTCCACACAATTTTAACTTGTTTTAAAGAAGGCTCAGGTGTTCAATTCATCTTGGGAACAGCTATGTTGTTTCTACTTGTAATATGTGATTTTCTGGCTACACAATAAAGATTAGATGCCTCAGCATAAGTTTGGTTATTCCAGGGGAAAACAATGTGGTCATTAAAAAATTAGAATCAGCCATGATAAAAACATCAAGGTTATGTCTTTGGAACTCCCTATTTATAAAGTAATCTTTTCAAGAGAGTTGAAAAATTCTATCCAATAAAGAGGGGGTATGCTAATTGACCCTCACCCTGTCACAAAGATGGTGGCAACCACAGCCAATAAGGAGGGTATATGCTAATTGATTGCCCTGCCCTCAAAGATGGTGGTACCCACAGGCACAAGATGGCGGCACACAGTCCCCTCAGCCCTACCAGGGTGGCAGGTGTGTAGCAAGACTGGGCCCACCCTCAGGCAGACTCAGCTGCTCTGCAAGCCTGCCTCTTGAGTCCCCCAGTCCCCACAGACCCCCAACAGCCCAGGGCTGGCCTGAGGCACAGGTAAACTTTGGATGGTGGCTTCCCAGCCACCCAGGGCCTGCCCAAGCCTCAGATGGCAGCTTCCCAGCCACCCAGGGCTGCCTAGGCAGCACTGGCTTAGGCTTGTGCCGCCAGCAGTGGCAGCAGCAGAGGTGAATGGGGAATCACCTTCCCCTGATTGCCAGTTTGCTTCCCACTCCTGAGGGCTCCTGGACTGTGAGAGGGGGCAGGCTAGGCTGAGGGAACCCCCCCTCCAGTGCATGCATTTTCATGCACCAGGCCTCTAGTATAAATATAAAAATGTATCTACTTTTCCTCTTATTACCAATAGAGAGAAAATTAAAAAAAAAAAAAAAACACGAAACAAAACAACAATTCAAAAAGAAATGCAATGTAATTCTATCGCCCATAAACTCATGCAGTTAAGTTACATTTTGCCTCCCTCCCCAGTGTTACTGGTCTAAAAGTAATAATTATGGAAGTGTTCATTTTTCTACAGGGGATTTTATTTTTAAATTGCCCTTTAACACAAGAGGTTGATTCATAACCCCAGGGCATTAGTGAGCAGCTTCCTTATAGATGATACTGTCTTAGACTTACTCACAGGAAGTAATCCTCTTGAGTGGCTCAGAGGATTATGTTTTTTTTAGGTTTATTTTTTATGCAGTTCTTCCAGAATTCTTGTGAGATAGAATTACGGAAAATATCCTTTTGCTGATAGGGAAGTCAAGGCTTAGAGATTTGTTCAAGGTCAAACAGAAAGTCATTGGCAGAGCCAGGAACTTGAGTTTTATATTGTGGAACACCAGCAAAAAATTAAAAATCTAGAATGCGTACCAAAAGACTATTTATTCTATAATGCATTCACAATTATTTCTGTCACTACCTTTCAATATGAAGAAATTATAGGGCTAATTTCTTAGTGGCACCCTCTTCATATAAGTTGCTTAGACTTTAATATGGGTCTTTCAATATCTATATATATTTTTGGCACAGGAATACCCTAGTGGTTCCATACACCTGTTTCCAAAATGCATATGCTGCCAAAGTAAATTATAACCCAAGTTATGCGTGACTCGAACAATATTTAGTCAATTTCCCTTCTCAGCAAACTTAAATATTCATGCAAACCAAATTTATGCAAATCCATGCTTTGTGATTTGGCTGTGGTCAGCTCAGGAAGCAGAATCCTGTGTAACTGTCATGTAGGATGTGATTTAGAATGGAGGTTTTATGAGAGCAATGCAATATGCATGGCGGCATCTCCAGTGATACTTAAAGGTGCAGCAAGGATATGAAAAGATGACATGGTGCAAATTCCCACAAACATTATGCATAATTCATGGTCAATCTGTATATGTCTAATGTACATGATTTTCTTGCCCTCCCCTTCTTTCCTTTTTCATTTGATAACTTGTATCCTGAAAGACGAAGGGAAAGATTTGGATGCTCACTACACAAGCCAGGCAGAGTGGTGGGAAGAGCATGGCTAAGGTTCACCCTGATCCAATGTAAGGCAACCATTAAACTGACGCTTATACAAACTAAATAACAATGTGGAAAAGGAGTTTGCCATAATGTTACATAGAGAAGCAGGTACAAAATTAAATGCATACTGACTGCAACTGTGCAAAAAATTAAAATTGTGCTTATGACTATGCAGAAGTGAGAGGATCACCCTTCAGAGCAAGGGTGATCCTTTTTACATTGCTCAAAGTTTCTGAGGAGGGTTTTGTATACTCACACTCAGAGCATAATAACCAGTGTGACGGGACCCCAGGGAGAGTGCCAGGGGAGAGTGTCAGCCCTCTAGCACTAACAGGAAAGGCTCATGGAGGAAGGCCAGGGTGTTGCTTTTGGGAGGATGCTGAGATCATGAGGAGCCTGGAGGGGAAGAGTGGTGTCTGGTGAAGGTCTAAAACGGTGGCAGAGTATCAATTCTTAGACCACTTTTCTAGATGGCCATGCAAGGGAACTGGAGATCTGCCAACTTGGGATAAACCAGCTTTTCAGCAGGGACTCTGGCCAAAAGAAAGGTCAGCTCCTGTGGGAGTGACATTTTCAGAGCCCAGCAATCCATTCCCATAGCAGAAAGGTGCTCCACAAATGAAGGACTTTCTGGCTGTGTTTCAAAGATGGTTTTTTTTTTTTTGTTTTTTTTTTTTTAATGAGCCCAGAGGTAATCCGAGGCACAAAGGATTTGACTTATCATGAGAAACCCCTCAGATGGGAAGACTCGAAACATGTAGCAACCCAATGCAATACGGGCCTTTTACTGTTTACCTTAGAAAGCTCTCTGTCACCTGGTCCTGCACTCAGTGCATTGCAATGTCCCAGCAGCCTCGCAGGTGGGTATTTATCCAAAGAGACTGGGCTACTGTCCTTTCTCATGGATTTTCTTTAAGGTATTCCTGTTTATAATTGTATTCAGCCCTCCCTCCCTCCCCCCTTCCCTCCCTCTCTCCTTCCCTCCTTCCTTCTCTCTCTCCCTCCCTCCCTCCTTCCTTCCCTCTCTCCCTCCCTCTTTCCTTCCCTCTCTCCCTCCTTCCTTCCCTCTCTCCCTCCCTCCCTCCCTCCCTCCTTCCCTCCCTCTTTCCTTCCCTTCCCTTCCTCCCTCCTTCCCTCCCTCCCTCCCTGCCTCCCTCCCTCCCGTCTTTTTCACACACACACACACACACACACACACACACACACGAATACATTTTTTTTTTGAAGGTTAACAAGCTTAACCTCTTAGACTCCATCATTTCTGTTTCCGTTTTGTAACAACCTGGGTTATAGGATTGATTACTGAGTAGGTTCACTTTAATGAATGAGACCAGGAGGAATATTTGCAAGCTGAGGGACATACAGGTAAAATGCTAGGAAATAAAGGTGCTATGTCCTCACCAAAATAATAATGGATCCTTTCTTGATGTCAGAAATTTGAATAATCTAAGTACAGTACTTCTGAAACCAGTGCCTAGGAATCCCTCGGAAAACTTGTTAAATGGATTCCCGGGCCTGCTTTCAGGAACACTGAGGCAGTGTGAGGCTCAGAACATGCATCTCTAACCATCTCCAGGCGATGCTCATGTTGCTGGCCAGGGAACCTCTCTGAGTAGCCAGGCTCTGGAAATCTCTTTAGTCCTTGTTCCCAAAGCCCAAGTCCCATCCAGGGACTCTGGATGGGACTTGGGCTTTGGGGATAAGAAGACTGGGACTCTCTCCTGACCGTGGCTAGGGAACTATGCACATGGCAGAGTCCCAAGTGCTCCCTGGGAGTCCCGGGCTCCAGCGTGGTCGCGGCGCTGGGACCTAACTGTCCACCGAGGGAAGGTCTGCACTGGACTTTTATTGATTTTTTAAAATATTTTATTGATTTTTTACAGAGAGCTAGAAACATCGATGAGAGAGAAACATCGACCAGCTGCCTCTTGCACACCCCCCACCCCCACTGGGGATGTGCCCACAACCAATGTACATGCCCCTGACTGAAATCGAACCCGGGACCTTTCAGGCCGCAGACCGATGCTCTATCCACTGAGCCAAACCGGTTTTGGCAACTGTGGGCTTCTTAAGGCCACAGCTGTGTTTATGCATCTCTGTGCCCCAGCACCTGGCAAGCACCTAGCAAGAAGTAGGTGGTCCAAAATGTTCTGTAAAACAAATGAGTGAACTACAAGTTTAAATAATTTCCATGGAAATACTGTTATTATTATTATTTTTTCTTCAAAACAGTATCCTGTTTGCCTTCCCCTGGAAGTGATTTTAAATTACCCCATAATAGAGAAAAAGAAAAGGCAATTTACTTTGTCTGCATAGTTTTCCTTAGAATCAGTTGTTGAGCATATGATCCCCACCAGGGGGTCACTCCAAACACTGAAAGTGATGCACCCCTGAGCTGACTGCACGCTCTGCCGCTCTCCCTCGTTTATCACATGGAAGGACGACCTTGGCAACAGGTAGAATCAAGCCCATACTCTTTAGAACAACAGAATTTACAAGCATATAAATGTAACCATACCCCCTCCCACAAACCAACCCCCGGAAGACACAGCAACACTTCTTGCATATCAAATTTCTATAAGCAATAGGTTCTCCGATTTTTTTTTTTCCATTTGCTCTCTCTTCTTTTCCGGAAAAGACTTTATTCTTGTCTTTTCTTTTCTCCTTTCCCCCCACATTGATAGGGTTAGGAAGTCGGCCCACCTACAAAGCCAAGGGGGACTTGGTCTTCCTCCTTTTCCTCTCTTAGCATTCTGCCTTGATTGGAACTATGAGGAGGCCTCCCTCCCTCCAGCCTACACCCTCTGCTTCTAGGAGAAGCGTTGGAAGATGGGTGATCTAAGCTATACACATGCACATGCTTAGGGAAAAGACAAACGGGAGAAATAGCAGTGCACACGTGGGGTGCTCCAACGTTTCAGTATGAAGGGGCATGGAGTCAAGGTGGCACCCAGTGAGGATGACAGGGCACCCGGGGCTGCATCATGCATGCCCTGCACACCTAACTGAGGCATTTGTATTTTTTAAAAAATATATTTTATTTATTTTTTACAGAGAGGAAGAGAGAGGGATAGAGAGTTAGAAACATAGATGAGAGAGAAACATCGATCAGCTGCCTCCTGAACACCTCCCACTGGGGATGTGCCCGCAACCAAGGTACATGCCCCTGACCGGAACCGAACCTGGGACCCTTCAGTCCGCAGGCAGATGCTCTATCCACTGAGCCATACCGGTCTTGGTGAGGCGTTTGCATTTTACTTGGGAGACAGTGAGAAGCATCAAGTTCCTGCCCCCTCTGGGCTGGTACTAAGTCAAGGAGCGTTGGGATCCATGGAGTTGGGATCCATAGAACAGGTCTTGGATGGCTACCGTGGTTCATCCCTGGAGTCTGTACGGAAGGCTAAGATTGCTCATTCACATAGTGAAAAACAAATCGATTCCTTTCGTGAAAAGTGCAGTGTTCAAGGTTTTACATCTTTAGCTTAAACATGTAAGACTACCTAAGCCTATTTGTGAGCTTCAATGTGTCTTATCCTGTACTAAGCAACTGGATTAAAAAAACTATATATCAGTGGATGCACCACCACTCTTTTTCCTGCCCCGGAGACTATGCCCACAGTTCACAAAAACGTAATGCAGCAATTTCAGAGGCACCTTTAAAATTTAATGACAGAAGCCAGGAATGCAAGGAAGTGATAACTGGACAACCTTGACTGGAAGAGAACTACTTCCAAGCTCAGTGTTTTTCTACAATAAGAATTCATTAATCACTCACCAATTATACAAATGAGATAATTTTGTTAGAACAAGTGATGAATGAGTGTGTTTTTTTTTTTCTACTCAGAACATCCAGCACAAAGCCGAGATGGTCCATTGTCTCACCATCCCTTAATAAGTCACTTATTCATATATTTCAAGAATGAGATCATCTGGTACAAAGAATACCATGACGAGGAATAAATAATAATTGTATACTGAATGATCACTTCTATATGCACGTGTTTTTCCTAGATCACAAGATAGGAAGTGGTGCTCACTCTGATTGGGTGTACACCATGTGAAAAATTAATGACCGAAAAGGGAAATGACAGAATTAGAGAGCTGTTTTGGCGACAGGGAAGGAAGCATTAAAAAAAAAAAAATCAGGTCTGTAAGAACCGCGTTTCTGTCAAGCCTTATATATATGTAATGTCAGAATCAGAGACACCTTCCAGAGGCGGGGTCAGAGTGCGCTGAGCAGAAAGGAAAAGACACGTACTGCCAAGTCTGGTGGGGAGAAATCCAAGCACAGCCACAGAAATGACAAGGTCAAGGCAATGACAGAGCACAGGCAGGTTCAGAGTCAGAAGAAGAAGGAAGGGAAGTGTATTCTAAACTCTCTCTGCTGTTTAAGGATTAAAATAAGGAAGAAAATGTTGCCTTGCCTGTCAGTTCCTCTGTCATCTTCATTGATCAGGCTGTGAATCTGTAACAAATCATTTCCAGTATAAATATTTCCCGAGACGGGTTTTCAAAGCCCAGATGACAGGAAACGCTGGTCCAACCCATCGTCAGGGAGTTCACCTGCAGGGTTCATCAGACAAAAGCGCTGGCAGCTCAGTTCCAAACGGAGGGACTTGGAAGCCGGATGCTGAGCAGTGGACACGGTTCATAGTCCCCTCAGCCAATTGAGGGCAGAGGATGCCCTGATCCAGGACTGCTTCAATATGGAGAGGGAACCTGAGAATCCAGTTAGCATATCTTAGGAGATTCAAATTCCACCTCTAAAATCTTTACTATGATACCTGCACCCTGAGACAGACTGGGATTTTGTCACAAAGTTTGTGAGAACCTCTTTATGAAGGATGGGGAAGCTTTTCATATAAACACCCTTTCATAAAAATCTATCAGACAAATGTAACAGCGTTAGCTGAGCCCTTGAAATACACACCTCTCGAGAGATTTTTCTGGCTGACTGGTGTGCTTGGCTTACCGACAAGAGGGAGTTCAGAAGAGAGGATAAGAAGCAGCTTAATGTAGGAAGGCAGTGATGGGGTAGATGAATGAGCCCAAGACTAGAGGCTGCTGCAGACCCACGTTTGAATATTTCCTGTGCCATGAAATAACTTGGTGACACAGCCAAGCTACTTCCCTATTTTGAGACTCGCTTATTTCGACTGAACCACAACCGATATAATTACACTTTGGAAGAGCTGCACGCTTTAATCAAACGAAGCTTGTCTGTACACCCAGGGGCTTGACTTGCTCTCTAAGGGGTAGCATCACTCACATAGACCATGCCCCTCTGCTCAAAAGGGCTGGGAATGGGGTCCACAGAGCACAATGTAAAAGCCTCTGGCTTAGGTTACCTTCTGAAGTTCCTTTCAGCTCTAATGGCCACAGTCCTCATATTGATCAGATTCTCCTACTTACAACAATAGAAACATGACGCCCACCACCCCACACAGCAGTAAAAGCACAACAGACCTTCCACAGTGAAGGTTGAATGGGTGTCTTTTCAAGTTATATTTCTAAGGGCTGACTCTACTTTTTTTTTTTTTTTAAGTGTTATTGTCTCTGAGTGTTATTTTCATATATCACATCATTTTTACGCCCGGCATGTCAGCTCCTGTCATTTCCATTTTGTGTTTCTTTTCTCGGGGACTAAACATGCTGTGGGCATTTTCCCCCATTAGTTTAAAAAGAACAAACAAAAAGAGCTATTCGAAGGTTACTTAACACCTGCATATTTTTCCAACTTGCAAGTCCAGTTTTTTTCTTTTATGCCACATGTGATGACCATAGGCTGAACAATACCCTAAAATAAAGACATGTAATGGCATTTCGGGTGTTTGTTGCTCTTGAGGTTGGTAACTCAAGGCCTTGGTTGGTGATTACAGATATCAACAGCTGGTGAGGTGCATTCCTGCTGGGAAAGTTGGGGAAGGTGGACTTGTGAAGGAAGGCTGGGTGCAGGCTACTCAGTGTTGGTACCTGGTTACTCACTGAGATGCTAAGTGAACAAGAGTACAAAGTAGCCTAAACTGGTTTGGCTCAGTGAATAGAGCATTGGTCTGCGGACCAAAGGGTCCCAGGTTGGATTCTGGTCAAGGGCATGTACATTGGTTGCAGGTACATCCCTAGTGGGGGGTGTTTAGGAGGCAGCTGGTTGATGTTTCTCTCTCATCGATATTTCTAGCTCTCTATCTCTTCTATCCCTCTCCTTTCCTCTCTGTAAAAATTCAATAAAATATATATATATATTTTAAAAAGAGTACAAGGTAGCAAAAGTCCTGAGTAGGTGGAAATATCAACAATACCTTTTGCTTATAATATCCACCCAACTCCTTTTGTCAAATGAGGATTTTTCACAGTATAGGTAACTGGTTTCCTTTTGAGGTACTTAAACTTCCTGGAGGGTCTTATGGCCACCTAACAATGATACCTTAACATCTATTATTTTTATCAGATCAACAACGAGGTTGCAGCCTGCTGGGGGGAGTGTGTAAAGCAGGAGGGAAACAGCAGCGGGAGGCGGAGGCCCATCCAGGCTTTGACCTTAGAGCACATGTGTCAAACACAAGGCCCGCGGGCCAAATCCGTCCCGCCAGGCCTTGCAATGTGGCCCGCACCGCACTGTCATCACTGCACTCCGCTGCGTTTCCATCACAATGACAGTTTATGACTGTTCAGTAAACCATTCGGCCCGCGATTTAGGCTGGATTTTAGATTTTGGCCCCTTCTCTGATTGAGTTCGACACCCCTACCTTAGAGCCTCATGAGTGTAACAGGCATCCATCCACATGGGGCCCCAGGATTGGATGCAGACTCAGAAGGTTCTGTGTGACTACACACTGTTAGAAAACATAAAACTGGTTATAAACATTTAAAAGAGGAGCAGATTCCTTCTCTTGAAAAATTAATATGCATGGTGACACTGAGCTCATTTCCAACAAGATGGCAATTAGGAGGAGCCGGTAGTTACTGCCCCCCTCTAGAGGGGTCAGCTTATGACATTAGCCACTGTCTTATTCACTCTCTATTTTTCTTACACAGTCTATTCCCTTCATTCCTATACTTGGCTGATCCAAGGGGACTTTTGTATCTATGAGCTTAGAATAGGTTTTACTGTCTAGAATTATTATAACTCAGTCCTGAAGAAATCCAAGAGGATTCTACAGCTGATAGACCTAAGAGTTTTACCATCAATTCCCACCACCCACCCACCATCGTTCCTGCACTTACCACCTGCCACACACTTTGTGAAGCATTTACATACAAAAACCTATTTATCCTCCCAGTTACTTTTGAAGTAGATGGTATTTCCCCCCACTTCATAGTAGAGCAGCCTTGTGGCTCAGAGAGGCTGGTTCATTTCTCTAAGGCACATGTGTCAAACACAAGGCCCGCGGGCCAAATCCGTCCCGCCAGGCCTTGCAATGTGGCCCGCACCGCGCTGTCATCATTGCACTCCGCTGCATTTCCATCACAATGACAGTTTATGACTGTTCAGTAAACCATTCGGCCCGCGATTTAGGCTGGATTTTAGATTTTTGGCCCCTTCTCTGATTGAGTTCGACACCCCTACTCTAAGGTAATACAGCTACTACATGGTCCTGGCCAGTTTTCATTCAGATTCTTGACTGAGAAGGCCCTGCTCTTAACTGCTCTGTAACATCCTTGTTATCCTTATGGTGCTACACATGTGGAGCAATGGAGGAACCAGCAGCCCCCAAGTGTACAAGAATCAAGTATGTGACAGTGTCCTGCAGAAGGCATGCAGAATGCTCAACAGTAAAGCAGTCAGAATGAGCACAGTGAAAACCTTATGCTACAACAATGGTTTCCAGCTCATCGTGCAGGAAGCTTGAGTTGCTGGTGGACAGAGCATAAGACAAAATACGGTGGCCCTGAAGGCTAGCCTTGGCTCTGACCACAGGAGGCTATGCCAGGCACAGGCACTCCTGAAGGCCATTCTGTCTGAACATTACAGCAGACAACTGAGCCAGAGGGCAGTATTTCATTTTGCAGATTAAGGAAGGAACTCAGAGAACCTAAATTGCTCCCTCCAAGGCTTTCTGTTTAGTCAGTGGCGAAGCAAAGGCGAGAAATGGTCTCCTCTTCAGCTCTTTCTTGCCTGCCTCTGTCCTCGTATGCATGACCCTTTATATCTTCTGGCCTTCTACCTTCAGACCTCAGTCTGAAGTTGAGAAATTTAGATATTAGGCTTGCCCTTGCTGTCCTTCCTAGAGTCAGGTGATGATTAAGTGAATCAGTACACTAAGTTGAAGGTGGGGGGGATGTAAAGTAAGATACTCTGATTTTTTGTTCTCCAAAATTATGTCGCTCAGTTATTTTTATATTACCTGACACAAATAAAGACTATTTAGGAATAAAATACAGAGTGATCATGCTTTATTCCAGTAATATTTCAATTTAACCTAGTGGGAAACTTTCCCCCTTGCTTGTGCAATATTTATTGATGATAAATATCTTCATAGACAAGACAGCATTGACTGGGCTATAGTCGTGAATATTTGTTTACTCCAATGCAGATCTCAGATAGATAGAAAATTTGAATAGCTTCAGTCTCTCTCACTACAACTACATAAGGCTTTTTTCCCATTGAACCATTGCTCATCGATCACTCTTTCCTGAGGAAAATGCTAATGATCCTTTGTCTGCTGTGAGTATACTGCATAAGGTGTTTTGTTCTTCCCATGATTCAGAGCAGACTGGTTCAGAACCTCAAGGTTGTCACTTCCTGCACTTCTAGAGGGTTTTCTGTTCTTGGTGACCAAGTGCAGAGTTCCAAGAAGGTACCCAGGGAAAGCAGTAGAACAACACTGAGAGACAGTTGTTGTCATAGGACACTCATGCTTCACAAGTCTCCTCAGAGGTGAAGGTCATCTGAATTATATTTGGATTAAGTCACTGCATTGATATGGCAGAGTACATATCAATGGCTAGATGGTGCTGAGTACAAGGCAGAGAAACAGATCATCCACATCCCTTTTACTGCTCAGGAGTTAGATTCAGCTCGGCAGCTTCTGGGTGGGTATGATCACACTCCACTAGCACCAGAAAGAAGTGGCTATCATCTCCCATTAATCTGTTTTTCTTATGATTCCATTTTCATTTCGTGTTGACCTGCATTTTCCTCTTGAGGATCCATTCCCACAAGGACCACTAGGACAGCACTGCAATCCTACTCAAAGGCTTATTTGCTACTGGAAACACAAGGGGATGGCTCTAGTTTGTGTCTTCTTGTCCTTCAGGGAAAGATCACAGAAAGTCTAGTTTCCTTGGCTTTCTGTGTAGGCTTCTCCTACACATTTAAAAGGACACTCGTAGAAAGGTTATGGACTAAGAAAAGTATGTGTTGTCTCTCTCCACGGTGCTTCTCATGCCTGGTGAGAGGCTCTCCCTAAGGAGGCTGGGTAGGGAAGGGAAGAAATAAGTAGATGTCAACAGTACCTTTTAGCTGTAATTCTGTATACAGTTGCACTGAAGGGCCTTTCTCCCTTGGCAAAGCCACAGGGGCCAAGAGGGAAATAAATAGTTAAAAAGTGTGAGGAGAAGGTTGTCCCTGTGAAGGTTTGATAAATAAATATTGGCCAATTATAATAATTCCCAGTAGATTGTTATTTTATATAATTAGAGCACTGAAGCAAAACAGCTTTTTAAGACTCACATGGGATGACCAGTAATGGGCAAGGGTAGAGGGGCTGTGTGGAATGGCAGTGATGGGAGAGCTGGCTTCCAGTGCTCTCTCTGTACCTGACCAGGGCCGCAAGGTATCTTGATCACCTTGCTAGGACTCAATGGTCCTGTTTGCTAGAACTGAGTTTATGGGGTAGTTTCATGGACTGTATGTGTACCCCTTTCTCAAATTCACATTAAAGCCCTAACCTTGAATGTGACTCTGTATCTGGAGACAGGACCTGTGAGGAGGTGATAAAGGTGAAATGAGGCCATAAGGGCTGGGCCCCCATAAAACGGAAAGAGACACCAGAGGTCTCTCTCTGCCAAGCGAGGATGCAGAGAGAAAGCAGCCAGGAAAAGGCTCTTCTGAAACCCTCAGGATGGGCCAGCATCTTGATCTTGGAGAAATAAATGCCTGTCCTTCAAGCACCCAGTCTCCACAGCTGGGAGGAATTTTAAGCACCCAATCTATGGTATTTTGTTTTGGCAGATAAGGTAAATGAATACAGGTGATAATGACTAGCTAATGAAAATCACAATGATCTACAGTTCAAAGAGTACTGTTACAAATTTTATCTCAAAGAAACAGTAGGAGGTAGAAAGAGCAAAGTATTATTTTACAAATAAGAAAAGATCTGAGAGCACAAGGCTACCAAGTGGAATTCAGTCAGACTGGAAAACTGGGTCTTTAAAGGCAACTTTGGTTGTACATGGTTGTAGTTTTCTTGTTTTCAGCATTATTTTGTTGGATGTCTATGAATTCTGGGTTTTAGGTTTCCAAGGTAATGCCCAGTTAAACAAGGTCAAATTTATCACAAGCCATATATTTTTGTTTTCTCTTTAGAACCGCAATAATTATCTCCTTTGACCCAGTGGGCCTCAAAGTGTGGTCCATCAGTGGAAGATGAGGACTTAGAAATGAAAATTCTTGGGCCCCACCCCACACCTACAGAACTGGAAAATGAGGCTGGCCCCAGCACTCTGTACTCAGAAATAACCTTTACCCTCTTGAATGTGGGCAGCCAGGGAGAACAGAATACATGTACTCTTGTGCTTCTTCTGTTATTAATTTCCTTATATAAGCAAAATTGTGGGCTTTCTGTGGAAGTACCAGACTGCACGGCTGATAAAATGGCACATAGCTTGCACAGCATTTGTAATGTGACAGCTTCTGAAGGACAGATTTAATGAGATTAGTAGACTTCCGCCCATCACAGCCTCTAACTATGTTTTACAATCTTTAGATTTTTGGCACCATTTACTGAAAAAGCTATTTGCAATTGTATGAAGATTGTCTAAGATATTTCTAGCCTGTTTTTGAAAAAGATAGGAAGAATAAATTGAACATTAAGATTCCTCTCCAATAGTGTGTGTATATATAATATATAAATAATATATAAATAATATATCAATACATAAAATCAGATTGCATATAAATAATATGTATAATCTATGAGATGAAGCAATATTAAACATGCATTTTACACACATACCTTTCATGTTGATCTCTTAAATTCAAGAAGAATTTTTTGTAGAATTATAAAGACTAATTAGAGTGTTTTCCCAAATATTTTACTTACAGGTAGCAACACTGTCATTGGTCCGACCTGGGATTTACTCACAACATCAACATTAAATAAACTGCCCCAAACGGAAGAACTACTCTTAGAGCCAACAGCAAACACCAATGCCAAGTCATATTCGTAATTACTCATCTTTTGAAACGTGTTTGACACGAATGATTCAGCAAAGCTGGGTCCCTGCCAGCTGGTGCCAACAGGCACAATGGCACCAGAGGAAATGTGATAACCACAGAGGCAAACAATGACTGGACAATAAAATTCTCCCTCCTTTGATTCAGGTATAGAAAGTGCTGTTTTCTGAAAAAGCAGTAAAGTAGGTCTCTCTCTCTCTCTCTCTCTCTCTCTCTCTCTCTCTCTCTCTCTCTCTCTCATTTTTTAAAGCTTCCTTAACAGTTAGTAAAATATGCTTGGGCACACCAACGTACGTTTTATGAAAGGTACCATGAGATAAAAAGAACCATGACTCTCTAGGGCTTTCCACTGCTAAGATCTCCATGTACAATTTGATAGTTTTTAGAACCCCCGAATTCAGTTAAAAACAAAAAGAAGCTTTAGGGGGGGAAAAAAAGAAAAGAAAAGAAAAGCAGCCTTAGGGTAGGATGAAACTAAAGAAATACAAAAAAGAGTAAAAAATTACCTGCCACACGATTAAGAAAGAAATTAAGTAAAACCTTTTTGTTTTAATAGAAAATGCATAGACCTGTATATTCTCATCATATGACAAATGGCATCATTCACCAGATAGGGCCGGTCCTTTGATCAGAATGCCAGGCTGTGGGAGATGGAGATTGCATGCCCCAAGTAATAATCCTGGCATAGTTCAAAAGAGATCTAACAGCCCGGTGGAGCAATCAGGCTCCAGTTCCACTTACCTTATTAACTAAACTGACAATTTGGCACTAAGTAGAAATACAGGGCCAAACACTCTCTGCCCCCGTATATTATTCTGGACCCGGAAAGTGAAGATAAGGCAAGAAAAACTTGCAGGTTGTTTATGGAGGTCATTTGGCCAGTTTTCCCCAGAAGATCACTTCGGTTATCTCAGTTATTCCAGTTCTAACAAGCAAGTCTCTAAGTTAACTGTTTCTGGGTGCTATTTTCTGATGGTCATTTTTCCTTTTCAGAAATATACACAATTGCTCCTTCAATGCAATCACCACAATGCAAAAACAAATGCACAATTAGGAAACTGTCCAAATCCAACTTGCCTTTCTGTAGCTTGCTGTCTTTCCAACCTCTTCATCTGCTCAGATCCCTTTGCATTATTTATCTCCACCTGAGTTTACATCACCCTCAGAATCAATGCCACTTATACATTAAGTGAATGTGCAGTTAGTGTGTCTCCCTGACAATTAACAAAGACGTTAAGCGCTGATGCCAATTCAGTGGCATAAGCTGGACACCTTCCATTACCTGGCGTGTCATTGTTTTTGGTCTATTAAGCAGTTTTCATTTCACCTTATGGGCCCATATAAAACCCAAGCTAGATGTTTCTCAAATTATAGGCAGTATTGCAGGTATTAAATAGCTTCATTTTGTTTTTTAAACATCAGCTCTAAATTTATTGAAGACTAGTTGAGAAACTAAATTGGGTTATCTATCTATCTATCTATCTATCTGTCTGTCTGTCTGTCTATAGGTAGATATATTTTAAACTTTTCAGTTTTTTTTTAAAGTCTTTTGTCTCCATCTCCCTAAATCATATCCATTGTTTTACACTAAGAGTAACATTTCTCATTTTCCAAAAAAGTATACTTTCTGAGTCTTGCTTAAATCCATTTGGCTAACCAAATTATCATTGCTGTTTTGATTCATTTTTCAAAGGGGGCTTTCAATTTTCCAAAAGCCCTCTTGTCTTGTTCTGCTTTATTTTTCACCATTCTTACACTCTGACATACAAAAGTCAGTGGATCAGAGGCGTCGTAGGCGGAAGCTTAGTAGCTCTCAAAATCTATCTTGTTAGGCAGACCTCGGTTAGACAGGCCTGGGTTAGGGCAGGCTGAATGCTCAGAGGCTTCAGTTGTCAAAACTCTACAGCAAAACAGTAGAAAATGTATGTAAGCATTCACTTACCTGCTTTTGATCAACAATTATCTCGAGGTCTTCATCACTGCTTAGTTTTCCATATCCTTTTTCTTTACTTTTCTTGTGAAAGAATAATTTTAAATGATCATTTAGTGTGTTTCCATTAATAATCTAAATCCCACTTAATACTTTAAAAAGATAAAGTTTACTTAGCCTTGTTCCCTAGTCATAATACATTATTCTTCATGTCAGTTGCTCATGGACAATAGCAAATGTTTTATTGTTAAGCTGTTGGTTTATAATTATTCATTAAGTATTTTTTTGCTTAGCCTCTTCCATACAAATTACATCTTTAGTCTTCTCTGAATATTGTTATGCGTTTTTTTTTTAAATTCTGTAGTTTAAGAAAAGATTCTTTAATACTTTAATATAAGTAATTCCTTTAAGAGTCTGAGCATGTTTTTCTTAAAGGTCAAAACTGCAGTTAGTAATACTAGGCTTAAGCCTTCAAATATTAAATGTTTTATTTTAATCCCTTATATATTTTTAAGAATAAGACCAGTATCCTGCAACTCAGATAACAAATCTTTAGATTTTACACATTTGCTTATAAATCAGATATAAACGAACATTGTAAAAACAACTCAGAAATAATTTTAAAAAGATAAATAACTTTCAGAATTAGTTTGAAAAGTTAGAAGAGTACAGACCATCTTTAATAATGAATTTATTAGCATTTTGTCATTTCCTCCCCATGCCCATTCTCCATCTATCTACCCCACAGAAAAAAAATTTCTAACATCAGAAAAGGATATAGATCATGACAACCATTTTATTGTGCTTATAGGAGAAAGATTATTTATCTGAGTCTTTTTTATTCTTTCTTGCAATGCCCTGCTGATGGGAATGCAAGAAATGACACATTTCTCCCTAATTTCAGAAATTAAAGTTCCTTTAGGTACTTTAACAAAGGGACTAGAAACAAAAGGAAAAGAAAAATACTGCTATACAGTTAGCTATAGTTCAAAGTTATTATTTTTAAAAAACAATTTCTTCTTTAGATGTTAGCTACATTGACTAGAATTAAGGGAATTAAAAATGTTTCTTATGTTTGCACCTACTGTACCACATTAGAATCCCTATCTCATTGGGGGAGAAAATGATATCCTTCATGAAACAAGTCATAAATTTGTTTACAGTGTGGGACATGAATCTTGTCTTCCCCCCCCCCCCCCATAACATTAAAACCAGATTTCCATATTTCCTCCTTAATAAACATACCTATGATTTTTCTGTTTTTTTTTTTTTGTGTGTGTGTGTGTGTGTGTGTGTGTGTGTGTGTGTGTGTGTTTCGTGTATGTAATAAAGAGATTTCTGAATCTTCAAGTATTAGGATGCATAAATACAGTCTCATTCATATATTAATGAATTTGGCCACTTAAAACAAAACAGCTGGCCCCAGTACTTTTCTCTATTGTTATTCTTGTCCTCATTTGAGGAACCATTTCAGGATTAATGGAGAACAAAGAGAACAAAGGTGGTTTCAACCAAGCTGAGTTTCTTCCTATCACTTTGCTTTTATATCCTTTTAGTCCACTGGTTGCCATAGGATATTGTCCAGAGACCCTCTAATGCAAAACGTTTAGAAATGCTTTTCCAAATATTGATCTATACGTACCAAGTAGCTCATTTGCATGACTCGATTTCCGGACACAAGGACATTAAGTAGAGATGGAATGTGGGTCCTTCCATCCATGTCACTGTCAGACATCCCAGAATTCTTTGCAGCAGAGGCAGTGGCTTCATTGCCAGAACTTGCTGACCAGAGAACCACAGATTTTGCCCAGCAATAGTATTTATAATGTATGACAATCATAGAAGTATCCCTGAGTCACTGTCTTGTCTTTGTAAGCATTGTGAACATTTAGGCTACCACAAAAAGTCATTGAAACAAAAATATCTTCTTTTCTAACTAATTTTTATCTAAGCACAATATTCTGACATGCTGTTCTAGTTTAATACTTTTTTTTAAACAACTATTATTAATTATATACATTTTTATATCTCATCCCACACATAAGGACTATTCAGCCTCTTTGTCCTAAAAGCTCTCAACTTTTCCTTTTTAATGCCCCACCCCAGATTTTCTTGTGATTAGCAAATCAGTGCTAATTGATACAAAAATATCCGAATTCATAGAACATAATTCAAGGCTGCAGTTTCTGCCAATACCAGCATCCCACCTTTCCAATTTAATCCCAACTCTTTATCTGATACAGCAGTAGATTTTCCTAGGGAGAGGCGAGGTCAGGAAAGGAGAGTATAATAACTCCAACTACTGAAATCAGAAGTTGGCATTTTCCAAAAGTGGGAGGAGGAATTTAGAGCTCTGATTCTGTATTTAAAACCCTAGTCTCCAAACAGCACACACTGTACGCAGATTTCTTACAGTTTTACTCTAGAGTTAAATAATTATTTCCTAGTTTACCCTATAACCCCCGCGGGGATTAAGCCTTTTCTGCACCAAGGTGGTTATTCGCTCACTTACTGCTTATTTCTAGTGCGAGCACAGTCCTCTTTCAAGCACTCAGCTCCCACTTTGACTGCTTAGATGAGCCAGCCCGGGCAGGGATCTTCAGCTCGCCTCCCTCCTCCCAGCCGGGAGCCCCTGTCTTCTATCTAAGCACTTTTGTCGAGCACAGAAAGCAACTCCATCGCTTTCTGCGTGGCCTCTCACATCAGCCAAAGGACTGAACTAGAAGGAGAAAGAAAGCTGACCTCTCTCCACTCTCCCAGCCTGAGAGCCTGAGGAGGCAGGGCTTCTGTGGGAGGAGAAGCCCCAGGACAATCACTTCCTGTGCTCCTCCCTCCTCCCCTGGCCACTGAGGCGGTGAGGGTAGGCCCCTTTCCACCTCAGCCTCAGCATGCTGCCCACTAGCGATTTTGTGCACTGCTCACCTGAGGGCAGTTCAGCAGGGAGTGCTAGTGCAGTGGAGCTAAAACAGGGAACACTTTGAAATGGGAAAAGTGAGGAAAGTCACAAGGGAAATATACTCATCATTTGCCGACAATGCCTCATTCCCCGTAAGGAGCTTTTAGCTGGAGATAAGTGTCCCATCACTGAAATGCCAAGCATCCTTATCCCCCATCATCTTCCCCACACCTTTCTAAATCCTTTCTGAGTAACTGGAAAGAAGACTATCTAGTTCCTTCTTGGTGCTAATAACTTTCTTAATAGCCCTGAATAATATCTGTAGTTTTCTTAAGGAAGATGACCCTAGCTCCCCTCTCTGCAGACATTCCACCATCTCCCCTTAACCTTTTTTACCCTTTGCTTCCCACCCCTTCATTCGTTCCTCCACAAAAGTAGAACAGAAAGCTAGGTTTACCCACTTGAATTCAATAAACCATAAAACTTGGAAACTGTATAGGAAAACAATATATGGTCGCAGATATAAGAATACATTACATAAGAAAATTTTGCAAGTAACAACAAAACAACAACATAATTTGATGAGTTAGAGACCTGAAATATGAGGCTCCCTATGTTCAATTTTAGAATAATGTTTTATTAAAAAGTAACAGTATGAATTAAAAGATATTAGTTGTGTCTGGGTTGAATTACAAGGATTCTTCATACTCATTAGGAGTGGAATATATGAAGGACAATTTGAAAGGAAAACACACACACATGATTTAGTTAATTGTATACACTTGACTCAACTGCAATTTTTGTCTAACTGCAGATGGCAAAATAAATGTCAAGGTTAAAGATCACATGTGAACATTGAATTTTTTTTACTATCATTTATTCAATACTGCAATGAATGATAAATAGACCTAATTTATTAAAGCAAATGTTACATAGATATTATGTACACAAAAGTACAGAGACCTTCCTATTCTCTTCTTCATGGTTGTCAGTACTCAGTTGCTATCTTCTCATTTTCCCTATCTTTAATGCCTTTTCCAGCACCTTCTAACCAGCAAGCTGCAAAGTTGTTTAGTTTTTTCTGTCCTGAAAGATGACTTCCTCACATCTGCTTTCCCCTAAAGCAGGGATTTTCAACCTTTTTCATAAAATGGCACAGATAAACCAATTACTAAAATTCTACGGCACACCAAAAAAAAATGTATTTTTGATGATCTGACAAGAAAATAAGATATAATTTTGAGTCGTTCACACCAGATGGCTATTGTTGTGTTAGCTGTTGTCATTTTTTAAATTTGACAATCTAAGAGAAAAGAGGTCAGTGCCTCTGACAAATAGTCAGGTGTTGCACATTTTAAAAATTCTTGTGGCATAAAAGGGGGAAGAATGAGGAAAACCTGTGACAATGTCAACAATTTTAAAAACATATTCAGGAGACACACCAGTGTGCCTGCCACTGTGGAAAATCGCTGCCCTAAAGGCATTCGTTTACTCTCTCTTATCTCTTCACTGTCAAACTTGAAAGAGTGGTCCATTCTTACTAGCAAAAGCTCTTTTCTCTTCAATTCTACACCAATCACAATCAGGTGGCAATTGACTTGTAATTGCATTCTTGACAATTGCCAATGGACTCCTACTTATCAAATTCTTTAGCAGTCCTTTTTTAGAGCTAATTGTATGAATTAGCCCCAAATGCAACATGTGACTGACTACAGATGTCAAAATAAAGGAAATCATTATTTCTTTTAGTGGTCAAGTTTGTATGAAGTATTTTTTAAAAATGTCTTTGCTGCTATTTACACTATTACAGCTATTAAATGGTGTCTCTACTGAATAGAGTGTCTGTGGGAGGGAGGAGGAATTGGGACAGGAGATGATGTGCTGAATTTGCTGTCTTTAAAAAGTTCATCCACAGTTTGGCTCAGTGGATAGAGTGTCCATTGGGCCTGTGGACTGAAAGGTCCCAGGTTCGATTCCGGTCAAGGGCATGTACTTTGGAAATTGCAGGCACATCCCCAGTGGGAGGTGTGCAGGAGGCAGCTGATCGATGTTTCTGGCTCTCTATCCCTCTCTCTTCCTCTCTGTGAAAAATCAATAAAATATGTTAAAAAAAACAAAACAAAAAAAGAAAGTTCATCCACATGGAAAGATCCAGTCAACCATTTGGAAATACAGGTCTATAGCTTAGAAGAGAAAAAAGGTAGGACACATGATTGCTGGGGATAATCAAAATTACAGGCATGGACCAACTTGATAAAGAATATAACAGAGTCAAAGAGATGAGGACTAAGGCCAGAGTCCTGGAGAATGATAAATGTAAAGAAGAGGCCAAAGAAAACCCAGTGAAGGAGGCTGAATAGGAGTGGTAAAAGGTGTAAAAGATCCTGGAGAATGCAGTCAAAGGGAAAAAGAATTCTGGATAGTGCTGATTTGGGTTGTTTTCCTGAGCAGGATGCAAGAATGTTTTCTTTCCAAAGTCCTTGTCCAGATGGATTCAAATAATGAAGCCACGGACAAAATGTGATAGGTGAAAAGAGTAGAAATTTATTGGAAGCGAATACAAACTCCCATGTAGGGAGGGAGTTCCCAGGGGGTAACCCACCAAACTCCTTTTTTCTAAGGCTTATAAAGGCTGTAGTTCTCTGTCCCTTCGTGCTCCCTTCTAGTTAGATCCGTTCCTCACTTTATGATCCTATGCTCTTCTAATCGGTTACTCTTTTTGCAGAATATCAGCTTCAAAGCCCAAAACCAATGTGGTGCCACCCTCTATCTCTCCCCCTTACTTGTAACGTTTCTCCTGTGAAAATCTGTTTTCCTCTTTCTGCCATGGGTGGATATTTCTCTGTCTTATGTAAAAGTTTCATTCCCCCCCCTATCCCCATGCCCTGTGGTGTTTCCTTATCTTCTGTGAATGTCTTCCTCCCTCACCTTATCCTGTGGCACATTTTTATTTTCTGTGAATGTATGCCTTCTGGGAGCTCTAAGTCCTCACCTCTTCCTTCCTCCCCCATGGACCCTCTTTATAACTAAAACTCCCCAAACCTGCCTATTTTATCCCTACAATTCCTTTCAGTGTCAAATGCTAATGAAAGGGTAAGAATTATATTTAGCATTTTGGAAGTCTTCAAGGACTAGGAACAGAAGAATTCATAAAGGTGGAACCAAGATTAGAGTAAGTTAATGAGTGTAGTGACAGTAAGGGAGTACTAGAAAGATAGTGAGAGAGGACTTAGCTTTCTTAGGAAAGCTTGAATAAAAAGAAGGAAAATTTGTTAAGAGGGTAGATCTCAGGGTAAGTGCTCTTTCCACAGTTAAAACAAAAAAGAAAAAAGAGGGTGCAAGAATGTAAAGGTATTGAGTATGTTTATTGTTCAAGAAGAAATTGGTAAAGACAAAAAAATGTAGATACCAGAGGGTAAGGGGAGATAATTCATGAAGCAAGAAAGTAAGAACAAAGTCATGTAGGAGAAAAACTGCATGTCTTGCTTTTAAAACTATCAATTATGTAATATATATATTTATAGAACAAAAACCTAGAAGGCATATAGCAAATATTAAAGTCCTGTCCTCTGGGGGATGGAATTATGCATGGTCTAAGCGTTCTCTTTGTACCTGGTATACTTTTTGAAATAAGAATACATTTAATAAAAGAGTAAACAAAATGTGATTGCTGGAGAGATCCATAAAATTGCCATGGAAAAAGACTCATTTAAAGTCTACTTTGCAGAAAAATGACTGGATTAGGGTTTTACCTTTCCTTTTATTATGTTTCTGGAAGAATAAAAGCTTTTTTAAAAAAATGGAGAGATTCATGTTACAGTTATTGCTTATGTCCCTTGTGGCTAGAAAAGTGGAATGACTGTTTTGTTTATTGCATTCAATATGCCCCTTTCCTCTTGACTCTCCCTTATAATATGAAGTTTCTCAGTTCTTTGACATCACATCATTTTGGACCCACATCACCTGCCCCCCGCCCCTTTTTTTTAATACACACAGTATCAGCACAGGCACAAACACTACTGCTGCAGGAGCCAAAGAAACATGAATAAAGGGAATAAGGGCTTGAGAGTTCCCACTCTTTAGGATGGAAGCCTGGGCTGACCTTTCAAATGGAAAGTAATCACCTTAGCAACTAAAAGGACACATTTCAGATCTTTTACTTTTCTTACATTTAGAAGAAATCAACTTTCTGAAGGGAAAATGTCATCGTTACAGGGGATCATTTACAGAGGGGCTTGTTAAGTCTGGCGTTTTTCAAACACATTTTTTTCCCACTTAAAAGACATTCACAGCTGTGTTTCCCCCTCCAAGAGTGATCGTGTTACATACAGAAAAACAAAATAGCCATAGGGTGCAATTTTCTAGTTTTGGGCCAGGCATAGGCAAACATGACATATGACAATCAAAGTCAGTTCTGAAGGTATATTGCTGGGTAAAAAGAAATATAAGAACAACAAATGTCTTGATGCATTTTAATTTATATTCTAAGTCATATGCATATGTCCATGTATGGAGTCACTTTATTACTTTAAGGCTAAATCTAATTGAGAAAGTAGATGTTCCTATTTACATCTTAGTTGGGAAATAAAATGGCAGCGATGCACAATACCATTTCTCCTGTAGCCTCAGAGTCCCCCCTAAATGCTGACTTCCCTATCCCTAAGGGTGGCTCTTGATCTGTAAGAGAATAACCTAAAGAGTTTATAAAGTTTCTTAAAAGTAAGTTTTTATTTTTCAAGTTTTCCAAAGACAAGAATTCTTCAACATAAATATCCATTGAGATGACTCAATCTGATGTTGTTGTGCAATGACATTTTCTTAAGCATACACATTTATTATCAGGTATGCACTTTATATATTTCTTCCAATATTTTATGATGAGAAGTTTCAAACAGACAGCAAAGCTAAACAAATTGTATAGTGAGCACCTGTATACTTACTACCTAGATTATATCACTGACATTTTATTATTCTTGCTTTTTTGCATATCCATCTGCTGGGATGCATTTTTAAGGTATAGTTCATGATGTCACATTTTTATACATTCTTTCTTCTGTGGTTTATTTAATTTAATTTACTTTTAAAACTCAGAAAAGCAAAACCACTGGCTCAGCAGTCTTCCAAAACAAGAGCACTACCACAAGTTTATGATTTGTTCCCCTCCAGCTTTCATGTGAAAAGCAAATCAGTGAATTACTTTCCCAGAAGCGAGTGCTGGGGATAGGTCCTATCACTGGGATTAGGCAAGAGGAGCTCTGATATAAGGGCTGGGATTCTCATAGTTCTCAGTCAAGAGCAAGTGATCAAACAACTCAACTTTTTGAGACAAATCCATGGTGCGGTAGGCAGTTACAACTAATATTAATCCCCATGTCTTCATTTCATACCCTTGGATCATCAGTGTTTCCTGCAAAGACTTCACTCTGCTAAGGGCTCGGTAATAACGCTTCACCTCAGGTGCATGTAACACAATGGCAAGCCCCAGGACAGGCCGCGGATGGCTAATAGCTTCTTGGAGGGAAAGGGGTTAGTGTGCTTCAAGGAACAGTATGATGTGTGTGTGTGTGTGTGTGTGTGTGTGTGTGTGTGTGTGTTTTAGATTAAGTAGGCAGAAAACAAAAACAAAATGTGAACTTTCCGTTATGTCAGATTCAGCAATGTTCCACATTACTTTGAGCACAATCCGTAAACTCTTCTTAACCGTCCCTCACCGCCCAAACCAAACAAAACACATTCAAAGAAAAACAAAAGCAAAAAACAACAAAAAATGATGTCCTTCTTCACAGAAAAACTGAGTCCAATTCTTTTATCTGGAAGGTTCTGTTCTCCACAAAAATCATTTCCTCATTTCATGTAGGCCTGGCTCTTGAAGCTATAAATGCAGTCACAAAGCATGCAATGACTGTTATATAAAAATTGTTTCTTGCCTGCTGAAGACAATAATGGTTGAAAAGTGATGTATTTCAATCTACTAGGTTTCTTGGCATTATGTGGTTCTGGTACTATATCCAGACAAGGTGACTCACACATGATGGTGTTTACCTGTGATCACTCAGCAGGGCAGGGGTGGTTGTTTGAGTAGGAGAGGTAAGGAGCCCGAGAGAACTGACATTATTTCTGCTCCCGACATAGCAAATAAAGACGACTATCACATAAAATAGTCACCATTCCTCCCCCAAAATGAAACAAAGAGTAAAGTATGTATTCTATATCTTTGCAGCTTGGAGAAAAATAACTAATCTACAAGTATTTAAAACAGCCCTAACCGGTTTGGTTCATTGGATAGAGCATCGGCCTTCGGAATGAAAGGTCCCAGGTTTGATTCCGGTCAAGGGCATGTACCTTGGTTGTGGGCACATCCCCAGTAGGAAGTGTGCAGGAGGCAGCTGGTCAATGTTTTTAACCCTCTATCCCTCTCCCTTTCTCTCTGTAAAAAAAATCAATAAAATATATTTTAAAACGAACTATTTATTGGTGTTCTGCTTCTGATCCCTTTTGACATGGTTTCTTACTTTTATACACGTGGGTCCTATAAGACGGGGCAGAAACTGTCACTTCAATCTCAAACTCAGGTGTGATTACCGCTGGCCTCTCCAGCAGCTCTCTTTCCTTCTACCCGGCAGTGGGCACACATGGCATTGCACATCTGTCGCTGACTTCCTATATAACAATTGATCTGAACGTGATAATTTTATGCCATTGTGAGAGCAAACAGCCACCTTTGTGCTTTAATAAAAAAGAAAGAAGGAAAATACCAATCTAGCTGCTTCAATAAGCATTCCTGTTTCCCAAGGATATTAAGCCTCTATTTTCATATCTTTTCTAAATTCACACGTTGCTTTGACACTATGAAATCTGCCTGAGAAAAATTTGTCTATGACATTTTGTTTCTGACAAGAGCCAACCCAAAGCTTGTATCTCAGCCATAAATCCATGCAAAAGGTTAAAGTTGTTTACCATTAAGCTACATCTATGTGACTGATTAACTTATAACCAGTTTTTTATTATGGCTCCAATAGCATTAGAGGACTTTTTTTTTTTTTTTTTTTTTCTCATGTGGATCTGCACGCAGCCATGGCAGCTGAAAATAAATCTTCCCTGTTCCTCAGAGTGATGGATTTTCTGGAGGAATAGCTCATTGCTCTCACCTCTGAGGTCTCCCGAAGGCTTTGCTCACCTCAAGAATCCTAATTCTCATCATTTTTCCATCCGTCTCCCTATGGCTTCTTTGGTTCATCCCTTTTCTGCAATGACTCATACATTCACTGAGGACAACATTACAGATAAGACATGGCAATCCCTAGAGGGTGGGCAGGCCTAGGGTTCCTTTCCATCTTCTTTGTGGATAAGGGCTTCTGGGCAACTGCTCGTTGAGGGAGCTTTACTAAGCACAGGATTTACAGGAGCAAGGAAGATCTGGGTCCCAGACAGATCGTTTATCTGCTGGACAGGTGACAATCCATTAAAAGATTAAAACAGCAGAGGACAGAGGACACGTAGCCAAGCACATAGACTACTTTATGATAGACAACAGCTAACACCTTGCTTGGTATAGAGCATATTGCTGCTAGTGATGGGGAAAAGGTAGTAAAAGCCAAAGTTTAAATAATTTCATTTATATCGAGTATTGCCACCAACCACCTGAGCTCAAATAGTCTGTGAATCCTTGGGTCAGGGTAAAAAGGGGTTTGATGTCTAGAAATTGTGTGTCTGATAATATTGGACATTGAAATATTCCATGACTCTGTTCAGGCAAAACTGTATTGATTTAGAACAATGGTTGCTTCCTGTTGTTATGTGGTCACCCATTTAGCATTTGGGATCCTAGAGTTAGTCAATGATTATATGTTACTATCACAAAATTAGTAATTGGTAGTGAGTTTGCTCTGACATTTTCAGCAAATATGACATCCATTACTGGAGAAAATAATCACAAATACATTCAAATACATCTGGTATTTTTGGCAGTTTGTTGATTTTTTTGTAAGAAATTCCATATGATTTAATCAGCTGATCAGAAATGGCCTTCAAAAAATAAACAATTATAAAATTTGCCTTATTTGGTGATGAGATAAGGAATGGAGGGAGCTTCTCTAATATGGTAATTTCATTTTTCCTTGGTATGAGAATGAAGTATGTTCATTTACTCTTTTTAAAGAAATATATTTAATTGATTTTTTACAGAGAGGAAGAGAGGAAGGGAGAGGGTAGACAGAAACATTGATGAGAGAGAAACATCAATCAGCTGCCTTCTGCACACTCCTCACAGGGGATGTGTCCGCAACCAAGGTACATGTCCTTGATCTGAATCAAATCTGGGATCTTTCAGTCCAAAGGCTGAAAGATCCAGTGAGCCAAACCAGTTAGGGCTGTTCATTTATTCTTGCACTTTAAACATTTTATGTATTTTATACCTTACAATAAAAGTGTATTACTAAATTTTTATTTTTAACATTTTATAGATTCAAAATATTTGGATATTTTCATAAAAGAGTCTTGGGCATCATGTGTAAGGTGATAATGAAACAGATTTTGCCATATTTTTGGGCTACTTTCATTCACCCTCAAAGTGTTTTTGATCACCTACCATGAATGTGCCAAATTCTGGGGCGTACTCGGCAGGTGTGGTCCTTGCTCTCACAAGGCTTGATGCCTTACTGTGGAAGGGAGATAGTCAAACAAGCAATTATAAAAATGTGAGGAGCCTACGACAGAGGAGTCTGGGGTTGTGAAGGAGGCAGAAGGATGACTTTGTGTCAAGGTCCAGACTGAAATCCTAATGAAAAGTAGAAGCCATCCAGGTGGAGCAGAGAGGCTGGTCTGCGGGCTTGGGGAGTAGGTGTGGAAAGAATAACACAGAGGGATGACCCAAGGTAAGAGATGGCAGGGCCTTCTAACATCTGAGAGGATGACTGTGTGGCTACAGAACAGGAGGGATTAGGGGGGATGGTCCCAGGTGAGGTTGGAGAGGAAGGTAGAGTCTTGAAAATTCTGTCTTCATATCCAGGGCAATGTGGAGCCATTGCATAGGCTTAAGCAGACAAGTGACATCATCAAATCTGAAGTCCACTCGCTAAGTGTGGGACATGGACGGGAGGAGAGGAGACTGCAGTCAAGCAGAGAAGAGGGGGCTCCTGAACGTTTGGTTTGTGAGAGCTGTGGAGCCTTCTTAACCAGATGCGGAGAGAGCTGACCACACACCAATTCTATTATGACATGCTTAGTTCATCATGTTGTATATCACTAAAATTAAAATTACATTTTCAGTACTGGCTACTGTGAGTGATAAAGGTATCCATGTGTTCTGTAGTCAGGAATTAAATGAGCAGCAAACAGGCCTCTAAAAGACACATTCTAGGGACTCACCTAACTTAGTAACACATAAAATTGTTTTAGCAAAAATTCAATGAAATAGAAAACTTTTCAGAGCTAGAAATGGGTAATTAGAGAGAGGAGAGGCAGAGAGAAGAAAGAAGAGGGAGAAGATATTTTGACTGACATAGCAAAAAAAAACCTTTGCACTTAGTGAAGGATATGAATTTTTGTACTCCACAAAGTTCTAAAACAATATCTAAACGTTTCTTGTTGTTTCTTGCTATTGGACAAAAACAAAGGGAGTCTGTTTTAAAAAGATACAATGTGAGATTGTTCCGTGCTGCAGAGCATCTAAAAGGCTTTATTGTGATTTTTGAAAATCAACAACAGGAATTCTTTATGCAAACCTAAGAACTAAACTGACCAGGGAGCATAAAATATTGATAAGGAAATGTATTTACTCAAGTGTATTTGGGATATTATCAAAGCTAATGTGTTCTTAAGAGACTTGAAAGGGCGTATTTAGAGCTCAGTTAAGAAAAGACATACAGTTGCTCCATTTGTTTTTCACTTGTCAAAAAATAAAACTTAATAATGGGGGAAAGCTGGAGTAAGATAAGGTGAGAAGGTAATCAAATACAATATTTATCTTCTTGCTCAAAGCTTGTTTGGAGAGTCTTGCTTCTTAATAACTTGTTATTAATATTTAAAAACCATCGCATGTTTCATGCAAAATATTGAAGGATGTCCAGCTTCATGTAGGCAAACTTCAGAGCTCCAGACTGGAGCATGCCAGTGAGTATAGAAGACAAATGACATTTTCTTCTATCGCCAATTCAAATCTTTTGCATTTTTTCTCTTTAGGAATAAACTTCCAAATCTTTGATTCTTGTACTAGGGAGTAATAAATAAATTTTAAAGAGACAATGAGAAAGACTTATTGAACAATACAGCATAGAGGAATTTCAGTGGTAAAGAATATGAATCTCATATCAGCTTAAGAGCCCTGTAAGGGTTCCTTTGAAGAGTCCTTGCAAACTGACTAATACCCCAAAGCGTATTGATAAAAGAGTACTGAGAGATGGAAGGGTGGCTGATATTCAATTACTTTAAATGCATCTTTGGAAGTAGAAATAGACTTTAAAGAATGTTTTAAAAACTCCTTTACTCTTATAAAATTGTCCTGGGTAGGCAAGAGAGGGGGTTTAAAATGAGATGGTAGCAAGGAGCAGCTAAATTTCAATGGATAGTACAGTGCCCCACGTAGAAAAAGCATTTTAAAATTATAAAAGCAGCAGCTTATTCTTATAAAAAATGATAGTTTTAACTAAAGAAGTGTGTATTTTGTGTTATAGCAAAAAATTTAATTACTTATATTATTCCTAACCCCTCTTATTTCCTCTTATTGAAGCCATTCAAAAATTATATACATGACATGTACATATATGTATAGATATCTAGTCATATATACATAAATATGTATTTTTATGACATAAATGTGATGGTTGTATAAGCACTAAACTACTCTTTTTACTCAACAATATACTGTAAATACACTGAGTGGCCAGATTATTATGATCTCTGAATGCATAAGAATCTGGCCACTTAACACACATCAACATCTACCTTACCTATCCAAGTTCACCTGCATTAACAGATTTTCGTTCAGAAAGTTTAAGAAATACTGGAAGCTATTAGAATGAAGACTGTTAGGTAACACTTAAAAGACAGTACTAGCCTGGCGAGTGTTGCACAGTGGTTGGGTATTGGCCCTGGAACCAAGAAATCAGCAGTTCGATACCCAGTCAGGGCACATGCTCAGTTGCAGGTTTGATCCCCAGTACTGGGTGTGGAGGAGGCAGCCAATTGATGGTTTCTCTCTCATCAAATTTCTTTCTCTCTATCCCTCTCTCTAAAAATCAAGAAAAACATTAAAAAGAAAGAGAGGCAGTGCTAGCACATGAGCATTTTCTGGAGAAGCTGGTGGCTTCTGAGATTCTTTCAGGTGGTCTTCAAGGCTAAACTATTTGCATAATAGCACGAAGGTGTCGTTTACTTTTTTGCTGTGTTGACGTTTGCATGGATAGTGCAAAAGCAGCAGCGGGTAAAACTGTGTCTTAGCGTGAATTAAAGCGATGGCGTCAAACGGCACTAGTTGGGAACTGAACTGGCCACCTTAAAATAAATGTAAGAACCATATTTACTTGAAAAAATGACTGACAAACCTATGGTTATGCAAACCTGGCAATATAGTATCCCCCCGAAAACAAATGAAGAGAACCTCTCATTTTAAGAAAAGCAACTAATAATATTTGTTGCCAAAATTCAAGTTTTCAATGACAGAATTTTGGGAAACTTGTATTTGCTACTGTGAGTTTGATAATTGCCCAAAAGCTAAAGATGTTTCTGATGAGATCAGGGATGTTAATGAAGCATTTGATATTGTATAATGAAGTATGGCAACATTTGGAAGATATGAATAACTACATGAACCAATATTTTCTAAATGATCGATACATGGCATGCTATCAAAACTGTGTACAAGTTAAAGATCCATTCAAAGTGTAAGAAAAACCAGTAGATTTGAATGAGAAAAGTACATCAAATTCATTGATATCACTTCAGCTTCCACATTGCTACAAAAATTTAAGGGATAACATCTGTCGAGTTTTTGTGAAGTGTCAAAGAATATCTAATTATTTGAAAAGACTATTAAAATACTCCTTTCTTTCCCAACTGTATATTTGTGTGAAGATGAATTTTTCTTCTTACATTTCAACCAAAGAACAATTGCAACAGATTAAATGCAAAAGCAGATATGAGAATGCAGTTTTCTTCTATTCAGGTTTTCTATTAAAAGGATTTGCAAAAATGTAAAACAGTTTAAAATATGTTTTTGGTGCTAACGTGATGAGTATTTTGTTGCTATTTTTTCAATGAATTAATAAGTACATAGCTAATTTTTTTCTTAGTTTTCTGATATGGTAAGTACCAATAGATATAATCCATATATACAAAAGCTTTTTGGGGGTCTTTAATATTTTTTTAAGAGTATAGAGGGGTGCTGAGACAAAAGTTTAAAGATCAATGTTAAACTAGAAAGAATGTAAACTTATTCTGCGGTGATAGAACAATTTGTCTTTAAAAATTAGTTTTTTATTTTCTCTCTAATAATAATAAACATAGTCAATTTATCTCTTTTAGATTCTGGTGGAAAATACCATAATAGATTATGTTAAAATTATCCAATTAGTCTTATGATTACTTGCATTAGTTACTTAGTATATATCTGAATTGCATTTAATGGTTATAGCTTTAGAGTTTACAAATACTTATACATGGTTTATATCCTCTACTTTCCCTAGGCAATTCCATGAAGGTAGGTATTATTCTTCCTATTTATAGCTGAGAAAATAGGTTCTGGGAGAGAAAAAAGTGCTTTGTCCATTCAGAAAGTGCTAAAACCCAGAATCAAATTCAGGTCTGCTGACCTTATGTTCCTGAGCTCTTTTTTCATCTTTGGATGGAAAAAAAATAGCCTTTTGATTATATCAGCATGAACAACATACTTCAGCTCTTGCACAATAGAAACAGGGGCTGGGTATTGAGATATGTTTAGAATTTGGTCAAGGATCCTGAGATCTCCCAGCCCATTTCTTCTGTCTACATGTAAGGATTGTGGGAAAATAACATATGCCCACGCATGTGAAATAATACTTAGTATATATTAGGTCCTGTTATTAATATTTTCCTTACTCAGCGTATCAGTGTAACCCTGTACGAGGCCAGAGTAGCTTGGGTTTCATCCAACTCTTAGGTCAAATATGAAAGGGCTCCATCAATAAGACAGAAATAGATGAACGGCCAATGAAGAAGCTTCAGAACAATGGCTGGCTTGAGCCACAACAGAAATGCAGCCTTTTTCAGGCTGAAGCTAGAGATGATTATATTGACGACCACCTCAACTCACTGCTCAAAGTTCCAATGTAGAGGTGATAGAAAAAGTGGACATGTCACTCTTCTGCTTCGCAGGCCTGATGCAAATTAGCTTTGGGTGGTTGCTGGCCATCACCACCTTTAACGGTTTCTTCCCTGACCCCACCTCAGACTGCTAGAGCCACATAACAAGCCTTGAGCAGAAACCAGTTTGGCTCAGTGGATAGAGCGTTGACCTGCAGACTGATAGGTCCCAGGTTCGATTCCGGTCAAGGGCATGTACCTTGGCTGCGGGCACATCCCCAGTAGGGGGTGTGCAAGAGGCAGCTGATCGATGATTCTCTCTCATCGATGTTTCTAACTCTCTATTCTTCTCTCTTCCTCTCTGTAAAAACTAAAAAACAACAAAAAACCAAAAAAACAAAACAAAACAAAAAAACAAGCCTTGAGAATCCAGGCAAGGCCAACCAACTTTGCATCCTATTTTCTCTCTGTTTTCCTAAGTTTGGTCCTGTAGGCTTCACACGTGGAGCCTCTCTCCAGGCAGCGCCTTCAGAATAAGGCACTGTTTGCACGAGCCCTACTTGCAGAGGCAGGAGGAGGCAGCACTAGGGCCAAAGAGAGGTCCCACATGTGAAAGCATGAGTCGAGCTTCCTGGTGGCTCCCGAAGGGCCCTTCAACCATAGGATGCGCAGGGGCAATGCTGGTGAGATTCGGCTGGGTGTGGAAGTAGGAGAGGGGCCAAGTTTTGGGAGTTTAGGGAGGTCAGAGTTTCTGGAGAAGGTACTTTTATTTATTTTTATTATTATTTTTTTTTTAGCAAAGGAATATTAATGGCATTAATTTCACTGTCTTTGTATATTGATCCCAACATAGTGCATGTACATATTAATACCTAATAAGATAATAATGATAATAATAGCTAGCTAGCTCTCATAGGAACAATCTCAAATTGTTTTTTTCATATATACACATACACACACACACACACACACACACACACACACATATATATATATATACACATATATATTCATGTATTTATGAGAATTCATATACAGATAGATGAACTTTTGCAATAGTAACAAAATGAAACCGACATTTCAATTTGTTATAATAAATTTGCCTTGGGGAAGATGGTTTGCTATTCACTATAATGAAGACTGTATGTTATCTTATTAATTCTCCTCATATTACCATGAGTTTATTTATATTTTTCTTAGTTTTCAAATGAGGAAATGGAAAGCCCTAAAGGTGTAGGATTTTTTTTTTTTTTTTTTTTTTTTTTTTTTTTTTTTTTTTTTTTTTTTTACAGGGCCATGTCCAAGGTCACACAACCTCTAAGTAGCAGAGAAGACTTGGAACTTGAAATTTTCTTGCCAATCCAAATCTGAGTTTTTCAGCTCAGCCTCCTGCCTCCAGCATATTCCCATTTGCTTGAAAGTTGGGATTTTATAATGCAAAAGTGCATGTCTGAGCAAGCATAAAAACAAAAATTCAGGACAAGTCAGCAGCCTTTTAGTGAATTTTAAACAGACATCCATCTCAGATATCGAGTGGAGATGTAGGAGGTCAGTCTCTGAGGTCAGATTGCTTGGTTTACAGCCAGCTCTGCCATCTACTAGATCACATGTGTCAAACACAAGGCCCGCGGGCCAAATCCGTCCCACCAGGCCTTGCAGTGTGGCCCGCACCGCGCTGTCATCACTGCACTCCGCTGCGTTTCCATCACAATGACAGTTTATGACTGTTCAGTAAACCATTCGGCCCGCGATTTAGGCTGGATTTTAGATTTTGGCCCCTTCTCTGATTGAGTTCGACACCCCTATACTAGATGAATAGATTGAAGCAAGGTGTTTTCCTTTTAACTTCTCTATGCCTACATTTTCTCATTTGAGAATTATAACAGAATATCTCCTTGAACTGTTGATGGGGAAAATAATTAATGGGTGCAAAGTATTTGTCACATTTAACACATTCAATAAAAATTAGCTCACATAATCTGACATCTTTCACTCCCTCTCTTCTTTCCTTCTTTTCCCCTTCTTCCCCTTCGCTCCCTCCTTTCCTTCTTTCCTCTTCTAACAGTTTGCGTTGACAGCGTGTAACCACAGAGCAATCTTTCTAGCAAGATGGTAAGGCTCACCAAAGATGGCTCAGAAAAGTCTCAAAGTTAAAGTCTTGTTTTGGGCTGGGATTTAAAAATAGAATCTGGTGAGAAGCAATTCTTGCTGTGTCAACTTTTAGAATGCTGCACCGAGAAAACCCAGCAGAGCTTTGCTTTGAGAAGGCCCTGAGTGGCTCAGCTGCAGTTCATAGGTACATCAGAACATCCCCTGGTGGTTTGCTTTCCTGTGAACCTAAAATCGAGCAACAAGGAGAGCTCTGGCTTAATGCCCCCAGAACGCCCCTCCCCCCACCCCCACCCCTGCCTCGCCAGTCCAGGCCAGCTGAAACGAACTCAGGGGCTGCTACCAAGTAAAGTGGGGCAGAAGCTCAGCAGTGAGCACTTTGCTGCGGACCCTTCTGAAGTTTGCCTCTTTGTTAAATCCACTTTTAACACAAACTGGATTTTTTACAGTATGTTTCAGAGATGGTGCAAAAGATTAAGGATACAGGAAAAGAATGACCACAGATGGTTGATTTGGAAAGTAGGTAGAGTAGGACTTTGGTCTGTGTCAGCATCTGGGTTCTAGCCCTGTTTTTTTTTTTCACTTTTTCCTTCTTAACTCTTTTGAGCTCAGTTTATCCACTTCCAAAGTAGGAGTTTGTACTAGATAATTTTTTTTTAGTGCTGTTAATTCTATGATTTCTTTTTAAACGAGTGGGGAATCAGTTAATTAGTAATTGTGCAGTGATTAAGAAAGAAGACCATTGTTAATTAAAGAAAGAAACTAAGCCTCATAAATATTTTTTTTAATCCTCACCTGAGGATATGTTTTTCATTGATTCCAGAAAGAGAGAAAAGGAGAGAGGGAGGGAGAGGGAGAGGGAAAAGGAGAGGGAGAGGAAAAGGAAGAGGGAGGGAGAGAGAGAGAGAGAGAGAGAGAGAGCGAGCTCAGTCACCCCTACCCCACTTTGCTTAGTACCCCAAATAGGGAAAAACCCACAACCTGGATAAATGCCCTGGCCTGGATTCAAAGCCATGACCCTTTGGTGCATGGGATGATGCTCTAACACAGTGGTTGGCAAACCTATTAGGCAACAGAGCCAAATATCAACAGTACAATTGAAATTTCTTTTGAGAGCCAAATTTTTTCAACTTGAACTTCTTCTAATGCCACTTCTTCAAAAATAGACTCGCCCAGGCCATGGTATCGACATTTTGTGGAAGAGCCACACTCAAGGGGCCAAAGAGCTGCATGTGGCTCGCGAGCCACAGTTTTGCTGACCAGGGCTCTAACCAACTGAGTCACATCAGCCAGGGTTAAGCCTCGTGAATTTTAACATTCATTCTGACACCAAGCTGCCATGTATACTTCTTCCATATCAAAGAATATTTCTTAATAACCAAGCAAACAAATCTTTGTTCTAATGCAACAAATACAAGTAGTTAAAATTGGATGTGAAAATATGTTCTCAAGAAGGAATATGTTGGTGGTCTTTAAGTGTATGTGTAATCACCTGCTCAGGAAAACTAATAAGGAAACAAGGTATAGGATACATTGAAGGGCTTAAAAGTGCAGACACAGTGTAGATAGCAGCCAAATCTCAGGTAACAAATCTGAAAGGTATTAGAAAAAGGAAGAAATTGCTAAGGTTTGGCAATTCGGTGTTTATATAGAAACTTGGATGCATATTCTTTGTGATATTTTGAAAGGTTCTTTACTGAAAAAAAATCAGTAAAATGCCACTATCAGGATAAAACTTTAAAAAGACAAGTATGCATATCATGTCACAAGAATGAAGGATGGACTTGGAATGCTTTCTCTGGCACTAGTCTTGGAATGACCTCATTTGCTGGCATATTTCTGCACAGGCCTCCAGGAAACCAGCAGAACTCGACGATAGAGATGAATCCAGGGCCATGGAACAGAACTAAGTGCCTGGCTCCATCTACAATATGCAGCCAGGGACCATGGCTTGTATGTGCCTGTCTACCCAACCAGCACAAATTGCAGTTTCTGATACAGAGCAGGCACTCAGTAAATATTTAAAAGTAATTATTTGTCCGACACGGATCTGCATCCCTCTGTTCCAGTTTATGTAACACTGTTGTATCGATGAAACCAACTGGGCTAATCCCACCCAATGCACCCCTCCAGTTCTCTGCTATCTCATTCGTCATTGTACTACTGAAGGTTATCTAACTTTTAACAAAATGCACTCACATATGTTAAATCAAGTAGAACAGTTATAATATTTCATATGCTAACATTAATATTACAGATGAAATAGTGGAATCATGCAGAAAGATTAAATTACTTGTTCAAAATAAAAAATTTAAAAGGCAGATATTGTATGATCTTAAAAACATATCCTATTAATATTTTCCTTTGGGTTCATAAATTTGACTTCCTCACCTCCCAATTTCTTTCTTCTATTGATTGTGTTCCTAATGTGTCCCAGTCACTGTAGAACACTCAGGAGACAGAAATACATCAGGCCAGGGCCCTTTCCTCCAGAATCTCACTATCTAGATAAAGCTATTTCCCCAAATTCCTATTCTACTGTATTGTTAAGAGATTTTCAATTGTCATTATCGAATTGTTTCTGGTTGTCACGATCTTTTAAAATGCAACCAAGTCATGCATGGGTTTGCATTTATGGCAGGCCCGTCTCCCTGGGTCTCTCATATGCCCCATGTCAGAGCAAGCTGCAGCCTTGAACCATTGCCCGGCCTCTGCTCAAAGGCTGCAGGCACTGAAGCAGGTTGCACAGTGGGGGAAAAATGCAACCAAGTCCGTTTAAAAATTGTAATTTAGCACATATATTGTGCTTGACATCATAACAATGTAAGTTTTAACTTCAAATTCCTGTGCTATTCAGACCTACATACTATATATTGCAAATATTTTATTGCAGATGTTTTATATTTGAGTAGCACATTTACTCAAATATAAAACATCTGCAATAAAATATTGCATTTGTGTTTGCAAAGTTCTTTTATTCGTCAGCTTAAGACTTATTCAACACCCACAGTCATTTTGTTCTCATGATAACCCTATGAAGTAATAATAACTAACATTTTAAAAATATTTTTATTGATTTTTTGCAGAGAGAAAGAGAGAGGGATAGAGAGTTAGAAACATTGATGAGAGAGAATCATTGATCAACTGCCTCCTGCACACCCCCTACTGTGGATGTGCCTGCAACCAAGGTACATGCCCTTGACCGGAATCGAACCTGGGATCCTTCAGTCCCCAAGCCAACACTCTATCCATTGAGCCAAACCGGTTTCGGCAATAATAACTAACATTTATTGAGTATTTATAATGGCTAGTCTATGTGTTTTAGATATATTTATTCATCTAGTTCTCACTATAGGTATGTAAGAACTTTATCACCTTCATAGTGTAGATGAGAAAACAGAGGAAAAGAGATAGTAGGTAGCTTTCCCAAGAAGAACTAGGGTTTGAACTATCCAGATGCCCATGTCCCACTCCAGGTGTTCTTATACAATTGGTCCAGAGGAGGCTTGGGCAACAGCATTACGTACTTTAAAAAAAAGTAATCATTTAAAAACACTTCTTAGGTGATTCCATTATACAGCTAATGATTAAAAATGGCAAGAACAAAGCCAGTGCCCCCAATTAAGCAATGGTTTAAGGTCACAGAACTAGTTGATGACAGAGTTGAGGCCAGAGCCTGTCTACCTTCTGGGGTAGTGTTCCTTCTCCTTTACCAGGCTTCCTTTTGGTAGTTAGCCTCATTATCATGCACAGTAGGCTCTCAATAGGAATTTGTTATACAGATGGGAAAAAATCTACCACTGTGTGTTTTTCAAACACTGATTTTAGGCCAAAGCTGGAGGAGAGAAAGCAGGCGATGGAAGTGTCACAAATGGTCCCTACTCATAAGGAGGTACTGTGCAGTACTGAAGCCCTCAGTAACTATTTGTTAAATAATTAAAATTTCTAAAAATGAAGCAACTAAAGTGCAAGTAATAAACTAATAGACTATAAATGCACAAAAATGTCCAAAATGGTAAAGAAGAATGTGAGATGGAACTGTTTGAGAAGTCTTCATGAAATACCTGATTCTTGACCTGGCTCTTCCAGTGGTGAGAAAAATGAGTTTAAAAATTGCATGACCATATCTTTTGGGTTTGAATAGCACTTAAAAACGCAAACCTTGTCATTACAACAGCAACAGATGTTTATTGTGGAAAACATACGTAAGACAAAGAAAGAAATGAAAATTAATAAAACCATCACCCAGAGCTCAGTGTTCACATTTTGGTGTATGTTCTTTCAGAGATTATGTAAATATTTGCTTCTTTAATTTTTATTTACCTGGCTACTAGTGAATTTGAATATTATAACTCCTAAGTTTGTCAGCAATTCATGTAAGTTTTTTTGATGAAGTGTCTTCTCATATCTTTTACCCATTTTTCATTTTTTAAGACTTTATTTTTTTAATAGTAGTTATAGGTTCATGATATAATTGAAAAGCAAATACATAGATTTCCCATATATTTGCTCCCACACATGCCTCCTCCATTGTCAACATCACTTAACCTGAATGGTACATTGGTTACCAGGACTAAACCTATACTGACACATCATAGTTAGCCAAACTTTACAGTTTATCTTAGGGTTCATTCTTGGTATTGTACATTCTAGATATAATGTCATGCATCCAGAATGATAATATCAGAAAGAATATTTCTATTGCCCTAAAAATCCTCTGCTTTGCCTATTCTTCAAATAGGCAAAGAGATGTGAATGCGATTTTCCAGATGTCATGTATTTGGATTCACATAGATGTAGCCTCTTAAGATTGGTTTTCCCCCATCACTTAGTAATATGCATGTAAGGTTCCTCTATGTCCTTTTGTGGATTGATAGCTCACTTCAGTTTAGTTCTGAATAATGCTCCATTGTCTGGAGGTACCCCAGATTATCCACTCACCTACTGAAAGTCATCTTGATTGCTTCCAAGTTTTAGTATTATAATTTAAGAAAACTGCTATAAATGTCCAGGTAAAGGGTTTAGTGTGGATATAATTTTTCAACTCCTTGGATAAATACTAAGGAGCACAAATACTATATGATAAGAGTATGTTTAAGTTTGTAAGAAATCACCAAACTGTCTTCCGACGTGTCTGTACCGTTTTTGCATTCCCATGAGAGCAGTGAATGACAATTCCTGTTGTTCTATGTCCTTGCTAGCTTTTGGTGTTGTCAGCATTCCAGATTTTGTCTATCCTAACAGGTGTGTAGAAGTATCTCATTGTTTTAATTTGAATTTCTCTGACTATATGTGATGTGGAGGATCTTTTCATATACTTATTTGCCATATGTATATCTTCTTTGGTAAAGTGTCTGTTTAGGTCTTTAGCCTATTTTTAAATCAAATTGTTTGCTTGCTTACTTATTGTTAAGTTTTTAAGAGTTCTTTGTATATTTTGGATACTAGTACTTTATCTGGATATCAGATGTGTCTTTTGCAAATATTTTTTCTCAGTCTGTTGCTTCTTTAATTCTCTTGACATTGTCTTTTGAAAAGCAGAAGTTTTTAATTTTATTGATATCTGGCTTGTCAACTACTTCTGATTTTGCCCATTTTCTATTGTTTTTGATAAATGCATAAATGGTAAAAAGGGATCAGTATGTATACATCATTTTATAACTTGTTTTTTATTTAACACATTATAAGCTTCCTACCTATAAATGTGTGTACTTTCACAATACCGTTTTCAATGGTTGTGCAGTGTTACATAGTTTATCACTAGTGGAGAATATTTTAAGTTTTTATTGAATTTTGTTGTTGTCATGGCTCATAAAATAAGGCTTCAGACCTTGTTCTTGTAACTAAACCTATGAGTACATCCTTTGAAAGGGGGGTCAATAAATAATGTTAATTATATTTATTTTTTATTGTGCTCTCAAACAATGATCTGTGAATGCGATTTGAAAACAGTTTTAATCATTTTAAATTTAAAAATTTAAGGAAATAAATATACACACATGCAACTTGACATAAATGCTTTAATGGGGTCATGTCACATGTATCTTTTTATATTCTGGTCTCAGTTTTGTTTTGTTTTCCTTGCCCACTCCTGCTTCCCAATATTCATATCACCAAATGCAGATTCTGTCAATGCATGCATAATTAACAATGTAGTATGTATTTTCTCTATTTTAACTGTAGCCACAGTCAAACACACATGTTGGTAGGTAAATAATTTGATCTTGTACATATATCCATTAGCGGGATTGTCCTTGTTTTACAAATACTATGTTATACTTTATATCTTGTTTTTCTCTTACAGCTTTAGCTCATCTATGATCACCTAAATCAATCTTCATATAGCTTTATTTCTATTTTTTAATTATTGCATGTTATTCTAGGTATAAATATACCATGATTACTTAACCACTTTTTAGATGAACATTCACTTGATTTCCTTCCCCCCCAATTCTGAGCAATCCTGCAATTGGCATCTTTGTGCATATTCTGATTATTTTAGTTCTTTCAGATACATTTTTAGGAGTAGAATTGATGAATAGAGGGTACACATTTTTAATTTTTAATTTGAAAATTCTTTAAAAATGCTGTCAGATCTTCAACATTGTATAATTACAGTTCCACCCCTGACAACAACAGGTATTGATTGGTTTAAAAATTTTTTTCTTGGTATGATGAGTATAAAGTGGTATCTTTCATTGCATTTCCCTATTAATTAATTTGACATCTTTTCATGTTTGTTAACCACTTGAAGTTTCTCTCCAGAAAGTCCCCTCTGTATCCTTGCATATTGATCAACTTATTGGCAATTTGTGACAACATTCTTCATAGTTTACTAAAAGCTCTTGTCAGCTATATTGTAAATATTTTTTGTCAGTATAACCCTTTTTTGTGCATATCCCTAATTTTTCCATTAAGAAATATATTTACTGTTATTTGATGTGCTAATTTGGGCAACCTAATTTACTTTACATTTTAGCAGTCAGGTGTAGATAATTAAAAGCCCAGTTAAGTATTTTATAATTTCAGGCTATTTATGCCATGTTTGGGATGCTGTTTGAAAGAAAGAAGAATACTTTTAACATATTTCTTCACCTTCAACCTTACTGCTAAGTAAGCCTGTGGCTGATATGATGAGGGGGAAATGAGCATATTTCTTATACACACATACCAAGGACACATTTGTGGCTCAAATGAGTTGATAATGTTGTGCAATGGACAGTTGTCACCAACTCATTTACTTATGGTACAATAAAATAATACTGTTAATTCTATAAACAGATGCATGTTTAAAAGATCTATGATGGTTTTATAATCTTAATGTAATATATTTTATTTTATTTTTTAAAATATTTTATTGATTTTTTACAGAGAGGAAGGGAGAGAGATAGAGAGCTAGAAATATCGATGAGAGAGAAACATCAACCAGCTGCCTCTTGCACACCCCCTACTGGGGATGTGCCCGCAACCAATGTACATGCCCTTGACTGGAATCGAACCTGGGACCTTTCAGTCCGCAGACCGACGCTCTACCACTGAGCCAAACCGGTTTCGGCTGTAATATATTTTAAATATTTTAATTTTTTCCTCCTGGGAAATACATTTATTATAGTGTAGAAAATACTTCATGACATTTTCATATAAGGTTATATAACTTTTCATATATAAACATGAAATTTGTTGTAGAAAATTCTTTAAACCAAACATTTTAATCTAGGAATTCAATTTAATATCTTTCTTGAATCTATTTTTATGTGGCCCTTAAAAACATCCAAAAATCCATTGCTAGTATAGCAATAAAAATACTTTGGGTACTGATAAAATATATATATATTTACTTTAGTTTCAACTGCTGCTAGAAATTCAGCTGAAATTGTGGAGAGACCATCTACCAAAGTATTTTACAAGAAAATACAGAAATAATGGCAACAATAGAACTCTTCCTTTCAGAAAAAAAAATTGACACATATAGTTAATAATCTTGCTAAATAAGGTTATTTATTTAGCAATAAAGAATTTCCAATAAAGATTTGAATTATCTTATATTTTCATAGCATGCTAAACCTAGAAGAGATCTTAAATATTGTCTTTATATAAATCCTTATTCATTTCACAGGCTGGGAAACTATAATAGATAAGACCGAAGAGTCTCTCTTCTCAAACAGAAAAGAGTGATATAAATCTAATCCATTCTGTATTAATAATGGAGATGTAAACTGACACAATGCAGGCAGGGATTTAGAGCCTGGCCTCAAATACCCTATTGAGACTTTTCTAAATAAAGCCGAAAGTCTTAGCAGTTCGGTAAACAAGTTGATTCAGAAAACTCAGTCTCCAAAGGGAGCTTAGCTCATTCTATTCTATCATGTGAAACACAGAAAACACCTGTCTTAATCCATTATTAGAACAGTCTGTATTATGGTTCATGCTATGTGTTACTGAATTAGGAGTGTTTTTAGGTTTAAAAGAAGACTGTCCATTTCTGTGGTCTCAGACTGTGCACTAAAACAAAAACAAAATAAAACAAATTAAAAAACCAACTCCCATACAAATTGCAGAGAACCAAAATATAATTATTTGATCAAATGTATATTATTTATAATATAATTATTTAAGCAAAGTTCCCAAATGTATGCAAACTGGAAAACCATATATATATTGGTCTCAATTATCTCAAAGATTTAATAAAAATAAAACTTTTTCATCTCTAGATGCTCCAGAGGCCTCTCAGATATTTGATTCAAGTTGAGTTATACTACAACTTCTTTCAGTTTGGAAGATGTTTTTACGTATTTTATATTGATATGTCTGAATTTAACCTACAAGTTTTCTAAGAACAAAAAACAAAGAAATAATAATTACATCTTACCTAATGCTCCTTTAAAAGGCTACTTTGCTTCTCTTCGGTTATTAAAGTGATAATATTAAAAGAGCAATGAAATTTCTTAAAATCTAGTAGAAATCTGTTGCACAAGTAAGTGGAGAGGGTTTAGGTAACAATGATTTGAGAGAGATTGCTCCCTCAAGAACTACTACCACTGCTTTGGTCCCAATTAAAACCTCCCTTGACCATGTATACAAAGAATCTTGTATTTTTCCTTCCACAAGAGTCTGACAATTTCAGTTATGAAGAGAGAGTGTATTTGAAATAGCCTTTCCAATTTGGAAGCAATATTACTTGAATAGAAAGGCTACATATTGCTCTTGAACTGGCTAAAAAACCTTGATTGGAAAGTTAAATCCTGATACTTTACCAGTAGATTTCTATAATCCTCAAACTTAATGTTCCGAGACCTCCTTTGCTACACGTATAGATGGTCAAATTTAGTAAACGCATCTCAGATAATTGTGTTTAGTAAGCACAATGTCCAGATAAACATTTTTACAATTGTATTTATATTCACGATAGGCAGCCAAATTCAGTTTTAATTATTGATTAAGAATGTTCGGTTACCTTTGGTAAAATTTGGAAGCAAGAATGGAGACTCAAACTGCAGAAAGAACTTTTTGGTCAAGCTAAAAGGAACTATAATGGGTTCACAAAATGTTGAAATAATGTTCAAAATAACTGGGTATATTAATATGAATGAAAATATCATTTTGACAGTGGCACCCAAACACATACCAAACAAAATTAAATGGAAACCTGTTACTGAGTTCTCTAACCTGTTGTGTTTTACAGAGGTTCAAAGTCTTGCTGCATCAGAACTACCAGAATCAGTGTTAAAAATAACATCCCTGGGCTCCACCCAAGACATACTGAAGTTTGAACATTATTGACTTTGACAAAGCAAAATATCTAGTTTACTTATTTTCTATACAATGTTTGATCTGACTCACTCTATAAGAATTTAAATTAAAAAAAGAAATGCAGAATACTAGAATTAAAACTTAGCTGTTTCACATAAACCTGACTAGAGTTTTGTTCAATATTTTTATAAATTCAGGGTTGAAAATACATTAAAGTAACTTTACAAAATCTGCCAAAGGCTTTGAAAACATTTTTTAAATAAAATTTTAGCTTATGAACAATTTTTTCTTATTGTACTGATAAGACAGTAACTTTTTTTTCCATAATATGTAGCAGGAGAGTATAATCTTTCTTATTGAAACAGAAGTAATTTATTAAAAATAGACATTGAGAGTGGTGAAATTATGAAATATTCTGAATTAAATTACTACTTCTTATGGGGATCCAAGATGGTTGCCAACGGGATGGCAGGCTGCAAGACAGTGTGGGAGTGAGAGAAGGAAAGGAGAGTGTGTGGACATGTGGGGAGTATCTATATTTGTGAGTGAGGGACAGCTATCGTCCATAGGACTGTTGGGGACTGGTGGATCAGGTTCCCCTGGCTGGGCAGCCTCGACTACTGCTGAAATCTCTCCTGGAGCGGCCAGCTCTGCCACAGAGACCATGCCATCTTGAAGGGGAGACTGAGTGTGATCAGAAGCCCAGCCTTACTTTCAACTGGTGAGACTTCAGACACCTCCCGGGACCCTACAACCACAACACCCAGGGACCAGCTGCCTCTACTGCGAACCCACCAACACTGAGACTCCAGCCTCCCTGAACACGGGTGCCTAAAAAGTTTGTCCAGGGGAGACAAAGCAGTGCTGAATACGTGCATGGGCCCTGCACCTTCTCACAGAGCAGATAGAAGGAACAGCTGAATTGAACAACACCCACCTGGAACTGGCAAATAAAACACAGCTGGTGAGGCAATCCATGGACAGAAAGGTCAGATACAGTATCTCCTAGAACCGTGGTCGGCAAACTCATTAGTCAACAGAGCCAAATATCAACAGTACAATGATTGAAATTTCTTTTGAGAGCCAAATTTTTCTATCTTAAACGTCTTCTAATGCCACTTCTTCAAAATAGGCTCTCCCAGGCTGTGGAATTTTGTAAAAGAGCCACACTTAAGGTCCAAAGAGCTGCATGTGGCTCACCAGCCACAGTATGCTGACCATGGGCCTAGAGAAAACTATGCCTCCTCAGATTCATCTGGGTATTTGTTGTTTGGGTGTTTGTTGTTTGCATTTTTTGGATTAGTTGTTGTTGTTTTGGAGTTTTCTTAATATATATATATATATATATATATATATATATATATCGTATAAGACTACTTTTGAAACGAAAAAAAGTTAACCGAAAATCGAGGGCAAAAGACCAAAATTGCACAAAAATTACCTGCAGATCTTGACGGCAAAGTAAGTCTTTTCTTTGAAGTGGGGGGTAGTCTTATACAGCGAATATAGACCTAAACCTATGTTTTAACTGTAAAATTAGGGGGTCGTCTTATATGCCAGAAAATACGGTGGTGTGTGTGTGTGTGTGTGTGTGTGTGTGTATATATATATATATATATATATATATATATATATATATATATATATTTTCCCCCTTCTTTTTTTCTTCTCTTTTCTCTCTTACATTTTTCCCTCTTCTCAACATAATTTTTGCACTGTTTTCTATCTCCTAATTCTCTTTTCTCTGGTAGTCACTTATTTGGGGTTATTAGTATTTATAATGAATAATTTTTGTTTGGTGCCCTGTGCATTGTATCTTGTAGTGCTGTATTTGTGCCTTTAAGTCAATGCAGGAGAGAGAGAGAGCTATATAACCAGACACTCTGAGAGGAGCAATCACGGAGAGACAAAGAAACAACCTGCATACAAAAGAAAAGAAGGAATCACTGAAAAAGGAAGTAAACAAAGTGGAGGCAAGCTCATATGTTGTAGCAATGTCTTTACAGACCTAGCTCCTAGGGCAATGGAGACTAAGGAGAAAATAAACAAATGGGACTAGATCAAAATAAAAAGCTTCTGCACAGCAAAAGAAACATCAACAAAACAATAAGAAAGTCCAGTGCATGGGAGAACATATTTGTCAATTCTATTTCAGATAAGCGTTTAATCTTCAAAATTTACTGGGAACTCATACAATTTTAAAAAAAGGAAGATAAACGATTCAATCAAAAAAGGGACAAAAGATCTAAATAGACACTTTTGGAAAGAGGACATACAGAAGGCCCAGAGACATATGAAAACATGCTCAAAATCACTTAACATCCAATAGATGCAAATGAAAACAATAATGAGATAACATCTCACACCTGTCAGAATGGCTATCATCAACAAATCAAGAAACCAACTGTTGGTGAGGATATGGAGAATAAAGGAACCCTGGTGCACTGCGGGTGGGAAGGCAGACTGGTGCAGCCACTGAGGAAGACAGTATGGAGTTTCCTCAAAAAGTTAAAAATAATGGAACTGCCTTTTGACCCAGTAATCCCACTTCTAGGAATATATCCCAAGAAACCAGAAACACCAATCAGAAAGGATATATGCACCCATATGTTCATAGCAGCACAATTTACAATAGTTAAGATTTGGAAACAGCCTAAATTCCCACCAGCAGATGAGTGGATTAAAAAACTGTGGTACATCTACACAATGGAATACTACGCTGCCATAAAAAGAAGGAACTTTTATCATTTGCAACAGCATGGATGGGACTGGAGAGCATTATGCTAAGCAAAATAAGCCAGTCGGAGAAAGATAAATATCACATGATCTCACTCATATTTGGGATATAATGATCAACATAATTTGATGAGCAAGAATAGATCAAGAGACAAATGGCAGGAGAGGGGGGGTTAGAGAGCAACCAAAGGACTTGTATGCATGCATATTAGCATAACCAATAGACACACAGACACTGGGATGGTGGGGGCGTGCCCGGGGTGGGAATGGTTGGGGGGGCAGTCAATTGGGAAAAAGGAGACATATGTAAAACTTTAGACAATAAATAAATAAATAAATAGATACTTCTTAGATCATAAAAATTAAAAATAACTAAGTATAAGTGAACTGATGAGTATTAATATATTACTACTATAAGTATGTTTTCCTTTCTTAGCTATTCAAAATTGAAATTTTTATAAATGTGATTTGTCACAATTAGACATGAAATATCTGGGTGTAAGGGCAGCCATTTTATCATACTTATTTTTGAGAAGCCTCCTGCTATTGTTATTAATTCAAACATTTTCAATATAACCTCAACCAAGGGACAAAAAAAATTATCCCGTTTCCCATAGAAAAGATACTTGTTAATTATACATATTTAAAAAAGATACTTGTTAATGTCTTTATTGTTCTTAGGTTGTTCTGTGCTTTAACCTTGAGTAGTTAAAAATTTTCTGCTTAAATTGCTAATCCTTCCCTTAATTGCAGTCTATGACATTTTTTATTAATTACTTCAGCAACCTCATTTCCATTCAACCAAGGTGACCACTTTCTTTTTTATTAATTATTTTTATTACTATTGTACATAAACTCAATCCCTGCTATATTGAAATAGCATGCAAGATCAGAAGTATGTCCTAAACCTGTGGAAGATGAATATACGTTTTTTAAAATATACATTTATTGTTAATAGTATTATAGATATTTCCCGTCCCACTGTCTCCCCTCTCCTCCCAGTCCATACCTTTTTATTTTTTATTTTTTAAAACATATTTTATTGATTTTTTACAGAGAGGAAGGAGAGAGATAGAGAGCTAGAAACGTCGATGAGAGAGAAACATCGACCAGCTGCCTCCTGCACACCCCCCAACGGGGATGTGCCCGCAACCAATGTACATGCCCTTGACCGGAAACAAAACCCGGGACCTTTCAGTCCGCAGACTGATGCTCTACCACTGAGCCAAACCGGCTTCGGCAATACTTTTTTATTTTTTTAATATCAAAGTTAGAGGAAGATGGATGATGGCCACTGGGAAGAGTGCAGAAAGTGGAAATGACCCTTCAAATCACATTTACTGGAGACTAGACTTTTTGTGCTTTTCTCTGGCTTTTGCTTTCAGTTCAGCAGTTCATTTGTAGAATGGAATGTTTTGATTAATCTGTTTGCATACTTCAGATTAATCAAATAATTGCTCAAGTTTAACCTCATTTCATTGTATATAAACATACTGCTGATGGGTAAATAACAATTTTACTCATCATTGCTATTTCCTGTTTTCAAATAAATTATTTTTCACATTCATCAGGATTTAACTCATATATAATGCTCTCTTCTCCATATCTTGGTCACAAGAATTAAGAGTCTGCAGATAGCATTTGTTTATGCATTCATTTATGAAACAAATAATGAATGGCTATAATGTGTAGACATAGAGGGTTGTTTCCAGATCACATTCTTTAATCGCCCCCCACCCCCATTTTTTGCTTCTATCTTATTATATGTCAACCTAAAGCATAATAGCTTATTAATTATTTTTTCCAATCATTAATTAATGAATATTATGCCTACCTTTTACCATTTATTTACTTAATTATATTCATCTCCTGAGAGAATTTGAGTTTCTCAAATTTAAGGTAACAATAATTTATTAATAAAAAGTAAAATCAGAGGCAATACAGATAAAAGGACCAGGGAAGTAGAAGGTCGTTAAGTTATTTTGCTGAAGTTCTCACTGGATTTAGATCTGATCTCCTAACGTGGGGAGAAATATATTAGATTTTATGATTTTTACTATTCTTTTAAAGCCAAGGAGATCATGTTTCCTTTGCTCAAAATCTTCTGGTAGTTTTCTAGGATTTTATAAAATTTAAAGTCCTTATGGTCTAGACTTGCACTGTTTCAACGCAATAGCTCATTACATGTACATTTTGATGAATTAAAAGGAAAAAAATTCAGTTTCTCAGTTCCGGTAGCCATGCTTTATGTGCTCAACAGCCACACGTGGCTACTGTTTGGGCAGCACAACGTACAGAACATTTCATCACTGCAGCAAGTTCTGTTTGCAGGGCTGATCTCAAAGTCTCTGCATGGCCTGGCCCTTGCTTGCCTTTCGGACTTTACCCTTCACAGGCACCTTTCCCTTAATCAGCTCTAGCAACAACTAGCTAGCCCTCTAGCAACAACTTGCCAGCCCTTGGCTCTTCTCAGGCATTCCAAACTGGTTCTGCCTCAGGGCCCTGCAGGTATTCACATTTTACTTCGAGTCACATTTGCCATTGGCTAGACTCTTTGTGGCTTTCTCTGGTTTTTGCTTTCAGTTCAACAGCTCATTTGTAGAATGGAAGGTTTTGATTAACCTGCTCAAGATGTTTGGAGGTCTCTGCTCAAGAAACCTCTTTGACGAGGGCTGATCTACATGTCATCCACAGCATTCTTTATGCCCTTATCCTGCCTTCTTGTTCTTGGCTCTGTATTATATCATTTCATCTCTTTGTGTCCATGAGAGCAGGTTCTTTGTTAAGTCCACTTGTGTATGCCTGGCCTTACGGTAAGTGCCCAATAGATGCTTGTTTTCTGCAGTGGTTCTCCGCAGGGGGCGACTTTGCCCCCCAGGGGATGCTCAGCCATTTTTGATGGTCAGAACTGGGAAGGTGCTACTGGCACCTAGTGGGTGGATGAGAGGGATGCTGCGAACCATCCTGCCAAGCACAGGGCAGCCCCCACAGCACAGGATTATGTATGTGGCCTAAAGTGTGAATAGTATTGATGTCGAGAAACTTGTTGACCATGAGGTGTTCACTCAGAAAATATAACAACTAGTCTGGAGGGGCAAAACCACATTACAGATGTAGTCTATCAAATGCCCCAACAATGAATGTCTTCTGGTTCACTTACCTGTAAGGCAAGTGAAATTAAAATACATCTAAAACTGACATTCTTCAGCTCAGTTATTCCTGACCTGGTATCAATTTTATACTTTCATCTGTAAACAACTTGTCTTCATGTAAATACTTCGATATTAGCCTTTCTTTCATATTTGCAATATCCTGTTGCCACAACAGATTTTTGTATTTATTCTGTGGTATTTACTGTTATTAATTTTGTGTGGTTCATGGAAGTACTTAAAATTTGCATTATGTAACATTACTATTCCTCTTTAGTTTCCCTTATGAAATGGGTTAATTAATAAGAGAGAATTGGCAAGGGGCAGTGGGAAGGGTGGTAGTCAATAGAAGACCTGTGTTCAGTGCAGGGTGCTCCACTGTTTCATTTATGTGACCTTCGCAAGACGAGCCATTTAAATGAGACGCAACAGTGACAACATCTCTCACTGAACCTGACGCCACAAAAGACGGCATCCATCCCCGTCCTCTTCCCTTCTTCCCATTCACACTCGCAGAACTCGAGGGAACTAACACACCTTGAAGGATTTCCTTGGCAATCTCCACTTAGGACAAGGTTAGTTGTCTCTTACAATGCATTATTAAAATACAAATCAAGATGATTTTAAAAATCCTCTGGGAAATAAAAACTCAATAGCAAAATTGTATTAGGAGTGTCTTCACATCTTTTTGTTGAGGGGAAAGCTTTTTTTTTTAATTTAAATTCTTTATTGTTTAAAGTATTACATGAGCTTCCTCCCCCTACCCTTACCCCATTGACCTCTCCCAGGCCACCCCCACCCCCCCAGCACATACCCTCATGCCCCTTCCATCTGTGTCCATTGGTATGCATGCATACAAGCCCTTTGATTGATCTCTTACCCCTTCACTCCCTGCTTTCCCTCATAGGTTGGACAGTCTGCTTGATACTTCTATGTCTCTGGTTCTACTAGTATTTTGTTCATCAGTTTATGTTGTTCATTATATTCCAAAAATTAGTGAGATCATGTGATATTTATCTTTCTCTGACTGGCTTATTTCACTTAGCATAATGCTCTTCAGTTCCACCCATGCAGTTGCAAATGGTAAGAGTTACATCTTTTTTATAATAGCATAGTATTCCATTGTGTAGATGTATCACTGCTTTTCTAATCCACTCATCTGCTGATGGGCACATAGGCTGTTTCCAAATCTTAGCTATTGTAAGTTATGCTGCTATGAACATAGGGGTGCATATATCCTTTCTGATGGGTATCTGAGGGGAAAGCTTTTAAACATTAATGGCAATTTAGCTACTCTGAACAGGTGGTTTCATTATCTTAAAAATATATCAAATTACACTAATGAGCAAAAAAGCTATATTGTAAGAAAATGGTAGCCTCATTTTCTGAAAAGATGACTGGGGAAATGCAAGTAACTTATGGTCCCTAAGGTCCTTAATAATTCAGAAGTTGTCAAGCATTTTGATAATGTGACCTTCTTCTTCTTCCTGTCTTTTGTCATTATAGAAAATGATAAAAAGCATTGCTTAAATGACTTAACCCTCCCCCCAAATATTTAATTTTTAATGCAAATAACATAGAGTTTGCTAATGCAGCCTTTTATTCCTCCTTGCAGGACCATCAGGTTTGATTATGGCTGATCTCTCACTCCCTCTCCTGTCTCTTCCTTTCTCCCCTCCCCTTTTTGTCCTTTTCAATGTAATGACAACAGATCATATTTAAAGGGCTATGTTTTTTTTTTTTTTTTTTTTTTTTTTTTAACGTTAGAAGACTGGAAAAAAGGAGAGTTTTTAAAAGGCAGAAAGCAACGAGGCATGGAGCTTCAGAAGGCAAGAATAATGATGAGCTTGGCTTCTCAGCACTGCCTGCCTTAGAAGAAACCATAAAATTCAATATCTAACTTGGCAACTGGAATCCTTACAGAACGAAAACAATCCTGTTCCTTTAATTTTATGCTCTCCTCTATCATCTCGTGGCACTTTGCCCAGTGGAAGAGAATCATGGAGCCTAAAATAACATTAAGTGGCTTTCTATTCACCGCCTTCCTGGTAGCCCCATTTGCCCCTGGTTAGGTAAATAGCCCCTCACAAAGAGGTGATGCAGTCTGTAATTAGATCTTAAAAAAAACACTCAGATATGAGCGAGAAAGAAAAGAAATCCAAATTTAAGTTATTTTTAAATGTTATGTTAATACACAGATGCTTTGCCTCATCTATATTTCAATGTTAGCATCTATCAAGCATGATTTATTTAGGGTTACTTGGACACTAGAGTAAAATAATATTCCATTAAGCAGAGTATTTTTGTATAATTTTTTTATTTTCTTGTGTTCTTTTAAATTAAATTTATGGGGGTGACATTGATTGATAAGAGTATATGTTTCAAGTGTACATTTCTATGATGCATGATCTGTATATTGCATTGTGTGCACACCACCAAAGTCAAATCATCTTCTGTCACCATATGTTTGATCCCTCTTACCCTTTAAAACTCCACCACCCCACTTCCCTCTCATAACCATCAAATTGTTGTCTGTGTCTATGAGTTTGTTTTCCTTGTTTGTTCATTTATTACTTTCAATTTTATATTCCACACATGAGTGAAATCATATGGTTCTTGACTTTTTCCGTCTGAGTTACTTTGCTGAGCATGATATTCTCAAGGCCCATCCATTGTTGTCACAATGGCAGTGTTTCATGTTTTCTTATGGCCGAGTGGTATTCCATTGTATATACTATGCAACATCTTCTATTCATGATGGCCAAGACATGCAAACAACCAAAGTGTCTTTTCATGATTGGAAAAATCTTTTTATTGGAAAGAGGCAAATGAATCCCCTCTTCCACCATCTCTATTACAACAAACTGATAATAGAGATTTCATTAAAAATAATTAACTAATTAATTAATTAATTAATTAATGGAAAGCAACAATCCCCAACTGGTAGGTTTTGTCTTGGAATAGTGCACTTTAAACCTGATATGTTCTTTAGAAAAAATTATATGATTAGAGTACTCAGCAGGGATAATTGATGTATAAACTATTGATGCTGGTTCACATACAACAAAAAACATAAAACAATGATAAATTGTGTTTAATATTATGTTTAACATATGTCATGCAATAAGGCAGTGGCATAAAGTAATAGGTAAAATATTTCAACAAGAAAGTTAAAAGGTTAACAAGCCTCATTTTATAGAACATACTAGTATATTATGCAAGAAAATGACAGCTTTTCATTTTATAGAATATGTGTTATTCAAGAGAATTACAACTTCTAGTATATGGAATATATAGCATACATGGGAAGAATAATTTAAAATGCCTATAGTAATCTGTTTTTATTGAAAATATTTTCTGACTCTATTTGATCAAACGATTATTTGGGATGCAGAGTTAATTTTAAAACATACCTCACTGAATCACATTGAAAAATCAGGTATTTATTTCATGAAGTTAAGAAAAATAGAATTCTATTTACAATTATACTGCAAAGGGAATTTCTTTTTAAATTATTCAGTAATCTTCAGTCAGATGTTGCAAATAGCTTGCAATTGAACTTTCTGTGGTTTTTAAAAATAGAAGTACTTTTTCTAGATTGTCTTCATTTTAGGAAAAATGATCAGTTTTGTTCCCTTGAGTAAGTTAGTATTTATTTACTTTTTAAGTTAGTATTTATTTTTATACAATTAAACATGCATACTTAGTTATATATAAATACAAAACTATAAATGATTGGATTAATAAAGAAAACACACAACACTGTATTGTCCATGATACACTTAGTGATGTCAAAGCATTAAATGCTACACATGAGTGTCTCTGTGTGTGCATGTGTGTGTTTAAAATTCTCAGTACTTTCAGTTTTCTCACCTTCAGATTAGATTTCAGTAACTCAGAATGACGAAAAAGAACATTTTTTGGGGTAACAACCACATATAAGGTTAAGTTTTACTATGTTTAAGATTCTTTTATTCTTTTATTCTAAAAGATTTAAAAGAAATCTTTTAAATCCATGTCTTAATCTTTCATTTATGATTTTCATACTTATTTTCCATAATTTTGAATCACTTGTGATAAGACCGTTAGTCTTGACTCTATGAGGTGTCTTCAACTATGGCTAAGGACTACAAAGCATTTCCTTAGAGCTTCCTTTACAGACAGAATTAAACTTGATAGTTAAGTTTAACATGCTTAGTACAATGCCTGCTCTATAGTAAGCAACCTATAAAATACGGCTGTTATTATTATTCATAGGACAGGAATAAAATATAATTAGTATTTTGTAGTTTTCTGAGAATATTCAACTCCGCCCCACACTTATAGAAAATAGTTCAGAAAAAAATGACTGAAACATCAATAATTTTTGTATTGTGGATGATTTTATATTTATTTCTACCCTACTGTCCAAATGTTGGACAATGAGCATGTATGACTTTTATGATCATGAAAAAAATCAAATATTAATTTCATAATTGCCTAAGTTTTGTTGAACTTTTAAAAAATATCTTTTATTGATTTTTTTTACAGAGAGGAAGGGAGAGAGATAGAGAGTTAGAAAATCGCTGAGAGAGAAACATCCATCAGCTGCTTCCTGCACACCTCCTACTGGGGATGTGCTTGCAACCAAGGTACATGCCCTTGATTGGAATCGAACCTGGGACCTTTCAGTCCACAGGCTGACTCTCTATTCACTGAGCCAAACCAGTTTTGGCTGTTGAACTGTTTATCATATTCCCTTGTGAACCACCAGCAAGGCCAGTTGGATCGATGACATTGAAAAATCTTAGCACCGTCGTATGGAAATGTGATAATTCATTCAAGCTTATGCCCTTGAACAGTCTGAGAGCAAAATGAAAATCGATGAAATATGTTTTGTTTTCAGTGACATATCAGCAGGTCTCAGGAAACTATTAATTGAGGGGGGAAACATGCTTATGAATTATGTGCTTCAATTAAGGGACTATGTACAATGTCCATGATTTTAATGCCAAGAAAAGGCAAAAAAAAAGTTTGAGACACAATTCTCAAACTACTGACATGTAGAGCTCTCATTTCAACTGAAACTTTAAAAATAATCTAAGAGGTTATAGTTTCCAGAAAGCATGTCATAAATTTAGAACTAGGAACTTATATAAAAAGTATCAGAAAGAAGTCTGGCTTAACAAAAGCTAGATTCTTAAGTCATATAAAGTTAATCTTTAAAAGACATAATAAAAAGTGTGCTCTATCTTATATGTACTTATTGAAAAAATAAACCAAGTCTCTCTTAATTAAATTCTTTTTTCTTCTGGTAGGAGAGAAAAAAAACACCCTGAAATCTGAATTAGGATAATTATGGTGATTTTGACCTTGCAGTTGCAGCTATTTTACTAAAGGCTCTTATTTCATCCTTGCAAACATAAAATATTTACCATCAAATGCCTGGTACATGTAAACAGTAGATGTATTATTGCCTTATTTTAAAACACTTTTATTCAGCACCATATAGAGTATGAAAACGAATAAGGTATATTCCTTTCAAGCAAAGGATCTGAGAGGTGAACACTAACCCATTTGTAAAAGTGCTGTGAGAGCCGAAACTGGTTTGGCTCAGTGGATAGAGCGTCGGCCTACAGACTGAAGGGTTCTGAGTTGATTCCGGTCAAGGGCGTGTACCTTGGTTGCGGGCACATCCCCAGTGGGGGGTGTGCAGAAGGCAGCTGATGGATGTTTCTCTCTCATTGATTTTCTAACTCTCTATCTCTCTCCCTTCCTCTCTGTAAAAAAATCAATAAAATATATTATTTAAAAAAAAAGTGCTATGAGAAAGGAATGGACAAAGGGCTGTGGCTACTCTGGACAGAGAGGGCGCTGTTGAGCTGGCTCTGTAAACCCCTGGAGGACAGGGCCATCTCTTATTCATCTTTGCATCCTTTGTTGCTAACACTCTGATAAATGCTTAAAACATGTTTGTTTAATAATATTGTACGCAAGTGGGTGGACTCTGGAGCCAGATTCTCAGGGCTCAGATCCCACCTTTGCCAAGTTAGAGAATGAGCCTCTGAAATTTAATTATGATGTTCAGATAACTTGTTTTCTCCAAAGTAAGTTTCTTTTTCATTTGTTTTTATATTCTGATTAGAGGCCTGGTGCACAAAATTTGTGAACTCAAGTGGGGGGTCCCTCAGCCCAGCCTGCGCCCTCTCATAGTCCAGGAGCCCTTGGGGGATGTCCAAATGATGGTTTAGGCCTGTTCCGCATCAGTTGGACGTCCTTAGTGCTGCTCTGGAGGCAGGAGAAGTTCCCACCACTGCTGCTGCGCTCCCCAGCTGTGAGCCCAGCTTCTCGCTGAGCAGTGATCCCCCTGTGGGAACACACTGACTACCAAGGGCAGCTCCTGCATTGAGCTTCTGCCCCCTGGTGGTCAATGTGCATCATAGCGACTGGTTGTTCCACTCCTCAGGCCAAAACCAGCTCTCAGACATCCCCTGAGGAGTCTCGGATTGCAAGAGGGTGCAGGCGAGGCTGAAGGACCCCATCAGTGCATGATCAGGGCTGGGGAGGGATGCAGGAGGGCTCCAGGGTGTGTCCAACCTGTCTTGCTCAGTCCCAATCAGCCAAACCCCACCAGCAAGCTAACCTACCAGTCAGAGTGCCTAACCATGGTTATTAGTGCACATCATAGTGCCTGGGGGACTGGTCGACTATCTGCTCCCTGGTGGTCAGCGCACATCATAGTGAGTGGTTGAGCGACCTTAGCATATCACTAGCATATTATGCTTTGATTGGTTGATGTCCAGCCAGTGATTGGACATTTAAATATTAAGATTTTTTTATATAGGACTAGAGGCCCAGTGCATGAAAATCCTTCAGCCCGGCCTGTCCCCTCTCACAGTTTGGGAGCCCTCAAGGGTGGGAGGCAATCTGGCAATCAGAGGAAGGCAACACCTCCATCATACCTCTGCTGTTGCCACTGCCAGCAGTGCAAGCCTCAGCTGGCCCTGGGCAGCTGGGCATCCACCATCCAAGGCTTTCCTGTGCCTTGCACCCTTCCTTGGCAGCTAGGCAGCTGACATCTGAGGGTTGCCTATGCCTTGTCCTGGCCCTGGGTGTCTGGGGGGTTGAGAGTTGAACTCATACAGGGATGTGTTCTAAGTGATCATCATCTATAGCATTAAAAACCAAAACAAAGTATCATCACTGATGTCTTATTGTATTGAACTAGAATGTCCAATTGGAGGGGCCCTCAGACTATTCTGTATGTTAATTTCCTCACTACTCAGGTGAGAAGGCCAAATTGTAGAGAGGACTCAAGTTAGAAGAATGGAAGGTAATATGGAAGAGATTTGAAACAAATTGCTTGGACTTTGTCTTCATACAGAGTAGGCACTCAATCAAGCTATAAGGAATAAATAAAAGAGTAAAAGTGTAAATAAATAATCAACATGTGATATCAGAGAAAAATATAATGGTGATATTTGGATTAAGTTTAGTGAGACAGAAATAGAATGCCTAATAGAAACTAATTTGAGGCAAAAAACATTCTTTTCCACAAAAAGCAAGAAGCAAATGCTATAACAATATTATCACCACCAACAACAGAAAATATCTTATCTTTATACCCTTAATTCTATCCTTCATTTTACCCTAGGATCTCAATCTTATCCCCAGGAAAATGTGTTGGTTCATATCATGGAGAGGAAAGACTCTGATCAATCATTAGATCATAGCATCCAAAGTTTTGTATAAATCCTTGCTGCTATCTCTAATGTTAAAGTCAATTTCCTATTAACTAGATCCTATGTTATTAACTAGAGCTATGAAATATTTTTATCTCTATATCCTTTTCTGTCTGTGAATATTTAAGATCCTGTTGCTGATAAGGGATTTCCATTTTATAATAGATAGGATTTTCAAGGTGTTAGCACCTCATATTCCCAAGTCACTTTTAATTTGATGTTTCATTTCTCCTTAAATATTTCTGGTTGAGTAGATAACTGGGAATGAGAAAAAAACAGAAAGTTCTTGCTGGTTTCTGTCTTTAAAAAAGTAGATGTATTCCAGCAGGGCAGCCAGAGCAAACCAGGGTTAGCTCTGTGAGTGACAAGCTTTGTCAACACCTGGCCTTGACCTTCACCTCTGAGGTGAAGGACACTGAGCTTCCAAAGACAGACAGAGGATTTATGGCTGATGGATTTTTAAAAATCATTATTAGGATATAAATACTGTATTATGCTATAAAGTATTATTCTTAAATGTTGCTATTTATTATTTATTTTTTGTGTCAATGTTTGAACATTTGTTATAAATAAAAAGAATTTTGCATTTATCATCTGGTTTCTTTTCTTTGTTAATCAATACACTATGTCAAATGGAATCCTGAAAAATAAAGCATTACTGATTCACAAAGCCAACATTTAACTTCAAATTTTATTATTAAAATTTTTATTGGAAAAACAGTGAGGAATGTTATTAACATAATCATTTGTACATTAGTTATAGTTTCACAATGGGATTTTATATGTGGTTAACTTTGGTAATAGGAGAATTGCTATAAGGTAAACTGCTGTGTCATGGTAAACGGAAAAAAAGGTCTGTGTATAGATTTTAGATTAAATCTTTGATATGAAAGAATACCCATAAACTTTTAACTTATGAATAGCTTAAAAAGCAGTTTACCAAACTAAAAGGTCTACCTATCCTCAGACAGAAATATCCTTTTGATATCCTGTTTTAGAAAAGAAACAATTTCCCTCACATAATATCTAGGTTATGAAATAACACTGGAAAAAATATGGATTACAGATTCAAGCCCTAGTATGCCTTCTTAGGTTTTTCTCTCTTTATACATTCCCAAAATGTAGTTTAAAGCTGTGGCTAGTTTGAACTACATAAAAAGCTGTCATTTTTTATATAGTAACTAAAAAAAAAAAAGATCTTCACTCAAAGATATGTTTTTATTGATTTTAAAGAGAAAGAGGGGGAAAAAAACAACACTATCAGTTGACTCCCAGATGTATACCCAGTGGGGATCAAACCCACAGCCTAGGTATGTGCTCTGACCAGGAATCAAACCTGCAACCTTTTGGTGGTGCTCCAACCAACTGAGCCACCTGGCCAGAACTGATACAATAACTTTTCTTTTCAAACTATTCTATTTGATTGGGGGCTGTTTTTTGATACTTAATTCAAAACATTCTCTCTCTAGTCTATTAATTTACTCTCAAACTGAGTGTATTACTTCTATAAGTCATATGCAGCTAAGCCATATTTTAAATGCTTATTTTCCATATATTTCACATTTAATTATATCGCCTTGTGAAAATTCTTTGTTTCCTTATTTTATTTAAACCTGATCTTCATATATAAATTTTCTTCTGTGGTTTTTCCCAAATAAACTTTAAATTCCTTAATGAGAGGTATTATCATAAAGCTTTGTTTCTATAAAAAGGTGCTCAAATATATTTGATAATAAATGAATGAGTATTTACTCTATCAAGATAATAAGGACCCACACCTTTCAGAAAAGGTTTAGGTTCAGAGAAAGGCATCAGGGTTCAAAAAAAAAAAAAAAGTAAGATGAAGAATAAGGAGTAAGGCTGGTGTGGCTCACTTGTTGAGCATCATTAACCTATGAAACAGGTCGCCACAGTTCTATATCCTGTCAGGGCACATACCTGGATTGCAGGCTCAATACTCGATAGGGGGCATGCTGGAGGCAGTTGATTAATGATACTCTCTCATCGTTGATGTTTCTATCTCTCTCTCCCTCTCCCTTCTGCTCTGAAATCAATAATATATATATATATATATATATATATATATATATATATATATATAAATAATTTTTTTTTTAAAAGAGAATGAGAACCAAGGTAGGTGGATATCAGATATGCTGAAGAGATCTATTTCTTATTTTGTTCTGTATTTCTCAGATTTTATTTTAGCATCCACAGTTTGGAAATCAGATAAGCATTGCTGGGAGTGTGGCCAGAAAATAAATTGGATTTTAGAGCTTTATATTTATTACTAGAGGCCCAGTGCACGAATTCATGCTTGGGGGGCGGGGGGTCCAGCTAGCCCAGCCCCAATCCAGGCAGATCAGGCGCTATATGGAACATATACATGGCATGATAATGTCCTTCTCCTCCAAAGGCAGTATTCTGATTTCATACCTTACATACCAAATTCCTCACATGAATAAGAACAATATATATATATATATATATATATATATATATATATATATATAATGGACAAATCGCAAGTATAAAATTAATCATAACCACAATTAACACACACACACACACACACACACACACACGCACACGTGGTTATGATTAATTTTATACCTGCAATTTGTCCATCATTTGGTGGGTCTGTGTTAACCTTATTTATTATTGAATGGACTTGCGTGGACTGGAGCCATTTTTTTAGTGTGTGGCTCATGCAAGCATATTTTAAAGGAAAACACTGAATGCAGCCTTAGGGAGTTAGTCCTGGCTGTACCACTAACCAACGGTAACTGACAATTACCAGAAATGCCAAGTAAGGAATACTCTGTGCCTTTGTTAGTGATATGATATGTCTCTCTCACTTGACAACAGAATCATGAAGATAAACTACAATGAAAGGATTTTTTTAAGTGCATAATTTTGGTTAAAGACAATGTAAATATTTGTAACTGTGCATCTATTTTCAAAGCTGCCTTCTGTTTGGTCTGTTTTTTTAGGAAGGAAGAGGAGAAGAGCTTTTGTTGGCCTGGTGACCTTATTCCCTGTAAGTAATATGACACCAGCTGCTCCTCTGAAAAAAAACAAAGCAATTCACAGAGAGCTTGAGGTACAACCCATGGACAGTTTCAAAGAGCCTGTCATCCCTTCATCCCGCCTGCCTTTCCTCTCTGGTGACACCCAGTTGCTATGCTTCTCAAGGGGCTTCCCCTGCTTCTGGGGTGGCTGTGGATGTTGTTGCAGATGCAGTTTCTTCAAGTTGCCTGGAATTGGTTTAAAATATATTTTTATTGATTTCAGAGAGGAAAGGAGAGGGAGAGAGATAGAAACAATGATGAGAGGGAATCATTGATTGACTGCTTTATGCACGCCCCCTACTGGGGACCGAGCCCACACCCCAGGCATGTGCCCTGACCAGGTTTGGAACTGTGACCTCCTGGCTTATCGGTCAACGCTCAACCACTGAGCCATGTCAATTAAGCAAGTGATCCGGAATTTTTATTGTGATCTAGCACATCAGGGCTGGGTTTCTGGGCTGCTCTGTAAAAGATGTTTTGGAGCCAAGATATCAGTCAACCAACTATACTTTATAGTCAGGTCTGAATGGTCAATATGAAGGAAGCGTTATTCTAGCTCTGTGCATTGGTGTCTATTTTAATTGTGTGCCTAAGGGATGGAAGTGAGAGGGGAGAAGACAAACCTTTTCTAATACTAAGTGGGGTAGCCTTTGACAAGCTGTGGATAGAGTCATGGTATGTATCAAACAGGCTACTTAAAGAATAAAATAAAAGATGTGAAGTCTAAGTCTCTGGGTTTTTAGGTTTATATGTATGTAGATTGTGATTCACTTGTATAATCATGCTTCTTAAAGAATACATAAACAAGTGCATAAATATTCCTCCCATTTGATCAGCTTTTATCTTTGTTCTCTAATAAACCAATGTGAGTCAAAAACTTTCACTGCCCTGAGATACTAAATTTGCTATCTTCCTATAAAAAAAAAAAGCTCTTGGATTTTTTTTAAAAATATATTTTATTGATTTTGTACAGAGAGGAAAGGAGAGAGATAGAGAGTTAGAAACATCGATGAGAGAGAGTCATCGATCAGCTGCCTCTTGCACACCCTCTACTGGGGATATGCCCGCAACCAAGGTACATGCCCTTGACCGGAATCGAACCCAGGACCCTTCAGTCCGCAGGCCGACGCTCTATCCATTGAGCCAAACCGGCTTCGGCAGCTCTTGGATTTTTAAAAAATGTATTTTTATTGCTTTCAAAGAGGAAAGGAGAGAGCTAGAGATGTAGGAACATTAATGATGAGAGAAAATCATGAATTGGTTGCCTCCTGCATGTCCTCTACCTGGGGGAATCAAGCCCGCAACCTGGGCCTGTGCCCTTGGCTGGAATCAAACCTGGGACCCTTTAGTCAGCATGCCAACACTCTACCCACTAAGCCAAACTGGCTAGGGTGAAAGCTCTTGGCTTTGATTAGAACTTTAGTTTCTAGTGTCTACTTTAGACTTACAAGGTCACCTTATTTCAAATTTTCAAAAAGGCAATTTCAGTGGTTGAAGGTAGAAGCATAGTGTTAGGGTCCAGTTTCCCATTGTTATTTATCATCATATCTTCCTCCTTTCTCTCTAAATGGATCTACCAAAGGCAGTTTGCCAAGCATCTGCAGCTGTATCAGATAAGTAGCACACCAGTGTCTACATTTCTTTAGGATTCAAGGAGGGAATCAAATAGATGAAAGGAAATCAAAATACTTCTCACTGCAACTAACTCATTCTATTTAGTGTGAGTGTGTAATTTCCAACATAATAATCTTATTGTAAATTTTTTCTAAAAAAGTGAAGTGCTAGTCTCTGTTTTAATGTGACACTCTGTATTAATCGGATATTGTGAGCAACGCTTTTTGACCTTCAGCAATATAAAAGGTATTTCTTAAGCAGAGAATCCAGCATCAGATTTTGCCAACAAATCTGTGTTCCTATTACCAGGAGTCAGAAACCAAGAAATTAGTCTTTTGTATGACTTAATACACACTTCAATTTTCTACTTTGAGATGCTGAGAGAGGATAAGAAATGTATCCAAGATCACACAAGTAGTGAGTTCTATAACTCAGATTAATACCTCATTCAAAAATTTCCCCATGTCTTTGAAAACCATAAAGAAAATGTGAAAAAAAGATAATCTTCTCAAATAGTGCCGTAACACTCATTTCACTTGTAATACTATAATTCATGGGGGGAAATAACAGGTGGTTATAATTTCATATAATAGGAAGAGGCATACAATTAACTGAGAAAAGAAAAATTAAAACCCACATGGCAAAATATAAGTAAACAACAACAACAATAGCAGTAGAGCAAATATAATATTGGCCCCATGTTATGTTGAAGTTAGGTCAATATTATTTTCCCCAAAAGTACAGTTTCATATATATGATAAACTCTACATATCATCTATCAAAATTGCTTTTTCCTTACATTAACTAATATCTTAAAATGCTAATTTACTAAATTTTAGTTTAGAATAAGAAAATAATAGTACTGGGGGAAGATTAAAATTCTATTGTTATTTAGTAGATGAGAAAACTAGGACTCACAAGATTAAGAGGTGTTTCCCAAACCCTATGCTAGTTAGAGTAGAAAGAAAACTCTGATTCTTTTGCCTGCTGGTTCATATGCCTTCTTTGATTCCTCACACCTGTGCTCCAACCCCTTTTAAAATTAATCAGGCAGGAATGTGGGTTAATTGATTTTAAAAAGAAATAGTCCATTTAATAATTTAATTTCATTCTGTCTTCAAAGACCCCAGATAAGATTCTCAATTTATAGTAGTCTTTGGGAGTCTCCAGAAGTTCAAATCAGACAGAACAGATTAATTCAAGGTAATTGCAAGATGAATCAGTTCAACTGACTCATAATTTAACCCAGTATTGCTCACTCACCAAGAGCAGGCTCTATACCAGGTGCCAGGGTATTTAAAAAAGTGCAAAACATCCAAGATGGCAGCGAAGTAGGTGGATATTGCATTCACGTCCTCCCAGGACCAAACTGGAATTACAACTAAATTAAGAGAAATCAACCTGAATAATCAACTGAAGACTAGCTGAAGGGAAGTCTTATAACCAAGGATGTACAGATGAAGCCACAGCGAGAGTGGTAGGAAGGGTGGGGGTGGGAAAAGAGCTGGCCCTGCTCTCATGGGTGGCAGTGGAGATTCTTTTGGGATATCTTGGCTCTAAAGGTTCCCCCTGAGGAGAGTGGGGTTTCAGCCCCAAGCTGGGCTCCCCAGCTCAGAACTACAGGTCCAGAAAGAAGTGTCCATACAACTTCTGGCTGTGAAACAGCAGGGATTCTGTCCACCAGGGAGAGACAGGAGTCTGCTAGAGACACAGAAAATACACAAAATTTCATTTGCAGCACTCACCCTGGACTTCAGAGGAGGGAGAGAAGGGTGAACTAGAATCATGTGAGGAGAGATTAGAGTGTGTGGGTCTGGAGAGAGCTGAAGGGCCAGCCACTGAGACCCTGGGCTGAGCACTCTCCCTTCCTGTAATACCATCTTTCTTGAGTGGAGCTCACCCCTCTATATGCCACCAACCTGGGATAAAGCAATAACTCCACCCTCTGGACTCCCTCTTATCCCACCCTGTGGAACTTGTGCCCTGCTGGGGAGTAGTTGTTTGGGCTGGGGTGTAGAGGTCTGGGAAGAGTCAGGGGTTGTCAGTGACTGAGTTGTGTGGCTTTGAGACAGGGGACACTCCATCCACTTTCCTGTGAACCTGATTTGTGCCTCCCCCTAAAGGAGATCACTAGCCCCACTCTCTGGAATCCTGGCAGAGCAACCCTCCTGTCTCCTGATGGCCATGCCTTCTGAAGTGTGGGAAGAATCTTGGACAGACTGAGTTGTGTAGCTCTAGGATGGGGTGGGGGTGGTTTGGAGGGAGTCAATGGGGACAAAAGGGGTCATATGTAATACTTTCAACAATGAAGAACACACACACACACATACACACACACACACACACACTCCTTCCCTAATCTGGTGAAGGGAAAAGTCCCACGAGTTCAGGAGGAACAGAGAGAAAAATAAAAATAAAAATGAAATTGCTTATGACCCAGTGATTCCACTTTTGGCAATATATTCAAAGAAACCCCAAACATTAATTTGAAAGAATATATGCAATCCTATGTTCATTGCATTGTTATTTCCCCTAGGCAAGATTTGGAAGCAGCCCAACTGCCCGTCAATAATACATGGGGGAAAAAGTATCCAATATGATACTACTGGGCCATCGTAAAGAATAAAATCTTATATTAGGGAGAAAGAGGAGAGAGTGGCTCCCAGGTTTATGACTTAAGTAATTGAGTAGGTGGTAGTGTTATTAAACAATACAGGTAATAGAAGAGATGGGCTTTAGGAAGGTTGTTGGTAGTGATGAGTCTAGTTTGGAAAAAACAGACTTTGAGTTGGATCAGGTAGAAGTGGTCAATTGGTGATACTGCTATTTACTTGGGAAGAAATAACTGGTTTGTAGATGTATATTTAGGATACCAGATGCCAGATAAACTATGCTTTCAGCTATTAGTCACTTTAACATTTTTTCACCTGCAAAATGTTGACTATCCATTTAAACATTTATTAAAAGTGGCAGAATTATGTGCAGTAAAAGCTACATGTAAAATAATTTTTGATAAGCTAGGTTCAGCATACTTGTACTTTAATTCTTAAAGTAGAATGGTAGTTAGATTATTGCTTCCTGATATAACACAGAGTATTTCAATTCTTTTATCATTGATTCTGAAACCAGGCTGTAATGCACTAGAGATTTATCCCTGAAAAAATTAATTTTAACAAAATTAACTAAGAAAGGAAACATAATTTTTATTTTGGTATCTTTTGTTTTACATTGAGTTACTAGAGCAATACTATAATATTCTGATTTTAATAATGTTATTTCTAGGCCTTCCACTCCTAAAGTAATGGTAAAATTTTAAATTAATTTTAGAATTTAGGGAACAGTGATTCTATTTTAAGTAGATATTTTAATATCAATTGAGATTAGTAAAATCCATGCATACACTGAGTGGCCAGATTATTATGATTGCTGAATGCATAATAATCTGGCCACTCAGTGTGTATCCTATATAATAAAAAACTAATATGCAAATTGTCCCCTTGACCAGGAGTTTGACCAGCAAGCAGGCCAGCCAACCGACCATGCCCTCTCCCTCTGGCCCCCTGGCCAGGCAGGCAGGACCCCACCCATCAACCCATGCATGAATTCATGCTCCGGGCCTCTAATATATATATATATATATATATATATATATATATATATATATATACACACACACACACACACACACACACATATATATACACACACACACACACACACACACACATACACATACACACTAAGTGGCCAGATTATTATGCATTCAGAGGTCATAATAAATAATAATCTGGCCACTCAGTGTATTTCCTCCACAATAGTCTTTATCCTGCCATTTAGAAGTTCTCTTTCAATAAAGCTGGTATTTTCTCTTTCCCTGTAAAAAACAAATCTCTAAGAGCAGAAGAAATTAGAAGTCTTCCAAATAAGAAGTGACTAATTTTTCAATACTATTGTCAGGCATTTTACAGATGGGTTTAATAGAGATGAAAGCATCAAAGTAAAACACAAAACATTTAGTTCACCACATTATTTTTGAACTAGAGGCCTGGTGCATGAAATTCATGTGGGTGGGAGGGGGTCCCTCAGCCTGATCTTCACCGTCTCCAATCCAATCCCTCCATTTGGGGGATGTCTGACTAAACCAGCAGTCAGACAACCCTCTTGCAATCTGGGACTGCTGGCTCCTAATCGCTCAGCTGCCTGCCTGATCACCCCTAACCATTCTACCTGCCTTCCTGATCCCCCTAACTGCTCTCAAGATATCTATACTAATCTTTACTAATAAAAGTGTAATATACTAATTAGACCAGACATCTTCCAGACAACCTTTTAGACATCCTTTCAGACAAATCCACAGTGGCGGGGCTGAGGCAGAAGCAGTTAGGGGCAATCAGGCTGGCAAGGGAGAGCAGTTAGGAGCAATAAGGCCAACAGGGGAGAGCAGTTAGGGGGATCAGGAAGGCAGGTAGAATGGTTAGGGGTGATCAGCCCAAGATTCTGCTTTGACACATGCAACACAGAGACTCCACTGGGCTTCTGAGCTTGGGTTAGTCCCACAGTCTCACTAGTCTCCTGGCCTCCTGGGCATTTCTGATGATAGGGAGGCTTTTTGCATGGAAGGATGGATGCTTTACTGCTGTTCTGTACTCTGCTAGGAGAGTGCACCATCACACACGAAGGTTTTCTCAGGGTGTTAGATTAATATATACAGATATTCAGTTCAGAGAGTTGCTCAAGCTGTATGGATTTAGCATCTGGTAGGAAGGATGCATCAGAGATTTCTATGTTCAAGAAAACTTGCAACATCCTAGTTGAGTCATTTTGCAAAAGCTGAGGTAGTGATGTGGAAATATGGACTGAATTTTCTATGCAGACTCAAGTGATAGCATAACAATCAGAAGACCCAGATTCTGGTCCTCAGTCCCCAACTGATTTTATGTGGAAGTTTGGGTGAAGCAGTCAAACTCTGAGCTGCATTCTCTTGATCTGCACGACAAAGATAAAAAGTATCTATTCTTTACCAAACCCCCCTTGAAGCACTCTAAAGATTAACATTTATGAGTTAATCTCACAAAAAGTTACTATTCTAGCAGAGGTTATCAGTTTTCTATCACAGTTAGGGTTCTGCCATGTTGGGGATAGCTTTGTAGAAAATTATCTTTCGTTATTTGCAGAATGGAGAGAAGGACAGCAGGATCCTCCCAAGCAGCATATCTTTTTTATTTTTTAATTCTCAACTGAGGATATTTTTTCCATTTATTTTTTAAATTTCTTTTTAATTTTTTTTAATTTCAATTTTTATTTTATTGATTTCAGAGAGGAAGGGAAACAGGGAAAGAGAGAATGAAATCACTAATGATGAGCGAGAATCATCCATCAGCTGTCCCATACTGGGGATTGAACCCATAACCCGGGCATGTGCCCTTGACCAGAATCAAACCTGGGCCTCTTCAGTCCACAGGCTGATGCTCTATCCACTGAGCAAAACCACCAAGGGCTCCACTGATTTTTTTTTAGAGAAAGGGGAAGGTGGTGAGCGGAGTAGGGGAGAGGGGAGAAACATTAACATGAGACAAATCAATTTGTTGCCTCCTGAATGTGTCCCTGGATGAACTTGCAACCAAGATACAGGTCCTTGGCTGGTAATCAATTCTGAAACCCTTCAGTCCTTGGGCTGACACTCTAACCACTGAGCAACCTGGCTAGGGTCCAAGCAGCATATCTTTTGAAGAATTACGAGATGTTGGTCTTTGGCTTCATAAGAAATAAATATCTGTATATTAGCAAAGTTTTAACATTTATTTTCCATGATATGGAACTGGTAAATTGGTGAAATCTGCCTTGACCAATCAGAGATGTATCTTGTATCACTAATTAAGGGCCTGATAATAATAGAATCCTAGAGCTGGAAGGAAAGCCAGTAATCCTCTTCCATAAAGCATTAGCAAGCTCACATCCCATCTGTTTGACTATTTTTGTTAAAATAGAGCTCATTTCTTTACCTTTCATCATACACCTTCGCGCGCGCACACACACACACACACACACACACACACACACACACACACACACACGTGCTGGACTGTTGATAGAGAAGGCTCCTTTTGGAGACATACTTATGTTTGTACGAGGATGCCTGGAGCAGGGGGCACAGTCATGTCTGAAATCCAGCCCTCTAACTCCACATTGTGTCTGTGTGTGTGGGACCGTGTTCTCCAGGGAAAAAGAGAGTCTTTGTATGTGACCCCTCCTTACCTCCTAGAGAGGGTCCCTTTTTATGACTTGCCCACAGGTGGCCCATATCACTGGCACAGTTACTTCCTCTCTCATGTTAGAGAGAGCTGTGGCATGATTTTGGAATCTTTTTACATTGTATCTGACTGGGAAGAAATATGTTTCCGTATCACAGGCTCCCGTATCAGAGCAACTGTGGGAGACATAATAATACAATCTCTATATTTAGATGGGCTCACAAGATGGACATGTCCCCTGGGTGACCTTTGTGTGTGCAGCTCCTTCCTTGGATCGGTGGAAAAGTGTAGTGTGTGTGTGTGTGTGTGTGTGTGTGTGTGTGTGTGTGTGTGTGTGTAACTGGAGAAGTCAGGGCTAGAGGTGTAAGCAACCCTTACAACTGGGTGTAAGCATCTGATGGCCTCCTAGGGCAGTTCTGAGTATGACGTTCTGTGTCTCAGTGGTCTCCAGGGTGTGTGTGTTAGCACTATAATCAAAATCACTGTTGACAACTAGCTGAGTCCGTGAGGAGGTGTCTAGACTCTGAGAGGCAGGGACTCTGATTCCAAATGACCTTGGCCAGTTAGAGATATAGTTAGAAACCATTAGGAGAAATCTATTATATTTTTAAATCTGCAGCCCCAGTCTGTCCTCGGGCTTTAAAGGGGTTGAACCCATTAGACTGCGTAGAGTGCTCTGACAGCAGGGTGTTGGTTAATTACAGTGGCAATCTAATTATAGGGTTTATAAGGTTTCCCTGTAATTGATTCCCTTTCAAGTGTGTGGGAACTTCACTGGATATGCATTTGCTCCTAAATTCATGGGAATAGACCAGATTCTGAGGCTGTGTGTGTGTGTCAGAATCAGAGGGAACATCCCACTTTGGAGTTCTTATTCAGTGCAGTAAGGGACTCTTCTAAGTACTTCATCCATTCATACCTTCGTCCTTTCTTTCATCCATTCATTCGCCAATTCATTCATTCAATAAATACTACATTAATAGTATGTACTTAGCATTACCAGCCTCCAGAGATATAAAGATGTATTGAATATAGTCTCTACCACAGATGAGCTTACAATAGTTGGGGAGACTGACAAAAATAAGTAACTAAACCATTAGTTCAATGGTGATATTAGTGATACATATACGGTGCTAAGGCGGCATTATGGAAGACATCCCTAGTTCTGCATTGTGTGTGGGGGAAGGTGGAAGGCCTCTGGTGGGCACAGAGCAGCACTTACTGAGGAGACAACATCTAAGTTGAATATTAAAAGATCAGTAAATATTCAGTAAACTGAGGCAGGAGTATGGGGATGGGAAAATGTATTATAAAAAGAAAACCAAGAGAATAAGAAAATCAAGCATCTGTCACCACTGTAAACAGCCAAGTAGGCAGAGATTGCTATGGCTGAACTCCTTCTACACACAGTGTGCCTAAAACACTTTGCCAGCTCCATAAAAACGTAAGAGCTAATGCTTACAAAATCATCACAAGGTCCTGGTGCATTTATTTTCCCACCTCACAGACGAGGAAAGTGAGGTTGAGAGAGGATAATGTATGAGAGCAGATCACACAGATAATACCCAGTGAAGCCAGGATTTGAACTTGGGGCTGTCTGATCCTGGAACTCAAGTTGTTAATCGCTATGTTTTTGTAGCTTCTTCAAATGTGAGGGGTTGTTAAGTCTTGTATGATGCATAGCATGAAAAGCCTTTTAGCATACTTTGTTTTCATTTTGTGGAGAAGCAATTAATTCCAGAATTAATTCCATTAAGACCTAGCCCTCTGTTTCCTCATATGTGAAATGACAAAGTTGTGCTATGCGAACTCTAAAGACTTTTATATCTCCAAGATTCTATTCTCATTTAATCTTGCCCCAAGATCTTTGTGTCTTACATAAATCTTCTGTAATAGAGATGCATATCAATATTAATGGCTCAAATGCACAGGGCATCTTGATTATAATCATCCTTTGGATGAATATGAAACACCAGTGTGTCCAGTTTTCTATATTAAATTCCTGCATTTGGAAGGACAAAAGGTCTTACAACACTGAAGTTCATTATATGTATTTTAATTCCTTGATTAATCACTAAATTCTTCACTGGGCTCTTTCCAGTTTCTCAAAGAGAACAGGCGTGATCAGGAGATGGACAATGATGAATGATGGAGGGATCACCCTGCTCTTCTTTGCTTCATGATTAAACAAACCAATATCATCCAGCTTTACGCTGTTCTCCTGCAGGCCTGCTGTAATGGCAAGCAGCAACAAATAAGCACAGGGCTTATAGATAATTATTTTCTTTTAACTCTTTTCCCTCAAGGCAGACTGGACTTTAGTCAAGATAGAGAGGTGTTTATTTTACTTTCAAGCAGTATCTATAACATGTTAGAGTAGACATTGGATTTGTTTTCTTTTTTCCCAAATCTAAACACGTAGTTGGGAAATCCCCACTTTTGGAGTGTTGGCAGTAAGCAGCATGAACTTTCCTAGACCGTCTCTCAGATAGGACATGGATATGTACCTTGGCTCCACCAAAGGTCATGCCTGCCCCCACTGTGAATTGGGTTTTGGGGGCACAAAGAAACAGTTGTGGTGGATTATTCATCCTGACAGTGGGGGCAGCAGCTGAAGCTCCAGCACGGGGTTCGATGGGCAGGCCCAGTGCCCACCAGATGACCCAGTGCCCGATCGGGAGTGTCAGGGTGGCAAGTTCCGCTGTTCCTTGTCCTGTGAGGGCAGCAGTGGGTTCTGTACTAGTCTGCTTTAGGGTTTGACTGGGGCTGTGCCCTGGCATATTGCCTGGTCCCTCCATCTGAAGCCTAGTTCTAGTAGTCTGTGAGTGCTCCAATGTACTTTTTGTAAACACTCAAATATTTTTCTATTTTAAAATAATTTCAAGCCTATAGAAAAATTGCAAGCAAGAATAGCACAATGAAATCCCATCATACCCTTTCTTCAGATTTTTCAATTTTTAAAAACTATATATATTTTATTGATTTTCTACAGAGAGGAAGAGAGAGGGATAGTTAGAAACATTGATGGGAGAGAAACATTGATCAGCTGCCTCCTGCCCACCTCCTTCTGGAGATGTGCCTGCAACCAAGGTACATGCCCTTGACTGGAATAGAATCTGGGACCCTCAGTCCATAGGCTGATGCTCTATCCACTGAGCCAAACCAGTCAGGGCCAGATTTTTCCATTTTTAACATTTAACATTTTGGTATATATTATTTTTTCTCTCTCTCTCTCTCTCTCTCTCTCTCTCTCTCTCTTTTTTTTGTTGTTGTTAAACCTCACCCAAGGATATCTTTTCCATTGATTTTTAGAGAAAATGGAAGGGAAGGAGAGAGGGAGAGAGGGAGAGGGAGAGGGGAAGGGAGAGGGAGAGGGAAAGGGAGAGGGAGAGGGAGAGGGAGAGGAAGAGGGAGAGAGAGAGGGAGAGGGAGAGACCAATGTGAGAGAGGCTCATGGATTGGTTGCCTACCACATGTACCCTGACTGGGACAGGGGAACCCAGGTGCATGCCCTTGACTAGCAATTAAACCCAGGACCTTTTGATGCACTGGCCGATACTCTAACCACAGAACCACACCAGCCAGGGCTACATGGTTATCTTCATTATTCCCATCACTTGAGAGTAGGCTACACACACTATGCCCCTTGCCCCTTCATATTATAGTGTTTATTTCCAATGAACAAGAATATCCTTTTACGTAGCCAAAGCTAGTTATTACATTCAGGTAATATAGCACTAATGCAATCTAACCTCCAGTCCATATTTAAGTTCCAGTTGTGCCAGGAGTGTGCTTCATAACAATTTTCTTTCCCATTCTGAGATCCGGTCTAGGATCAGGTACTGCATTTAGCTGTCATGCCTCTTTAGTCTTTTAATTTATAAACATCTCAGTTCTTCCTTGGTTTTCATGACACTGATATTCTTGAGAAACAGAATCTGCTAATTTTCTAAAGTATCCCTACTTTTGAGTTTCTCTGAGCTATCCTCATGATTAGACTCAGGCTGTGCATTCTCATCAGCAGTATGACACGATGCTGTGTCCTTCTCAGGACACCACACCCAGAGATGGATGCCCAGATGATCACCTACTGGTGATGGGGTCTTGTCCAATGTCTCCATTGAATAATTACAATTTTTTTTATTTTGTAATTTATACCAGTATGTGTGATATTCTGATGTTATATAATTATCCCATTTCTCCTCAAACTGCCCCTCTCCTCAGATTTAGCATTCATTGATTATTCTCACTTGAATCAACTTTTACTATGATTTCAAAATGGTGTCTCTTCCATCTTAATCATTCCTTCTATGCTTATTAACTGCCTAATTATACTTTTAATAAATCATCTTTTTCATTTAAGTGAGTTGGTTTCTGTTGCTTACAGATAAGAACCCCTGATTGATTCTCTTGTACTTTTAGGTAGCTAGTTCCAAGGACCTAGCAAACCAGTTCATTCCAATGGTCAACCTAGTCAGTTCAAGGAGAGACAGTGTGGAACACCTTCAAGAAAAGAATGATTCAGCTTTCCATGGGGCTTCACTTAGCTTTTAAAATACTTACAGAGGAGAATTTTTTCCACTGTTAGCCAGATGACTACCAAAAAACCAAATACATGAAATATCAAATCATCATACTAAAACTGAAAAGCAGAAAAATAACAATTTTTATGACTAAATGCCAAACACCTGGACATTTAGAAACATCTTGTAGTTTATTATAATGTTCACTTTCACTTAGTATTTTATTATAATAAACATCAAAAGAAAGAATAACATTGCAATGCATGTACATGGCACACTGGGATAAGGCACCTTTCATTCCCATCCTAGCTCTGCTCACTAACCTATGTGGGACTTCTTGAGCAAGTCTCTGACTATTATGAACCTCAGTTTTCTCATCTGTGAAATGAGACACTTGAATAAAACCTTTTCAAGAGTCCTTCAAACTCAGGATTCAATGACCTCAAGATTGAATACTAGTGCAATTGTTAGAGACAAAAGGAACTGTTAACATAGCATATTGCAAGGTGCACATTTGCCTTTTTCCTAATGAGCACATTTGGATCCAAGATTATTCTGGTATAAAGACCCAACACCTGTGAGATAATTCCCAAGTTATTTGGAGAATAGAAACATCGGAACAATTTAGAGAACAATTTAGTCTAAATATGTTAAAGTAATATTAGGCTGTCTGCCTCCCAAGAGAGGAATATGCCTCCCAAGAGAGGAATAATCTCAAAGTGCTTGACATTGGTCAGATCACATCGTGAGCAGTGCGTCTTGTCCAGAAATGTCATTATGAGAAACGGTTGCATGGACTAGGGTATTTATCACAGAGAAGAAAAGATTTAATGGGATGAGGACATGAAAATTCTCTAAATATTTGAAGGTTTGTTTTATTCAGATGGAACATAATAGCTTTGTTGTGCTTTTTCCAAATGAAAAAACTACAAAGAATTGAATGGAGGTTACGGTGTCAATATAAGGAAGGCATTTTATTCCAACATGTTGTGATAGCTGCTCTTGCCATCTCCTCTGACAGGGACTCACATGCCTCTGTGATAGCAGAAAGCTACCTCCTAATCAAGGTTTTTGCTAAGTTCTCAGTGCAATAGATCTGACCCTATCTTCTACATAGACCTTTTCAGATCAGTGCTTCTCAAATGTTAATGTGCATACAGATCACTGGATATCTGAACTACTCAGCTTCTGACTCAGTAGGTGGGGTGGGACTTGAGATTCTTCTGCATTCCCCACAAGCCTCTGGGTGGCTCACGTGCACATGTCACCTGCTCAATCAGATGCACATCACCACATGATCAAAGGATACCACCACGTAGAAGCATGTTACAGTGAACACCCATGTGAAAGGAACTAAAAAGATGTTTTGCTGCTCTAGCAGCTCTATCTTCTTATCATGTGTAAATGTTTTCTTCTTTCCCACTTCCTCAAAGGATTTCTGTATTTTCTGACCTTTCACTGTTTTGATCACTGTGTGTGATGGTACTGGCACACCTCTGTCTGATGTGCAGCCATATGCCTTCAGGTAACTGGGGAATATTCCCCCATGGACATGCTGCATTTTGATTATTTCAGGTCATTACTTCACTTGACTACAGCCACTGTTGGTAGGATGCACAGCCATGTACACACAAACACACATGCCATCCATGGTACTACCTGCCACTGGACTTACTAGGATGGTCTTGGAGCAGAGGCCTGTGTGTGCGCAGGGACACTCTGCTCTGCTCAGCTGTGGGATCCCTTCTTCACTCAATGTCTCTTTCATCTCCAAGTAAGCATCTCATCACAGTGGGAAGTGGGTGCTGGACCCAGGGTCTTCTTATAGTCTCTGTCTTGAGGAAACACGTTACCTCCCACTGATATAGACAGTCTCATCCCTCAAGGCTACACTCAACAATTCTAACCCCTTCCTGCCTAAGAACTCCTCAGATATTTATGAAGAGTCATCATGGTGTCCTCAAGTCTTTACTTTCCAAGCCAAACAATCCCAGTTTCTTCAGTCATCCTCCACCATACCAGTTGCTTTAAAAACCACAAACTTTTAAAGAGGATATGTAGGCGTGGGGATGTGGTGGTTCCCCAGGTAGATTTAGGCACCACAGGAGCACCAATCCTCCCTTGGAGTCTCCATGATTCGTAGGTCACCACATGGCATTCTGTTTGGGATAAAAAAGTTTTCTCTACTCCGAGTCCCACTTACGGGGTCTGTCCTGCATTTCTGAAGTCTCTGCGCATGAGCAGGGGCTTTGCGGAGTTGTACATGCACCTGCAACACAAATTCTCCCACTTGGCTCAGTTTCGCCTCATCGCAGAGCGGCCGGCAGGGTTCTATGTGCTTCTTTTCAATGAACTGGTGCATACACAGCCTCTTCCTATTGAAATGAGCTCATTATTTTTCATCTGTGAAATTTCTAACAGTGATTGTCTAAAAATAAATATGCAAGAATGATCGATTTAGTAAAATCTCATAGGGAGAATAGCAATGATCACTCATATAATAGAGTTTTCACAGAAGTACTAGTAGTATATATTTACTAGTAAGGATCGCTAAAAATGATATTATGGGGCAATATTGGCAATGTGCTGTATTATATGCTGAGCTGAACAATAAGCAATGGTTTTGATATTTAATCAACAGGTTATTAACTATCTTTCTTATATTATATATAATATAATAATTTATAAGCCATAAAAAGCTTTCTTAACAGCCTGGGGAAAGAAATCTTCCATTTGGTACCCCTACTAAAGGGGATAGCCTAGGTGAAGAATAGTGAAATTGTTTGAATTGGAGATAAAAGAAAGGGCTCTGGGAAAAAAAATGTAATCCTCTACTCATAGCACTCTGTTCTCTGATCCCCGAGTTACTGGCTACCATTCAAGATGACTTTTCCTTACATAAATTTGAATTGTGAAAAGGTAATGCATGTTTTAGAAATTTGACAACTCCATTTTCTCTACCAGTGTATCTGAGATTACATCATGTTTAGATGTCTCAAAACATTTAATCAGACTTGGATCTTTTAATAAGGAAACATTAGGCTAAGGTTTGCCTTCACATTTAGTGCAAGAAATGCACACTATAGTGATTCCACAAAAGTTCTCAAGAAGTTAATTCCAGAATAGAAAACCTTTAAACAGCTCTCGCTATGCCCAAGCTGGCAACAAGCGATCTCAATGAAAAGTGTAAAAAGCAGCCTGCCAGATGTTTTGACTACATGATGCAGCACATCGTGATGTTTCTGAGGTTGGAAGTAGTACTACTAGAGATTCAGGATTTTTAAATCAACAAGTTCTGTTTTAACCTTTCCTCATTCTTTACTTTAAAAAATGTTTTATAGTAAAAACATTCATATGCTGAAAAATTTTATTCAAACACACATTTTTAGGAAGGATGTTTATAAACCATAAACAAAATCTAGGAAGAACATATTGTGTTTCTTGCAGTAAATGTTTAATGCAAACTGTTGGCTGGTATGGCTGAGGAATAAGAATTTCAGGCTAATAAAATATTCTGCAATATTATACCATAAGCATTATAATTTTTAAGTATTAAAAGCTCAATATTACACTCATACTAGGCACAATTTGCTTATAAATATACTAGAGGGTACACGACATTAATACCAACCCTGCACCCTTAAGCAGCCCAGGAGCCTTTGGGGGATGTCTGACTGACAGCATAGGCCTGTTAGCACTGCTGCAGAGGTGGGAGAGGCTCCTTCCACCACCGCTGCACTCACCAGCTGTCAGCCTGGCATTGTGGCTGAGCGGTGTTCCCCCTGTGGAAGTGCACTGACCACCAGGAGGCAGCTCCTGTGTTAAGCATCTGCTCCCGGTGGTCAGTACATATCATAACGACCGGTTGTTGTGCCATTCAGTTGATTTGCATATTACCCTTTTATTATATTCTAGAGGCCGGTGCACAAAATTCATGCATAGGTGGGTTCCCGGTCTGCACCCTCTCCAATCCAGGACCACTAGGAGGATGTTTGACTGCCTCTCTCAATCTGTGACTACTGGCTCCTAACCGTTCACCTGTTTGCCCGCCTGATCGCCCTTAACCACCTCTGCCTGCTTGGTCGCCCCCAACCACCTTTGCCTGCCTTAATTGCCCCTAACTGCTCCCCTTCAGGCTTGATTGCCCCTAACTGCCTCTGCCTTGCCACACACCTGGGACCCAGGATTCTCTCCTCCAGCCAGTTGCAGGCACCCAGAGCCCAAGCTTCCCTCTCTCTGGCTGGCCACAGGACCTGGGCCAGCCACAGATGCAGGGAACTGTGGGTGGCTTGTCCTTCTCCCAGGCCACAGCCTGGCTGTTCCCGATTCCTCTCTCAAGAGCTCATTTGTGCCTGGCTGGACTCCATTCCCCTCTCCCCAGTATTGAGTGTCTGAGCCATTATGGCAAGATGGTGCGAGGATGTGACAACCATTTGCATATCAGCTCTTTATTATATAGGAGGATAGAAAGGCACTTCAGAATCTTGCTGAAGCCAGTGTCATGACTTTCCTTCAATAGAGTTCTAGTTAATAATAATTCAGGCCATAAGTTCGTTGTATTAATGCTCATTATCACTCATAGGAAGACTTTGGGGAGGAGGGCAGGTGCCATTTGAGTTGGGGGACGAAGAGAAGGTAGCAGTTCCTGTGCCCAAAACAACACAACCAACTCAGCCCCCCAACCATGCCCCACACCAATCTTCTCCTCTGAAAGTGCAAATGCATTGTGAGGTGTGTACATGTGGGGTACACTGGTATAAATTATGTCTATGCCAGCAAAGGGTTAATAAAGAAATGATACAGGATAGAAAATGGTGATACCAAAGGGGAGAAATGTATCTGTTAGAGAAATGGAGGGACCCGTGTCAAATACTGTCTATTTCACAGTTTTGCTGAGGATCCCAATTATGACAAACGGCTGTTACAGATGTTGAAAACAACATTCTATAACCTTACCTTGCATTGGCTTCTATGTTTGTTGTTTCTAGTGAACTCAGATGAATTCCAAGTGGCCAGATCTAGTGCATTGGCATGATTTGTTTAACCTAAGCTGTTCTCCTTCATGAAGATTTTTTTTAAAAGCTTAAGCAAATTCATAAATAAAGACAATCACAAAACCACTCTGGGGGATAGACAAATAAAATGACTACTTGTAATAATTTTACAATTTTGTTATTTAAATTTTCTTTAGTTTTTTTTTTAATCTATGAAAGCAGAGGGTGTGGAATAATTCCTCAGCTGGCTTGAATAAGTCAAAAAAGCCTGTTTTGAATGCTTATAAAAAAGATCAGTTATAATTAAAAACATTTTTCTGTTTGTCTTCTTAAGTAACTATTTGAAAATAAAAAAAAACATTACTGTGGATGCTTTATTAACAATAAAAAAAATCTATAATTCCAGAAAAAAAAAGTTTGATTAAAGAAATATACTGAGCCAAATACCTATTTTGCTTTAATTAGCAGTGTTCACTCATGCACACATCCAAAAATAAGCATCACAGCACATAGAATACAGAGATATGGAAGGGGTTCAGACCACTGATTATCTATTAGGAATAGAGAGTTTGATCAGCACTGATGCTAAGTTTATACAGCCATTGTTTGCTCCTTGGTCAAAGAGGGGAAAGAAAGGTAAATCTAAAACAGGCACTAAAGAATCAACCTTGGCCTAAGTTGCTAGGGTGACGAATTCCCCTTGGAAGTAATCGGTGAGGCAATTGGAAAACAGCACAGCTCTAGGGCCCTGCTCCTGACAAATAAACCTGCAGCATTTACTATGAAACCAAGAAATATATGCTGCTATGCTATGCTCTGTTTATCTTAACTTTTATCTTCTCATGGTCAAAGTGTTTTTAAGAGTTTGTGGCTTCTAAAATAAATTCTGTTTTGTTTTTGTTTTTGTTTTTGTTTTTGTTTTTTTACAGTAAACTGAATGAATTGACCACATGTATAAAAATTAAAAGACCTTATTTACAAAATCATTAAGTTACAGAAACAAAGGCACTGCAGGAGTTTTAAACTGGAGTCCTTTGTAAGGCTTCTCGTGAACACCTCCTCCACTGCAGGCTCTCTATTTACAAAGCACTTTATTTTACACTCTCTTGGGAAAAAGAGAGAGAGAGAGAGAGAGAGAGAGAGAGAGAGAGAGAGAGAGAGAGAGAGAGAGAGAGAGAGAGAGAGAGAGAGAGAGAGAGAAGAATTAGAAGGTACAGCATATGATGGTAAATATTTTCTAGTTTACTCCTGTTTTAAGGTTTCAGCTAAAAAACACCAGTATTTCAAACAAACTCCGAAGTTGACAGAAATGTTAAAACCTGCCCATTCCGGCCTGCCTCAACAAACATGCATTTGTATTTTTAATAACAAATCCTTTGGAGCGTTTGGGCTATGTTCCTTTTTCCTTGAGATTAGAGTCAGGTACACACAGGAAGAGGATGCTATCTCTGATAAGAACATATTCTTCGCTTTTTTTTTTTAAATTAAAAATTTTAATGTTGACATTATTGCACATTTTATATTTTATTTTTATTTTGTAAATACTATTCTTTGGGGAAGGTAATGTGGTTCAAAAATGTAAGTAAATGATTATATTATGAATTATGTTGTAACAGGCATTATCTTTTTCAGGGGGAGTGGAAATTCCCATGCAGATGATCCCATCATTTAATAGCTACTTAGAGGTTTTATTTTAAAATTAATGGTGGATAATAAATAGAAAAATTATTGTCTCCTGAAATTTTGGCAAGCATATTGATTACAGTCTTTATTTAGTAGTGTTTTTCAAGTTAAGCTTGGCAACAAAGATTTGTGAGTTTTACTGCAAGCCATCATATTTGTTGTTTCAGCAGTGCATAGGCAAAACAACAACAGCAACAACACCCCATATTAAGTTTGGAGCATATGCAGAGTCTTACAATTTGTCTATTCTATCAAAATGAAATGAAACCCTCAGACATTGTTCTAGATGTTTCAATAGCATCCTCCCTTGAAACTGAGTTAAAATTGTTTGGGGTTCTTGAATTTACCAAGTTGTTGCTTCAATTCTTCATTCACAAAAAATGTATTTTCAAACAAACAAACAAACAAACAAAATGACATAGGAAGTTTTTGGTAAATTGCCTGAGAAGACATTTGTGAATTTTGTGTGAATGAGCAATTTTCTGAAGAATGACTCTGTTTATTAAATCTTCTTATTTTAATCTTATAGAGAAACTGTTTAGGGACAATAAATAATATATAAAATTGCAAATATCATTCTTGGGTGGAGGTGAAGCATAAAACTATAGTAATCATCTTTTGTTAATTTTTTAGCAGTCATTGTTTGAATGCTTCTCTGTTACTAATCTTTCTAATTAGTGTAGCTTTAATAAGAAACATATAGATGATATGTATTATATATATTTAGAAATACACTTCAGTCACTAGTTATTGCCCACCAATCGTGATATAATCCCATTAATATTTTTAAAAACAGGAAGATGTCAATAATATGGGAAGTGCTTTTGGAATTCTGATAGTGCTGATTCAAAATTCTTACAAAACTTAGCAATATGCTACAATGTCATTTTATATGAAAGTAAGTCATAGTCCAAAGGAATTTCCCCCAGCCTTGGAAATTAAATATTGGGTAGCACTAAGTCATGAATGCAGCAACATATTTATCTATTTCCAATCACTCTAAAAGATACAGAAGCAACATCCTCACTATCCACACATGTTACACACTAGGGTAAAGGCACCACATATAGATACTGTATTTGACCATCTTTGGAATGGAAAAGAAGCTCAAATATCAAACCTGATGACTAAAGCATTTAGAAAAGCAAAAGAGCTCAGTTCATACTTTAGGAAGCTGAGTTGGTATTTCATTCTCCCCAACCCCCCAGCATACACCTGCCTTCCTAAGGAAGAACCAGCCCTGCGAATGAGAACTGGAGTCAAGGTTAAAGTAATCTTGCCCAAGAGAGTGGAGTGTGTATCAGAGAGAAAAAAGCAGCTCAGCTCAAATGAGCATTAATAACCGCAACACTTCCCCTGGAAAACATGCGCCTCCTGGACCTATGTTTGAAATTCATCCTCCTAAGTCATCCTGTGACAGGATAAGTGACAACGTCCCATCAGCTGAAGGGGAGGGAAATACAGCACAGACCCTTTTAAATATATATTACTTTTAAAAATAATGAAAAGTGCGAAGTATTGTAACTGTCCAGAACCCTTTGCAGACAGTAAAGGAAAAGCTTTGTCTCTCCTATTATTGTTTGCCCTTCAGTTGACATACATGCCCAGTTGCATCAATAGGATTACAACAGGAACACGGTCAGCTCCAGGTTTCCTCTGTCAGGTTCCTTGGTCTTGTTTAAAGAAACAGGCTCAGGGAATGCACAGAAAACAAACTTCCCCGATTGAAGTTCCGAGGTGGTCTTGCCTTCTCCCACCCTTCAGAAACATCCCTCGTTTTATCGACAGACAGCACCGGACAGCAATGTCACGGTCGTGTTGCACCACCACTTCACTTGTTGAATTGTGTGAAGGCAGCACTTGGCCACAGCAACTTGGTGAACCTCGCCTTGCTCTTTCAGTGAGCCCCCAAGATTTCCTTACAGTCCCATGGAAATGTCTTACCTGCATGTGTCCCTGGTACATTCTGCTTGGACTTCTTCAGGGCTTCCCGAGGCCGCCGGATGCTTTCCCCCGCGTTTCCTCGCACACACCGGGCTCAGAGGGGAGAAGGAGGCGTGCACACCGGGTTCTCCCAGGGTGCCCCTGAGCCGGAGGCGTGAGGCTCCAGGTAGCCCGCCCGGAGGCCCTGGGCAGAGCCTGCGGGCTGCCGGGAGCTGTCCTCCGCCCGGGGTGCTGAAAGCGGACAACGGAGAGGAGAGCGCGCGGAGCAGGCGAGGAACCCGGCAGGCGCGGGTCCTGCGCTCCCGGCGTCTCTACAACTCTCTCCTCCTCCACCGAACTCTTTCTCGCTTCCTGCCCGGCTGCCTCATGTCTCTCTCACTCTTGGCCGCGAGCCTCCTCCTCCCCAGCCCTGACGTGAGCGCCCACACCAGCCGCCGCCGCCGCCGCCGCAGCTGCCGAGCGAGCGAGCGGAGCGCGCGCCGCCCTCCCGGCGGCTCCCCTGCCCAGAGGCTGCGGGCCGGGCACGCGCGCGCATCCCCGGAGCCGCCAGAGGGCGGCGCGCGCCTGCCCCCACCCGGCGCGGGCTCAGGGAGGAGCGCACGCGCGGGGACCAAGTGCCCGCGGGTGGTGGTCGCGCTAGGCAGTCCGGTGGGGTGCACCGGCTGCAAGGGGGGTGGGAGGGTGGGGAAGGGACTGATTTTAACTGAGCGGATGGCCGGCTGCAAGAAAGGTGGGATGATGCCCCAGGGAAGGGGTGCGGGGAGGAGGGGGCCCTCATGTAGGATGACAGGAGATTTGACTTTGGGTGGTGGGCACACGGCGCACTATGGAGAGCTTGTGACATCGAAACCCACACCTGAAACCTATTATTATTCATGTTGACCAATGTCCCACCAATAAATTTAATTTAAAAAAGTGGGAGGAAAATGCATTGTTGTTCTAGGGAGGACCATCAATTCTGACTGAGCTGCCATTCTACAGACATGATGGGATGAACACGGGGGTTCCTGAAGAGTTTACTTCTGTTCTGATGTGGCACTCACAAGTTACCTCCGTGTCGCTTGGTGGATAGGTCTCTCCCCACTCACCCCACTCACCCCACCCCCAATTCATCACTGAGCACTCTATTAATATAATTTAAATCGTAAACCATGAAAGGCCTTCCATGATTCTTCTCCCTAGCACTTATCATCTAATATCCTGTATTATATATATATTGCCTGCCTCTGTTTATATATGCAATGTATTTCCATGAGATCAGGGATATATTGGGGTACGAGCGTATCTATTTTACACAGATGTCTCACAGCACTGTATAGTATCTCTTGGCACATGGTTGGCACCCTAAATATTTGTTGAACAAGTGGATTTTTTTATAATGTTGAGATAGAGTGTATTTAAGTATGTCTCAGTTTGAAGAGTTTTTATGTTAGTTTGATGTAGTTAGGTTATAAGTGTATATACATACACATACACACAGCATGGGCTGGTGTGTGTGTGTGTATACTGCGATTACCTAGTTTTGTTGATAAAAAGAATTCCAATCACACAACTGGCCCCCAAATTATATACAGCATGACATAATCTCTCAGATATTGCATATAGCACGATATACTTTTCATCAAGTTAAAAAAATATGAACTCCCTGGGACTATAATAATATACTTATGTATAACTAGGTCGGCAACTAAGTAATTGCGGATTTTAAAAAGAAAATCAAAGACAATTTTTTCATGGAACTAAATAACTTTATTCTGTAATGTATTGCCCATTTTGATCAATGACTTTTTGCCATCTTTCAGGCAGCATCATAATCCCATGTTCAAAAAACTTCTGGTTTTTATTAGCAAAAAACTGAATCAGGTACGATTTGACATCATCATCATTATTGAAATTTTTACCATTCAAGGAGTTTTGTAAAGATTGAAACAAAAAGTAATCAGATGGTGCAAGGTCAGGACTATATGGTGGATGTGGCAAAATATCCCAACCAAGCTCCATTAATTTTTGCCAAGTGACCAAAGATGTGTGTGGCCTTGCATTGTCATGATGGAATACAACACCTTTTTGATTTGTCAATTCGGGCCGCTTTTCTTCAACTGCATTGTTTAATTTCGTTAGTTGTTCAATGTAGACATCAGAATTGATCGTTCGGTTGGGTGGTAAGAGTTCAAAGTAGACAATTCCTTTGTAATCCCACCAAACTGATAACAAAACCTTCTTTTGATGAATATCAGCTTTTGATGTTGTTTGAGTTGGTTCACCTGGCCTGCTCCACGATCTTTTCTGCTTGATATTGTTGTAAACAACCCATTTTTCATCGCCAGTTATCAGTCGTTTTAAAAATGGATCATTTTCATTACATTTCTTTAGCAAATCGCAGCTGCTAATGCGTTGCATTAACTGTGATTCTTTCAGTTCGTGAGGAACCCATGTATCGAGTTTTTGAACATAGCCAAGTTGTTTTAAGTGATTTTCAATGCATGTATGTGATACATGAAGCTTCTCTGCAATCTTACGTGTTGTACTGTGACAGTCCGAATTGATTATTGCTTTGATTAGGGCGTCATCAACTTCAACTGGACGACCAGAGCGTTTTTCATCTTTGAGTGAAAAATCACCAGAACGAAATTTGGCAAACCAATTTTGACACTGCCGTTCTTTTAATGCTTCGTCACCATAAACAGCACATAACTTTTTATGAGCTTGCGATGCGTTTTTCCCTTTGCGGAAATAAAAAAAGCAAAATATGATGAAAATGTTCCTTTTGATTTTCCATTTTTCAACGAACGCCAAACGAAAACTACAAAACAGATCAAAAAACTTTTTTTACTGATTAACAGCTGAATAGCCAACTATCAAATAACAAAATGTGTTTTACATTTGTACTACGTCTGCAAACCTAAAAATTCAACTGAAGCCATATATGTGTGAAACCCGCAATTACTTAGTTTCCGACCCCTATATGAAAAGGAAAGCAACAGGACAATGAACATGAGATTTGAAATGTTGGGGACACCAGATAAGGGGAGGCAAGGGAAAGGGATGGGAAGGCACTTTATATGAAGGTGAATTGTCAATGCTTTAGCTATTATGTTCACCCACATGAATTAACCTATAAAATTACTATGTAACTAAATAAAACAGAGCCATGCATGGACTAGTAAGGAGAATATGAAATGCACCAAATAATTAATTAACCCAATTCAATGCATCTGAGGTCCTAAAACAACTGACTAACCAAACAAAGTGATTAAGACTGCAGGCAGGAGACATGGATTCCTATTGATTCCACCAATAGTTAAATTTGGACAATATTCTTTTCCCTCTCTAGACTTCATTTTTTTCTAAACCTTAATAAACCCTAATAAACTCATTATTTTATCCTGAAAATTGAAATATGTTAAGAAGCTCTTTAAACTGTAAAGACCATCCAGTTCTTATATAGGACAGAACACTGGAATAGGACTCAGCACTACTTACCTCACTGCAATCTTGGCAAGTGTACTAATTCTCTATTTCCTCAATTTTTGAAGTAAGGCAAATATCTGTTCAGCTGCTGAGGAATAAATGTCTGCAAAGGAAGCTGTAAATAAACCACCATATATCAACAATGAGGTTTCATCTTACCCCTGTCAGAATGGCTATCATCAACAAATCAACAAACAATAAATGCTGGCAAGGATGTGGAGAAAAAGGAACCCTCATGCACTGCTGGTGGGAATGCAGACTGGTGCAGCCACTATGGAAGACAGTATGGAGTTTCCTCAAAAAACTAAAAACAGAACTCCCATTTGACCCAGTGATCCCACTTCTAGAAATATATCCAAAGAAACTAGAAACACCAATCAGTAGTATGAACCCCCTATGTTTATAGCCGCACAATTTACAATGACTACGATCTGGAAACAGCCCAAAGTGCCCCTCAGCAAATGAGGGGATAAAAATAGCCATGGTACATCTACACAATGAAATACTGCACTGCTATAAAAAAGAAGGAACTCACCATTTGCAACAGCATGGATGGATCTGGTGAGTATTATGCTAAGTGAAATAAGCCAGTCAGAGAAAGATAAGTATCACATGATCTCACTCAAATGTAGATTCTAATGAACAAAATAAACTGATGAATAAAATAGATTCAGAGACATAGATGCATGGAACAGACTGATGAATTTCAGAGGCAAGGTGGAGGTGGGGGGCTGGGAGGAAAATGATTAACTGGGGAACTTATATGCATACCAGAGGCCCAGTGCACAACATTCATGCTTTTGGAGGGGGGGGGGGTCCCCTCAGCCGGGCCTGCACTCTCTTGCAATCCGGGAGCCCCATGATTGATTGCCCTACATAAGGAGGCCCGGCCCACCACTGCTGGCTGGGTAGCCAGGGCCTCCCTCTTTAGGGTGATTGTGGGGCGATGGTGGGCCCCCCTGACCAATTGCATTGCACCCCCCTTGGTGGCGGCAGTCAGTGCTGGGTTGCTGTGGTGCCCACAACCCATGAGGGACCAAGAAGTCAGCAGTTCAGCCTGCTTGCCAGTTCCAGCCCACCCAAACCTGCTGCACTTGCAGCCTGGTGTTCGGTCATCTGTTTTGGACCCTGGCTTTTTATATATTAAGATGGAAGATTCAAGGAGCTCTCAACCATAAATTTATTTGAACCAACATGGCAACTACCTAGTTGAAGATAGTACTCATATCCTTTTGTTAAACCTAAGTAACTCATTTAGTTACTTCCTACATTCACAAAATCTCAGGACTACAAAGTGCATCTGTGAAGGCATACCTCTCTTCATTCATTGATTGATATTTATTAAGAACTTAGTATGTTGGAGTGCTGTGACAAGTACTGAAATATACTGATGAATAAGACAGACCTGCCTGGTCTCTATCTCCATGGAACCCAGAGTCCAGCTACCTATCAGGAGTATATTTTACCACCCCAGAAAGAGAAATCTGTCTAGACTTTTCTAAAATTAAAAAAAAATAAGACACAACAACAAAAACAAACAAAAGACCTAAAACCTCTACAATGATTACACAATTTCCCCCATTTCCTCTAAGAATTCACATCTAACCTCTTCTAGTCAAACATTTCCCCATCAATTGTGAGTTTTAATCCATTCTATGGTATAACGTTTTCCTTTAAAGCCTATAAACATGAGCTTTGTGATCAAAGACACTTTGCTGATTACCAATTCAAGTGTCAGTATCTCGAGAAACTTTTGATTCAGAAGACCATCTAGCAATTTAGCTGAAGTAATCTGATGTTTGGGTGCAAAAAAACCCCTTTTCATGTGCAAGTATATGTACCAGTAGAAAATCGATAGCGTCAAGCATGTATGAACTGTATTCTAGTGAACCCTATGAACTTTATGATACACATGACAAAAAGCTGAATCATAATCCTACATAATAAAAGCCCAGAGACCGAATGGTGGAATTACCAGGATGATCGGTCAGCCAGTTGCTATGACACACACTGATGACCAGGGGCAGACGCTCAATGCAGGAGCTGCCCCCCTGGTGGTCAGTGCACTACTACAGTGGGAGTGCTGCTTGGCTGACGGGGATGAGTGGCTGTTCCTGCTGTGAACCCCAGGCCGATGGGCAGGAACCTGGGCTGAGATCAACTCTTCCTTACCCGAGGCTCCTCCTCACTCCCTGCTGCCTCCTCTGGATACCCACAGCTCACATAGCACCTCTGCCGGGTTAGCAGAGCTGACCATAGAGGTTGGGAGGTGGGTTCATGGCTGCTGCGGGACTGAGGCCTACTCTGCTGCCTCTCAGTGCTATTGTCTCTGGGCTGTGCCCTGACTGGGTCTCTTGGAGAGGTGACTGCTTCGGTTCCAGGAAAGATGCTGGACCAGAGAGTAGCTGCTCAGAGGGTGGGTCCACAGCAGCTTGGATGACCAGGATGAGTGGCACTCCCAGAGTAGGCCAATCCCCTCAGGCCACACCTCCCACCAGTGCACAAATGCCATGCACTGGGCCTCTAGTATTATATAATTATATTTGTGGAAAGCTTTATGCAAATTAGGTTGTTTTCAAGAGATCTTGAAAGGAGAAAATGTGCATAACTTTAACTTATGACTGCAATAATGGTGAGAAAGTACCACTTTGCAATAATCTCTGCCTCCAGTGGTCCCCCACCCCAAATCATTAAGGTGAATGGACAGAAGGCAAACAAACAAACCAAAGACGCAGCAGTTTGGAAAGGTGTGGTTCTTTTGGAACTAGGGCAGGTGGCACCAGCTATACGCCTGCATCTCTGATACCAGAAATATTTGCATCAAAATGGAAATCTCTGCCAAACATCTATGTGCTTTACATAGAGTGACCTTTCTCAGGATTTTCTAGTTTTCATATTAACAGCTGGAATTATGGGTAAACAACTTTGAGGATGAATTTGTATATGAGTCAAAGCCAAACAATTGCATCTATTGTACAAAGCAAAATAAGAATGTCTCTGTACACACCGTGGAACAGCTACTAATAAATCTTTTCCAACCAATTTGCACACAGGCATACATCTCCCTGACAGAGTGCCGCCATCAGCAACTGTCTGACTTAAAAGTGTCTGGGCCACAATTGCCCAGCTAAACCCAGAATTAGCTGTATTATGAAGTCATGCATTGTTTCCGAGGAAAATAAAGGTAATCCATATCTCATTCTTTTTACATTGCTGTTTTTCTTTTTAAATAGATTTTATTGATTTTTCACAGAGAGGAAGAGAGAGGGATAGAGAGTTAGAAACATCGATGAGAGAAACATCGATCAGCTGCCTCCTGCACATCCCCCACTGGGGATGTGCTCACAACCAAGATACATGCCCTTGACCAGAATCAAATCCAGAACCTTTCAGTCCAAAGGCCGATGTCCTTCGGTTGATCTATTATCTCCCCCAGATTTCCCTACCCTCCCCGCTGTAATTTGACAGTCTGCTTGTTGTTTTACTGTCTCTATATCTATCTTTTGGTTTATCAGTCTATAATGTTCTTTATTATCCATAAATGAGTGAGGTCATGTGGTGTTTCTCCTTCCCTCTTGACTGAGGAATGAGCCTGCAGATGAGGTACATGCCCATGACTGGAATTGAACCTAGGACCTTTCAGTCTAAGGGTTGACACTCTATCCATTGAGCCAAACCGGCCAGGGCAAGATTTCCCATTTTAAATTCAAAGATCCTTGTTACTCAAAGTATGTTTGCTGACCAGCAGTGTCAAAGTCTCCTGATTGCTTGTTAGAAATGCAAGCTCTTGGGCCATTCCTGACCAACTAAATCAGATTCTGCATTTTAATATGATCCCTAAATGCTTTGTATGCACCATCAAATTTGAGCTGCGATGTGGCCTAGAAGGTTTATTTATGTAAGAAATATATTTATATTTTATTTATATAGTCATGTAAATATGTGGCAAAACTAGCTCTTGCAATGATAGCACATGAGCAACATCAGTACCAAGAGAAAAGCACTTCCCTCTCCAGTTACAAGATAATCTAACTATATTCTGAGTGGCCAGAAGACTTGACATAAAACTATAGCACACCCAGCTTTCTTATAGCAAGAAATGTGCTAATACTACTTGCAGTTTTAATCATTATAATAAAACTAGAGGCCCGGTACACAAAACTCGTGCATGGGTAGGGTCCTTAGTGGCTGTTGGCTACCAGCCGAGACCTCCCTACCCAGGCTGCCAGCTGCTGGCCAAGGCTTTCCTTTGTCCCATACCACCCCCTGGTGGTCAGCTCACATCATAGCAAGCGATTAAACTCCCAGTCTCCTGGTTGAACTCTCGAAGGGACACTGCATATTAGGCTTTTATATATATATATAGATTAATGGGTCAAGTGGTAGCCCTGGTCAGTGTGGCTCAGTTCGTTGGGCATCATCCTGTGCACTGAAGAGTTTCTGGGTCGATACCTGGTTGGGGAATATTCCCTGGTTGAGGGCTCTGTCCCTGGCAGGGGGTGTGTAGGAGGCAGCAGATCGATGTTGTGTTTTCACATCAATGTTTCTCTCTTCTCCCTTCCCCCCTCTCTAAAAATCAATAAACTATTATTTAAAAAAATACTATAGTTGAGTGGTAGCAGAATATATTTTGTATTGACAATGTTAAATTTTGTCTACTAGTAAGTGAATCTTCCTGCATATTAAATGAGTATTGAAAATTCAGTACTTACTAAGTGTTTTAAAAGTCTGAGTAATAATGATGTCAATAGGCTGGGGACTTAAAAAATATCAGGGATAATAGCCTTTTTGGTGATTCAACCACTCTTTTATAGATTCAAACCCTGCTGCTCCAAGATGCTGTAGGACAGAACAAAGTCAAAATAACTGTAGACCCACATTAAAACAAGTAATTATTTTTTATTGTTCAGTCAGAGGACAGAAGTTTGCTCCTTGCCCTCTTTGACACAATGAAAGGGATTAGCTGGTACTCAGGGCATTAGATGTGAAATGAACTTCAGAGACCCCCAGAGCAGACCCTGGGCTGTCAGGGGATGATGCTTGAACTCTGGGGACTAGGAGATGGCAGTAGTGCTCTTTCAAATTAACAAACAAGCTGGATGCTGCAGATTGAGCCTCCTATTAAGTCAATTTAGGAAATTTGCAATTTATTTATATTTGATTTCTTTTTTATGACAATGTTCTTATAGCAATCCAATATTGTTTAAAAAATTTTTTTAATCCTGCCGAGACCTGTTTGGCTCAGTGGATAGAGTGTCGGCCTGCGGAATGAAGGGTTCTAGGTTCGATTCCAGTCAAGGGCATGTACCTTGGTTGCAGGCACATCTCCAGTGGGGGGTGTGCAAGAGGCAGCTGACTGATGACTCTCTCTCATCTATGTTTCTAACTCTCTGTCCCTCTCTCTTCCTCTCTGTAAAAAATCAATAAAATATATTAAAAAAATTTTAATCCTTACCTAAGGATATAATTTTTATATTATTATTATTGATTTGAGACATAGGGAGAGGAGGAGCAAGGGAAGGAGGGGAGGAGGGAGAGAGGGAGAGAGAGAAAAAGAGAGAGAGAGAGAGAGAGAGAGAGAGAGAGAGAGAGAGAGAGAGACATTTATTGGTTGCCTCCCCTACCAGGATTGAACACACAATTTAGGTATATTCCCTGACCAGGAATCATACCTGCAATCTTTTGGTGTATAGGATGACACTCTAACCAACTGAGACCGGGACCCAATATTATTTTTTATATTAAATGTACTTTCTAGAATGTCTTAGTCCTGGTGAGAAAGCATTTGATAACTAACATGTCTATTGTTTTTTACTTCTCCATTCTACTCTGACCACCACCATCCTAGCACAGATGTTCTAAACCTCTTACCAATCTCAAAGCTAGTTTTATACCTGCATCCATCCACCATCCACCACTTCAACCGACCAGATACATTGTAGCCAGATTAATTTCATAAAGGCCCACATTGATCATATGATTTCCCAACTCAAAAACCTTATTGGCTTCCTATTGCCTGCTAATATCTGAAAGCTTTCTATTCATAGTCATGGGATATATTTGCCACCTGGAGGCATATCTTCTAGTGGAGGAAGAACTGTCTCTCGCTTTGAGGAAACACATCTATCCACTCTGGCCCATTTGCGTGATGGGAAATAGTTTACCATCAGGCTTTGAGAGTGGAACACAAGATTCAGGCTGAGCCAACCAAGGCATTCAAGCCCCATTGGTCAGGGATGGGCATATCACCCAACTCAGCCTGCCAGGGCAAATGGACTCAGCTCCAGGACTCCTTGGGAGCAGATCAATTCTAGCCCTGGACTGACTGTTCTAATGATGTAAACTTCAAGCTGTCAGCATCCAGCATCCAAACCTGCAAAGGAAATCAACCTGGGAGAGAAAGAGTCCAGGAAGATTTGTGGACAAAATTTGAGCCATTAATAAACCACATTGAAGCTAATTTACCCATGAACTTCTAATTACTTCATAGAGGGCTTTCTCTTTTTCAAGTTGGGTTTTTCTGTCACTTGCAACCAAAAGAATATTTATTACTACAATGACCTTCTATGCTGAAACCAGTTTGGCTCAGTGGATAGAACATTGGCCTGTGGACTGAAGGGTCCCAGGTTCAATTCTGGTCAAGGGCATGTACCTTGGTTGCTGGCACTTTCCCAATAGGGGGCATGTATGAGGCAACTGGTTGATGTTTCTCTCTGATTGATGTTTCTAACTCTCTATCCCACTCCCTTTATCTCTGTGAAAAATCAATAAAATATATTTTAAAAGATACAATGATCTTCTAAAACTTGCTTCTATCTTTTCTTTTGGTCTGTGAATCCCCTAACTTTTGTAATAACTTTACTTTAGTATTAGTCCACAAAGTCCAAATTATACTCTTTCCTCTCCTTACATTTTTGTCATGAAAGGTCATTTATTCTTCAGGTTCAGTTTCAAATTCTGTCATCTTTATGAAGCTTTTATTGATTGTCTAGTTTAGGGGTGTCGAACTCAATCAGAGAAGGGGCCAAAATCTAAAATCCAGCCTAAATCACGGGCCGAATGGTTTACTGAACAGTCATAAACTGTCATTGTGACGGAAACGCAGCGGAGTGCAGTGATGACAGCGCGGTGCGGGCCACATTGCAAGGCCTGGCGGGACGGATTTAGCCCGCGGGCCTTGTGTTTGACACATGTGGTCTAGTTGAAGGCATCCCCTTGCTAGGAACTCCTTTATGACACAAAATTTTCTTAATTCATAGTTTCCTCCTGTTTAATCACTTCTGTGTTTTTTACTCCTTATTAGATGTAGGCGTATGGAAACAAGAACCTTGTTTTATTCCTTGTTTTGCTTAAATAACTTAAGGGCATCTTGTATGAGGAAAATTCTCAATAATAAATGAAAAACATAAATTATTTTTGAAGTATTTAGAACAGTATAAAAGCTTTAGAAATAGAATAATTTACTCTGAAGACACAATTAGACATAATTCTGTAAAACATTAATGAAATTGTGTTGATTTTATGAGGAATCACACAGTGCTAAGGCTGGAGGGAAGCTTATAGCTTTTGTGGACTGACTTCCTCCTTTTTCAAATGAAGCCTGTGAGGACCACATAAAGTCAAGAGCCTTATTCACAATGTGCTTTTACTGATGTGAAGCAAGTAATTCAATGTATGACTAAACAAAGAAATTTGGGAGTATAATTAACTCAGAATACACTAAGCATGCAAAGGCATTTTAGGAATGTAATAGAATCAAAGAATTACCTTCTATTAATGAACATGACCTGACTGTTACTCACAAAAAGAGGGAATTTGATTTTTAAAGAGTTTAGGTTAGAGAAAGAGATAATCAACATTAAAATAATGACAGAGGTTATACAATCTACAAGAAATCAGGAATTATTTCTTAAGGTTGTCTAGTGTTTCTAAGCCTAATTCAGATAATTCTCTTTGCTTAGATTATCCTATTTCATTTATCTACTGTACAACATAGTCCTAGGGAGGAAAATGAAACCTTAAGGCTATTTTTGAAAGAAGAAATAAGATTTTGATGGATATATAACACCTATGGGTAAATACCTATAAAATTATAACTTAAAAAACAACAACAACAACCTAATCTTGGTATTTATTAAAGGCTATGGTATTTTGTAGCTGGATGGAAGAGACTATTTTTTGGTTTAAATTTCATAGAGTAAATCACTAAAATATTAAATATTATTAGATATTTTTAGACATATTCATTCTGTACTAACTTATTAGAGCTTCCTAATTTTTCAGCCTCCCACTTATTTTTATTCTAATTAATCCTACCTTATAAAAGAGTAATATGCAAATTAACCTTCACTCCACTGAAGCCACACCCACCACTCATGCCCACCAGACAATCAGAGTGAGTATGCAAATTTACCACAACCAAGATGGCTGCAGCCAAAGAGAGCAGTTGAGAGGCTTGGGTTTCCCAGGCAATGGAAGCCAAGCTTTCCACACACCCTTGCTGGCCTAGGCCTCCACTCAAGGATACAAAGTTTCAATTATAGAAGATAAATCCCAAGAAAAATGGCTGTAGCCATTGAGCAAGCAGGAGGCTTGGCTCCACTCCAGGCTACAAAGTTTCAATTGTAGAAGGTAAATAAATTCCAGATACCAGGGCCTCCACTTGAGTCGTCAGGGGGCATGGCTGACCTGCAAACCACCACAGGCCCCCATCCCAAGGGAACCCCCATCCTGATCTGGGACACCTTTCAGGGCAAACCAATGGGCCCCCACCCATGCACTAGGCCTCTATCCTATCTAATAAAAGAGTAATATGCATACTGACCATCACTCCAACACACAAGATGGCTGCCCCCATGTGGTCAAAGATCCTGCCCCAATGTGGATACAAGATGGCCACCACAAGAAAGCCAGCAGGGGAGGGCAGTTGGGAGGCATCAGGCCTATAAGGGAGGGTAGTTGGAGGTGATCAACCCTGTAGGGGAAGGCAGTTTAGGATGACCAGGTCAGCAGAGGAGGGAAGCTGGAGGCAAATAGGCTGGCAGGGGAGCAGTTAGGCATCAATTAGGCTGGCATGAGAGTGGTTAGGGGTTGATCAGGCTGGCAGGCAAAAGCAGTTAAGGGCAATCAGGAAGGCAGGCAGGCGAGCAGTTGGGAGCCAGCAGTCCTGGATTGTGAGAGGGATGTCCAACTGCCAGTGGGATGGGGTCTAAATGGGCAGTTTAACATCCCTCGAGGGGTCCCAGATTGGAGAAGGTGCAGGCTGGGCTGAGGGACACCCCCGGACCTCATGCATGAATTTCGTGCACTGGGCCTCTAGTTCTCTATAATATATTGTAAATATATTTCTTTCTCCAGGTAGGGGAAGTTTTCTGTCATTATTTCTTCAAATAGGTTTTCATTATCTTATGCTCTCTCTTCTTCTGACACCCCCATAATTCAGATGTTGATACACTTGAAGTTGTCCCAGAAGTTCTTTACACTATCTTCATATTTTTTTCTTTTTGCTCTTATGGTTGGGTATTTTTTGCTTCCTCATATTTCAAATAATTGATTTGATTCTCAAGATCCTATAATCTACTGTTGAATTTCTGTATATTATTCTTTATTTCAGTCAGTGTATGCTTAATTTCTGATTGGTCCTTTTCCATTTTTTTGGCATTATCACTAAAATCCTTGAAAGTCTCACTAAGTTCCTCAGTGGTTCAGCCTCCCCACTCACCTTTGTGGACACTCTTGGTGCACCCATTTGTGGGCTGTGTGCGCAGTCTTGTTTAGTTGAGCCTTAATTGCTATTGGTGTCACTGGGAGGAATTGATCTCCAGGCCAATTGGCTGTGGAGACCAGCTGCGACTGCAGTGGGAAAGCTGCTGTGCAGAATACAGCCTTATGGAGCAGGACTTGCTTCAGTGGGGCTTTGGTGCTCACTGAGTTTGTCCATTGAGTGTGTCACTTATGAATGTGAAGAGTAGGTAATCTGGTATGGTCTCACACTGACCACTGGGTACACTGGTTCTTGGGTTTCCAGGGAGGTGCAAAGTCAGCCACTGCCTGGGGCCATCCAGCAGGAGCTACAGAAATATCTGTAGATTCCTCCTCTTTGTATGGGGTTTGGCAGTGCTCAGACTAGGTCCAGCTGTGAAGCAAGGCAGGCTGGTGCTAGTGCTGGGTCTTAGGCCTTTTATTGATCGCTTTGAAGCTCCTGACCCAGCTACAGCTTGTTTGACCAGTTTTTAGCCCAAGAAAGGACAAACCATTCATATGCAAAAGCTGTTGCACACAGCTTGGGTGGGATTGTAAATTGGATGAGGCAGGGTCTCTGGGAATCACCGGAGTAGAGCAAACAGAAATGGCTCTGTGCAGTCAGCCCTGCACCAGAGAGGTCCCAGCAAAAGAACAATGACTGCTGGGGAGCACCTCGGTCTGAAAGAAAGCCACCCTGAATTCCTGCCTGGATACCAGACCGTCCAGTTTTTCCACGTATGTGTCTGGATCCCCCAGAACCTCTCCTGGCACTGAAGCACAGAGGAAATGAGAGCTTATAAATTCAGTTTATGGTGCCGGCCTTTTAAGAGGAGCAGCTGGGTCTCCAGCAGCCCATGTGTCACTCAGCTCCAATCTACACTCGTTTTTTACATTCTGTAGTTCTTACAGCCCGTAGGGACTTTTTCCCCCAGTTCTGGGACCCTGGGTTGGGGTTATGGTATGGAGCTGGGATCCCTCACTCCGCCAGGCAGCTCTGCAGAGGCAATCTCCTTCCTGATTAAATAAACAACACACCCAAGTACCTGACCAGCCCAATCTGCACCTCCACACCTCCTACCAGTCTCAATGAGCTTTCTTCTTTACCTCTCTAGTTGTAGTACTTCCACTCAGCCAGCTTTCCTGTGGTTCTGGATGATAGTTGTTCTGTATTTTAGTTATAATTTTGACGTGGTTGTGGGAGGCAGCAAGTATAGGCATTTACCTATGCCACCATCTTGGTTCTCCTGTGCCTTTCTTTGTTTCTTTATAGCTAAACTATTTGAGAAATTTGACTATTCTAGTTGTGTTTGCTTCCCTTTCTCTAATTTCTCAGAAGTGTAATCTATCTGGGCTTTTGGTCATCCTTTGTTATAAAGGATACCAATGACCTTTATGTCATCAGATCTAATGGCCAATTTTCAGCCCCCATTTTACTCAACTTGTTATAGATTGTTACTCCCCACTTCTTAAACACTTTCTTCAGTTCACTTCTGGGACACCACTCTCTTTTACCTCCCGGTTGGCTCCTTCTTCATCTTCTTGGCTGGTTCCTCCTCAGCTGAACATGATTGTGCTCTGGGGCTCAGTCCATGGTCTTCTCTTTATCCCCAATCATCCTTTGGATGATATAGTCCAGTTCCTCAGCTTCTTTAAGTTTATGACTCAATTTTGTCTCCAGCTTGTTCTCTGCCCTCGATCTCCATACTCATATTTTACTTGACATTTCCACATAAATACCCTTGATCTCCATACTCATATTTTACTTGACATTTCCACATAAATACCTAAAAAGCATTTCAAAGCTAACAGGTAACCCAAATCAAATCCTTGTTTCCAACTTCCCTCTAAATCTGTTCTTTCTGCAGCTTTCCTTCTCATTCTTTCAGTTGTTAGGGCCAAAAATATTAATATTGAATCATCCTTGCCTTTTCTCTTTCTACCAAGCTTCAAATCCAATTCATCAGCAAATCCTGTGCACTCTACCTTTGAAATAGGCAGACTACTTCTTTCCACTTCTCCAGCTACCACTCTGCTTTGGGTCACCATTGTCTTTCACCTGGACATGCAGTGGCCTCCCAACTGGTATTCCTGCCTCCACCCTTGCCCCTCTGCAGACTCTTCTCCGCAGAAGCCGGAAGAACTCTTAAAACACGTGTTTGCTCAGATCTGAATCGTTAAGCCTGCAATACCACATGGTCTTCCCTGGTGGCCTCTCTGATCTTGCCTTCTCTTACACTTCATTTTGTGCATCAGTTAGCTCCAGGCACACTTTCCTCCTTGCTGCTCCTCCATCATCCTAACCTTTGGCAACTTGCACACAGAATAACACTTTTTGGCTGTTGTGAGCTCTTGAATTGTCATTATTCCCCAAGAACTAAAAAGAGCTGGTTCTGAATTCAATTTATTGAAATTTATCCCAATTATAAAAAGTTCTGATTTGGTTTTATTTTTGCCCTCCAGTTACCTAATATTAAAGTTGGATGAATAAAGCATGCACAGCTACTAGCTTTCTACTTAACTTCTGGGTTTGCTATTAAAATGCTATTTACCCTCATAAGCTTAGCTCTTCATATATCTTTGCCTCTATTCTTCTATACTCAGATTTTCTTGCTTATTGTACAAAGAAATTGTGATGTATATTTTCATGGAATTTAATTTTGGAATTATGTCACCTTGTGTAGTGAGTTCTTCAAAAATATATTTAAAAAAAAAAAGTGTTTCATGATATAAATTCAGGGATGTCCCTTGCAGCACTCTTCATTTGTAAACCATCTAAACTCTGTAGGGTTTTATTTAAAGTGGACTTTGGGAAATTTTATGTAATCATTACTAAAGACAAGGTGTGTTGAAGTGGAAAGATGACTCAATACACTGGTGATTATAAAAGCATGTTATAAAATATTATGTAAAGTACAGATACATTAATTTAAAATACTTATTTATGAATAGACGTCCTGAAGGCTACATTGTAACTGTTAACAATGACTAACTTTAGGGATTGGGATAATAGGAAGTATGTGTGTTGTAGGACAGGAAGGGAAGTGTGTACAGGTGGAGGGAAACTTTTTTAGTTTACTTTTTTATTATTTGGCTGGTGGCCTGTTGCATGAAATTTGTGCATGGGTGGGAGGTAGGGGGAGGCGGCATGATTCCCTCAGCACAGCCTGCTCCCTCTCCAATCAGGGATTCCTTGGGGGAGGTTTGACTGCCTATGGGATTGGACCTAAACCGGCAGTCGGACAACCCTCTCGCAATCTGTGACTGCTGGCTCCTAACAGCTCACCTGCCTGCCAGCCTGATCTTACCCCTAACTGCTCTCCCCTGCCATCCTGATCACCCCTAATTGCCTCTGCCTGCCTGATTACCCCTAACTGCTCTCCCTTGCCGGCCTGATCTCATCCCCAATGGCCCTACCCTGCTGATCGCTCCTAACTGCCTCTGCCTCAGCCCTCACCACCATAGCTTAGCTTTGTCTGGAGGAATTTGGACATCTGGAAGATGGCTAGTCAACCGGGTCTAATTAGCATATTACCCCTTTATTAGTATAGATATTTGAAGAAAAAAATTATAAGATAATTTTATAATAAAAACAATAAAATATTTTTATTTTGAAAAAATTTTTCTGAGAGTATCTGAAGTTTCTAAGTATAATACCATCTCTTGGGATTATTGTTACTGTCCACGTCAATCTCATGTCACTTTATGTCTCCAGCACCAAGACACATTTGGGGTTAATGAAACCATTATTTCCTTACCATCTCACTTGGACAAGTATTTCTCCTCAGCTATGCTCTCTTATAATTGGGTTTTCATAAAACATTTTATAATGATTTTAATAGATATCTAAATCAATCTCTCTTCTTTCTTTCTCTTATTCCCTTTCTAATTTCTTTCTCTATCTCTATCACTTCTTTTCCTAGCTCTATTTTCTCTCCTCTCTACTATTTTGTTATCTATCAACCTAATCTATCTAAATTCAGATATTGCAAAAGCCCCAGGATCTTTAATTTAGAAATGCAACTACTGGGTTTGTTATAAAAGACCCACCATCTGGAGTCTCTGACACTGATAAAGGATATGAGCCATATTCTCAGGCTCTATGGTTGCAGCGGTTTTCCTCAAAGGTCTGTATGCTGCTTATTTTCTCCTCATGCATCCAAAAGCTACCTTATTGCTGTATAGTGTTCCTCAGATATTGGCAGAGCAAGACTACAAATACATTTCAGAAGCTTGGGGAAACTGTGCTGCAAAGAAGCAAACAAAAATCACATTTTGTGTTTCCTTTCCTTTTTATTTTTTTACTTTTTACTTTTTAAATATATTTTATTGATTTTTTAGACAGAGGAAGAGAGAAGGATAGAGAGTTAGAAACATCAATGAGAAAGAATCATCGATCAGCTGCCTCTTGCACACCCCCTACTGGGGATGTGCCTGCAACCAAGGTATATGCCCTTGACTGGAATTGAACCTGGGACCTTTCAGTCCGCAGACCAACGCTCTTTCCACTGAGCCAAACCGGTTTCGCCTCCTTTACTTTTTAAATAAGTAAACAGGAACAGAGAAACTGGTTAGTTTTTGATGCTTCTTAACACCTGCTAACAAAGTTCCTTGCATTGGAAAGAGATTGCCTTCATTCGTGCTGAAAGAAGCAGAAATGGAAATTATTCCCATCATTACTTAGCTCAAACACTTGGGAATTTATTGACAACTCAACAAAAACAGTTAAAGAAAAGGAGAAAAAGGCTAAGCAGTCTGTATCCCGACACCTTCTTCTGCAGATATGATCATGGGAGGCCCAGGGCCCATTAAGGCCATTAGAAGGACTCATGGAGCCTGGCCAGCGTGGCTCAGAGGTTGAGTGTTGACCTCTGAACCAGGAAGTCGTGGTTCGATTCTCCATCTAGGCATATGTCCGGGTTGCAGGCTCACAGTGTGGGGCATGCAGGGGACAGCTGATTAATGATTCTCTCTCGTCATTAATGTTTCTATCCTTTTCCCTTCCTCTCTGAAATCAATAAAAATACATTTTAAAAAGATACTCATGGAAAAAGCTATTCAGATTAACCCCTAAAGATATTTGGGAAATAGCTGTTTTTCTCTGGGGCCTTCTTCCCCAGTTTAATCTCCCCTGCTCTTCAACCCCGATGACCAATCCAACGTGCCTGCCTAAATCAGCCTGCTTGGCTTACCCTCATTCTTCTCCCACACAAATCCTGGAAAGCAAAGTTTATCTGTCCCATGTTCTATTTTCTTGAGGCCCACATATTGAGCAGGTGTGCAGTAGAAAGAATCCCTGACTAATTGTCTTCAAGTGCTTTAGCTTCAAGAGTTCCTTGGAAGAGGTTATTAAGATCAAATGGTATAAAAAAAGCATAATAGCTCTGTGACCTATTAAATATTATTACATCTGAGTTGTTGTAATAAACATGCTCTTCCCTTACTGCTCAAAACTCTATGAACTTATGCGGGTCACTTAAACTACCTGGCCTATTTTTCCCTTGGCGATAGGCAAGGATGAAAACACTGAAGTCCTCTCCAGCATTGAAGTCCTGCGGGTTATTACAGTCCAGCAGGTACTAAATGTCATTTGAACAAAGATTTTTCTAAATCACCTCTTCAGCTCAAGGAAGTGATTAATAACTCCAACATGGTAATAAAAGAACTATTTTGGGGCAGAGCAGCAATGGGAGAAACTTTGGTTCTCAAATTTTGATGCTGATATTGAATAGAATTAGGAATGATATGCCCAGCATTTCAGGAATACAATTACCATAGGAATTAATCCTGAATGGCATATTCCTTAGGATAGCAACTCATTATGGGAAATGAAGTTTTAAGGGAGGTTTTCTTTTGTTAATGAACAAAGCACAAAGTCATTAGAATATTTTAAAGAAAATGATCCTTTTCTCTCATGAGAAGCTACTTTTAATTTCTTTTTTAATTACAGTATTCTCTCTCCCTAAAATGCTGAAAGTCTTTCCAAACTTGGGAACTTTTACTATAAATTATGAATGTGGGTTCCTCACTGAGAAAACCAAAGTGATTGTTCAGATCCAATGGTCTAAGGCAGTGTTCAGTGCCCTAGAAACTGCTGGAAATCAGTATCTGATCCAGCGGCTGCTCTTAACATTCAGATTCTTGTATGTTTCCAAGGAGTATCTATGAGGATCCCAGTCATCTGATTTTCACAGAACACGGATACCTTTTCCCTGGCTTTAAAGGTTGGTTGCAGTAGGGATTAGGTAGAGGCTATAGTTAAGAGGGATTTAGATAGGACCAGCAACTTAAATCATGATAGGCCATCTACATGCTATGTCCTTCTGCATAATCACCTCATTCCATCTTCCCATGAACCTGGTGAAGAGTCTGAGTGGAAGATGATCAGTTTTTTTTTTCTTTTTTCTCTCAATTTTCCATCTATTGAGTTTTTGTCTCCTCTTGAATCTGATGTTTCTATTTTAACCAGTAGAATATGGAAGAGGCAGCACTACACCCATTTGTTGGCCCAGGCCTTAAGAGATTGCCAGTTTCTACTTTTTGTTTCTTAGAACATTCTCTCTGAGAGCCCTGAGCTGCCATGTTAAAAGTCCAACTACTTTGAGATTGTCATGCTAAAGAGACCACATGTGGGCCCTTCAAGCCACTATCCCAGGTGAGCCTGGACTTATGTACAATCCTGCTAAGGCACAGATATGTGAGTGAGGCCATCTTGGACTTTCAGAACAACTTAGGCCCAAACAATACCACAGTGACCTCAGTCAACACTGCCAGCTAAGGCCTACTCAATTTCCTGGTTCACAGAACCATGATCTATAATAAAATGGATGTTGTTTTAAGTCAATAAAATTATAAGCTAATTTGTTACACAGCAATATATAGACAAGTGGGACAGACCATAGTAATCCCATTTTATAGATAACTCTGAGGTTCGGAGAGCTATTGTCAGATGCTTAAGGACTTGAATCCAAACTCTTTTACTAGAAATACAGTCTATTGTATCAGATTTTCTTTTTATTATAATAATCATTTTTTTTCACTCTAAAGAATGGTCTTTTAAATCTCAAGATATAGGCAATTTATCATGGCTTGTTGCACTGTTTCAGAAAGCTTAGGGCACACTTTTAAGCTCAATTATATTAATTATAGATCTTACTTGTTCCTAGTTTTCTATTTCTAATATACCAACTTATCTTGTATCTTTTACTTTAAGCTGGCATAAATCTTTTTTGAAGAAAAGTGAGACATCAATGAACTCAATAAAATACTCATCATCACCAAACTTAATTGATGGCCCTATTTTAGAGTTGTGAGATAAAACACAAGATAGAAGTGTGGTGGCAGAGAGCAGCTTGGCTTGAAGAATGTTAGAAAAATTTCCTGACCTGGTTGTTACGCTAGCAGGTCAGATGCTGCCTGAAGACCAGTTTCACAGAGTTAACTCTAATGAATATTGTTAAACGTTATAGCAGAGATGCTCAAGCGTTATCAAGCATCAGAATCACCCAGGAAACCAACCCTCCTTCCCTGGAGATTATGATTCTGAGGGTCCAGGTGTGGCATTTTTTAGTAATCATTCTAGAAGCTACTGATGTAGGAAATTCTTGAGTGATATTTTGAGAAACACTGTACTCTTTTTTTGCTCTCTATCGCCATAACAATTCAAATCCTACTGCATTAGAAGTTTTTGGAAGGATTGGAATAAACAAGACTGTATAAGTGCAATGTTTGCTATGAATCCAGCAATGTTTGTATTTGGGGTGTTGGTCTGGTAACCTTATCTTTTCTCTTGTGAGTTCTGGGTTCATATAGCACTTGTCATTAGCTCTGGAAATGTCACTGTGTACACCCAGGTGCTCCCAACATCACACCACAGAGTGGCTTAGTTCCATGTAATGTATCAGTGGGTGAGTTAAACCAAAACGAAATAAAAACTACAAATAAAGAGAAGAAATGGGGAAGCCATGCACTGCTAGTAAATGGTAAATGCAGGTTATTATTGGATGTAATAAAGTACAAAGTGTTAGGTGTAACAATATAAACAACATAAACAAAGGAAAAAGGAGTATAAGCCATGAGGGTTTGAAATATGCGTTGAATTCAGACTTGTCCTCCTTAAGCAGGTTCTCAGTATAGCTCACATTTTAAAGACTAACCCATCATACACCATGACATAAATTGAACTATTGGTTTCTTTTCCAGTTAAATGAAATGTTTATAATTTAAAAATTTTTGTGAGTTAATGGAATATGGTTTTACTCAAATATTCTTTTAAAAGACCATTCCCCACTGTACTAGGAACATATTAGTATAACACATGTCATACAACATGTATGTTATATGTTCTAACACATAAATAACTGTGTTCCTAGTTACTCAGTCAGCTGTGGTGACCTAGGATGAATACATTCAAAATATATACCCAATATTATTGAGAATCTGACGCTAAGAATTGCCCTGGAAACAATGAGTTTACTAAATCAGGCCTATGGGGGAGTATATAGATAACAGACTACTGTTTGTTGGGTGGATATTTACAAGTTAAGCCTAACATCTGGCTAATAGCCATATATTCTTTTAAATGTTGGGATTTTTTAAATGTCTATTCTAATGGGTCATATTATGGTCAGTTCTAAATTTCTCTTCTTCATAATGATTAAAAGTGAAATTCATCTTCATGGAATGTGTACAGAGTCTGGAATTTTGAATGTTGCAACAATAGAACATCACAGAATAGCCTTTACCTGTGGAAGGGCCACCTGTACTTTTGAATGTGCAAACATTGGCTTCATATTTACAAGATGCTGTGCTAGAATTAAAATAATAATTCCTAATTTATTATAATGCTTTGTCTAACATAGTACAAACTGTTTTCAGATTCGAAGGATCCTCTTGATCTATTCAAACCCTCCTAACACAGCCAGGGAATGTGCCATCACCCTGTTTTACTGGACCAATGCAGGTCCACCCCATTGCTTTCATCATGTGCTGAAAGAATCACAGTTTGATTAATTCACTGCCCATGTCTTAGACCAGAGAAAAAGAGAGAAGTGGAAACCAAACTGGTGAAGTTAGTTGTTTCATTTAAACTTCAAGTATTGTTTTCTCTGGCATAATGTTATTCAAATATTAGGATAATTTAATTATTTTTAATGAGATGAATCAGAACTGCCAGAAGCCAATTCCAGCATGTCATAATTGCAAGAGTTTCATCAAAAGGTTGATGGAACTTGGGGACTCAACAAGGGCTGAGTCACATATCTTACCACCTGTTGGAATGGCTAAAGACATTTCCCCAAAACCTGAAAAGGATGATTGTTTACTGCCAGACAGCTCAGGGCATCTTAATCTACATGTTATTGCCTCCTACTGGCCATACACCTGAACAACCATAGGCTATTCCCCAATCTGACAATGTTTCTGTATAAACCCTACCCTTTGAGGTGTATTATCTTCATCTTGCCTTAAAACAAATTGTGTTAATAAAAAGCAAGGGGTCCTGAGACAAGGAGAATTTAGCTCCTTTAGCTAAAGCTCCTCTGACCCCCAATGCCTTTCAAAATTATCTTTCATCTCTGAACTCAGTTAATCTACACACAGCATTTCTCCAAATTGCTGAGCCCTTCTTAATGCTGGAACAAGAACACTGGCATTAATGGCATACTGAACTGGGGCTTCCTGAATCCTTGCAATACCAATAAGAACAATATTCTAAAACTCATCTTTCTGAAGAAAATTCATGAACATGGAAAATTATCTTGATATAAATTTAGGTATTCTCATAACTATATATGTAATATAATATTAACTTTAAAATATCAAATGCATATTATATATATATATATATATATATATATATAGAGAGAGAGAGAGAGAGAGAGAGAGAGAGAGAGAGAGGGAGAGAGGGAATACATCAAACTATCAGTGATAGTTAAGAGCACAAGTTCATAAATCACTAAGAAAATATAAATTAAAACCACAATATGACAACACCAAAATGGCAGAATTGAAAAAAAAAAGCAAAAAAAAAAAAAACCACAAAAAAACAGCAAGTTTTGGTGAAGTTGAGGAGCAACTAGAAGGCTCTTCCTTTGTTAGAAGGAGTATAAACTGGTACAACCACTTTGAAACACCATTTGGCAGGATCTAGTAAACTGAATGCATATGCATACTCTCTATATAAACTATGAACCAGCAAGTCTACCCCTAACTAAATAGCTAACATAAATGTATACATATGCTCACTACAAAACATGTACAAGACTGCTCATAGTGGAACTATTTGAAATTGCCCCAAAGTGTATCTTCACGGATATGAGAACAAATGTGCTATGACTATACAGCACAATATATTGTAAATAAATCACACAAATCTCTATGTTCTCTCAATTGAAAGAAAGATGTTATATATAAATCAAAAGCAGACAAAATGCATTTATGGCATTAGAAGCCAGGATAAAGGTATTTATATTTGATGACAAAAGGGGATGTGAAATGGGGAAGATTCTGAGGTGCTGATAATATATTGTGTCTTGATTCAGGAGCTGGAAGCTGGTTAAACAGGAGTGATTATGAAAATTTACTTAGCCAAATACATATAATCTTTTCAATTTTCATTGTTTTTTTATACAATTAATACAAAAAAAGGGGGAAAAGTTAATAGTTATCATTTCTCCATAGTGGGATATGAGCAAATTTTAGATTCTTCTTTATATCTTCTAATATTTTCCAAATGTTCTACATAATAAGCATGTAATATTCATATAATTAGAAAAAATATATATATATATAAGAGAATCTTTTTTTATATTGTTTGAGAGAGGTGTTAATTATTACAATAATACCTTAAACTCCGTGAAAACAATTTCAAATTGTAAAGAAATTTTTCAGATCTGCTATCCCAAAGTGCTATGAAATGGTAAGGGTAGCCATCATTATTTCTGACTTAATTAGTATCTTTTTGGGGTAGATTCAGGAACTGAATATTTTGTCAATATTCCTAGATTATTATTATTCACAATTGATTTTGAGAACTTGGCAGGGTATACTGTTTCAAAGAGGAATGTCTTTCAAAAAAGGAGAAAAATGGGGAGATGTTTGTTCTCCCTGCTGGTTGGCCATTTTCCTGGCAGAAGTGTCATTATTTAAATACTTGAAAATATCTTCACTTCTGCAATGCATAGTGAATTATGAGATGTCAGAGAACATTACACTGTACCAAAAGCCTGCTCTATTCTTATCTAAGGGGACTTCAAAATAATATTAAAAATGAGTGGCAATGTGAGCCAATTGCCCAAACCTGCCCAGTTTGTGATTTATGTGAAATTATGTCAAGATGATCCTCATCGCTGCATTGTGCTCAGAGAAATATTATTAGTAATAAAACATTTATTTTAATGTGAATCCTCAATAAAGACATTATTAACCAATATTTGTTGAATCTACATTATATACTGGATATTAAAAAGTAGAGCAAGCCCTAGCCAGTTTGGCTCAGTGGATAGAGCATCGGCCTGCGGACTGAAGGGTCCCAAGTTCAATCCTGGTCAAGGGCACATGATAGGCTCAATCCCCAGTAGGGGGCATGCAGGAGGCAGCTAATCAATGATTCCCTCTCATCATTGATGTTTCTATCTATCTCTTTCTCTCTGAAATAAATAAAAAAATATTTTTTAAAAAGTATAGCAAAATGTAAAATAACAAGGCTATTTTCGTCTTTTGAATTCCACTGTTTGGAAGATAGTATTTAGCAATGGGGTATGAGATGGCAGAGAAATTTAGATACAAGAATATCTACCCATGGGCTCCTGTGTACAGAAAAATGTTATGGGGCTGATCATTTTTCACCTTAAAAAGTTCATAATTATAAAGCAAAATTTGCATTTACTTTTAGATAATAGTTTCCAGACTAGATTAATCAGAGTACATAATTGTGAAATTACTTTAAAATGCTAATCCTTTACTGTTTTCTTTTAATCAATGCCACCTGTCTTCCTTTAATAACCATAGATGTTTATAATTTTTCTATTTTATACTTGTATAAAATGCCCTTCACTTAATAGGTAGGTGAAAACAATTTGAAAAGATCTTTATGATTATTCAGAAGGCACTTTCTGAACTTAAACCATGTCATAATGAATTATTCCCAAAACAATATTAATCATGATTATCTTTTCTCAACTTTTGAATAAAATACAGTTCTGCTTCAAATTTTGTTCAAACAAAATTTTTGAAAAAGATAGACATCTCATTTGAGTGTAATTTTGAAATCTTTTCTCTAGGTTCTGCTTGAAAAGTCTTAAATGTGTTCAACTACATTTCCAATTATTTTTATGACTAGTGACCTGGTGCACAAAATTTGTGCACATTAAAAGGGAATTAATTAGAGGAAATATTTTAATATTGCTATTTGCCCTTTCTTTATTACATAAGTGTCAGAGATGAAAGGAAATTAGTAAAATGTATCTAAAAATCTCCCTCCTTTCAGAATTTGGGGTGTGTCATGGGAACCAAAGTCAAGTCCCTGTCCACCTACATGCACCATGAAATTGCACGAGATCCAGACCTGGCAGGCCCCACCCCCATTGGGCTAGGTCCATATCTGGCTTGCCCCACCTCCATAAAGTCCCACCAGGTGGGGGATGTGGCCTGAGGTCCCCTATCAAATCCTGCCAGGCAGGGGATGCAGCCTGAGGTACCCGGTCAAACCCTGTCAGGTGGGGGGCACAGCCTTAGGTCCTTGCTGATTGCTCATTAAAGCTTGTTAAGGGAACTCAGCCTCCGCTGTGGGTACGGCCATCTTGTGTTACAGAATCCCTGCCTTTGCTGTGGGCACAGCCATCTTGACATTATGGTGTGATGGTCAATTTGCATATTCCTTCTTTATTAGATAAGATTGTTGATTATAGTTTTATGGATACCCCAACTGAAGAAAATGGGTAGCCAGGGATCAAAATACATTTTCTGTTTATACTACTTCACCCTCAGAGAAGTCATCTTTCTACATTTATGCATAAATAAATGTAGCAAAGAGTAACTCTAGAGAACAGAGAATTGCAATTTTTTACTTGATAATTGGAGAAAATCAATTCCAGGAATGCCAAGGGAGAAGTCATATTCAAGAACACATAGCTAGTTACCAGCAGTTGCTTCTAGTTTAAAAAAGAAAAAGAAATAAGTTTTCATAAATCCTACTCCCTTGTTCTTTATTATTCCAAAAAATAAGTTCTACCTTGTCAAATGCATTGTCCTATGATAACATAAGAAACAATTAAATTTCTTATAGTGTTATTATTGGTAGTTTTTTTTTTAATTTATGAAAACCTCTGATAAGAATCTAAGAAGTATGGCTCCCTGAGATGTAATCTGTTTTACCCAATTTAAACTTTTAGCAGCTCTCTTCAGGGTCTCTGACCATCCTTTGTACTTTTTCTGTTCTTCAGTTTGTTACCTACTTGTTCTCACTTTTTTAAAAAATATATTTTTTATTGATCTTAGAGAGGAAGGGAGAGGGAGAGAGCTATAGAAACATCAATGATGAGAGAGAATCATTGATTGGCTGCCTCTTGCATGCCCCCTACCAGAGATCAAGCCCACAACCCAGGCATGTGCCCTTGGTGGGAATCGAACTTGGGACATTTCAGTCTGAAGACTGACACTCTACCCATTGAGCCAAAACAGCTAAGGCTAGTTCTCATTTTTTATTATAAATAGTTAAATTAAAGTCCATTTCATTGATGAACTTATGGGTAAGATGGGGAACAGGGCATGTTTACATAATTTATGCCTTTGCCTGAAATTTATAGAAATGAACAGAAATATCAAGAACAAAAATAAAAGATAAAATTTCATCTTTAAGAATATGAGGGGCATAACCGTGAAGCCACAGTATAAACTTGCCAGATGTAACATGTGTATGAAGATGAATGAGGATATTAAGATTTGGATCAGTAAGTGAGCAAGGAAGTTCCAGTGATGAAAGAGAGCCATGGGATACAGAAAAGGAAGTGGCCTAATTGACACTCATCCTTTCTCCACAGGTCTAATGGGAAAATCACATTATGCTAACATTTTAACTCCCTAAATTAGTTTTTAACAGGAATTGGGTGAATGATTGATGCAAGATTATGTGTGAAGAGAGATTGTAAATAATACTTGGTGGTGGTGGTGTCAATCATGGGAGATTTTGCAGTTACCTATTAAAGTGTGTGAAAGACCGATTAGAGAGGCTGAAGTTGGAGAACATCTCAACACTAGGCACTTTCCCCTCCCCCCCACCCCTAGAGATAATAGAAAAATACCAGAGCAAGGTATTCAAATTTTCACAGAAGCAAGAAAGTACAACTCACTTGAACTTTGGCTACAATTTTCTCCAGATTACTTTTCACACAGCCTCTAGTAACTGAATGACTAATTAAGAGTTATGGATTTGTACACTAGGTTTTCAGCTCAAAGTCTAAAGGGAATATAATAAACCATACCCAGGTAAACAAGGGGTAGAAATCTTATTAATGAAGTTCAATGACAGAGTCCTTCAGTTAGATTGATAGAAGAAGTAAAAATCCATCAAGGAAAAATCATTATGGTCTCAAATGTATTTATTTCATTAGCAGTAGAAAATAATTTTGAGGAAAATGAATGTTAGTCTCAAGAAAGGAGTTTAAGGCTTCTTTTCATCATTTCTTCCACTTGAGGAAAGAGAAAAATTGATCCCAGATCCCTAGGCTTCATGTAGCCTAGGCTTGCTACTGGGAAAGTCCTGTGTCATAAACGTTAAAAGATAATTGCAAGTATATACGTCTCTCTCTTCTGCATTTTCCTTCCAACATGCTGACATGGTAAAGTCCAAAAACCTTGATTCAGCATTATGGAAGGAAAATAATCCCAGCTCAGCATTCAGAATTAAGGAAAAATCATCATCTATCTTCATTCTGTTTACATTGCACCTGGTATGTGTGTATTCTATCAACCTGGAGAAAAGAAATAGGACCCATCTTAGCCTGATTTTTGTCAAAAGTTACTTAAGCCTAATTTGCTTACAGTCTAGCAATAGTTCACATGGGCCTTTCCAGGCCAACAGAGTTCTCTACACTGGTCTGCAGAAACAGTGTTAATAGTAGTTAACCAGGAATGACTTACACAAGAGGAAACTACAAAGAGTAAACTATAAGCTCACTGGACTTGGGACCAGATTTGCTGGTAATTTTCTGGCAGTTTTGGTCAGTGTATCACCCCAGTTTCAGCCTTGATCTTCACATTGAAATCTTTCTATCTCTCCGTATCTCCTATGTATTTCCACCTCTATGCCCAAATTTCCTCATATTTTAAGAACACCTCCCATGTCATATTGAATTAAAGCCTATCCCAGTGACCTAATTTTAACTGGATTGCCTCTGTAAGGATCCTGTTTCCAAATAATGTCACATTCTGAGGTGCTGGGGTTAGGACTAATGTAACTTTTTTTTTTTTAGCACATACAAGTCAGCTCATAACACTCTTACAAAACAGGAAAAGTAAATTGAAACTTCAGAAAATCAAAGAGCAAGATAATCAGAAAAAAGAGGTAAATTGGTACTAAAATTCTCAGTAGTAGCAAGGAACAATGTCTTCAAGGAATGGAGGGAAATCACTGTTAAGCCAACAGTCTATACCCAACTGAAATATCCTTTTAGAGTAAGGACTAAATATATAATCATTTTTCAACACAGGAAGTTCTAGAAAGTTTAGCACTCATTGCTTCTCACATAAAAACCTACTAAAACTGAAGGGAGCAAGAACCTAAAGTGAATTCAGAAATTGGTAACATATATGGGAACTTCAATTAACTGCTAATTATTAAAAATATATATTAAAAATGTGCGTACTTTTAAAATGGAACAAAAACTCTAGTTAATAAGATAAAAAAAAACATTGAAAAATGAGGGTAAAAATGTACTAAAGACATCTTCTTTGAGAGGGTAAAAAAAAACTTGAATAACTTTAGGTTTTGCTGAAGGAATTTATAGATTAAATATAAAAAGTAGGGCAAAAGTAGGTTTATAGTTGTTTACATGAAGAATAATATAACAATTAATAAATAATAACACAAGAATAAACTGTTTCACTACTCACAACTGTAAACCTACTTTTGCTCCACCCTGTATATTGCAGATGTCTACCAGAAAACACTGGCAAAAAGAAAATATGAAGAAATCATAATAAATAATACCAAACAAAGCTTATTCATAGGCAATAAAAGTGACACAAAATTAATGTTACAGACATTACGAATTTATAAATAAGGAGGAAAACAGTGAGAACCACAATGAAAAATAAATCAATAGCTCCATTGAAAAATGGGCAATAGTTACATAAATCTGATTAACAGAAGAAATACAAATAGCCAAGAGACATGAAACCATATCTAACTACATTAATAATCAGATCTGTAAAAATAATTAATTATAAAATATATTTTGGCTTTTGGATTAGTACAGATTAAAAATTACTACAGATAAAATTCATTATTAATGAAGATATAAGGAAATAATCACTCCCATGTTTTAATAATGAAAGTTAAGTAGGTAGTTCTTTTTATAAGTAATCTGGTGCATGTATCAAATTATAAATTGAATGAGTTTTTTGACCAAGAGTATAATCCCAATTTTAGAAATTTAATCTAAGGAGATAATTGCAAAGGAGTTCTTCACATTGTTAAATACCATCTTGAGAAATCAGTAGGACAAACTAATCATTTGATGATAAGGCAGAGTAGTATACAACAGGAATGCTCTTGGGCATACTTCATTGTTCCATTTAACTTTTATCCCAATTACTTTAAATCACTTTTGCCACTGCATTACAGGATACAGAAACATAATATTTTTCTTTTTAATTCAGAACATGATTTTATTACCATAAATTAGGAATGGCCTTAATAAACAAAAGGCATCCAGATGTATTATCTAATTATTACCAGAAGAAACAGTTGCTTCCAAGCCAAAGCCATTCTTCTTGGCAGACATCCTCCATTACATCAACTCATTAAGATACCTGCAGTTAATTTATTTTGGAGGATTTCATTATATCATTTAATTTTATGACTATGGCTTTTACACCTTCCCTGAAAAAAATGCCTAGACTAAAGTCACTGAGTCCTGTTTGGTGGTGAAGCCACAAATGCAGATGTCTGCAGATGCTCAGAGGTAGAGTGAGTAGAATGGTCTGATAGGAAATGTAGTCAGCTGGAGAGATTTTTTGGAGATAATTCCAGTTTTTTAGCAGTTAGGCAATTTGGCAGACAGTCTTTCCAATTACTTCACTCAATGAGTGGATCTAGTCTTTGGGGGCTCCTATGACAGTGGAGTGTGAAAGTCGCTGGATTGAGATATTTAATTTATTTTTCTATACACCAAGTCTTTCCATTTCCATGAAAACAGTTACCTTTCTTCTAGAAATGCTATCAACTTGGTCAGAAATGCTTTATAAAATGAGACTGATTTGCAATCTTTTAGGGCCTCTCTCTTAGTTATTTCTCATAGAATTAGTACTGTAATGTATATGCCCTGGCCTCCATGTAATATCTATAAATATTAACTACTCCAGAAATTTACTTCCCCCAACAGGATCTGGGTGAGGTATGTTCCACCATCACCTTCTTCAAGATTCAACAATGTTTAGTACAATGTTTGTCTCCATTTCCTATCATGACCTTTCCAGTAATTGAAGAGTATTTTTGACTGAACTGATGGAGAAAGATAAAACTGAGTCTACTCTAGTTCACAGGTGAAAATTTGTGGTTCAGATTAAGACTATATCAGAATTGAAATAGTCCCAGAAGATATTCCAAACGACAACAACAACAAAAGAAGCGACTTTCTTTGGACTTAAGCAAAACTGAATGAATCAGTTGTTCTGATCCCAAGCTGTTTCTTCCTCCTTGTTCCCTATTCCAGTGAATAGAACTACCATCCACCAGATTTTTTAAGCCTCAAACACAAGCATGTCTTTGATTCTTGTTCCTTCCCAACTACCTCTCTTCTAACAAGTCAACTTGTCCTGTCAGTTTTATATTCTCAATTGACTCCAATTCATCTATTGCCTTTTCTATACATCATTTTAAAAGGCCCTCATTTTTCTTCTTCAGACCGTTCTTGTCCCCTGTGATTTGCTTTCTGTGCGGCAGCGAAAGAAGCACACCTGATGGTTTCGCTTCACCACTTAAATCTTTTCAGGTGTCTTCAGGTAAAGGCCCCATGGCTTAGCATGGAGCTTATAAGGCCTATAAGTTTCTTTAGGATGATGCCTGCTTACCTTGCAATCTCATTTCTTACCACTTCCTGAGGAGTATTTTGAACTATACTCAATTTTGGGGATAATGCCTTTCTGTTTCCCTAATCGTTGGCTCTTTCAACAAATCTTGCCTCTGAAATCCTCTTCCATTTGCTCTTCCCTTGGCTAATTTATGAGAACATTTCATGTCTTATTTGGATAACACTTTGTGTAGAATGACTTTTCTGATCCTCAATTTTGATTAGATGCCACCTCTGTTGAACTAACCCCACAGTATGTATGTATGTATGTATGTATGCATTCATTCATTCATTCATTCATTCATTCATTCAGGTTAATCCTCACCCAAGGATATTTTTCATTGATTTTTAGAGAATGGAAGGGAGGGGGAGAGAGAGAGAGAAACATGGATGTGAGAAGGACACATCAGTTGGTTGCCTCCCGCATGCTCCCCACTGGAGTTGGGGACAGAGCCCGCAATCAAAGTACGCACCCTTGACTTGAGTCAAACCCAAGACTCTTTAGTCTATGGGCCAATGCTCTATCCATTGAGCCAAAGTGATGAGGGAACCTCACAGTATTTATTATACCAAATTGTAATGATCTGTTTACTTATTTATCTGCCAAACCCCGGTGCACTAGATGATACATTTCTGATGCCTGAAATCATCTTTCTTTTATTTGTCTAGCCCTTAGCATAATGCTAGAAAAAATATCCACTAAATGCTAAAAATTCACTGACTGATTGACTGACCGTATAAGTGAATGAAGGAACTGGAAGAGATCTTGGCTAAGGATATTTACCAAGGAGTTGTGTATCTAGAACCATACTATGCCAAACTGGATTTATCATGGGCTAATACTAATATCAACAATCTTTTATACATATTAATAATATTAGAATATTTTCAACATTCAGAATTGTTAAGTATATTTGAACTAATATCTAAGAAATAAAAATGGCAGAGTTCCTTTTATTAAACAGATGCCATTTATATTGTATGAACACTTACTGAGTGTCAGCAATGTGTGAATCTCTAAGCAGAATGTTGCGTTAGATGAACTTTCTGCTTGGGAACCAAATTTGACGGACAATGTGAAAACATAGTACAAGCCTGGATCATGCTCAGCAGGAGGAGGAGCAGTAAGATTGTTCAGTTTGCCTATAACTTTTTTCTCAAAGGATGTTAAATTTATTATCTTAGAGATGAATGTTTAGGATTTTGTTTCACTTAGAATTAAGGGGGTTACCAGCCTAGGCCCAGGTATCAGATAGATTTAAGTCCAATACTGGCTCTTCCATTTACCATGTAAAAGAGATCTTTAATGAAGCTGAACCACAGTTTTCAAGTATTAATGGACTAATAATAACACTATCTGTCTCTGTAATGTTTTATTTCATATCCACTTGACTGGGCTAAGGGATGCTCAGATAGTTGAGTTGATCATCATTTCTGGATATGTCTCTGAGGGTGTCTCTGGATGAGATTAGTATTTGAATTAGTAAAATGAGTAAGGCAGATCATGCTTTCCAATGTGGGCATCATCCAATCCATTAAAGGCTGGCTTAAAGGAGCAAAAAAGAGGAAGGAGGACTAATTACACTCCCTTTTCCTGATTTGGATGTCCATATTCTCCTGCCCTTGGACACTGGATCTCCTGGTTCTCAGGCCTTTGAATTCTGGGACTTATTCCAGCAACCCTCTGTGTCCTCAGGCTTTTGACCTTGGATAAAATTGTACTACCAGCTTTCCTGCTTCTCTAGCTTAGAGGTGGCATAACATAGGATGTCTCTACTTCCATAAGCATGTGAGGAAATTCTCATAATTGATCTACTATATGTATCCTATTGGTTCCATTTCTCTAGAGAACCCTGACAAAGAGTCTCAGAGACTTATTATTGCAAATATTAAATAACATTAAATATATATAATTCTTGGCATAGTACCTGGTACATAGAAAGCACTCAGTAAATGTTAGGTATTAAAAATCTTTATTCTAACCCCATCATTTTACATATAATAAAACCAAGGCAACAAAGGTGTTAAGTAAAATTTGGTCTTACAGCTAGTTAGTAAAAGGCAGAGGACTAGCACTAAGATATTCTTATTCTTCATTCTCTCCCCTATACCTGATGCCATTTACCTATTTAAATATAGTATATTAGTGCAAACTGAGGAGGCATAGTCTCATGGTAACAATGCTATGAGTATTGCTTAATTTCTGATCACTCTATCCATCTTATCTGTTAGTTATCAGCAATAGTAAAGAGAAAAGAACATGGAGATTTATGTAAACAGAAAATGCCATGATCTCAAGAAAAACTGATGAGGTTAGGAAGAATATTAACTATGTAGATTTGTTCATTTGTGCTGTGAGTAGAGTGCCAAGGTGACAAGTATGTATTTTATTAAGTATAATACCAAGGCAGTAAATAAATATTTGGTACCAGGAATGACCTCACTATAGGTAAAATATGTGACAAAACAGAGAGGGAGCAAATCGAGGATCAAAAAAAGCTTTCCATGTCCATTAATTGTATCAGCTTAGTAGAGCTGTATAAAAATTCAAATATTTATTCTTTTAATTTTCTTAGTATAAGTTGCTCTGAAGTATAAGTTTTGAATATGCAAATATCTTAATCTATATATAAAAACCTAAGTGACCATTATGACCAAATGATCGGAATGACTGAATGACCCAAATGACCAGAACCACCAGTCGCTATGACACACTCTTGCCACTAGGGGGAAGATGCTCAATGCAGGAGCTTCCCCCTGGTGTTCAATGTGCTCCCACATCCAACTTCCCAAGGCCAGCCAACCTCCCTTGGTCTCTTTCCCTGGCCAGCAAACCTCCCACAGTCCATCCGTTCCCCACCCCCGCCCCCGCCCCGTCTGGGAGGCCCTGGCTGGCAGCTGGCAGGACCCATTCAGGACTGGAGTAGGCAAGATGGCCCCAATAGGCCCTAATTGCTGGTCAGGCCTAAGGACCTCACCTGTGCATGAATTCCATGCATTAGGCCTCCAGTATGTTAATAAGTATTTGGATCTAAAAACATTTTTCTAGCGAATGGGACACATGATAGATGGATGAGTCTGTGTAAAAGATTGCTAGGAGGATAATTAGCAAAACATACTTTTAAAATAATAGTTCCTGATTCTGCCAAGATTTATTCACTTATTCATTTTTCCAAAATTTATTTAATTGATAAGAATAGATACTACACTTGACTTAGCCAAATGGCTAAGAGATGATAGACTTTTGCATCCAGCCAAGACATTCATTTTGGACTTATCCTGACATAAACAATTATAAAACTAGGACAAATGAGTGAGGTAAATAGGTAGTACAGGATAGCAATTTTTGAGAGAAGGAAGACACACATAATGTGCTCCAGGTTCACCCTGCTTTCTGCCCTGAGGCATTTTCCTGACTGAGGTGCAGGTAGGTTGAACTCAGCAGAAAATGACGTTTGCTTCTGATGGGGTTAGAGGTCAATTTAGGTCTGCAGAAATGTTTGAAATTTGTGTAGCAGAGACTGAAAATAAGGGAAAGTACCTAGAAATCTGCATGTGCATTTTGCTCAAGTCTTTGAACAAGGGCTGGTCTTGTACTGGGCAAAAGCCCTCAAGAGCTGACACAGAGCAACTTACACAAAGAGTTGAGAAATAAACTGATGCAAGAGAGAAAATGGAGTGCTGGGAAATGGAAGTCACTCCATCCAAAGTGGAAAGAACTAATCGTCTACTGCAAAAGTCCAGTGGAAATCCATTGGCACACTTTAGAAGAAAAAGACCACACCATACATGTACTGGCACTAGAGATATAACCAAAATAGATTCATCCTAACAGCATAAATCAACTGAAATTACCCATACTAAAACAGAGTAAAAAAGATTAAAACAAGTGCACAGAGACCCAATAACTTATAGAACAATATCAACTGATCTAGCACATATATAATAGGAGCCTTAATGGGAAAGGAGATGGAGAATGGAACAAAAATATATTTTAAGAAGTAATGGCCAAAATTTTTATAACTTTGTCAAAAAAATTGAACTAGGGATCCAGTTAGATGAGTGAATCAGAAGTAAGAGAAATACCAAGAAAGCCACACTAGGTGCATAATTGTCAACTGCTAAAAATCAAATTTAAAGAGAAAAATCTTGCAACTAGAGGTCAAGACACATTTATGTGTGGAAACAAAGATGAGAATAATATATCATTTCTTATCAGAAACTAATAAAGACCAAAAAATAACAGTATGATAGCTTCAAATAATAAAACAACAATAACAACAATATTTCAACCAGAAATCTATGCACAGTAAAAAACATGAAAAAATAGCTCTGACTGGTTTGGCTCAGTGGATGTTGGCCTGGGAACTGAAGGGTCCTAAGTTCAATTCTGGTCAGAAGCATGAATCTTGATTGTGGGCACATACCCAGAAGTGAGTGTACAGGAGGCAGTTGATTGATGTTTCTCTCTCATTATGTTTCTAACTCTCTATCCATCTCCTTTTCCCTTTGTAAAAAATCAATTTATATATATATATATCTATATATATCTATATCTATATATCTATATATCTATATATATATATCTTTTTTTAATGAAATAATATCTTGGTAGAAGTTTTGTGCTAAACAAAATGCTAAAAGATTTTTTTTTCAGGTTGAATAAAAACAAAACAACATAACATGGGAACCAGAATCTACAGAAAGGAATGAAGAGCAATGGAAATGATAACTACTTAGGTAAATGTAAGAAACAAGCAACAAAAACAACAAGAAAAAAATAATTTTTCCATTTCTTAATTTCTTTAAAACAACAACTGCTTGTTTAAGATTAAAATATCACATTTCCTATGGGGTTTATAATATATGTAGAAGGAAAATACATGACAACAATAACACAAAGGTTCAAAAAGGGGTAAATGGAGTTATAGGATATACTATTCTGAGGTTCTTCTATTTAATCTGAAGTATTATTTTATGTTTTAGAACATATTTTTATTGATTTCAGAGAGGAAGGGAGAGGGAGAGAGAGAGAGAGACAGAAACATCAGTGATGAGAGAGAATCGTTGATCAGCTGCTTCCTGCACGCCCCACACTGGGGATGGAGCAGTAGCCGGGCATGTGCCCTGACCGGGGAATCAACTGTGACCTCATGCTTCTTAGGTCGATGCCCAAGCGCTGAGCCACGGTGTCTGGACACTTCATTACTATTTTAAAGTAGGCAATAATAAGTAAAGGATAAATATTGTAATTACTAGAACAGCTTTAAGAAGATTATATTGAAATATATATCTAAAAGTCAATAGGCAAAATAAAATGGAATTTAAAAAATATTCAGTTAGTCCAAAAGAAGGGAGACAAGAAGAAGAAAGGGACAGAAATCAGAGTGGACATTTAGAAACCAAATAAACTTAAATAAATAATGTCACTCATTTCAGTAAATGAAAATGGACTAAATACTCCACTTTAAAGGCCGGGCTTGTCAGACTGAATATAAAAACACAAGACCAATTATGTGCTCTCTAAGAAAAGTGTTCTCCAAATATAAAGGCTCAGATAGAAATAAAAGGTAGGGGGGAAAAAATAAGCCATGCCAATACTAAGCTATTTATAATCTTAAGCTCTCAAAAAAAAAAAAAAATGTAGACATAGACACAAACTTCATTAATCTCACAAAGTGCATTTACTAAAAACCTATAGTAAATATTATATTTGATGGTGATATATTGAGTGTTTTCTCTTTAAGATTGGGAGCAAGGGGGATGGGTAAGAGATCAACCGAAGGATTTGTATCCATGCATATAAGCATAACCAATCAACATAAGACACTGGGCGGGGGAAGGTGAGGGGGGTTGAGGGCATGTGCGGGGTAGGAGGGGTGGAGGGGGAGGGAGTCCAGAGGAAGGTCAATGGGGAAAAAAAAAGAAGACATATATACTACTATTTGTAATATTTTAAACAATAAGATAAAATAAATAAATTAAATATATAAATAAAAATAAATAAAAGACTGGGAGACAAAGGTATGTGTTCACTTTTTAAAAAAACATTGTACAAGATGTTCTGTTCAGTGCAATAAGACAATAATAAAAGGCACGCAGATTGGAAAGGAGAAAGTATATCTTTAGTTGTAGCTGACATCTTTGGATTTGTAGAAAATCTTAAGAAATCTATAGAACTACCAGAACAAATTAATTTTTTAGAAGATTTCAGAATTCAATTTACTTAATATAAAAAAAGTCTTGTAAGAGGAATAGAGTTGAAACATTTTCTACTACCTGATTTAAAAAATAAATAAAAAGTACAGCAATGGTAGGTATATTGTGATACTGGTGTAATTAAGACAAATAGATCATATGAGTAGAACAGGTAGTCCAGGGAAAAAAATCCACATGCATACAATAATTAAATTTTATAAAAAGGTGCCAAGCTAAATCAATGGTCAAAGGATGATACTGGAACAATTGTATAGAGCAGTGGTTTTCTACCAGAGGCAATTTTTCCCTCTTCCCTCACTGCAATGGGGGACATGCTGCAATGTCTGGGTACATTTTTGATTGTCGCAACTGAGTAGGGGTACTACTGGCATCTAGTGGGTGGAGGCCAGGAATGCTGCTAAACATCCTACAACGATTACAACAGTCTCTTACACAAAGTATTTTCTGACCCCACTTGTCCAGAGAAATCCTGGAATAAAGATATGGGGGGGGGGGAAGACCTCTATTACCACCTTAAACTATGTATAAAAATAATCTGAAATGACCCATAGGCTTAAATGTAAAAGTTAAACTATAAAGCTTATGGAGATAAAACAAAAGAGACTACCTCCATGACGTTAGGATAGGCAGATTTCTTAGGCAGGACAAAAGAAGCACTAATAACTCTTTTAAAAAATGGATGGATTAGTTTTCATCAGAATTAAAAAGTCCTATTCATCAAAAGATATTAGTAAGAAGATAATATAAGGCACAGATTGTGAGAAAATATTTGCAATACAAACTAATATATACAACAAAGGACAAGTATCCATAATACAAATATCAATAATGATGATAACCCAATAAAAATATCCAAATACTTAAGACACGTCACAAAATAACATATTGAACAGACAATAGGCACATAAAAAGTGTTCAACATAATTGTCATCAGGAAAATGTAAATTAAAACCACAATGAGATGCCATTTTACAACCACCAAAAAAGCAAAAATTAAAAGAACTAATAGCATTTTGACAAAGATATCATATTCCATTACAAATGGAGCACTTGACATTACTGGTATAAAGTGAAACAAACATATTGAAAAATGGTTTATAGTTTTCTAATAGACACCTAGCAATTTCACCCCCAAGTTGTTATACAAAAGATAATAAAAAATATGGCAAAAAAGTATACAAGAATTTTTATAGAAACTTCATTCATAATTGCTAAAAATTGAAGATCATCTAAATGCCCATCAATAGGAACTTGTGGATATCCATACAATAGAATAGTTCTCATCAAACCAATAAAGAATAAACTTCATATGTATACAAAAAATGGATACATTCCAGATTGAGTAAAAGAACATAGAAAAGTACACTGTGTCTAATTTTAATTATATAAAGGTTAAGAAAGTTAAAGCTAATCTATAGGGACAAAAATAAGAACAGTGTTTGCCAACATGGGAGTGGGTAATGACTAGAAGTAGACACTAGGAACTTTCTAGGGTTATGGAAAAATGCTCTGTATTTTAATAGGGTATTTGCTACATGGGTATGTACATTTATCAAAACTCACTGAACAATACACTTATGATCTGTGTATTTCACTCTGTGTAGATTTTGTCTCTATTTCAATTTTTATTTATTTATTTTAAAAATATATTTGTATTATTTCAGAGAGATATAAAGCAATATCAATGATGAGAGAGAATCATTGATTGGCTGACTCCTGCATGTCCCACACTGGGGATTGAACCCACAACCCAGGCACATGCGCTAACCAGGAATTGAACCATGACCTACTGGTTCATAGTTTGATGCTCAACCACTGAGCCACATTGGTGGGCTACCACTATTTTTTAAAAAAAGTAAGCTTAGAGAACATTATTGTTGTACTACTATATAAGCAGTAGTAATACAGCATAAATAAAAGAGGTAAAAATCTGACTTCATCAAACTTATGTTTATATAATGTGAAAGAAGAGCTAAAATCAAGTGCTAATATGGCCTCTGGTAGTAAAAACTGCTATGAAAAATATAAGCAAGTGATGGGGATTTAAAGTGACAGTTGGTATTAGGAAATACTACTTTAATTAGGGGAACCAGGGATGTAGTGAGGTTGTATAATACTCAGTGTTGATGTAATTGTGGTAAAAAGGTATATTTACATTTTAAGTAAATCATTAAAACCATTTTGAAATCAACATGGCAATATGTAGCAATAATTATATTACAGTTGTTCATAACCAAAACCCAATAATTTCATTTCCTAGAATTTAAGAAAAAAATTTAAAATATATAAAGCTTCATTGGAAATAAAAAGTAAACTCATATTACATCCAGCTCGCTCTTAGACTTCTGTTATGTGAACTAGTAAGTAGTGCCTACTCTCATTTCTTTGCTTTTGCATAAGGTAGGGGAAGGAGTTTCTGCCATTTTCAATGGATGGAACTAACACAACAGGACTGCTGTTTCAAGAAGCTTCCCAACCAGACTCTGGAAGGAGTCTGCAGGAGGTATTTAATGGCCTTACAAAGCAGTAGGAGTTTGATAGACTTTTTGGAAGAAGGAAAAACTGAAGATACTCATTCTCATCTTAAAATCTATTGGGAAAAAGCAGATGGATTCAGCAATCTCTTATAATTGCTTACTTGGCTAAATCACTAAGGACCCCAGGGATTGGCTATTTTATGACATCAAAAGAAGAACAATGGGGGGTATTATCTAACTTGCAGAAAAGAAGAATGCCCACAGGTTCTTAGGGCCCAGCAGGAGAGAGGGCATATTCGCTCTATTAGTCTTGCAGTAGTTAAAAGTTGTGTGTTTCGTGCCTTCTATGGTAGTATCAGTGATTTTACAGCTTCTACACAAGGAGATTTTCCATTGTCTCTGCAAAAAGAATTTAGGATCCCAAATGTTCATCTTTTAATTTAGGTCTTTGCAGAGAAGAAAAGTAGCTATTTTAAAACAGTGATTCCCAAGAAGAGTTGAATCTGAAACCGCTGATTTGGGAGGTCTTGAAAACTAGAAGCCATGCCAAAGGGCAGAGCTTAGAGGCAGATATCCTACCGAGAAACCATTAAGTTAGGCTACCCTATTTTTTAGTTTTAACAAGCGAGCACTGAGATTGATGCAGGCTAACCAATGACCCAGTGACATACTGCGTCATCAAGGGAAATGTTAGGGGGCTAAGCTTACAGAAGGGCAATTCGTTAGAGTCTCCTTACCTACCAGTATTGTGTGTCCTTCAAACACACACACACACACACACACACACACACACACACACACGCACTGAACAATTTTTGGCAACATTTTGTCATATTTCCTTCCTTTATAATCACCTATACATATAGACACAGTATACACACAGTTTAGCATTGTACCTTGCTCAAGATTATAAGTAACATATCCCATGTTTTTCATAACCTTTGTAACATGCATTTTTGGTGACTGCATATTATTTTTATCAATGAAAGTAATTCATATATTTTACACGAGACCAAATGAAAGCAATTCTCCTCCTTTGTATGCTCCAGGATAACATGGGGGCTTTAACGAGATCATTGTCCAGGCCTTATTGTCAGAAATTCAGATTTAGTTAGTCAGGAGGGAGACCCAAGCATCAGCATTAAAAAGCAAGCTAGCAAACAAAACAAACTAGATGAATCTAATTTGTCCAGGATTGAGAATCACTGATATGCCCCCCAAATACACATCCTCAAAATTTCCTATTTAGCATTAGGGTTCATGAATTCTTTGGATTCAAGGACTCCAGGCTATCCTGTAGTTTACATAACTCAATTTACATAATTATTACCTACCTTTTAAGTAGATGTTTCATTATTTCCCTATTATAAATAATGCAGCTGTATACATGTGGTTGCATGTAACATTTTTCAGAACTGGAATTCCGGGTCAAAGTATATGAGAATGTCATGGCTCTTTCTACAGATAGCCAAATTACCTCACCTTGGTGGTCTTCTTGTCACATTCTCTTTTCCTTTTGTATATGTACATATCAATACTCAGGCAAAAATTTAAGGGCCCATCAGCAGATCTCTAGAGTTCTCTCCTGTCCAGCTCTCTCCTCTCCACTACTCTTCCCCACAAATTCTAGCTACTGTGGCCTCTCCAACTTCAACTTCTACCTCTCCATCTCAGGAAGCCAAAGGGCTCTATTTGGGGATCCCTCTCTTTGTGCAACATTCAGCTTGGAAGCTGTCTCTGGGCAGTAATGTGGTGCAATAGTGCTTGTTTTTCTCCTCTTGGAATCACAATCCTGGAGTATTTCTTGTCCAGTATCAGCAAGCCATAGTTTAATGCATTTTTTTCCCTCTTTTCCTAGTTGTTTAAGGTAGATCAAGTAAATCTTGAGTTTTCTCTGATCTTGGCTGGAAGCAGAAGTGTGTCCCACTTATATTTAATGCAATTACTAATACCTTTGAATTTATTTCTAACAATGAATGCAAATGAGTGTTTTGTATTCATTCTCCTTTCCCCACTCTTTCTCTCTGTTCTTGATAACAGTTTTCACACTGTCCTCCAAGGAAGCCCTAGAAGCAGTTTTCAGAGACCTTTGTCAGTGTGTTTCAGGTGGTGTTATACATGTAGGTAAATGGTCCCATAAAATATATGCTGTGTAAAAAGAGCACACTGAAAATAAAAAAATTGAAAATCAATTAACCAAGGTAATTTGTGATGAATTATCTAGTTAATTAAACAGCCAATTCTGTTTGATACCAGAGACAATGGCAACCCGTGTTAGTTCTTTCAGGGAGCTCATCTCCAAATTAGGCTGCAAGGGTTTATTCTAACAATTATCTTTTACTTCAGTGTATTATCATATTGGGTTACAGTCATCATATTCTCCCCTGTATTAAGCTATTTTGTAGATCTGTTCCTGTCTTCTTAACTAAACTGGAAAGACAAGAGGGTAAAGATGTATGTATTAGCATATGGTAGGTGCTAGAGAAATAGAGGGTGTCCCAAAAATGTATATGCACACGTTGATCATTATAAATGCAGTATTTATTAAAATCCATTTCCTTTTCAAATTGAGCTATTAGCTGTTAAAGTGTGTATACATTTTTTTTTTGGGGGGGGACACGCCGTATTTAATTGAATTATACAGAACTATGAAAATCAAGTTGTAGAAATACTGTCAAAAGGGAAAGCTTACAGATCTTTGCCTACATTGTCTAGGCAAAGCATTGACCCTGCCTTTCTTTTTTCTACCACTGTGGCCCCATGAAGAATAGGCCCCATAAGATATTGATATAACTGCATCTGTATCATCTTTGTTATAACCTCATGTTACTTGTAATAAGAGATTATAAATCTGTTGTTATTTAGATGAACATTGATTTCCCTTTTTATAAATTCAGCCTGTGCTTATCAAATATTCTGGGGGAGGGGTTCTTACCAACTCTGCTCTGTGCCCTGGTCCTCCCAGCCCAGCCACACAGATGGGGAGAAGGCTTCCTAGAATACTAATGACTTACCCATTGATGAGTAAGACCATTTAAGAACCCATGCCCTACTGTACTGCTGTCCTTAGAAACTAGTACTAGCTAATCAATCTTGATTAAGAATGTCAAATAAAAATGAGGTGCTGTTGTGGGTTCAGCAGCTAAGTGCTTTTCTTATTAATGAGAATAAATTCCCAGTTGTTTCTCAGGACTCTTGAGCATAAAACACATGAGTCAGAAGTCTTTATTTGCTACTGCCATCACTCAGCTGAGCCCTCAGAGATGGGCTACAGTATAAAGGGAAAACCGAAGAACACCTCCCCACCACTTTATTTCTGTGGGTCAACCTGAGCCCTACACTGTGGATTGAGCCCTAGATTCAGTCTGAGCAGGTCCTGGGTAAAATGCAGGTGGCTCTGAGCTAAAGTAGAGTTGGCATTGGATTCATAGTTTGGCTATATCACTTACTGGCTCTTTGACATGCACTAATTAATTAGTTTTACTTGATTAAAAAAATAAATTTGAAATTTAAAAATAAATATAATCATATTCTACCTGTTTTAGTGGACTATTATGATGATCCATGAGATAATGCCTCATCATGTTTACTGATATCTGAGGGGTAAGCAATAGAAATTTCTTATGATTCTGACTCCTTACATTCCCAACTATATCTGCCCTTTGGCTTACCATTCTACTAGAGGCCCAGTGTGCAAAATTTGTGCATGGGGGGAGGAGTCCCCTCAGCCCAGCCTGCACCCTCTCCAATCTGGGATCCCTCGGACAGGACATCCCTCTCACAATTCAGGACCACTGGCTCCTAACTGCTTACCTACCTGCATGCTTGATCACCCCTAACTGTCCCCCCCTACTGGTCTGGTCACCCCCAAGAGCCCCCCTGGCCCTCCCCACCCCGGCCAGCCTGGTCGCCCCTCACTGCCCCCCACCCAGCCAGCCTGGTTGTCCCATGCAGCCTGCTGTTCAGTTGTATGATCATCCTTCACTGCCTTCCCTGCTGGCCTGGTCGCCCTACACAGCCTGTTCGGTTGTCTGTTCAGTTGTTTTGGTTGTGACGGTCACTTAGGCTTTTATATATATACATATATATAGATTGTTCCATACCTACCATAGGTAGGTTGGTAGTAGAGGGGACAAATAAGGATTTAAGTAGGCATATAAGTCAATGAATAATGAAGAGTTAGTCACTCCATCAAGCTAAATTCTTTAAGCAATTTGAGCCAGCAATCATTTTTTATACATTTGCTAAATATTTACTAATTGCCTACAAGTAAAAATATATTCAATAATTTTATATATGTCTATACTATGTGTGTGTGTTTTTTGGTAGGAGTGAGTGAAAAATGATTAAATATAAATCCAGTGTATCTAGAGTCCTGGTGTTAGCAGTGATGGCACGGCTGAGTGAAGACATGTGGAAATGCTACAGCGGTTAGCCTAAAAAAGGGTTACAGCAAAAACAACAAAGCATTTGTTAGAACAACAGAGCATTTATCAAACTGACATCACGCTCAAGGCAAAAGCATACTGGAGTAATGAATGACAGCCCATCAATTTAAGTTCATTCCACATCCTGGGTAGGAGGGAGAAAAATTTTCAGGCTCCTCCCTTTACTTTATATCAGACCTTCCTCTTCTGTCCACCCTCTCCTTAGCTCGCCTACCAACTTGTCCTCTGAAAAACGAAGAGTTGCAACCTAATTTACGGTGGTCTTTTAAGGGATGCACCTGTGCTCTACTTCTGGTTTCCTGCTTGAAACTGATGTGTCTAAATGGGCCTGGCTCTTTGGGGCTAGCTAGACAAATTAAACTCCATTTCTAATCTGCAACACACGCAGCTATTTGGATTAATTTGCAGACCTAGTCATTTCTTTTCCCTTCAGTCCCTCAACCTCCTTATTTTTAATAGCTAACAAGAACCTAAGATTTAAATTTGGTGAACTTGCAGTCTGAGTTTAAGTGGTATGGAATCCATCTTTTAACAGTGCTTGTGCAAATTTAGGTGTGTGGTATAACAGTTATTAATAAGTAGAACCAAATGCCAAATGGGTCTCAGTCATAGAACAACTAAATTATAAAAATCCTGCCTTAGGAACAGAAAATACATTAACTGCCAGAATGTTGGAGGTGGAAAAGTCCTTGGATATCATCTGGTACACTGTTCTTCACCCCTTAAGGCCCTGAACACTTTGAAAATCTCACAAAGGCTATACCAACAAAATTTTTCATTCTTTGCCCTTCTACACTGACCTTATGTAATCCCACCACTTCACAAATCTTGAAATCAATTCCAGATTTTTTCACTCACACATACTTGTTGATCATTACCAGTGTGCCCACTATTTTGCTTAGTCCCATGGAATAGCAGGATAAATAACTTCTGCTCTCTTTCCTCATGAGAGGAAAGTTTAAGTGAATTACTAAAGTGAAAAAGACAGGAAGTGGCAATGTGGGGTCTTCTAACTCCAAATCCAGTCTTTAAGGTAGATAAGGCCAAGAAGCAGGAGAGTTCCAGCAGACAGTATTTCACCAGATAAAATAAAACCTGGGGGAAATATCAGCAACGAAATCTAGGCCTGGACATGGGGAGAGTTTTTGTGCATGGGCTGGATATAGCCCACTTGGAAGGCACATGTACTCTAACACTGACATGATGATGGTTGCACTACTTAGTAAAGTTGCTAAAACTCATCAAATTGTGCATTTGAATTAGGTACATTTTATAATATGAAAAATAGAACTCACTAAATGTATTACAATATGTTTTTTGAGCTGTGACATGAAAAGAATTTGGGGGTTGTCACTCCCATTCTCACAATAAGAAAAACACTGAACAAGCCAAAAAAACCCAAAAACTTCTCAGAGCTATTGAAGAATTGAACTTACAGAGCTGATTGCCCCCCAAATCTGAAGGGACAGATAAATGCAGAGAATCACAGCTGAGATCAGTCTACTGGAAGCAGAAGCCACTGGAGCCATAAATAGTAGACACACTTACATAGTAATTTTAATACCTTTCTGGATACTGAGTGTGGACTACTAGCTGAGCTAAAAACTCCTAGGAGCTGGGCATTAGAGAACACGTTTTCATGGGTTTTACCTCCAGGAATCTCACCAGATTCTGACCTTGAAGATGAGAGAAAAATTTCCTCTGTGTTTAGAGCAGGGAAAGGGAAAAAGTAATTATTTTGAAATATGCCCAGAGTTCCTCCACAATAAAAACCTACCTTTCAAGGGAAATGATATCACCAGAGTCTTCACTGACCTAAAGGAGGGGACTTTTGCCAGATCCAGACCCTGCTAGCCTTCCTATCACTGGTAAGAGGAGGAGAATAAAAAAGCTAAGAAGCACCACTCACCACTGAAGCCCAGAGACTTGGGCCCACTAAAAAATGAGATATATATATATATATGTCTTTATTGATTTTTAGAGAAAGGGAAGGGAGAGGGATAGATAGAAACATAAACAAGAGAGACACATTATTGATTGGCTACTTCCTGCAGGGGTACTGGGGATCAAGCCCACAACCCAGGTCCTTCCTAGGAATCAAACCATGAACTCTTAATTCTTATTTCGATGCTCAACCACTGAGTCACACCAGCTGGGCAATGAGGTTTTTATTATAGGACTAGGGCCCCAGTGCATAAATTCATGCACTGGTGGGGTCCCTTGGCATGGCCTACAGGGATCCAGGAAGGAGCCACTCCCACTGATCCTGGCCCCAGTAATCCCGATCAGCTAAGCGGCACTCCCGCTGTGGGAGTGCACTGACCATCAGGGGGCAGCTCCTCCATGGAGTGTCTGCCCCCTGGTGGTCCGTGCATGTCAAACAGTTGTTTGGTTTTTCAGTCATCCAGCACTTAGGCTTTTATACTGTATATATAGATTAAAGGCCCAGTGCACAAAATTTGTGCATGGGGCGGGGGTTGTCCCCCAGCTCAGCCTTCATCTTCTCCAATCTGGGACCCACAGGGATCAGACCTAAACTGGCAGTCAGACATCCCTCTCACAATCTGGGACTGCTGGCTCCTAACTGCTTGCCTACCTGCCTGCCTGATTGCACCTAACTGTTTCTGCCTGCCAGCCTGATCGCCCCCTAATCACTCCCCTGCCTGCCTGATTGATGCCTAAATGCTCCCCTACCATCCTGATTACCCCCAACTGCCCTCCCCTGTTGGCCTGATCACCCACAGCTGCCCTCCCCTGCTGGCCATCTTATGGCAGCCATCTTGTGATGACATGAGGGCAGCCATCTTGTGGTGGCCATCTTGTAATGATGTCACATGAGGGTGTGATGCCACCTAGGTTTTATTATGTAGGATTATAGAAAGTGTCTCCTCTATAATACACTAGAGACCTGGTGCACGAAATCATGCACCAGTGGGGTTCCTTGGCCTGGCCTGTGGGATCAGGCCTAAACTGGCTCTCCAACCTCCTCTGAGGGTCAGGATTGTAAGAGGGTGCAGACCAGGCTAAGGGACCCCACCAGTGCACAACTGGGGCCGGGGAAGGACACAGAAGGTTGGCCAACTGGGGAGGGACCATGGAGGGCCCATCTTGCTCAGTCCAGATTGGCCAGGCTCCAGCAGCAAGCTAACCTACCAGTTGGAATGTCTGCCCCCTGATGGTCAGTTCAGTCATAGCGAGCAGTTGTGCGGTCTTAGCATATCATTAGCATATTACACTTTGATTGGTTAAACAGCCAACCAGTGGGCCAGACACTTAGCATATTAGGCTTTTATTATATAGGATTACATTACATCAACAGAACTCCAGTGTAATATCAGTGGATTACAACTGAGAGAACAATAGGACATAGACTCAGGGTAAAGAATTCTTAGTTAAGCACAATGACAAAGGGGAGTGAAAAACAACAAAAAGAGGAAACTGAAGCCTCTGGCACCTACAGCTACAGCAAATCTTAAACACAGCCTGTCTCCTAGATAGATTATCATAAAACCTCACACCAAAAGCCCAATTATTTCTGCTCCTGTTTCCCAATACATCAGGCCTGGCTTTCACCAGAAATTGCCAGTCATGCTAATCAACAAAGGAAAACACATCCTGGAGACAAAGCAAGAAATGAATCCAAACTCAGATATGGCACCGAATTTGAAATTATTGGATAGAGAATTTAAAGTAATTATGATTAATATATTAAAGCCTCTAATAAAAAAAGTAGGTAATGTGTAAGAGCATATGAATAATGTAAGTGGAAAGATGGAAGCTCCAAGAATGAAAAGTAAATGCTAGAGAACAAACAGTGTGAAAGAAAAAAGGAGTGACTTTAATGGGCTCATTAGGAGACTGGACACCAACAGAGGAAAAATCATTGACCTTGACTGTCAGTAGAGATTTCCTAGCATGAAATGCAGAGAGAAAAAAAAGCATGGGTCTTGGAAGCAGAGTATCCAAGAATTGGGGAACAATTAGAAAAAAAGGTAATATATATATATATATATATATATATATATATATATATATATATGCGATGGGAGTATGAGGAGGAAAGGAAAGAGAAAAGGGAACAGAAGAAATGTTTGAGGTGATAATGGATGCAAAATTTTCAAAATGAATGACAGAGAATAAATTGTAGGATCAGAAATTTCCTAAAATACCAAACAAGATAAATATTTAAAAATGACAACTAAATATATCATGTTCAAACTTTAAAAACAAAGAAAATCTTGAAAGAAGCTAGAGCAAATCACATTTTGCCTATGGCAACAAGGATAAGAATGACATCAGATTTCTAGTTAGAAATCATGCAAATAAAATGAGAGTGAGTGAAATATTTAGTGTTTAAAGCAATACTACTAATATAATAAATCTGTGAAATCATCATTCATTCTCAGACAAACAAAAACTGTGGGAATTTACCAGTACACCTACAGTGCAGGACTTATTTAAAGTTCTTCAGACAGGTGAAATAATGTAGGTCAGAAACTCAGACCTACATATAGAAATCAAGAACATCAGAGAAGGAAGAAAGGAAGGGCAAGTAATATAGTTTATGTTTCTAATTCTTTTTTTTTAAACAAATATAATTGAGATAGGACTTTCTAATAATTGATCTAATCAGTTACTGTTTATTCAAAACAATGACAGCAACAATGTTTTAGGTGTTTATAACATATGGAAAAGTGAAATGAATGGCAGCAATATTATAAAGAACTGAGGATACCCTCTTATAAGGTACTACACTACCATGAAGTGATAATGTCTAACTTGAAAGCAGAATTAGATAATTTGTAAATGCATATTGCAAATCTAGGGCAACCTCTAAAGAAATTTTAAAGAAATATAATTGATATGGTAAAAAAGGAGGTAAAGTAAAATAATATACAATGTTCAACAAAAACCACTAAGGGCAGAAAAAGAGAAGAAAAACAAAGAAGAGTGAAAAGAATAGAAAGAATTACAAACATGATAGATATTAATCCAACTATATCAATAATCACTTAAAATATCAACAACATAAACACACCAATTACAAGACAGATTTGTTAAAGTAGATTTAAAAATCTACTTTATGCTGTTTACAAGAAACCCACTTTAGATATAAATACAAAGATAGATTAAAAGTAAAGAAATGGCCTTAACCGGTTGGCTCAGTAGAGGATTGGCCTGTGGACTGAAGGGTCCTAGGTTTGATTCTAGTCAAGGGCAACCTTGGTAGCAGGTACATCCCCAATGGGCAGTGTGCACGAGGCAGCTGATCAATGGTTCTCTCCCATCAATGTTTCTAACTCTCTATTCCACACCCTTTCTTTCTGTAAAAAAAAAAAAAAAAATCAATAAAATAAATATATTTTTTAAAAGCAAAAGAATGGAAAATTGTGCTAACACCAATCAAATGAAAACTACTTGACACAAAGCAGACTTCAGAACAGAATATTATCAGAGGGTATTGTGCAATGATGAAGGGGCAAATCTACAAGAAGGTATCGCAATCCTTAATGTGTATGCAGCTAACAACACATCCTCAAAATACATGAGGCAAAAACTAATAGAATTAATTGCAAGGAGAAAAGGGGGTGGGGTGGGGTGGTTTGAGACTTCAATACACCTCTCTCAGTAATTGACAGATCCTACAGACAGAAAAGCAGTAAGAACATAGTTGAAATCAACAACATCATCAATCAACTGGATTAAATTGACATTTATAGAAGACTTCATACAACAGCAGGCTACAGATTCTTCTCCAACTCACATGGAACATTCATCAAGATAAACTGCATTCTGAACCATAAAACATATCTTTAAAAATTAAAAAAAAAAGAAAACATACAATGTATGTCCTCAGACCACAATGGAATTAAACTAGAAATTAATAAAAGAAACATAATGGGAAGTCCCAAATAACTGGAGATTAAACAACATAATAAGAGGATGAAAAAATGTGCAATTATTTAAAACTAGATATCAAAATTTGTGGGGATGCAGCAAAAGCAGTACTTATAGGGAAATCTATGGCACTGAATGAATATATTTAAAAAGAATAAAGCTCTAAAATGAATAATCAAAGTTTCCACCTTAGGAAACTAAAGTAAGGAGAACATTTAAATGAAAACAAGCAGAAAGCAAGAAAAAAAAAAAATAGAAGAAATCAATGAAGTTGAAAATCCAAAAGCAAAGAAACCAAAAACTGCTTCTTTGAAAAGATCAACATTAATAAACCTTACTCAATCTAACAAAGAAAAAAAGAGAAAAGACACCAAGTATGTAAAAAGATGTTCAACATAATATGTAGAGGGCTGCCTAGGAAGGCACATGGGCATTTCTTTAAATTGTTGACAGGTGAGTCAGAGACGACTGGCTGAGCCGAGTCCCGGATACACATTTCCCCAAGATGGCTGAAAGTGTAATCAGCTTGGCCTTCCTATCAGCCAAGGTGTCGGCAGGAGTAGGTTAGATATGTAAATCCAGGCAAGCTAGGGCCTACTTAAGAATGCAAATAAGCTCATTTGATCCTAAGTTTTGGTGTTACTTCCTGGTAATTGGGGGTATAAAATAAATGTGCTATGTGGTTCAGGGTCATCATCCTGCCTTTCCATCAGAGAGGATGGTGTTCCATCTGGCTCCAGCTTTTAAATCTATTTCTGCATCTTCTTTCTTTCTATTATTTCTCAATCCTTGGCTGCTTCCACTTAGAACAGGTTTGTTCATCTCTCTTTCCCTGCTGGACGTGGAAAAGGGAGATCCCCACCATGTCTGGCCCCCACCGCATCTTGCCCCCTTACTAATATGTCTCAAGGAATTGCAAAATGAAACAGAACAACTATGACCATGTGTTTTAAAGATGTCTTACCATTTGCAACAGCATGGATGAAACTGGAGAGCATTATGCTAAGTGAAATAAACCAATCAGAGAAAGATAAATATCACATGATCTCACTCACTTATGAAATATAATGAACAATATAAACTGATGAACAAAAACAGATCCAGATACAGAGAAACATCTATCAGACCATCAAACCTCAGAGGGAAGGTAAGGGATGGTGGGGGTAAGGAGGAGAGATCAACCAAAGGACTTGTATGCATGCATATAAACCAAATCAACGGACACAGAAACATGGCGATGAGGGCATGAGTCAGGGGATGGGCAGGGTAATGGGGGGAATAAGAACACATATATAACACCTTAATCAATAAAGAAATTAAAAAAATAAGATGTCTAGTGAAATAAAACTGCAAACTTGTGAGAGAAAAGGCTTACTCAGAACACTGTTAAGCAATGCTTTAACTGGTATTTCAGAGCAGAGAACTATAAACATCTGAAATGAGAATAATAATGGGAAAGTCTGCCTCTTCCTCTCACAGAATCAAGAGCTTAATAACTGTATGCAAACCTACTCAATGTCCTTCATAGCTCTCTCTTTCCCCTGAGCTTCATTGAAGAGAGTTGGAGGACATTTTATCAGATCTTGAGATTTAACCAGCCATTAAGATAGATCATGGTGCCTGAGGAATTAAAGAGTAAAATGTGAAATGGTTATTGCAAAACAGCTTCAATCTGGGGACTGGCACCCCAGTTAAGATTGTGAGGCATCTCTACAGACATGGCCACAAGAAATTTACACAAAATTGAAATATGAGCAAGCAGGTTTGCAGGCAGCCAAATTGCATGTAGCAGGTGTAAAACTGCATAGCAAGATCTCTACCTGTGGTGCTTTCAAAAATATTTTCCAGAATTTCTTCAATACTCCTCCCTCCAAAATGTGGAGCCTAATTCTCTTCCTTTTGAGTATAAACTGTATGTAGTAACTCATTTCTAACTATTAGTATATGACAGATGTGTTATTGTGTTACTTCTGAGACCAGGTCATAAATAGCATGGTGGCCTTCCTCTTTCTCTGTGTCTCTCAAATCTAAATACAAGAATCTTTATCTAAGGGAAGGTAGCTTCCACGTCCTGAAGGCACTCAAGCAGTATGAGAGGCTCATGTGACAATGAATGGATTCCTTATGCTAATAAATATGTGAATTGACCATTTTGGAAGTAAACTCTCCAGCCTCAGTCAAACCTTCAGATGACAGGAGTTCTAGCTAACATCTGGATTTTCAGTTTCATAAGTAACTCTGAACTAATCTGCTTGTGATTCTGATATTCTTGCCTAAAAAGATAAAGCTCGATTTTGTAGAAAGGCACAGCAGAGCTTCATAATTTGATTTTTATTCCTTCTCCTGGTTTTCTTCTTCATGCAGCCTATCTAGTCATGCAGATCTGCTTTCTGTTCTCTCACCTTATGATTTTTCCTCACACTTAGCATATGTTCTGCTCTTTGTCTGTAGGTATCTATTCATCTTGTTTCAACTCTATCCATTTGGTGAATTCTTGCTTACTACTTATGCTTTAGCTCAGTGTTGTCCTCTCTATGAATATTTTTTTAATGACTTCTTCAGGAAGATTTAAGGGATCTTTCTTTTTTGTTTTGTTTTGTTTAAATTTTTTTATTGATTAAGGTATCACATATTTGTCCTCATCCCCCCATTTCCATCCCAAACCCCTCCCCAGGCATGCCCCCGCCCTCTGTTGTCCTTGACCACTGGTTAGGCTCATATGCATGCACACAAGTCCTTTGGTTGATCTCTCCCCTTTATTCCTCCCACCCCCTCTTACCTTCCCTCTGAGATCTGACAGTCTGATCAATGCCTCTTTGTCTCTGTCAATGCCTTCTTGTTAATCAGTCTATGTTGTTCATCATTTCCCCTAGATGAGTGAGATCATGTGCTACTAGAAATACACTTATAAGAACCGAAGAAGAGACAAGCAATAATGGTTATGCTGAAAGGCAAATGAATCAGTCTGTAGTGAGTTTATTTCTGGGCCAACAGTTCATTTGAGTCCCAATTTCAATGTTAAACTGTTCCTTATGTGTACATGTCAGCAATGATATTTCAGTTCTGGATGGTGGACCAATGGTGGTAATGAAGGTCCAACCCTCTCTGGTTTGGTTCTGGGCAACCTGCAGTAATGCACAGCTACTGACTGCTAGTATGGCAAGGCGACATCAGCGTCTTCCATCTCTGGACTGCTTCTCTTCTGTCTTTATGGTTGGAGTAGTCCTGTCAACTCCTCTCTGTTGCAGGAATCCACATGGTCTTGGAGTTTCTTTCTGAAAATATACAAATATATTCTAGACCAAAAGTTAATAAATGAATATTTTCTATAAATTTAATTTGGGATCCTTTTTCTTTTTTGGCCCATATATTTTTTTTCTGGCTTGTTTTGACATCATGTATGTTTTCCATGGGTGTCTTGCTATTAGCATCACATGTAAAAATTTCCTAGATGTTGTTTACTTACAGGATATTTTTCCTTACATGATATTTTTCTAGTATCCCCCTTTTTTTTATTTAAATATTAGGAGGCTTTTGAAAATTTTATAATGTAGTCTTGATAGCTTTTAAATTTTAATTTTTTTCACTATAATTTGACTGCTTTAGGTTCATTACATGTTATGCAATTTTACTGTGAGATGAACTACCAATAAAAATTTTAGTTAACACTTTAGGAACAGCTTTTTGTCCAGTACAATTAATTTTTCTAGAATATTCGCCTATTTCAATTAGCCAATTTAAATTAGCCTGAAAACTTGACTATTATTTTACTGTCAAAGTTAATATTCTTTCTTTATATTTTTAGGGACCCTTGTACATAACTCTTACTATACCCAACATAAGGTAAATACTTATGCCCTTGCCTTTCCACCCATCAGTGCAGAAACTGATGTATATTTTCCGTCTTTTTTTTACAATCCAAGCACCTATTATAGCATAAGGGAAAGGGCCAAGTGGCATGTTTAAATTCAATAACTGAATGAATAAATCTAGTGCTAGTGAACTCTTGCCATTCAAATAGCAAATATGAAAACAATTATAAGTCAAGCTCAATTGATTTACCATGGAAAAACAGGTCAAACCACTTTCTATGTTATATGCATAGTGCTTGGTATTTCTCTTTATGCTATCTTATTAAATCTTCATAATAGTCCATGGGAAGGCATAGTTTTTATTATCCTCGCTTGCCAGGATTCAAATCCAGATCTATCTCCAATCCAAGGACTCTCCCTCCACATCCCACCGCAATAATGATTTTAGCAATAATGACAACTGTATCAGGGAAAATTCTTTAGGAACATAGAAGCACAAATTGGGCAATGTCCTATTATATTCTAGAAAAATGTTTTTCAGGGTTTGTTTTATAAATATTTTAATAAACACTTCATGAAAAGTAGCACTTAATAAACACTTATATCCTGACCAGTTTTCTCCTTCTGTTGTGGGATCTGAGTTGCAAAGCCCTTTATGACAACCATGCAGGTGAGCCAGTAACTCAAAGGAAGGTAATTATTAGAACCATCAGAAGGTGTTCTCAGCCCTAATGAAAGCTTTTCCTCAGAGAAGCTCTCGGTGGTAGTTATCCACACAAATTATTTCTCATGAGCCCATGGCAGATTGACTAGACCAATTTTAAATTAAACTGCAATGCTTTCCAAGCGGTAGAAAAGTGAAAGGCATCTTTTAAAGAGAGCAGTTTCCTATCTAATAAATAACTACCTGCCATGGTATGAAATTTAATAGTAGTTGTGGCATTGTACATCAAAAAGTAAATTGCAGTGTACGAAGTTAACCAATTTCGGTATGAAATGCTGCCAGCTTATGCTTCCTCAGAAGCATCGAGCAGTGGCACATCATAAGTTGATTGTGGATACATCTAAAATAAGGCTAGTCGCCTTAGCAAGAAATATGAGTGAGGTCTCTGTTTTGGTTTTCTCTATATTTATGTGTACCAGCATGTTACTGATAGACATCAATGTGAAATTTAATGAGAAAATCATAGCCAAGGCTTCTGTGAATGTAATTGATACCCCTCATAGCTTATTTTGTGGGTGTACCTTTAATGGACCCTAATGTATCATAAATATGTATTGATATGATAATTGCAAAACTCTATGATTTTCTTGAGGGCAGAGCAAAGAAAATCACATCCTCCTGCATCTATCTCATTCCATATGGAGCTCTTAGAAATAAGGTTATCTTCTTACCCTCAACAAGACATGGAAATACTAAGTCAGTCCTTGAACTACTCATTACACTTGTGCTTTAATGTTTTCTGTTTTCTTAATGTTTGAATAAATGAATGAAATAATGGGACATGTGTCATACCATTTTGGACCACATATAGTAAATACTTCGGTGGCATGCCTGGCATCCTTTTCCTCTTCTGGTAATATCACTTTCGTTATTCCATAGGAAACCACACTTTTTTTACTCCCAATTCACGTAGTTTTGATCATGGAATGGGGTGGAAAGATGAATTTTAACTCCTACTTTAAAGCCTATCAAAACTGTATACCCCTTATTTTGGCCCATGGATAGGCATATAAACAAAATTGATGCAATTGGAGTGAATCTTGAAACATTTGCAGGACTCACTGGGAAACTGTGCACCTATTCCAAAAATTGGGCACCAATTTCAGCTCTATCACGGACTTCTCATTTACATGAGCCCGGGAAGTTCCCAATTATTTGACCAGTGTGAGTTAAGTTTGTCTTTGACTCCTGTTTTATTTCCTCCAAGGTTTTGTAAATGTTTCGGATTAGATTCCAGTGTAGTACTATGATACTAAGAATAATGGGGGGGATGGGTGGATAAGCCTTAGCCATATTTTCCCAGGAAGTTTTGTGTCTGTCAAATGCATTGACAAATAAATGATTATGTAGTTAAGTAGATAGCTGGATGAATAGATAGATGATAGATAGATAGATAGATAGATAGATAGATAGAAAATTTGAGAGAAAAAAAAAAAAGTCCTGAAACATGGACCCTAAAAATAATTAACCTCTTACCCACATCCTCCTCCATCTATCTCATTCCATGTGGAGCTCTTAGAAATAAGTTTATCTTCTTACCCTTAACATGACACGGAGATACTAACTCAGTCCTTGAACTACTCATGACACGTGGCGCAGCATTTCCTAAGTAAGAAAGCCAAGTTACATATTCTACTGGCCAGGGAATGAATGGCTGACACTTCTTAGGGCTTATCTCATCTCCATCCTTGATTATAACTTTGAGTATTTACTTATTTTTGATGCTGAACTTCCTCATTAGTTATGGGGAAGATTTATTTGTTTTAGGTATAACAAGGAACAGAAGGCCGAATAAGACAGACTTTTTGGTGTAAAAATTCCAGAAGTGGTTTCATTTTTATTGTTTTATTAAGGCATGTGAACAAAGTATAAAATGCCAAAGACCTTAGTGAAAAGCCTCCAGGCTTTGCCTCAAAATTAACTGGATATTCTAGAATACAGTTACAACTAGTGATATTATGTTTCAGCATTTTAAGAGAATGACTGAGGAAATGTAATAAAGTGCTGAGGGGAAGAAATACAGGCTGGTTCTAAATGTGATGAAGGATTTTGGGTCAAGCTTGACTGGAGACATAATCAATAGAAGAAACACAAGAAAAAGCTAGAAGATCCCTACATTGGTCAGTATCAGGTTTAGAAAACATATAATTTTAGGAGATTCACAACCATGAATCCTTTGTGTAATATAATAAAAACAAGGTTTTAATACCACCCTTCTAGTAACAGCATAGCTAGGGAAATTAGAAAATACATAAAATGCTGGTTTCTGTAAAGTGAAAACAAAAATTTCATCATATGGTTACTTAGTTTTTAAAATAAGTGATATTCTGATCATCATTATAGTTAACAATAACTTTATTTAGTACCTAATATAGGCCAAGCACTGTGCTAAGAATTGGCATATGATCTCATTTCATTCTCAAGACAACCCACTAAAGCAGGCTATTATTATTTACACTAGAGGCCTGGTACATGAAATTTGTGCATGGGGGTGTGTCCCTCAGCCCAGCCTGCACTCTCTCCAATCTGAGACCCCTAGAAGAATGTCAGACATCCCTCTCACAATCCAGGACTGCTGGCTCCCAACCATTTGCTTGCCTGCCTTCCTTATTGCCCCTAACTGCTTCTGCCTGCCAGCCTGATCACCTCCTAACCACTCCCCTGCCAGCCCAATTGCCCCTAACTGCCCTCCCCTGCTGGCCTGGTCACCCTCAACTGACTTCCCCTATAGGCGTGGTCCCCTCAACTGCCCTCTCCTATAAGCCTAGTCCCTCCCAACTGCCATCCTCTGATGACCATCTTATGGTGGCCATCTTGTGTCCACATCTTTGACCACATGGGGCCAGGTATCTTGTATGTTGGAATGATGGTTAATTTGCATCTTTTATCTCTTTTATTAGATAGGAGGATTAATCTCTTTATTAGATAGGAGGTTAATCTCTTTTATTAGATAGGAGGATTTTACAGAAAGGAGAAATGGGGTGAGTGAAGGGGGTTACAAGAGAGTTGATATACCTTCCCTAAGTTCCACAGCCAGTAAGTGACAAAACAGGCTTTTCACAGAAGCGATCTATGGCAGAATTTTGGGAGGATTTTTAAGAATGTTTCCTTTCCTTCAGAGCAGACTACAACAACTTAATAAATCAGAACTGAAACTGAATCATGTGCACATTCAAACTAGGGAAGATAACTTAAGATTACCCAAATGGGGATAAAATGTAGTTCCTGGCCTAATTTTCATAAATATAGTGTTGATTCAAGATCTAGGTGCCTTGCTCTAGATCCAATGCTAGATCCATTTTTGTTCCTTAATCTTTGTTGACTCTGTCTCACTCTCTAAAATGGTAGCTTCCTCAGTTTGAGGCAGAATTGGGAGTGAATTTACGGAGCAACATTTATTTAACAGTTTCTGAGTTTCTTAAACTATGATGCCTACAAAAGGCACCATTTTGAATTACCAGTTTACTGTGATTCTCTATATCCAGCAAAAGAGCCTGGACAACGGGTATTGACTGCATGTTTGTATGAACTTAGACTTGCCCAATGCCTTTCCTGTTGCACAGACATACAAAAGATGTTCTAGATGTGTAGTTCCAAAAACTTCTTGAGGTCCTAAAGCTTTTAAAGTACTAAACAGATGACTAACAAGGGAGAAGTAGCCATACCAGGTAATAAACATCTTATAAAATAGCAAAGTTTAAACTAAACTTGTGATTAACCTAATAATACTGAAATATGAATAAACAGACAAATCAGTGGAACAGAATACAAAGTCCAGAAATAGACACAAATAAATTAAGTAGTATAGTGGATTATGAAGGTGTTCAATCCATAGGGAAAAGATGGATTATTCAAAGAAATAGCTGCAGAGGAAATGAGTACCGTAGCTGTATATGACAATAAAATTGGAATCATACCTATACCTCATGCCAGGATGAATTAAAAATAGATCAATTATTTAAGTATAAAGGTTTAAATGATTAAAAATAGAAGAATAAAAAAAAGTTCAAGATTGGATAAGATCTTTCTAGCTAACATAAAATTCAAAACCACAAAGGAAAAGTCTGATAAATTCACCTTTATATATTTTTAAATTTATTTTTAATTATAGTTGACATACAATATTATATGAATTTCAGGTATAAAATATAGTGATTCAACATTTACATACCTTACATAGTGATCACTATAATAAAACTAGTAACCATCTGTTACCCAGTGCACAAAATTCATGCATAAGGGGGTCCCTTTAGCCCAGCCTAAACCCTCTTCAATCTGGGACCCCTCAGGGGATGTCCGACTGCTGGTTTAGGCACAATCCTAGGAATTGGGCCTAACCTGGCATTCAGAAATCCCTCTCACAGTTCTAGACCGTTGGCTCTAATCGCTCACCTGCCTGCTTGCCTGGTGGGCCCTAACTGCCCCTCCCTGCTGGCCTGATCACCCCTCACCGGCTCTGCATGCTGGCCTGATTGCCTTTAACTGCACCCCCCCCTGCCAGCCTGGTTGCTTCTGACTGCCCACCTCTGCTGGCCTAGTAACCCCTAACTGCCACCCCCCCTCACTGCCTCCCCACCAGCCTAATTACCTCCAACTGCCCCCCCCCCCGTAAGCCTGGTCACCCCCAACTGCACCCCCCACCCCTCCTGGCCTGGTCACCCCACACAGTCTGCTTGTTCAGTCTTTTGGTCATCTCTCACTAACCCTCCTGCTGGCCTTGTTGTAGGCAGCCATCTTGTGAGGGTGTGATGGTCAATTTGCATATTACCTCTTTATGATATAGGATTCCCTATGCTATACATTACACCCCCATGACTATTTTATAACTGGAGTTTGTATTTTCTAATCTTCTTCATCTTTTCTGCCCATCCATCAAACAAGTACTACTTTTATGCTACCTAATAAAAGAATAAAAGAATAACATGCAAATTAACCGTCACTTCATGATAGCAATGCCTGCACCCACAGCCAACAAGAAGGGAGTATGCAAATTGATGGGGCAAAATAACAGCGCTGGCCAGAGTCACGGCACCTGCGGAGACCGAAGGGAAGGTTTGGTGTCTGGGGTCACCCCAGCAACCCAGGATGCCAAGCCTGCTGGGAGAGCAGAGTGGGAGATGAGAAGGAAGGCTTGGTGTCCTGGATTGCCCCAGCAACTGGGAGAATGGGGGTAAGGCTGAGTGGGAGAGTAGGGGAAGGGTTGGCATCCTAGGTCGCCTCAGAGCAGAGCGGAAGATGGGTGGGAAGGCTTGGTGTGTCGGATCACTGGGGATGGTAGTTGGGGGGACCAGACCTGCAGAAGAGGGCAGTTGGGGGAGACCAGGCCTGCAGGGGAAGGCAGTTAGGGGGAGTAGGCCTGCAGGGGAGAGCAGTTAGGGGTGACTGGACCAGCAGGGAGGGCAGTTAGGAAGGACCAGGCCTGCGGGTAAGGGCAATTGGGGGCGAGCAGGCCTGCAGGGGTGTTCAGGCTGACAAAGGAGGGCAGTTAGGAGTTATCTGAGCCAGCAGGGGAGGGCAGTTGGGGGCGACCAGGCCTGTAAGGAAGAGTAGTTAAAGGAAATTGGGCCAGCTGGGGAGCAGTTAGATGTTGATCAGTCTGGCAGGGGACTGGTTAAGGGGTGATCAGGCTGGCAAGCAGAAGTGGTGATGGGCAATCAGGCAGGCAGGCAGGTGAGCTGTTGGAAGGCAGCAGTCCTGGATTGTGAGAGGGATGTCTGACTGCCTGTTGGAGGTGGGGCCGGCCCTGGGGAGGGGCTGTGTGCCGTGGGCTGGTTGGCCCCATCCCAAAATGGGGTAAGGGGTGCTGATCAGGGGCCAGCAGCCTAGGGGAAGGACTGTAGGTGGTTGGCCAGCTGGCCCTGCTCCTGATGGGGTAAGGGACCTATCTGTGGTGGGGCTGGGTGGGGGGCAGGGGTTGTAGGAGTTTGGCCACCCAGCCCTGTCCCCTATTGGGGTAGGGGGTATGATCAGGGGCAGGTGACCAGGGGGAGGTGCTGTGGGCCTATAGTGGTGAGGAGGAGTAATCAGGGGCAGGGCTGGCTGGGGGGGGGGGAGGGAGGGGACATTTGGTTGGAGGCCAGCTCTTGATCAGGAAGGGAAAGTCTGATCAGGGCAGGCCGGCAGGGGGAAGGGGCCAAGAGGTTGGCTGACAAACCTCACACCCTGATCAGACAGTGGGTGTCATAGCGACTGGTCATTATGGTTGTTATGGCAGTTATGGTTGCTGGCTTTTTATGTATATGTAGATGCTGCTACCATGCAAAACAGTAGGAAGATTCTTCAGAAAAACTTCCGTGACACAGAAATTTCACTTCTGGGTATTTATCTGAAGAAAACAAAAACAACACACCCGTATGTTAATTGCGGCATTGTTTACAATAGCCAATATATGAAAGCAATCTAGGGGTCAAATGATAGATGAAGATGGGGTACGTATATACAATGGAATACTCCTCAGTCATAAAAATAAATAAAATCTTGCCATTTGAGACAACATGGATGGACCTAGAAGGTATTATGGTAAGTGAAGTAAGTCAGTCATAAAAAGATAAATACCACATTATTTCACTAAGGTGTCGAATCTAAGGAACACGGGTCTTCTGAACCACTGTAGCGCCAGTGGGGCTGTGAATTCAAGGCTTCCTGCACTGGTGGTAGCAGCATTGGCTCAATGTCAGTTTTGGTTGCTGCCGTAACTTCATGGTGAAGTCCTTGAGGGCACTGCATACCATCCTTTTCCTTTTTCTTCATTCAAGAAGGGTAGTAACTTCTTGCAGATACTAATATCTTTCCTTCTTTACTTCTTTAGAGCTCCTATTACTTTTGTAACCAATGTCCTATATTACATTTACACCAACTAAAGACTAAAAAATCTAGTGTGGTTTCTTTTCCCTACTGACTCATACAAAGCAAAAGAATTTTTAGGAGATTTATGATTTATAGACTCAAGAAGACTTAGGGAATGTTTCTTTATGAAATCACATCAGGATGTCATGGAAAAGCAATGATATAAGATAAAGAAAGGCTACATGGAGATGAAAAATAATATGGCAATATTTTAAACCACCATAGAGACCCAGCAGAAAAGCAAAATAAAGCAACAACTCATTATTCAGAAAACTGATAAATAAAGGTAGAGATCAAGCATTTATTCTTCCTTTCCTGTATAAGCTTATTTCAGATTACCCAAAGACTTATTGAAGGAAAATTCTTCTTTAATAAAGGACTCACAGCTAATAGTTGCAGAACAAATGATAGAATTAGAAAATCACTATTTTGCAACACCTAATGAAATAATGGATCTAGGTAACAATCAACAGTGGTTACTAAAACCATTAGGTAAATGGCTAATGGGAAATTATAATGAATGGATCTCAGTTAATGACACCTGAGTCCTGTAATTAATCTTAATGTCACCAAAAGTAGACCAAATGAATTTAATGTGCCACAGGATATAAAGCAATAGACATTACACAGCTTCACTTATAAAATATTCCTGAGAAAAGGATTTGAGCTAATTAAATCTTATTAAATTTAAGGAGGAAAAGTAGGGAGACAGAAGAATATGCTAATTCATACTACAAAGATAATAAGCCAAATCCAGAATGTGGGAAATTCTATAGTTTTCCCCTAAAAGTAAATGAAGTTTTAAAAAGGGCATAATACACTGGTATCCATTAAAGGAGACTTAAAAGAACAATAAAGTAGTTTTAATATATGTTCCTTATCAAGTGTGAAAAGACAGCTCTTGAGACAGTTGAGGAAAATCAAGCATAGACAAGGTTTTAGATGACATTAAGAAATTATTATTAACTAGAGGTCCGGTGACGAGGGGTGGGGAGGTGCGGGGGGTGGGGAGGTGCAGTCTCTACAATCTGGGACATGTCGGACATCCCTCTCACAATCCAGGACTGCTGGCTTCCAACTTCTCACCTACTTGCCTTCCTGATTGCCCCTAAACATTTCTGCCTGCCAGCCTGATTGATGTCTAACCACTCCCCTGCCAGCCTGATTGATGTCTAACTGCTCCCCTACCTTCCTGTTTGTCCCCAACTTCCCTCCTTTGACAGCCTGGTCACCCCAACTGCCCTCCCCTTCAGGCTTGATCACCCCCAACTGCCCTTCCTTGCAGGTCTGGTCCCTCCCAATTGTCCTCCCCTGCTGGCCATCTTGTGTTTACATGGTGGCAGAATCTTTGACCACATGGGGGCAGCCATCTGTTGAAGTGATGGTCAATCTGCATATTACTCTTTTATAAAATAGGATAGAGGCCTGGTGCATAAGTGTGGGCCAACTGGTTTGCCCTGAAGGGTGTCCTGTATCAGGATGCAGGTTCCCTTGGGGCATGGGGTGGCCTGGGCAAAGGGCCTGTGGCAGTTTGCAGACTGACCATGCCCCCCCAGCTACCCAAGTGAGACCCTGGTGTCTGGGATTAATTTATCTTCATCAATTGAAACTTTGTAGCCTGGAGTGGAGCCAAGCCTTCTGCTCGCTCCATGGCAGCAGCCATTTCTGTTGGAATTTATTTATCTTCTATAACTGAAACTTTGTAGCCTGGAGTGGAGGCCTGGGCTGGTCAGGGTATGTGGAAAGCTTGGCTTCCTTCATCGCCGGGGAAACCCAAGCCTCCCTCCTGCTCTCTCTGTGGCTGTAGCTATCTTGTTTGGGTTAATTTGAATACTTGCTCCTGATTGGTTGATGGGCAGGACTTGTGGGTGTAGCAGAATGATGGTTAATTTGCATATTACTCTTTTATTAGATAGGATTATGCTAAGTATGATGTTATTTTGAGTGTGTTTATTTTTTTAATCTATTTTTTTCTATTAAAGGTATAAAGTTTTTACGGCAAATATAATAGGGTATATGACATATTATTATTTTATAATTATTTTAGCATTCACCCTTATATGCTTCACTAATTATGAATTGATTTTTTTAAAACCCTATTTTAAATTGTTACCAGCACTTTCCATTGAAAGTAAAATATTGTTGGGGTGGGTATATGTCAAACTAGATTAGCAGATTTGTTAAAATTACAGCTATGTAACGAGTACATGGAAGTTCATTATACCATTTTTGTATAAAATTTTTCTAATAAACAGTGGGAAAATTTTTTTTTAATAAAATACGTTTAAAAACAAGAGGTTGAGTTCCATATTTCACAAAATATTTTAAATCCAGGGAAAATATTGGGACTTCTTATACCAATTTTGAGTTTCATGTTCCTATAAAGAGAGCATTTAAAAGGCATAGTTATTTTAAAACAAGATAAACACTTCAATGGACCAGAAGCGGAACAGAGCACAAAGAGCAATGTGAGAGGCACTGAAGCTGTAGGCCTTTTTGAGTTTGGGTTGTTTATACTAGGAATGCAGAGACAAATATTTGTTTACCAGCCTGCCACTTTTATAAGACAATTAGCTGCTTGAAGACAGGTACTATATGTCTTCATTTTAATATGCCTAGAAAGGTACACAGAACATATCTATATAATAAAAACCCAGTGGTCATAATGCCATAATGACCAAAGACTGGTCACCAGAGGTGCCTTGACAGTGAGTCCCATGGTGCCAGAGGGACTTGACGGTGGGTCCTGAAGTGTCCCAGGTCTGGGTCTGGCGCAATTGTGCATGCTGGGCACCTAGATAGGCAATAATTCAGTAAATAATGAGTAAGCAAAAAATTTGAGGAAAAGAATGGCAACTAAGATCAGAAATATGCTTGATTAAAAGAGAAATGATAGCTTAAATTTGTGCAACCACTAAATGGACATGTGTTGTTATTATTCTGTTACAGAAAACCAGTGGGAAAATCCTTTCCATAGGGCTCAAGAGCCCCTACATAATGATTGATTTTTCTTCTCATAGGAAGAAAATGGATAGACAGATTGGGACAATGATTTACTGCTCTACAGCCATGTACTGCAACCACATACCCTTTCCAAAGAGAAAGGCTGCATGTCTGCAATGAGGGAGGGGAAGGTGAAATACCCACGGATCTGTACTTAAAACGTCTTTGTTAGAAATCCTACTTGTTTACTGTTGTGATATCCATAAATACACATGTATATGTGCAAAGACATTAGAAAGTCATCCCTGTATATCATGAGTAAGGTAAAAAGAACCCTGTTGAATAACCCATGGACACACAATTCCTGCCCCAGTGAAGGTCCAAAAAAGATAAAAATTTATCCTCCATTTTCTGGAACTGTCCTACAATTTTTCTTGTCTGTACATTGCTGGCAAACTCCTACCCCTTTCACCATACAAGTTATATTATTTCCAGGGTACAGGACTGTTATAGTATCAAACAGAGCTTTGGAGGCTACAATCATTATAAAAATATCTGGATAATACTTGAATGATATGTGATACGAACTCAATAGACTAAAATTCTTTCTATCTCATTTCTATTGAAAGGTTTAAATTATGGTCTATCTAGACAGGACAAGTGATTTAATAATGGTAGACCCTAGCAGATCATCTCAAAATGAAGTGTGGAACTACTTAAATGTTCTAAATCTGGGTAAATTTTAGCCATCACATAAGTGGTCAACTGCTGGCTAATACACAGGAAAACCATTATTCCCTAAGAGGACCTCTTCCAATTTATATTGAGAGAAGAACCATGGCCTTTTTTATTTGTTGCTAATTTTAATTAATGAAATATACTGACATCCACGTTTATGATATTTTGTAGAAATGAAGTGGAAAAATCCTTGGATTGAGAGCTAAGTGCTAGTGCCAACTCTGACTGGCCAGCTGTGTGATCTTAGGAAGGGCACTTGGCTCCTTGAGCCTCAGTGATTTTTTTTCACCTATAAAATGAGGGAGCTTAAGCCAAGGCTCAACCAGGTGGTCTTTAAAGACTCTTTCAACTCTGTCGTATGAATTTAGACTCTCTAGTGTATGTGCATAAGTAATATAAGCACTTAAAAAGGCATATAGACATGGAGATAAGTTAATAATAATATTGAGAATTCTAAGCACTTATTATTGTGTAAGATGATATAGCTAATATTGTGTGAGACGATATATATGAGGGAAAGAGAGAGAAAGACTATTCAGTAGTGTTTTCGATGTTATTTTTACTTATGTTCACAAAACGATCCAATTTCAAAGCTATGGAAATACAGAAGCTGAGGGAATTTATCACCAGAAAACCTCTATTGTAGGAAATACTCAGGGGGACTATTCTATTTGAAAGAACAAAAGGTCACAAAACTATGATTAAGATCACCAACAAACTTACAGCATAAACAGGAATAATCTGTGACAACAAAACCTAAAAGGGGAGAGGGAGTGGTCTGAATTTACAAAGGATGATATAGATCAAATGCATTCAAAAGAAAAAGAATGACTATATATGAAAGTTGTTTTTCTGTTTTGTTTTGTTTTATAAACCTAATCGTAAAACTACACACAAAAATTCAAAACTGAGACACATAATTAAAAGAAGAGGAAACAGAGGAAAGAAGTATGGAATACCACCAACCCCCCAACACAACCAAACAAACAAAGACAAAACACAGAGAACCAATGGAGGCATAGAGCTACTGGAAAACAAAAGATAAAATGGCTATAGGAAATCCTTACACATCAACAATTACCCAAAATGTAAATGGACTGAATTCACTAATAAAAAGGCACAGAGTAGCAGACTAGTTCAAAATACAAAACCCAACCATATGCTGCCATCAGAAGACACATACAAGCTGCAAAGACAAAGACAGACTTACTTAAAGTGAAAGGGTAGAAAATGAGTCTCCAAACGAATGCATCCACAGAAAAGCAGAAAAGCCATAGTTATATTTGATACAATAGATTTCAAGGTAACAAAGGAAATAAGAGACAAAGATGGACATTTTTATAATGATAACTGGGGACTCTACATCAATAAGACATAACACTTCTCAATATATGCACCAAAACAGGGAACCCCAAATATATAAATTTATATAATTACATAAATATATAAAACAAAACTAAAGGGAGAAATTGAAGAAAAACAAAAACAAAAAAAAAACCACCAACAACAATCATAGTTGGGGACCTTGATACTCCATTGTCAGCTCTAGAAAGCTTATCCAAACAGAAAATCAATAAAGAAATATTGACCTTAAGTGACACATTAGACTAAATGGACATAATTGGCATTTATTGGCATTTCATCCCAGAACGTCAGATTATACATTCTTCTCCAATGCACATGGAATAGTCTCAAGTCACAAAATTAGCCTTAAGAAATTCAAGAAGATTGAAATTATACCACACATTTTCTCTGACCACATGTCTTGAAATTAGAAATCAACAGCAAAAAGAAAGTAAAGAAACCAAATAATATGTGGAATTGAAACAACAGACTGCTAAAAAAAAATAATAAAAAAAATGACTGGGTCAAAGAAGAATAAAAGGTGAGATCAGAAAATATACAGAGACAAATGAGAATGACAATACAACATATCCAAACTTGCAGGGTGCATCAAAAGCAGTAATAAGAGGAAAATTTATATCATTACAGGCCTATCTCAAGAAACATGAAAAATCCCAAGTAAAAAACCTAACAATTTAAAGAAACTAGTAAAAGAAGCAACCCAAAGTCAGAAGAAAAAAAATAATAAAAATTAGAGCATAATTCAATGAGATAGAGAACAAAAAATCTATTAATACAGCAAAGAGTTGGTTCTTTGAAAAGATTAATAAAATTGAAAAACACCCTGGTTAGAATCATTAAGGGAAAAAGAGAAAAGACTCAAATAAAATTAGCAATAAAAGAGAAGTTACCACAGACATCACAGATATATGAAGATTCATACTAGAATATTATGAAAGACTATGGCACCAAATTCAATAACCTAGAAGAAATGAATAAGGTTCTAGAAATATATAGCCTTTCTAGATTGAATTTGAAGAATTAGAAAATCTAAATTAGCCAATCAACAGTGAGGAAATTGAAACAACCATCAAAAACCTCTCAAAAATAAAAGTCTAGGACCAGCTGGCTTCATTAGTGAATTCTGCCAAACATTCAAAGAAATTTGTTACCTATCCTTCTTTAATTCTTCCAAAAAATTGAAGAAGAGGCAATACTTCCTAACACATTCTGTGAGGCCAATGTAACCCTGATATCAAAATCTGGCATCAATAACATAAAGAAAGAAAACTACAGAACAATATCTCTGATGAGCACAGGTGCAAAAATCCTCAACAAAATACTGCAAATCGAATACACCAATTAATTAAAAAAAGAATACATCTCACCCTAACAGGTTTGGCTCAGTGGAAAAAAGGGGGACTTCTATAATTTTTCAACAATAAAGATAAAAATTTTTTTTAAATCATCCGATTTGTATGAAACTACAAAAGAGCCAAAGAAATCCTGAGAAAAAAGAACAAAGCTGAAGGAATAACACTGCTGGACTTCATATTATACTACAGAACTATGATATTTAAAATAGCATAGTATTGGCAGAAAAAAACATACATACAGACCAATTGAACAGAATTGAAAGGCCAGAAATAAAACCACATGTATTTGGGCAAATAATTTTTGATAAAGGTGTTAAATTGCACAATGGAGAAAAAAACCTTTTTCAATAAATGGTATTGGAAAAATTGGAAAGCAACATGCAAAAGAATGAAACTAGATTACAGTTTGTCCCCACATACAAAAATTACTTAAAATGGATAAAAGACCTAAATATAAGATCTGAAACAATAAATTACAGAGAACATAGGTGCTATACTAAAATTATGCACCTTGGTCATACAGAATATTTTATGCATTTGACCCCAAAGGCAAGGGAAGTAAAGGCAAAAATAAATGAATGGGACTACATTAGATTAAAAATCTTCTGCACAGAAAATAAACTAACAACAAAAAGACAACCAACTGAATTGGAGATGATATTTGCAAACAACAGCTCTAACAAAGGGTTAATATCCAACATATATAAATAACTCATATAATTCATACAAATGGCCAACAGTTATATGAAAAGATGCTCAACTTCAGGAGCTATTAGGGAAATGCAAATCAAAACTACAATGAGATACCATCTCACACCTGTTAGAATGACTATTATCAACAAGACAGATAAAAACAAGTGTTAGACAAGTTGAGAAGAAAAAGGAACCCTCATTCTCCGATAGTGAGAATGAAAACTGGTATAGTCACTATGGAAAATGGTATGGCAGTTCCTCAAAAAATTAGGAGTAGAGTTACCATATAACCCAGCAACCCATCTTCTGGATATCTACCAAAAAACTTGAAAACATTTACTTACTTGCAAAGATATATGCATTCCTATGTTCATTGCACCATCATTCATGGTGGCCAAGACATGGAAACAACTAAAGTGTCCTTTGATATGTGATTGGATCAAGAAGATGTGATACTTATATACAATGGAATACTGCTTAACCATAAGAAAACATGAAATATTGCCATTTGCAACAACTTGGATGGACCTTGAGAATATTATGCTAAGTGAAATAAATCAGTCAGAAAAGCTAAGAACCATATGATTTCATGCATATGTAGGATATGAAACTGAAACTCATAGACACAGACAACAATATGGTGTTTACCAGAGGGAAAGGGATGGGGAGTAGTAAGAAGTAAAGGGGGCCAAGTACATAGTGACAAAATATGATCTGACTTTGGGTGGTGGGCAATATACAAATCATGTATCATAGAAATGTACACTTGAAACCTATATGATCTTATTAACCAATGTCACCCCAATAAATTTAATAAAAATTTTTAAATAAATAAATCAATAAGTAGAAAATTGTAAGTATTAAATATATATGAAAAACCTTAAGTATTCTAAATATAAGATACAAAGTATTTTTAACTAAAAGTCATTTACCAGCATGAACTTTCTGAACAATAATAACCACATTACTATATAACTCTATATTTGTAATCAAGTGCTACTCTTTCTTTATAGAGTACATATGGCTGCCAACAAAAGTACTTGTAATCATGTGTGATAGTGTGTATTTGTGTACATGTGTATATGCACAAGTATGTATACAGGGTGTCCCAAAAAATGTATACACACTGTGACAGCTCATAGCTCAATTTTGAAAATGAAATGCATTTTAATAAACACTACCTTTATAATTATCCAAAGCATATGTATACTTTTTGGGGGGTCATCCTATATGTTTTTAATCTCTCTGTTACATTTCAGCAGTCAGGAAAACAAATCTCGCAAATCTGGGCACTGTTGTTAATATATGGTCTTAAGAAATTGCTTATCATATGCATAACCATGGACACAGACAGTAGTGTGGTGAAGGCCAGGAGAAGGGGAGGGTTCAGGCTAGAAGGGGTCAATGGGGGGAAAAGGACAGCTGTAATATGTTCAACAGTAACGATTTAAAAAATAATAATAATAAAACTAGAGAGAAAAAGAGAATTTTAAAATGGAACAAAATATTTTAAAAAAGAAATTTCTGTCAGTATTCCTAGAGTCTACAGATATTGTCCTGAGATAGGAATAAATGACACTCATTTATAACCTGTCACCTCCTTTTGGCACTTCATAATTTTATCTTCAAAGTCTAGTGACATGGCTGACTCTATTTTCAGTCCCCGCAGAGTTGTGCACTTGAAGTGGGAGCAGCAGTGGCAAGAAGTAAAAGATACTGATTGACACGGCATGTAATTACTTCAGGTATTAAGACTTTGAGATGTTGTTTATGGGAAATTCTTTCTTTAGAAAAGCATCAAGGGGTGTGTTGGTGGTATTGCAAAGTAACTGATGTCCCAAAGACAACCTTTGGTTAAAGAGGATATATTTTTTAAAATATATTTTATTGATTTTGTACAGAGAGGAAGAGAGAAAGATAGTTAGAAACATCGATGAGAGAGAATCATTGATCAGCTGCCTCTTGCACACCCCCTACTGGGGATATGCCCGCAACCAAGGTACATGCCCTTGACCGGAATCGAACCTGGGACCCTTCAGTCCCCAAGCCGACACTTTATCCATTGAGCCAAACTGGTTTAGGCAAAGAGGATATTTTTTAAAATTGCTATTTAAAATATTTTCTTATTAAAGATGGAGAGCTGGACACAGACTCTGGGGCGGTGGGGGTTTACCTGGGGTGGGAATGGCTTGGGGGAGGGTCAATTAGGGGAAAGGGAGACATATCTAAAACTTTAGACAATAAAAAAATTCAAAAATTAAAAATAAGATGAAGAGACACAGAAAAAGAACATATTACATTATAACTTTAACATTTTTGAAATAATCATAGGCAGTGTAGAGTATTGTTTAGGATGCAGGACTAAAGGTCAGCTGAACTTTTACCTATTTTGGGCTCTTCCACTTGAAGCTGAGTAAACCATTTACCTTTCCTAGCTTTGTTTCCTTATCTGTGAATTGAAGATAACATGATGGCTCTGCCTACCCCCAAGGGGCTGTTAGAAGCTCCAAAAATAAATCAGATACCTTTCGCCTGTGGTGAAGCTATTAACTAACAGGAAGGATTCTTCCTTATTATTATCAAGAGCAATATATGTTATAGTTAGTTCCTATCACTACAACCACAGAAACATTTAGAGAAGTTACATTCTCTTCTCCCACTATCTGTTTCTGAAATGTGAACGCCTCTAGCTCTGTCACCAATCACAATTCTCCTGAATTCTAGATACAACTTGAAATGGTTAATTTTATGTCATCTTGACAGGGTAGCTGGATGCCCAGGTATTTGGTTAAACATTGTTTCTGATTATGTCTGTGAGTCTGTTCCTAGAAAAGATCAGCACTTGAATTGATAGACTGAGTAAGGCTGTTGCTCTCCCTAGAGCAGGTGGCATTGGCCAGTCCATGGAGGACTGAAAAGAACAAAATGTGGAGGAAGCCTAAACTGGTTTGGCTCAGTGGATAGAGTGTAGGCCTGCGGACTGAAAGGTCCCAGGTTCAATTCCGTTTAAGGGCATGTATCTTGGTTGCAGGCACATCTCCAGTAGGGGGTGTGCAAGAGGCAGCTGATCAATGATTCTCTCTCATCGATGTTTCTAACTCTCTATCCCCCTCTCTTCCTCTCTGTAAAAAAATCAATAAAATATATATATTTAAAAAATATGGAGGAAGAGGAGAATTCTCTCTCTGCCCAACTAGTTGAGCTGGGATATCAGTCTTCTCCTGCTGTTGGATTTTCACTCAAGGTTCTATGGCCTTCTTATTCAAATGAGAACTTACACACCAGTTCTCCAGTTTTCAGGCCTTCAGACTCAGACTAGCACTTGCACTATTGGTTCTCTTGGTTCTCAGAACTTCAGACTCAGATGGAAATGACACTACCAGCTTGCAGATGGCAGGTGGTGGGACTTCTCAGCTTCCATAGTTTTGTGAGCCAATCTTTTATTTTGTCTATCTCCTATCTACCTACCTACCTATCTACCTACCTACCTACCTACCTACCATCTACCTACTTACCTACCTATCTACCTACCTACATACCTATCTTGATATGTACTATATTACTATTGGTTTGTTTTTCTGGAGAACCCTTACACAATTCCTCCATTTTCAAATATTTGTTAGAGAACAGCAAAGATATACACTGTTGCTCTTCTCCTAGTTAAAAATATTTGGCTGATTTAAGGATCTGCTTTATTTACTTTCTGTTTGAACATCAAAGAAATGTGTGTTCCACTTCCTTGGTCCTATATGCATCTAGAATTTTATGATTTTGAAACTGATGTAAAATCCTCATCTCACACACAGGTCCTGCCTGCCTTATCAAAATCACACCTGTCCTCTTGAAACGGCTTCTAGACTCTAGTTCCTCATGGCTTCCGTTCACTCTACAAATAAGGCAACAGCCAAACTAAGGAACATGAGAAGCTGCCATGTATTTTATCTCACTTAATGACAATCTAATGACGCTGATGTTATTTCTTCATTTTACAGATGAGAAAGCCGGCTTATAAAGGGTAATTAGCTTACTCAAGGATACATAGTAAACTATGGAACCAGGAATTGAATTGAAGCCACCCAACAGCTTAGTGTGTATATGATCAACAACCAGGCATTGCTTCTGCTCCCAGATCTTTTTTTTTTTTTTCCCTTTCTTCCATGGCATATTTTCCTGTTCATCCCAACAACTTATTATATACTGTGTATTTGAGTTCCTCTGGCTTGTTATGCGACATTTTCAAAACAGCACACATATGTGGGATGACCATTTTTTTCCTTGTCAAACGTTTTTTTCATTCTGAAAGGATTTTATCAAATTTGGTAAGGCTGATACATTCTTCAAATCCCTACTGCCTCTTTGAATGCGATCATAACTTCCTTGGGGTCTGGCTCCAAATGGACAAAGCTTTATAGTCAATAACTTTTCAGTGAGAGATTTACTAGGTGGCGGAATTAATAAGTGCAGCACGCATTTCACAGCTTTTCCACCTCAAATGGCATTTCTTAGTCAGCACAGTAGGTTTCCCATATGTATTGCCACAAATAATAATTCTTCCTCAGAGTTAAAGATTTGCGGAAACAAGTATTTCCAAATTAAATCTTATTCACAGATTCTGCTCAGCATAAACCAGGCTAACTTGATGAGTGCCTTTGACATGTGGGGAAATAATTAAATTTAATCTTCATGTACAGAATAGGAATGAAAAATATTTCTGCAGCCCTGCAGTGGCTGACACTATGCTAATGCCTTCGTGCTCTCAAAAGGGAAGGAAAATGAAATTTAAGAGAACAGTGCATTCCACAAAGGTCTGGGCGAAAACATTCTAGAATAACATAATCTTTGCTGATATGGCAGCTTCTATTTTAGTCCTTATAGATGAAAGTGGGAATGTACTTGGTAGATTTTTTTTTAAGCGGAAAGATAATTTGACCTACTTATTATCAAAATGTTCTTCAAAAATTCGCTAGCTTTTAAAGACGAGACCAGAAAGGAAAGCCATAGAATAATATATTCCAAATAGTCAGCAAGCTATCAGAATGGAGTTAGGCTCTTTACTATGATTGGATCGTTTAGTATTATTAATAACAACTAAAACAGTAGCTCAAAGTATTTAGAATCTCTTATGAACTAAAGTCTGTGCTAAATTGTTTTGTAAGTTTCCCTATAATCCTTGAGAGAGTCTTATTGTTATACTTATTTATTGTGGACGAATTTGAGCCTCAGAGTGATGAAGCAATTTTCCCGATGTCACACAGCTAGTAAGTGACTAAATTGGTATTTTTCTCAAGGGCTGAGATGTCTCTAAAGTCTGTGTTCTTTCTAGCATATGATTAAGAGCACAGTTAAAAAAATTCTACCTGAACGTTCAAACTCAGGTACTACCATTTACTGGCTATGAAAACTCAACATATTGGACATTTCTGAAGCTCAGATTCCTCATGTATAAAGTTATAATAATAACAAACATTTAGTCAAACTACTGTGGGGATTAAATGAGTTAATGCATAGAGAGTACTTTACTTTCTCTCTGACCCATACACAATACTCAGTGAGTGTTCGCTATTTTTCATTACCCGACAAGGTAGATGCTCTGTAGGGAGGTTAAGGCTTAGATAGAAAGTTGGAGAATCAATAAGGTTATCTTCTTTGTTCATGACTGAATGGGTTTCAAGGCAATAAAAAGATACATTGATAACTTGAAAAGAGGAAGGAGCTATAGAAACAGGAGCCTTTGACCCCTCCAAGGTGATTCAATTTGAACACAAACAATAATGATGGAAGGAAATTTTTGACATACTCATTCACTTAATCAAGTCTCTTCCATTTGTTTTTCTCTCCTCTACAGTATGAAAGTAGGTGTCCAATTCACCTCTGGGTAAAAGTTAGCCCTGTCTCAAATTCCAGACTGTCTCAGAGCCCTGGACAAAGGACTGAATGTTATAAAACTCGAGATAACTTGCTCTCATTAAACTTAAAACTTGTATACTCTTCATTTACTAGAAGGGTATTTTTAAAGTGGTGTTCTGAAAAGTGTAGAGTGATCTTCCTTATTGTCTAATTAATTTGGTTCTCTTTATTCAGTTTTTTTTTTCTTCTGGTTGTTTGAATGGAGACACTGAGGATAGAGTGAAGTGGTTTGAAAACAGCTTTGAGGAACATGAGGTCAAGGCATGAAAGTCCCTGAAACAGCCTTGCTCATATACACAGCTGTAGAAATTACACTGGCTTGAAAGAAACAAAATACCTTTTGTGCTTGTGTTACTCTGAATTCTTTTTCATCCACTCCAGAATTCCTTCTCTGTGAAAATAATGACAAAGATTTCTTTGCAAAGCTCTATGCTCAAAAGTGGGGGTTGAGGAGAAAGAAGGAATTTGATCCTGATTTTTTTTTTTTAATCATGCAGTAAGCTGAAATTCCCTCCGGTGTGATAAAAAATAAAATGAGGCCAGATGGTAGGAGTTGTTTATGGGTTTTGAAGGAAAAGTATGAAGTCATTAAAATTTGGAGGCTTCTCTCATTTATTTCAGCTTTGTTTTCTCATTAAGAACCTATTTTACGTGGTTGGAGATGCAGGGAGATGAAGGCTCAGTGGCAGATGCGAATCCTTCCTTGCATGGGGAAGGAGTGTGCTCTCTTTACAGAAGTCCAGAAAGGCGTGTGGAATCCATGGAAGTATTGGAGACAGGGAAAGGTTGTCCATCTTGGATTTTAAGGTGTTTAACATTAGAAACTGTTTTGGGGGCCAATTTTCTGGTATAGGCTTTGCTGAGGGCTCCTTAGAGAAGAATTTATCTTCGTCAGTGAATATAGGAGAGAGGTTTTCCAATGTAATGAATCTTGAATGGATATGCTCAAAGCCAATTTTAAAACTTCTATTCGATGATATATGTAAAATGAATGACCTTGTCCTGCTGGTAAATTTTAGAAAATGAAATCAGTGAAGTCCACTCGCACTGTTTATGAGACCGAACCTGCTATTTCATTAGCTCTTGTCATGAAACTATCCCCAGAATTAAGCCAATGGCTGAATTAAAAAGTTGTAAACCACAGGTTGCATTCCATTAAGTAACAGTTTTTCCTTGTTGAGACCATACAAATTCTTGGGTAAGAACAGTTAAGTCTAAAGAGTTTGGGATTGGACTGATTGGGTTGGAGTTTGGGATTAAATCTTTACTCCTGACTAATCAAATGAGCTTGGGAAATTACTCAGTACCTTTAAGCTACTGTTTATTTACTCACCTATAAAATGCAGATATTAATAGCTCTTACCTCATAATTAAATCATGAAATTAAATTGAGTAATTCGTGTAAAGTTCTTTGCACAGTGTCTGGACAATAGTCCCTGGCTCTTAATAAACACAACTACCCATTTTAACTAAATGGTCTCTAATCTTCACTGATCCTTATAAAGAATTGTTTACAGAAAGCTTACCAAAATGAGGCAACTTCAGGAGCCATACAAATAATTGAGAGTCTCCTTAGAAGGAGTGTTGGTGTCAGGCTGCTGGGTTCTCCCACAATGTGGTGTGGCTGGGTGGGGGAGGTGGGCTGACATGTCAGGAGCCACCAGGCTCCAGGGCTAAGCAGGAGAGCTGGATGGAAAGTGGTCAGGAATTTGGGTCAGGAAGGACTGAGAGATTTTCATTTGCCTTGCAGTAATCCCCTCTCAGGCCCATCTCCTTCTTGGTCCAATCTGGAAGAGAGGGAGAAGAGAAAAGGAGACAGAAGTCAGAATTCCACAAGAGCCCTGCAGAGCCTCTCTTATTTGGAGGTCAGGAAAGGCTGGGACCAGACACTCAACTGCAGAGTTTGACTGGAACCTTCCTTTAGGCCTTTCTTGGCTCTGAAATGCATGTGATGAGCTTTCAGAACCCCTGACTTTCAGAGCCTCTGCATCTTCTTTGTTTCCCTACTTAAAAATTTCACTTCTGAAAACATAAAAGTATTTACATCCCATCTATTCAAAAAATGAAATTTACATACATACAATATATGAATGCATTCTTGAGGGAGGGAAAACATGTATGCAGAGAAAGCCTCCCTTTATCATCATCCAGAAACAAACCAAGAATGATTTACTTATAATTTGTTATAGAAATGTGATCATGCTATAAATATTTGTTTCAGTAATTTTTTTACTTACTAACTTATCTATGAGATTTCCATGATAGTGCAGACACATCTAATTTATTATTTTAAACTGTTACAAGTACTGTATTTCATAGTATGAACTGATAATTTAAGAATTTCTCTGTTGATAATTATGTTTGGTTTTCCATAGTTTATTAAACACTAATATTGTAGTAAGTACCTTTTTACATAAGTCAAATGAATGACTAGAAATAACTGTTGGATAAGATATGCAAATTTTGAATATTGATAAAATTTATCATTGCCTTTCAAAAACTCTGTACCAATTTTTATTTCCTGCACAGTAATGAGAAACTTGTCAACTGTGGATATTGTTTATCTTTTAAATTTTCTGTTAATTTGTAAGTGAATATTATTCCATTAATACTTTCAATGTATTTTTCTGATTATTCATAAAGTTAATCTTCTTTATGATAATCATTTATATTTATTCTGTAGATTAAATATAAATAAAAGTATAATTCATTAACTACTACGATGAAGCATCTCTATATGTAAAGCACTGTGTTGGTATCAAGTGTAGCAAGCATTTCCAAAATGTGCTCTACTTGATTGTTTGTTGTGTTTAATAGTTAATCAATGTAGAATTATTTTGAATATGTTCTTCTGTTTTCCAATCTATGCTCTGAATTGTCTGTTTGAATCATTTGTCCATTTTCTATTTGGTTTATTTGATTTTTCTCATTGTTTGGAAGGAATTCTTTATATATTATGTATTGTTCCTTTTTTTTTTTTAACCATCTTTTAATTTTATTTATTGTCTTTTGTGGTTCAAAAATTTAAATATTTCATATTTTCTTCCAGCATTTTTTTTTGTTTTAAATAAATCTTTATTGTTCAGATTATTACAAATGTGATCCTCTTCCCCCCCTCAATTGCTCCCCTCCACCAGGTTCCCACCCCATCCTCTGTCCTTTCCCCACCCTCCATTGTCCTCATCCATAGGTGCACAGTTTTTGTTCAGTCTCTTCCCACACCCCCACTCCCTTTTTCCCTGAGAATTGTCAGTCCACTCCCCTTCCATACCTCTGATTCTATTATATTCACCAGTTAATATTGTTCATCAGATTTTTTAATTCCCTTGGTTTTTAGATTCACTTGTTGATAGTTATGTATTTGTTGATCATAATTTTTATGTTTATCTTCTTCCTCTTCCTAAATAACCCCCTTCAGCAATTCATATAATTCTGGTTTGGCGGTGATTAACTCTTTTAGCTTTTTTTTTTTTTTATTGGTGAAGCTCTTTATCTGTCCTTTGATTCTGAGTGATAGCTTTGCTGGGTAGATTATTTTTGGCTGTAGGTTCTTGCTATTAATCACCTTGAATATTTCTTGCCATTCCAGCATGGTTTCTGTTGAGAAATCAGCTAACAATCATATGGGTGCTCCTTTATAGGTAACTACCTGCTTTTCTCTTACTGCTTTTAATATTCTCTCTTTGTCTTTTTCTCTTGGAATTTTAATTATGATGTGTCTTGGTGTGGTCCTCCTTGGATTCTTTTTGTTTGGGGTTCTGCGGGCTTCCTGGACTTGTAAGTCTATTTCCTTCCCTAGGTGGGGAAGTTTTCCGTCACTCTTTCTTCCAGTATTCTTTTGGTATCTTGCTCTCTCTCTTCTTCTGGAATCTCCATAATTCTGATGTTGGTTCGCTTGAAATTGTCCCAGAGGCTTCTTACACTATCTTCAACTTTCTGGATTCTCTTATCTTCTCTCTTCTGCAGAGGAGTGTCCTCTAGCTTTTTGTGTTCTAAATCTTTGTCTTGATTCTTGCGACCTTCCAGTCTGTTTTTAGGACTTTGTATAATATTTTTTATTTCAGACAATGTTTTCTTCATTTCTAGTTGATCCCTTATTATTTCTAGTTGCTCCCTTTTCATATCCTCATAGGTCTCATTTATTTTATCGGCCTTTTTTAGGATATTGTTGAATAACCTTATAACTGTAGTTTTGAACTCAATGTCCGATCTTTTCTTTTCCTCCATCTCCTTCCTTTGTGTCCTTCCCCTTGTCTGCATTTTAGTTGTTTTCCTGATTTAGCTTTGTGTGGTAGGTGTTCTGGTAGAGACCAGTAGCACAGCCTTCCCAGTTACCTGCATCTGACAGTCTTGGTGTAGCACTTTTTGGGCTGTGTGTGCAGTCTTGTTGTTAAGCCTTGCTTATTGTTGGTATCACTGGGAAGCGTTGATCTCCAAGCCAATTGGCTGTGAGGATCAGCAGTGTCTCAGCTAGGAGGGCTTCTGTACTCTGCTTGGATAGGGCGGGGTCTCAGGGTGGAGCAGGCAATCTTTGGTTCACTGTCAGTCTCACCTTAGGAAAGTCGTGTTAGTGGAGAGTTTCGGAAGATTGGTTGCAGGCGTGCATACCTCTTGGTAAAGGTGCAGACAAGCTTTGGATTCTGGCCAGTCCCTCCTTAAGAGAAAGCCAGCCTCTGGGAGAGCTTCTGTGCTCAGCCACAGATGGGGCGGAGTCTTGGGTTGGTGCAGACAAACTGCTTTCCCTTCGGCTCCTCCCCAAGTCCCTCAGTAATGGCCTCTGGCTTTACACACCTCTGAGAGATCTCTGCCCACTGCCTGACAGTCTGGCCTCTCCCTGTCCAAGGCTGTCTATTAGAGCAAAAGGGTGATTCTGATTTCCTCTCGAACAAGAAATCCAGCTGCGCATTAGCTGTCCGCCCTCTCCGCAGGAGTAAGCCAGTAGCGAACTCAGCCCGGCCCGCCCTCTCTGCGTGCAGGGAGTAAGCCAGTAGCAAATGAGGTCCGGCCCTTTCTCTCTGCATGCCAGGAGTAAGCCAGTGCCTTTTCGTGCACACAGTTCTCTGTACCTCCACAGTCCTGAGGTTCAGCGCGCCTTCTCTCTCCTTCCCAGATGGCAGAGCCTCCTTTCAGCTAGCAGTCCAGCGCTTCAGGGCAATGCCTCCCCTGTTTTTCAGTTCTAAATTCAAATTTGTTGTGGTAGGCTGCATTCGGGTGTCTACCCCATGCCGCCATCTTGGTTTCTCCTCTTCCAGCATTTTTGTCTTAGCTTGTTATATTTTATACTTTCACCCATGATAAATTTTTTTTCTTGTGGTAAAATATACATAACATAAAAGTTACCATTTTAACCTTTTATACATATATAGTTCAGCAGCATTATATAAATACTAGATGCCCCTTGCAGGAAGATTTCTGCAATAGGGCTTCCTGCTGCGGTCTCCGCTACCCCACCTGCTTCCCTGCCTTCTCTGCCACCCTGCTGGTCTTATTTCTCCGCAGCTTCACTCCCTTATGCAGCACTTGGCTTCTTTCTACACTGTCTTCAGTCTTCATTCTAGCATGGATATGCATATTAACCATCACCTTAGTTGGGTTAGTTTGCATACTCACCCTGATTGGCTGATGGGCGTGGCTTGTGGGTGTAGCAAAGGTATGGTCATATAATGAAATCATCCAACTACTTAATCTTCTATGTCTAACTTATTGACTAATGTGAATAAAGCTGTTATAGACATGGGTACACAAATATCTGCTCGAGTAGGAATACTTAAGCTCATAAATTCAACATCTTAGATAAAATAAACCAACTTCTTGAAAAAGCCAAAAGTACCACAGAGAAAGGAATCTGTCACTCTGTATCAAAGTACCTACCATAGTGCTTGCTTCATGGTGGATGTTTGATAAGTTATGGCTGTTGTTATAACATTATATACACATTTGAAAAAAAAGGAATGACATACTCAATTTGCCTCGCTTAGAATAACTGCATTCCTTATATCCTTTCATGTCAAATAATTAATTCACTGGTATTTCATTCTTGAATTCCTTAAAATGCTAATTGAATGAATGAGTCTGTGACGGCAGGTACTGGAAAAATGTAGATGAAAAAAATGATACCCATCCCTAAGCCACTCATAATCTTGCAAGACCTATAGGTAGTGACAGGGATCTAACACTTTCCCAAACTGGCATGAAGTGACTTATCTACAGTAGAAGAAAGACAACCATCTGGTGCAGCCTGAGAAGTTAGTCTTCGTAGAGCTAATAGTTGAGCTGTGCTCTGAAGGTCTTATACTTTATGTGAATTCACTTTATAGGTACACATGCACAGACATGAACCAGGGAAGAGTGGGCAAGGTATTCCAGAGAATGGCTTGGGCAAAGGTCACAGCAATTAAATGCTTCTAAGGAATGTCTAACAGTATGTTAGAACATTAGAGTATGCAGGGAATGACTGGAGAAGACAGATACTGGAAGAGAAGGCAAGGCTAGAGGTGAAGGACTGGGTTTCTAAGTTCTTAGTGGCCAAGTTTGAGTCTGTTGTAATATATTTTTTAATACATTTTATTGATTTTTTACAGAGAGGAGGAGAGAAGGATAAAGAGCTAGAAACGTCGATGAGAGAGAAACATCAACCAGCTGCCTCTTGCACACCCTCTACAGAGGATGTGCCTGCAACCAATGTACATGCCCTTGACCAGAATTGAACCTGGGACCTTTCAGTCTGCAGAACGACGCTCTACCACTGAGCCAAACCGGTTTCGGCTAGTCTGTTGTAATATTATGAAGGAATTATTTTGTGGCGATGCTAAAGGAAAGGAGATTATTCAGTATGTCTACAGACCATATGTAAACAATACCATACTTGCTATCACATAAAGATGCCCTGAATTCCATTAACCACAAAATTATTTTGAATAATTTTTTTTTTTTTTTTTTTTTTGTGTGTGTGTGTGTGTGTGTGTGTAGTTTTAAATACGAAAACTCCATGTTACTGAATCAGGAAATGTGTCCGTATTTTATGATTCCACATCAAAGCTGTTCCATAATTATTCTTAATAGGAGTTAAATACCTTACCTTGATTTTTAAAGATCATCAGGAGCTTAATTGCAAATCACATTAGTGTGAGAAACCATGTGGCAGTTTAAGACTTGCAATCTACAGGACTGTGACTGAGAACCATAAAAGGGAGGAAAAAAGAAGCCCAGAGTGCAGATCATACACCAAAGAAACCACTGCATGATGATAACCTCGTGGAGTGAGGAGAAATTGGTCTTGAAGGACTCCGATGAAAGGTACTGAAATAGTCAATTTAGGTATCATAATAATAAAACACTTGTAGGAACTATCATTTTTATGACCTAAATGTATTAGTTGTTTCCCCATAGGTGTTTTATTAAAAACACCATAATATATGCAATGAGTATAGTCTATCAGGGAGGCTGAAAGTTATTCTATAGTGATGTTTCCTGGAAAGACAACCATTTCTTCTCTCCAGGCCCATGACCCACATCATGAGGCATAACATCTAGATAATGATTCATTAAAATTAAAATCTATCGAGATCATATAATTGGTAATTAACCAAAGCATCATATGGGATAATAAGTCATTACATCTGCAAATATTTATTGAATACCTATGAGGTTTCACAGACACTGTTTTGAGTGCTTGGACTACATCTATGAGCAAAACCATTCCTGCCCTCAGGAAGCTTATGTTGGGAAGGAAAAATCTTTTCCTCTCCTCCCTTAGGAGAAGGGCCAGAAGCCAGTTTCAGCATGTCATAATTGCAAGAGTTTCATCAAAAGGTTGATGAAGCTTGGGGGCTCGACAAGCGCTGAGCCACATATGTAATCATCTGTTGGGATAGCTAAAAAAGCATCTCCTCAAAGCTGAATAGGATAATTGTTTGCTGCCAGACAGCTCAGGGCATCTTTATCTATATGTTATTGCCTCCTGTTGGCCAAACACCTGAACAGCTATAGACTATTCCCCAATCTGACAGTGCTTCTGTAAACCCTACCCTTTGAAACCTTACCCTTTTACATGTATTATCTCCACCTTGCTTTAGGACAAATTGTGTTAACAAAAGCAGAGTCCTGAGTCAAGGGAAGTCTTTAGCTCCTTTAGCTGATGCTCCTCTGAACCCCAATGACTTTCAAAACTCTCTTTTGTCTTTGGACTCTTTATAGAATCTACACACAGCCTTTCTCCAGATTGCTGCACCCCTTCTTAATACTGGGACAAGAACCCTGGCAGAGGAGTAGGAGTCTGAAAATTAAACTAACAAAAGGCAGATTAATAGAAATTCACGCACACAATTTTTATTATTATTTACATGCATAGGCATTTGCCGAAAAGGTGTAAAACTCAAAGCAGTTAGTCTCTGGGCTGATATACCCTTTCAATAAAGGAAAAAGGGCATGCACTTCAAGGAATAACAAATTGTGGGGAAGTGACTAAGAACTATATGGGAGGACTAAAGAAAAAGGCTATTTTATATATAGTCTGTTTATGCAAACTCATCTTAGTGTTGACTCCCATCTTAGGTGATAAGAGTATTTCTTCTCTCCCTGATATGCCCTGCTTTTAGGCAGAAAAAGGAGAAGGCAGAGAACTCTTGAATCTGTTAGTTCTCAGTTGCCTTCAACTAAAAATAATCCCTGTGCCAAAGTGGTATATTTTGAGGTGGCACATTCTGCTGCCCTTCACTTACACTGCAGAAAGATAATCTATATTTATAAAGGCTAAGTGACGAACCTGCCACTCATTGACCCATCCAACTGACAGGCTAGTACATATGATGGACACTGGCAATTTAAAAATAAACGTTGACTTGCACATGTGTGATACATATAAGGCTCTTGCTGGCACCAATCGAATGTGATGCCAGAATGTATCTGAAGACCAACTATTGGCAAAACATACATCTGAAGATAAAAGAAAGTGATTTTGTCAACAGAATATGCCTGAAAACCAACTATTGGCATAATGTACCTCTGAAGCCAAAAGAAAGTGATATTGTCAATATTGCTTATTTATTAATCAATTGATATATTATTTTCATATATATTTTACTAATTGTTTTTCTTCTCTGACACTTCAACTATAGAGAAAGAGTGAATAGCAATATTAAAATATTTTGTATTTTAATTTTATAATACTATATTACATATACTATTTTGACATGTAATTTTTTGCAGTAATATAATTACCACATGACTCTTTCTTCTAATTAATTTCCTTTCAATGTGCACGAATCTGTGCACCAGGTCACTAATTGTACAATATGCTTACTTAGACATTAGTGTTTGTCAACTTGGACTTTGAATTATCCTTTAATCCAAGTCTTCTCTAACTTGAATCTACAAAAAATAATACTAATAACATTAAAAACCTTGCACGTGCTCATTCAGTAGGTCTGGGTGGTGCCTGAGGTTCAGCCTTTTTTATGAGGTAGGTAATGCCCATGCTGCTAGACCATAGGCCACATTTGAATAGCAAAATAACCCATAATTTCTAAGGGGAAAAATGTTTTTTTAATCAATTAAATTTGAGAAAGACTGTACACTATATTTCACTCTCAAAGACTCATAATACACATTTCCCTATGAAAAGCTTCGATATTTTCTTCAATAGATAAACTGTTTAAATTGTTTTATCTATTTTGGTACAAAATAACACCAAAATTGTTCCAAAAGACACTTGTCCAAGAAACACTTTAATTTTCACCTGAGACATGTTTTTTTGTTTGCTATTAGCAACTCTATACTTTGCTTTCACCCAAATCCTATTCAATAATTTTCTGTTTTGGAGTCAAAATTGTAATCCTTAAAACTGACATTACTTGGGTTTAAAAGGAAAATAAATTATAGATCATAATGGCATTTGATGAGAAATCCTTGTTAGCAAAAAAATAACTTGAATATCCCAGAAATGTGCTATTTAGTGCTCTTTGTAACAAGATAAAGAAGAGAAGGGTAACAAATACTAGTATTTTAGGAACCCTAAATGTACAATGAATGAAGACACAGGTAGAGACTAGAAAATCGTGGCAAAACTATTCATCATGTTTTTTGTTATGATGATCACAGTGTCTATTTTTTCCAAATTCAAAGGCAGAACAAGAAGCTTTTTGTGATATTCAACAGTTTAACTACTAAGTGTTTTTTTTTTTTAATCTCTTGGAAACAGTTAATTGTGAGATTTGAAATAACCACAAATCTTGCACAATGTGTTATTTCTACAAGGAATCTTAATGGTTCACTTAAGCCATAGTTGAACTCCCTGGGACTTTTGTTAATTTTAGCATATCCCTATAAAATAAATTCTTCAAAAGCCTGGTATAAATTACCCCAATACACTATACTTTGTGGATTCTTTTGTTAAAAGCACTGCTCTCTCCCTTCAGGCTATGGAAATAAGGGGTGCCTCTAATAGATTCTGATCTGAACACAATAGGAAACTATACCCTTTCAGTCTTTGCATTCAACCATTTTCTGTTGTTTTTTTTACCTTGACCTACTCCATAATCTATATTAGAGAGTACTAATGTAGTCATATGACTTGCAACCATGTCACCTTCAGGGTTGTGGATAGAGAAAACAAGTGCTGTTGGTGTCCCTTTGCTACCTGTAGAGATTGGAGGTGAGACTGGCCCCAGAGAAACAAAATGCTTCCCTTTAAAGATCCTGTTTGTGTCTGAACTCAGAGTGGCCGTCAACATAGTCTGTTGTTTGTCAGGTCTCTGCAATGTATTTCATTCCTTATTTTCTTTTAGTTATCTGCACAGTTCTGCATAATAATGTCTACTGGTCTCTCCCTTTGGGGCAGAACAATTTCTGCAGACTTGGTTAAATTTAGGAAAACTGTTTCTCTTCTTCAATGTGAATTTAAGTTGCATTATTTCTAAAAAATTATTAGTCCTTGAGAGTTATGTGTGTATGTCTGTATTTTTGAGTGATTATTCTGGGCAAAAGTTATACCCTGAAGAATCCTAATTACCCAATCCATCTGGGGTCCTTTAGCCAGGCCCAGAATTGCAGATTCCACCTGGACTGTTTTCTCTCTCATGCACACACCTTGGCCCACCATTCTCCATGGAGTTCTAAGCAGCACTTCACAACCCATGAAAGTAATTGCTGAGGGGTGGCTCAGGGGGAGACAGGCCAAATCTCTTCTCCCATGTGCTAGAGAACCTGACCCTTGAAGATCCCTCGAAGATGAGGAGAGGCTGACATAGGGCTACAGAATGAAGGTTTGAAAATTTTTCATTCTAGGAACTATTCGTGTTCTTTTTTCTTCATTAGAGAATTGATAGGATCATAAAGCAGTAAAGCTGTACCTAATGGTTTGCTGTTGTTGATCTTACCCAGAGAAAGCAAGAGCAAACTGCACCTGCAATTGTCATTAAACTGGTATGTCTTGGGTCAAGGATGGTTTCATTTGCTTTTCCAACTTTAACACCTACAACAGACAATGTACATAGTAGGTGCTCAATACACAGTTTGTTTTTCTTTCTTCTTAATTTTAATTTTAATTTTTTAAATTTGTAAGTGATGTTTGAAGGCTGGAGACTTCTTTGAAGAAACAAAAGCTTGCTCTCTTCCCCTTGACTGTCTGTTATGTAAATGAGGTGTCGAAAAGCAGTAGTTAATTTTGGTGGGTGTTTTTTTCTTTTGAATTTCTATAAGCTCTTTTGTTACTTTTGGGTTACTGCTACAGTGTACTTTAATGATTTCAAAAGGGGCTGACACAAAGATGTTCTTGCCACACTGAAAGACTACTCTTGAAGCCTGTTTACTGAAACTTCTACTCCATTAAAAAAATCACTTACTTGAATAATGTAGCTAAGTAAAGCCTTTCAACCCTATGAAATAAAAGGAGGAATCAATCAGTAAACTTTTATACTTTAAGTACATTTTTGCCTTTTTATGCATAAAACACTTTCTCCCAAAAGAGAGAATTTTGCAGAGTGCGTGTCTAATATGTGCAAATTATTGTGCCTTTTTGCCAACTTCTATTTCTAAAGATAATCTCTCAAAAAAGTCACTTTAAACTAATGAAAAAAGGTAATTATCTTGAAAGTGTCCTACTCAGTGCTCATTTTTCTAGTCCTGGAAAATGTAAAGGGATGAAGTTTCCTCTCCTCCCCCACCCAAGTCCCCTTTTCCAAAAGGCATAACCATCAGCAGAATTTTTCATTATAAGAAGCAAATGTTCCTTCTGTGATAGTGGAATGCAGACTTTCCCCCCCCCCCCCTAATTGCTCTGTCACAGATATCAGCATCTGAAAACTAAGAGATGATCACATACAGAGTCTTCATTTTGTTCTTGATGACTCTCTTTCATGCTTTGCTGAGAAGAACTGCACTGAATAGAAATGCTTACGAGCCAGAGAGTACAGGCATCAGGAACTTCTGACTATGTGAACAGTCCCCTTATTCTGAGGGATCTCATCCTAACTTAAAACTGAAATGAAAATAGGAAACATTTGAATGTAAAATGACCCAACGTCAGAGTCACACACCTAGGGCTAAAAATTCAAAGGGATGCTTGGGAAAACACACACACATTTTCCCAATAAAGGCTGGAAAAGTGCCAACCATGCAAGTGTGCTCTTTAAGTAATATCTATAAATCCCAGAGAAACTATAATGTTGAAGGTAAGCTTTTAGAAAGATGAGGCTGGGAAACAAGGGCTTCACAGACAGATTCAGTCAGTTAATCAACAAATTTTTATTGATAGTTGTATCAGCTCTGAATGTATTCAGTGGCAAGTAACATTGGCTTAAAAAGAAAAGGCTTTACTATTGATTTATCCATAAGAGCCAATCAGCTGGTTAGTATGGTTGGCTCAATAATATCAGCAAGGACCCAAATTTTTCTACCTTTCCATTCTGACATCCTTAATATGTAGGCATTTGTTTGTTTTTCTTTTGATTGTTTGTTTTTTGTCTCACAATCTCAAATGATTTCTTAGATATTTAGGTCTTGTGTCCATATCTCAGGCAAAAAGAAGTCAGAACATGGAAGTAAAAAAGATTCTTTCATGTAGTGTTTCAATGATCTATTACTGTATAACAAACTACTCCCAAAAGTAATGGCTATAGTCAACACATTCAAAATGTCACATGGCATGATTGTATGAGGCAGGGAATTGGAATTACTGGGGGTGGGCCAAGCATCTCTCTTTAACTCTTTAACTCTTAACACAGCCTCTCCACAGGGTTACTAGCATGAATTTCCTCAAACCATGGTTGCATCAGGATACCCAGATATTTTGCATGGTCACTCAGGATGAGAGAGAGAGAGAGAGAGAGAGAGAGAGAGAGAGAGAGAGAGAGAGAGAGAGAGAGAGAGAGATGTCTAAAACTGATGGTGACATAGCATCACTTCCACCATACTTTATAGTCAAAACAGTCACAACCCAGTCCCCAATTCAAGGGAAATAGGTAAAGATTCCCTACACTCCTCTCCCTATCCCCCACTAATCTCTCAATAGGAAGAATGTCAAATAATTTACCTTCACCTTTATCACAGGTGGCATTCTTATCATAAATTATTTCTCCCACATGCAAAAATACAATTACCCCTTCCTAAGACCTCCAAAAATCACATTCCATTATGGCTTTAGGCTCAGGTTCCAGGTCTAGCATCTCATAATCTATACCAGATCCAGGTGGAGATAAGATTTCTAAAGTGTGAGTCTTTGACTCCAGCTCTTTGAGTACATTTCTTCTCAAGCCAAAGAGTTATGCACTAAAGAGATAAGTTATCTGTTCCCCATATTACAGTGATAAATAATTTGATCTCCAAGACATGGAAAATCTAGAAGGCAAGGAGAAATTGATGCTGGAGGGCCAGAAACTAAGCAGAAAAAACAGTCTAAGAAGGAACTTATCTGCTCCCCTCCTTTTTCATTTCTTCTAAAGAATCTCCATCCAGTAGCCTCCATATCCTTCCTATTATTCTGGATCTAATACAAAACACTTCAGTATTCCTTGAGGCAAGAAGTGATTCTCCCCCCAACCCCAATAGAATCCTATATAATAAAGAGGCAATATGCAAATTGACCCTCACGCCCTCACATCACAAGATGTTCGCTCCATGTTGTCACAAGATTGCCACCTCATGTCATCACAAGATGTGTGCCCCCATGTCATCACAAGATGGCCACCCCCACATCATTATAAGATGGCTGCCACAGGATGGCTGTCCCACATTGCCACAAGATGGCCTGTAGGGGAGGAAAGTTGGCGGGGGGAGGAACCAGGCCTACAGGGGAGGGCAGTTGAGGGAGACCAGGCCTGCAGGGGAGAGCAGTTGGGGGAGATCAGACCTGCAGGGAAGGGTAGTTGGGGAGACCAGGCTTACAGGGGAGAGAAGTTGGCAGGGGGGAGGGAGGTCCAGGCCTGCAGGGATGGTCAGTTGGGAGGGGGGACCAGGCCTGCAGGGAAGGGCAGTTAGGGGTAATCAGGCCAGAAGGGGAGTGGTTAGGGCCAATTAGGCAGCCAGGCAGGAAGCTGGTTAGGAGCCAGCAGTACTGGATTATGAGGGGGATGTCCAACTGCTGGTTTAGGCCTGTGGGATTGGGCCTAAATGGGGAGTTGGACATCCCCCAAGGGGTCCTATATTGGAGAGGGTGCAGGCCAGGCTAAGGGACACCCTCCCCCCGACCAGTGCACAAATTTCATCACCAGGCCTCTAGTAAAACATAATTTATCAATAATCAAGTTAGAAATAAAAATTTATCTATCACTATAAATTTCTATATTAAAATTTAAAATAAAACCAAAATTTTCATCACATAATGATTGCAAGTTATGATGGTCTTTCATGCATTTCAATTTATACTGTTTCCATTCAAGTTATTTCAATCATGACATTCAGACTTATATTGCACACTAGCTCTATTTACAAGGACAACAGCAACATTTAATAAAATAATACTTTTCAGATGCTTACTTTTGAAGTAATCTCATTGTATTGAGAAAATATACCGTATTTCCCAGCATATAGGACTACTCTCTAATTTTACAGTTAAAACATAGGTTTAGGCCTATATTTGCTGTATAAGACTACCCCCCACTTCCGAGGCAACACCAGTTCTTTTTTCCTTTCTCCCTCTTTCTCTCCTCCCTTCTTTCCCTCTTGCCTTTCAACTCCTCTTCCTCCCTTTATTCTCTACTTAGTCATACTTTCACTCTACTCTTTTCCTTTTGGGATACTTTTTTCATATCTTAACAAACAAACAAAATAAAAAATAAACAACCCCCCCATAGCTCTGAGAGCTCTTGAATATTATCATGTCAAATGTCATACACAAATGTCTTGAAAATGTTAAATCCTTGAAGACAGTAAACCCATCTGTCACTTTTCTTTTTTTATTTCTTAATTGTAGTCAACCCATTTCAGTCATCTGTCCTTTGCCTTGCCACTAAAGAGAGGAAAAAATACTCTAAACTAGCAACACAATCAATGACCCCCTCCCCCTTTTTTGGTAGTTTAAAGTCAAAATAACTTATCCATATTCATTGACTATTATGAATGATAGTAACATACTAACATTTTTAAAATATCTTCTTTCAGGTTGAAATGCAAAAACCTTTATGGCCTCTATTTGTTTAAAACTTTTATAATACCCTGAAGTGATAGAATTTTATGAATAAAAGACCATCTGGTTCTCTAGAGTGTGTGGATTTTTTTTCAGCCTCTTTGAATGGGGCATTATTTTCAGTAACAAGCTACATTTAAAAAATGGGTTTGTGATGAATAAACCGGTGAGGCCTGGTTAAGTGCCAATTTTGTCTATTAAGGAGTGCCTCTCTTTATCTCTTGTTTCTATCTCTTTGTACTTTCTATATTTATAGGAAATGGGAACTATTATAGGTCTCTACTACCTGCCTTGTCTTCATCATGAATTGTTACCCAGAAGAGTCTGAGTAACACAAAGAACCAATTGTTACACAGAGAACCAAGGTAACTAGTACCACTGAGTGCCAAAGTGAAGGTAGACTATAACAGAGTAGAGGGATGCTGCATTGGTGACTCAAACGTTACAAGCAGCATTGCCATTTAAGAAGTTAGTTCCAAAATAACTTTAGAATTGGTGAAGTTCTAAACAAAAGAAAGTAGTTGTAATCTATAAAATTCACTTTTACTAAAATTATTTTTAAAAATTGTATCTCTTTTAAATTGCAACACTGATTTAGTTTACATGACCCTTTAGTATGGTGTTTAAAATCATGTGGGCATGAGAAAATTCTTCAATATATGAAAATTTCTTTCATGTTGTAGGATTTCTAGCATCTAGTATTCAATATCTACCCACTAAAGAACAATAGTTTCTTTGAGTCATTGGGACACATAAAATTGCTCCAACAAATTTTCAAAATGTTCTCCCTAAGGATAATACACCTCTATTGAGCACATGTGCACTAAAAGAATAAAATTAAGTGCATGTTTATTAAAAAGTGAAACCAAAAAAAACGAAAAAAAGAAAAAAAACACACCCACATAATATAAATATCAAGGATGATATGATAAAGGAAACAGAAAGAAAATATTAAAATAGAAAAACTACAAATAATGGCAGAAATATGTTGTGCTGCTTCTGCTTAGGATATAGGAAACCAAAGTGCTGCACCCACCTCCCCCCTCCCCCCGACCCCAGCTCCTTTAACAATAACAACAAAAGCCAGGTAAACCATAGAATCATACCTTTTCTTGAACTTGTCAGAAGAATCACATTTCAGGTCAGTCCAGTAGCCTGAAATCATCTAAGGAGATGGTTCCTCCAAGGAGATGGGGCATGGAAACTGGTTCTCCTGGGGCTAACCACCATGGAAGGAAGAGACAACAGGTATCATTTAAGCAGACAAAAATTCAGTAAAACTTTTAACATTTTCTTTAAGACCGAAAGTGGGTTTATGTTAGAAGAAAAAACAGGCAAACATAGAGACCACAGATACTAGTGGATTTTGTACCTGCTCATGAGGTCTTCTCACCTGCCTCTGTGGAGAACTTAGAAGAAAGAGTTAGACCAGAGAAAGCCTCTATCAATAGTGCAGCCTGGAGAGAGGGAGTGGCTGGCCTCTCCTGTGAGGAAGGCACAAATGGTTAGGGTTCTACGTACCTAGAAAACAAAAGCTTTAAGCCTCTCAAGGAATGGAAGCAACTAGAAAAGGGGTAAAAATTAAAAAAAAAAGAAAGTCCTCTATCTTGGGTAAGGGTGGTAGAAGACTTACCATCTTGTCCTTAGGCATCTTTCTTGCCTTGTCCATGCCAGTGTATCTTTCTGTTCATATTTTTTCTCAAAGTGGGTACCCATGCTATCCTTTTATATCTTCAAAGCATAAATAATACCTGTCTATATAACATTTAACCAAAGAGTTACTGTGTGAAAAATTAACATGTAGCATAGTGCAGAGGTTAAGAGAGTGGCCTCTGGAGGCAGTCTGCCTGGTCTAGAATTTTGTCTACACACACCATTTACTAGTTTGTGATCTTGGGCAAGTTACCTGATCTTCCTCGGCCTGCTTTCTCAATTTTAAAGTGGGGAAAAGAATAATACCTCCATAAAGATTACACGACTTTAATAAAGTGCTCGACCCAGTATCTGGCCCTTACTAAGTGCTTCATGAATGCATATTAAATACGATTTTTTAAAAGTGGGACAAAGGTAAACTTAAAATGGTTAGCAAATTTGAGTATTGCTGTCATTCATTGGCTAAGGCAGCACTTAAGAGATAACAGGATTTTGTTGAGCACATTAAAAAAAAAACTAATAATAGTAGTTATTATTTTTTACTTTGTGGCTCTTCCCTTAAACTCTATTAAGTCCATATAGCATAGATCAGCTTGTCTCCCAAAGATTGAAATCTTCTCAATTATGTCCCTACTGCTTTATTTTATTTTTATTTTCTCCCAGTTTTATTGAGATGATATATATATTCTGCCAGTCCAGAAAAACCTGTGGCTATGACGTGCACTGCAGCAGTCAACCAGCCTGATCTGGCCCCTGATGGGACCCCAACACCCCAATTGGGGGCGGGGCCAGCCAGCTGGACCCTACCAATGCACGAATTTGTGCACTGGGCTTCTAGTTGACAAGTAAAATTGTGTGTGTTTAAAGTATACGTGATGATTTGAAATGATTACCATTGTTCCTATTACTTTAAATCTAGACCTCCAGGCTAGGAAAATGACAAAAGTAAATGTTTATCCCCACCAACCTCACAACAACTTGAACCTAATGAGGACAATTTTTTACATTAGTATGCACATAAACAAAGAAGTTAGCTTCTTATTTTCTCAACATCTCTTCCCAAAAGATGTCCATTTTATCCTAAAGGTCCACCAAAACCCAAAAGCTTCAGCTTCCAAAAGTGAAGTCATACAAACAACTTCATCTAGAGAAGTTGTTTGTATGACTTCATTATTGGAAGTCATACAAACGAATATATATATGGAGAGAGAGAGAGAAAATTTCTCTCAAATCTAATTTAAAAGAAATAAAAGATACAGAATTTGAAAGTGGAAAGGGTATATAAAAAGCATAAGAAGCTAATTAAAATTATAAAAATAATTATATGCAACTTTATGCAAGTTAAAAATCTCAAACACATAGTTTGGAGGAAAGGAAAAATACTATAAATTATTATTATGTTTTTAATGAAAAGGAGTTCAACATAACTAATTAAAGGGAAATACAAATCAAAACCTCAATGAGATATCACCTCATATCTTTTAAGATGGCTATTATTAAAGAAAAAAACTCCATAAAAGATAACAAGTGTTGGTGAAGAAGTGGAGAAATTGGGAAGCTTGCAAATTGTCGGTGGGAAAGTAAAATGGTATGACTACTATGAAAACATTAGAGAGGTTCCTTAGAAAATTAAAAATAAAACTGCCATATGAACAAACCAAGCTCACCTCTGACTATATATACAAAAATATTTGAAATCGGGATCTTAAAGAGATATCTGCACTCTCAAGTTCAGTGTAGCATTACTGACAATATCCAAGATATGGAAACAATTCAAATACTCATAAGTTGAGTGAATAAAGAAAATGTAATACACACAAAAACACATAGATACATACACACAATGGAATATTATTTATCCTTTAAAAAAGAAGGAAATGTTTCTATTTATGACAAAATAGTTGAACCTAGGGACATTATGCTAGGTGAAATAAGCCAGTCTCTGAAAAACAAATAAGATTCCACTTACATGAGGTATCTAAAAGAGTCAAATAGAATGGTGGTTTCCGGAGGTCAGAGAAAAGGGAAAATGTTGTTAAATGGATATAAAGTTTCAGTTATGCAGATGAGTACTTTCTGGAAAACTATAAATTATTAAAATAGGTCTAATATGTAGAAAAATTAAGTAGCAGTAAATTTTTAAAAATTAGTAAACATATGTCCTTAACACCATACATGAATAATGAGAGAACAATTAAAAACTTAAAGTGAAATGTAAAACCATCATATTAATAAAAGATAATATGAAAAAATATTATTTCAACATAGAGGCAGGGAAGCAGTTCTTAAATAAAATTCAAATGAACAAGCCATTAGTTTTTAAAGCAATTAATTATGAATAATTAATTGGTAATGTCAAAATTAAGGATTTCTGTTTCTGGAGACCATGCATAAAATGAGGCAAAGTCACTCATTGTAAAGAGAATAGAAGCAGCAGATAATACTAAAATACAGTTGAAAGTCATGGTGGATACAACTAAATGATTTTACATGTAACATGTAATAGTAAGAGTTGTAAAAGAAAATGGAGGTGAGGCAATATTCACAGATATTGGCAAACGAAGATAATTTGTTTTTTTAATTGTTCTCTCCTAATATTGAGAGGACATAATCATGCCCTAGCCAGTGTGACTCAGTTGGTAGAGTGTCATCCCATGCAACAATAGGTCACAAATTTAATTCCTGGTCATAGCACATGTTCTGGTTGTGGGCTCAATCCCCAGTAGGGGGCACACAGGAGGCAGCCAATCAATATTTCTCTCCTCTCCCTTCCTCTCTCTCTTTGAGATCAATAAAAATTTATTTAAAAAGAAAAAAGAAAAGATATAATCAGTACCAGGTTAGAATAATGAATAAAGGCAGTCAAGATACAAACTACCATCCCAGGATGTAATGGTCAACATTTAGGATTATCCTTAACAATACTGTATTATATATTTGAAAGATGCTAAGAAAGTAGATCATAAAAGTTCTCAATAAGAAAATAATGTAACTATTTGTGATGATGGATGCTAATTAATCTTATTGTGATGATCATTTCACAATGTATACATATATCTAAGAGCAAAAATTACACAGGTCACAGCCCCTGACATCCATGGAATCAAACAGTAATTTAGTAAGAAGAGTTTAACCCAACAGAACAAAAGAACATCAGCAGAAATAACTCTTTCAATTAAAAAATATTTAAATAATCTTGCATCAATGAGGAAATCCAAATTACATTAATAGGTTTTTAAATAGAAATGAAAATACACGAATCCTCAGAGATTTGAGGAAAGCTTGCAGCATGAGAGAAAAACCAAGAGGATAAATTGGAAACACTATCTCTAGAGAAAACAGAAATAAATTAGGGAAAGAAAAGAACTTCAAAAAGAAAACTCCAATTATTAATCTTAGGGAAATTCAAGACTATATTGAATGCATAAAACTAGTACTGTCTTCTATGGGGAAGGCAAAGTCACACAAGATAAAACTCTTGAAAATTAAGTATATAATGGCTACATTTTAAAAAATGTAAGATTTTAAAGATAAAGTGAAAAAACACAAAATGTGGGATAAAAAGATGAGCATAAAAAAATATATGGAGAAGAATAAAGACATAGAGGGTTAGTCCTAGGATTCCAATGCCTAATTACTAGACTATCCAATAAGAGGTGTCAGAGAAGAACTGGAAAAAAAGTGATTAAATCATAAATATAAAAAGTTACAATTATAAAGTTACAAGAGGCCCGGTGTACAAAATTTGTGCATGGGTAGGGACCCTAGGGCTAACCAGTGATCACGGTCAATCTGTGGGGGGCTGGTGGGACGATCAGGGGCCCCTGCGGGCTCCTGCCTTGGCCAGCCTGGTGCCACCTGTTCATTGGCCCTGCACCCCACTGACACCCTTTGTGGGGCAACTTGTGGGGCAATCGAGGACCCTGCTGGTACCCACCTTGGCTGGTCTGAAACCCACAGGCTGGAAGCAGCTCCTGCATTGAGCATCTGCCTTCTAGTGGTCAGTACATGTCATAGAGACCAGTTGTTCTGCTGGTTGTTCCACCATTCAGTTGTTTTGCATATTAGGCTTTTATTATCTTATCTAATAAAAGGATAATATACAAATTAACCATCACTCCATCTCAAAGATGGCAGTGCCCAATCCTCTCAGCCCCACCAGAGACCCCCAATCCCAGGAGGGGTTGGCTGCTAAGAGCGGGCAGTGTGAGTGGCATGGCAAAATACTTTCTTCATCGCCATGGCAACAAGGCAAGCATTCCACCCCAGCTTTGGATGGCCTCTGGGCAGCAGGCGTGGAGCGGCCACGCCCTGCAGAGAGCTACTGGTGCACGGATTCGTGCACAGGGCTACTAGTATAGGATAATTTCTTAGAACTAAAAGGAAATATTCACATGTAATACAAGAAGAATAAATAAAATATTAAAATTTGACATGTAAATTAATAGAAAATAAAGCATAAAAAGAAGTTCCTAAAGCTTCCAAGGAAAATGAAAGATAATCTACAGCCTGGCCAGTGTGCTTAGTGGTTGAGTGTCGGGGGACATGCCTGGATGTGGGCTTAATCCCAAGTGCAAGAGGCAGCTGATCAATGGTTCTCTCTCATCATTTCTATTACTATCTCTCTCTCCCTATCCCTTTGTCTCTCTGAAATGAATAAAAACATACTATATATATATGCATCCGAAGCCCGATGCATGAAGATTCATGCAAGAATGGGCCTTCCTTCCCCTGGCTGCCAGCATCATCTTCACTCCAGCCAGATCCACCTTTCTGTGTTCCTACACTGGCCAGAGGCCTGGACCAGCAGTGAGTGATGCAAGTGTCCTGCCCTGCCCCCAGGCGCTCAGTGCTTGCATAAGCAAATTAACCATTTTTGTTGGTTTAATTTGCATACTCACTCTTGATTGGCTGTCACAACTGTAAGGTCAATTTACATCATACTCTTTTATTAGTGTAGATTGATATAATCAATAAATAGTTAAAAAATATATACAATGATCTAAATATATCCAATATCTTGTTCCTTCATTGAACACTTGTTTACTTAATAAATATTTTTTGAACACTAATTCCAAGTGTTCTACCAGATAATGAACATAAAATAAAAAAAAAAAGGTGGGTACTGTCTCTAGTTTCAGGTAGTTTTACCTTATAGTAGGGAAGACAGAGCAGTAATCAAGTAATTGTAAGAGTGAAAAGGGCTATATGTTAAGGAGGTACAAGTTCTAAGAGGGCCATATATCAAGGCTACTAGTTTTTCTCTAAGCCTGATGCATCTGGGAAGGCTTGCTAAAGGACAAATAGGGGTTAGTCAACAAATAAGAAAAAAATGATATTTGGGCAGAAGAAATAATATGGGCAAAATTTGGAAGTTAAGAGAAAAGAGAATATGACTAGAGTATTGAGATAACCTTAGCTGGTGGCAAGAGACAACGGCTGGAGAGGTAAGCGGTATCATTCAGTTCCTGTCAGTCATTTTAAGAAATTTGAATTTTATTCTAAGAGCAATAGAAAGCCATTGAAAGACTTTAAGTTCAGGGGTGGGAAGGAAATGTGTGACATAATCACATTTTAGAAAGCTCATTTGAATAGCATTATGAGGATGAATTGGAGGGGCTTGACATTGATGGCAGATATTTAAAAGTTCACTTAATAACAGGAAAGAAAAGATGGCAACAGAGAACAAAGCAGTGACAGGAGAAGAGAAAAGCTATGACAGATTTAAGAATATTTTGGAGGTAGAATTATGAAGTGTTGGTGCAGAGTGGGCATGGGAGAGAAGTTCAAAAGCTGGTTGGATATGGTGGATTTGCTAAAAGCTTTCCTTAATTATGTTATATTCTTAAAGTGATAAAAGTTATTTATTTGAAACTGACCAATTAATTCTTAATGAAACACCAGAAATATTTCTATGGAAATCTGTAACAAGATAATAATGCCCATTATCACTACTATTATTTAATATTATATTTCAGATGGTACTACTCTGATGCAGAAAACTTAATAAAAATTATTGAGTGCCAAAAATTATTATTGTCATTATTTGCAAATAATATGAGCAGAAAACCTAAGTGACACAAGAGGAACTTTATTAGAAAAAAAATAGCAACCTGTAAAATTTCAAAGTATAATTTTTTTAAAATCTGTAGCTTCTCATTGTATCAGCGAAAAACATATTAGAAAATGTAATTTTAAATTTTCTTTTCAAAATTAAATGCAAACATGAAATACCTAAGAATAGATTTAAGAATTAATCAGTACTGATATGAAAGAAAACATAAAACTTTACTGAATAAATGAACTCATATAATGTTCTTGAGTATGGAGACACTAATAGAAGCAAGTCAATTTTCTCAAAATGATTTACAAATTCGATATAAATTGATTTTAAAATTAATCTAAAAAGTGTGAGAGCAGCCAAAATTTTTTTTCTTAATTTTAGAAAAGAAGAATTACAATGAGGAATTATAATGCCAGAGAGAAAAATATATTTTAAAGTCTGGCTCTGTTACATAATTAGATAACACAATAGAATAGATTAGAATACTTCAAAATATTGTTAATCATATGCCAATATTCATGTGTGATGAAAGTAGCATTTAAACCAGAGAGGAAAATATGAGAGTGTAATCAAATAGACATTCACCTTGTCTCCCTATGGAAGTTTTTCTAAAATATTATTAAAAGGATTGTTTTAAGGAGCAGAGAACTATAAGCACCAATGGACCAGGAGAGAAGACAAATGAAGATGAGAGATGAGAGATTTGGGGAAGATAGAGAGCAAGTGGAGAAACAGTAATGGACTCAGCAAGGGAGGGAAGCTGCAAAGGAGGTGCCACCGAGGGACACTGAAGATGAAGTCCAGGCACAGTGAATTGTGGATACGATTCAAAACAGAATGATCAATGATGTATGTAACTTCATTCATGGGTCTCCTCCAACACCTTTCCCATAGCAACAGCCAGCCAATTACCTATCCCAGGCTAAAGAAAAAAAGGATTATTTTCCTGGGAAATTGACAAGGGGCTCCAATGTCAATTACACTTCAGCTTTACTATATTCCTGTTTGGCCGCTTTAAAATAAAACATACCGGTTTTAAAGCTCATCTTCTCTTCCCCTTCTTCTAGAAAAGCTCCAACCTATTTTTGGAACTTTTCTCTTAAATGTGCAAGGTACAGTAAGAATTCCTAGGTAATTAAACAAAGTCTTCAACTTGAAACAGGCTAAAAGCAAACAGAAAACAAACAAAATCCTCAAAAGGAACAAAGACACACAAAAAGTTTTAATAGCCCCATATAATTTACGTACTCAGAAGGATAAAATATTGCATCAATGAAATAACAGGGTTATATATAAAAAGAACAACCAAACCAAGAAAGAACTCTTAGAAATTAAAATATCAAAACCAGAAGACAACAACAAAGCAATTAAAGGGCTGGAAAATAAAGTGAAGAAAAGTTACAAAAAGACTAACACATTAAAAAAAAATAGATGGAATAGATAAAGGTATTTAAAAAGAGGTTTTGAGGGTCAATATGGGAAGGAAAAACAAAAACAAAAACAAAACCACTAATGAGTTCCAGAAAAAGAGCATAGATACCGTAGGAAGCGGTAAATTATAAAATAATGTCCCAGTACTGAAGATCTAAATTTCCAGACTAAAAGGGCTCAGTGATTACCAGCAATGTCCAACTTCCCGGGCATTAACAATAACTGGCTAAGGTAGTCACCTGGCCTCTGCTATTTTAGGGAACCATCATTGCCACAGCTATTAAAGTGTCTAACACTGTGGCCTTTTTTTTTTTTTTTTTTTTTTTTTTTTACCACCAGCACTGCCCTGCAGAAGACAGCCATCTCTGGATCTTTAGTGAAGATGGCGCCCCTTCAGTAGCAGATTCCTAATGGCCTTTGTGAATGAATGGTTGTCCTTAGCACCTTTCTGTGGAACGTAGTTTGTTGTTGGTCTTCTGATCATTAATATCTATTGCAACATGTCCACTACTTTTCTCTGTCACCTTCCATGTCAACTCAGGCCTTTTGGTGTCACTGGACACTGGCCATTACTTTTTCCAGATGTCTAAGGGCCAACCTTGCAGTGCGTGTGCCATATTCCTGTGGTACCTGCAGGGCGATACAACCTGTGTCCTAGGAAAGCTCCTCAAAACCAGTGAATCGTTGTAATTGTTTTCTCTCCACCAAGACAATTTACTAAGCTAATACTTGGACATATTTATTAATTGAGCTGTCATCTTCTGCCAGGAATTATCCACAACAATGCACGCCTCACCTACCTAAGAGGATGTTGTTATCAGGTAGTGAATGAACCAGTGCCTATCAGGTAGTGAATGAACCAGTCCCACCTCTTTTCTTGAACCTTTCTCAGAACAACTTGCATCAGTCCTCTGAGAAGTAGGTGCCAAGACAAGATTAGACATACAAAATATTTATTGAAGAAATGCCTAAGGGATTAAAAAAGAGGAATTCTGAGGAGGTTACAAGAATCATCAGACCATGAAGTAGGTCTGATTTCTTTTAAAAAGAGAGGGAAGGAAGAAAGGTCTTAGCTGTAGCACAATTCTAAGACAGTTTGGCAAGGTTGATGGGGAATCGTTGGGCCAAAGTAACCTGTCAGAAGCGTCTCATGTCTCCCAGGAATGGGCCGGCAGTTGACTTGGAGCAGCCGGCAGGAATGGTGGCTTGGTGTGAAGGCGGTTCTTGATTCAGAGCAAAGAAGCTGTGGCTAACAATCAATTTTGTTTTCTAGACTAGGAGATCTGAGAGGCGTTATTTATGGCCATCACATGAAGTTGATATGGTGTGTGTGTGTGTGTGTGTGTGTGTGTGTGTGTGTGTGTGTGTCTATTTGTGTTGAGGGAGAATCCCATTAACAAGAAATAGCAAATGAGAAATGGCAAGGAAAGTAAGTAGGCATTAATGAGGTAAGTAACAACTGGGATTAGGCATGAGATGAAAAGTGATCTGGAGGTAACGAGTATGTATGTAAGGTCCCAAAGTGTTAATGAGATACATTTGCAAATGGTGTAGCTGGTTGAAGTATAAAGTGCAAAAAGACGTAAAGAGGCAGAATGGTCTGGGATGAATGAGGCTGGAGAGATAATCAGGGACCTGGTTATGAATGGCCCTTCCCAGTAAGGAAAAATAAAAGCTGAAGACTAGTAAGGAGTTTAAGATTTATCCTAAAACAACGGTGAGTTATAAAGGGCTTTAAGCAAAGGGATGTTGATCATGTTTGTGCTTTAGAAAGACCACTCTGGCTATAGCATAAATAATAGATTAGCAAAGAGCAGGGCAGTCTAGTTAGAATCTACTATAGGAACTCAGATAAGAGGTGATTGTGACTTTGAATAAAATAATGACAATTGGGTTAGAGATCTGAGACTGACTCAACAGAAATTTAGGAGAGATTTAATAGAATGAAACAATCTAGGTATAACTGGACATAGAATATGCAGGAAAGAGATGGATTAATCACAGATGTTGCTCATGTTTCTTGCTTGGAATCTGGGTAAAAGGTATTGTCAGTCACTTTGATAAAGAATGCAGGTCAGGACATTTTGAAGAAAGATAATGGGCTTTATCCATCAATGCAGAGGTGTCCAACAGGCATTGATATATGTGGGTCTGAACTTGGGAGCAAGATCTATTCTTGAGAACCAGGAATGGTCACTGTAGGGAGTAAATCAAATGCATAGGGAAAGTAAACTAAGTAAGATTAGAAGCAGGACCCAGAATAGAACAGTTCATTTATGGTTGCATATTATTCTGCTATAATTCTGCATATTATTCTGCATATAATTCTGCTAAATTTATGTTTGTACTATCTTATTGTCGGACCTTAAAGTTCATTTTCTCCAGTTTTTAACTCTTACACATGACTCTTAGAATGAAAGGTTTTGCTCATAAATCTTTGTCTGCCTTTCAGATGCTTTTCTTAGCACAGATACCAGAAGTGGAATTACTGGGGTGCTGTCCCATTTTGAAGTGATGAGGTACTTAGGAAACTAGTTAATTGTGTAAAGAATTTTTATGAACAAAGTTAGGTGGGATATAGTTTGAGAAAAGATCCTGAGTGATCAGTTCTTTCAAGGGAGAAGGTAGTTGTGAAGACGTAATATTTTCACAATTTACTACGGGAAGTTTGGGCCTCTGTTGGGTCTCTCAGTTGTTAGAAGTTACTGGAGGAATATTGGGGCCATCGGATAGGAACAAACCCTCAAAAGCATATTCACAAGACATTTGTGAAGAGGAAAATGAGAGTTCTCCTTTCAGGTTTCCCAGAGAGGACAGGGGTGATGTTGAGGACCATGGAGGACAGTTACCCAGTGCGCCACCCTCCTTGGCTCTCTTCTTGATAGCGGTCACCTTTCTCTCTCCTGTACTCAGGTCTCAGCCACACTTCTGCGAAGGCTGCTTTGCTATTCGTTCTTTGTTGTTGCAGTCCTTCAAGGCAACCCTGGAAGAAGCCTGAGTTTCAGAGTCACAAAGACCTGAAGATGTAACTCAGTGCTCCCATTTACTTCATGGTGTCTCAAGGATCTAATATGCAAAACAAATTACCCCATGCAAGTGTGATTTGGGCAGGCTTGGCAGGGACAGCTTGCCTTTGCTCCACTTGAAATCAGCTGGCATAACTCCAAGTCTGGAGGCTGGAGTTGTCTGAAGCAGGGTGTCTCAGCCTCCGCACTATGAACATTTTGGGTTGAATATCCTTTATTGTGGGGGACTGTGAATGGCAGGATGTACCTGCTAGAGGCCTTTCCAGTAGTTTTCCTTCTCTAGCTGTAACAATCAAAAACATCTCCAAAAATTGTCAAATATTCCTTCCCAGGGGCCATGAGGAGGCAGCATTGCCCACAGTTGAGATCCAAAGTGAAGGCTTGCTCGCTCACACATGTGTTAGTAGTTGGCTACTGACTGTGATCTTAGCGAGGCTAACGTGTAGGCGATCCCCCACACAAGGTCTCTCCAAAAGGATGTGCTTCTTCACAGCATGGTGGCCAAGTCCTGAGGGTGCTCATCCAGGTGGGGTGGGAATGAGGAAAGCCAGATTGCTTTTTATGACACAGCTCTGGATGTCAGGCGGCGACACGTACAGTACTCACGTTCATCCGGAGGCTGCAAAGGCCATTCTCAGTCTCAAGGACAGGGAAATACCTTATGTCTTTTGGAGGGAGATTTTGTAAATGACCTATCTGTCATTGTTATATGTTTGTTGGCCTATATCCTTTCCAATTCTATTAGTATTATTTTGATGGTGATTTAAAGTGTTTACTTTGAACTTCCTTGGGGTTTTCTCCAGAAAGTTCAAGGATGAACTGGATTTTGTTCCAGGAAAGTGGCTGAGGCAGCTGTAGAGGAATTCTTCCATGGACCTCCGTGAAGAAAACTATAGGATCAGATATTCAGGAAAAAGTGACAACCACCACCACCACCACCAAGAGAATAACAACAACTACAATGACAACAGCAGCAAAAGGTGAAAATTTGTCTCGGGCTTCCCCAGGATTGAGTTCATATAATTCAAGCTAGACCTTGTTCCAAAAACAAAGTACAGCTCTCCTGGGGCTACTCAGTCTTTATCAGGTTTTCTTCCACAAAAGGCTGCTCTTACTGAGCAACTCCATTGCCTTCTGGGAAAACATGTTCTGTAGCATGTCCTTACCAACTGGAGAATGCTTATTGGAATAGCAAGCCATTATTGATGCCCGAGTCTTCATGTGGCACCTTATGGTAAAAACCAGGCCACCTTCCTGCCACCTTGCTTTACTTTATTGTGTTAGAGTTGGGCTGAGCCACAAAATTAGAGCTGGCAGACACATGAAGTGCTTATAATGGAAGATCAAAGTCACTTAGATAAAGATACAAAGAGGGGAAAATGACCAAATAAGACAGAGCCCTTGTTATTTGTGAAGACTCTGGCAATAAGGATGTTGACAGTGGGGTCAGGAACAAAGGAGTTTAGCTCTGGCTTTCAATAGGATTCTTCAATTCAATATTACCCTCTGCCTTCCATTAAGTAATTTCATCCTGAGCCTCTAGTTTAAAGATATTGATTTCAAAATGAAGAAAAAAAATCCTCTCTCTCTCTCTCTCTCTCTCTCTCTCTCTCTCTCTCTCTCTCTCTCTCTATATATATATATATATATATATATATATATATATATATATACACATCACCTATAGTGAAAAGTTGATAACAATGTAAAGGTCCAGCAATAGGTGAATTAGTATGTACAGTGGAACATTTTCTGGATGGAATATTATACATTATAGAAGCCTGATGCATGAAATCCATGTAAGAGTAGACCTTCCTTCTCCTGGCTGCCAGCACAATCTTCCCTCCTGCACCCAGGACCTGGGCTTCCCTCGCAGCCCCAGTTTCATATGGAAAGTCATTCAGAAGAATGTCTGGTCTAATTAACATATTACGCTTTTATTATTATAGATAGGTTATAATCAGGGAAATGCTTGAGCATATTACTGAATAAACCTGATGATATCTAAAAGTATATGAATATTTAATTTCTTTGTTCCAATATTTAAAAATTACACAACAAATACAGGTATATTATTGCATTATAAAAATTCAAATGCATGTATATAATCTCATTATGAAAATTTTAAAAACTCCAAAAAGCAGTAATCTTTAATGCTTTCTCTAAGTGTACTCCTCTTTCCAGATTCAATCATTGTTAATACCATGGTGCATTTCCCTCTCACCTTCTATATATTTCCATGTATCATTTTTTTATGAGGTGATATTAAGACTATTTTTCTAAAACATGCTTTTATTACTTACTGATATGTGTGGAAATCTGCTATCATTGACATTGCATCACATGTTTAAACATCTATTGAATTCACCAGTATGAACATGTTGTAATTTATTGAACCATTCTTCTATGGATGCATATTTAGATGCTTCCCTTTTTTTTTTAACTCTGCAAACAATAATTCAATAAGCATCATTGCATATAAATCTTTGAGTACTTATGTGAATATTTCTGTAGGACAATACCTCAAAATAGAATTTTAATATATACTGCCCAATTATCCCCTACCACTCTTTTTCCATTATATACTCCGACAAATGGTAGTGCCTGTATCCAAAAGTGAATTATTTTCTTGTGTGTGTGTGTGTGTGTGTGTGTGTGTGTGTGTGTGTGTTTTGTTAATCTTCACCCGAGGATATTTTCCCATAGATTTTTAGAGAGAGTGGAAAGGAAAGAAAGGGGAGAGACACAGAGAGAAACATTGATGTTTGAGAGACACATCAATTAGTTGCCTCCCACATGGCCCCAACCACTGCCAGAGATCAAATTCTCAACTGAGGTATGTGCCCCTGACCAGAGTCAAACCCAGGCTAAGGCAAAAAAGTGAATATTTTCAATCTTTTGAATTTTTGCCAATAAATGATGCCTCATTGTTTTAATTTCAATTTTCTTGATTATCAATGAAGCATGTTTATTGCTTACTGATATTTCTTCTATGAATTTCTTGTTTACATCTTTATGGACAATGTTACTTCAACCAGAAAATAATAATGAAATGATGGAATACATAAAGATATTTATATTAGTTGTTTAAAGGAGTAAAATTGTAGGTGATTTTTTTCCTCTTCTATAATTTAGAATATTTTAATGGTATTATATTAAGAGGCTTTTGTTGTGCTTGTTTTTTAATAGGAAGAAAAGTAAAAGTTACCTCTATGACTAGTATTCTTTGGTTATTTCTACCCCTTAAAAACCTCTTGGGGTTATTTACTAAAAATGGACATGCCCTCAATTGGCCATAGAATAAGTCTGTTCACTGTTTGAGGCTGCATGCTTTCTTATAAGCTTAAAAAAGCAATACTGATGGTTGGTTCTGAACCTTCTACTATGGTAGGTCTCAGATTCTGGGTCTCAGATTCTCATCTCCACAGAAAGTCTGGCATCAGCATGCTTTGCTTGCCCGTGCTCTCAGCCGGTAAAATTGCATAAATTAATTGCACAAGAAATTGCTGAAAGAATCAAAATGATACAAATGAATGATCTCATAAAGAATACATTTTATGGGGCAAAATGAATTATTATTTTAGAAAGTGGTCATTTGTCCCTTGTTTAGCCTATATACAACATATCTGAGGACCGCAGCAGCCCTGTGTAGTGCTCCTGAACAAAGTCTGATGCTGAGGAATGTAAAGCAGTGAAGCATCCTTCCCTTATTGATCTGTACTCAACAGGAGGCTAGGAGGAGGCTACTAGCATTTCTGGACACAGATGGCGCAACTTGGAATGAGGAGAGGACTGAAGCAAGGCCTCCTTCGTTATAGGCTGTTTGCAGGGATCTGGACATGAGGTTGAGGAGAGAACACACTCAAGAGTGGAATTAAGTGAGGAAGACTCCACACTGGGTGTTGGGCTTTGGAGTTGGATAAACTTGGATTTGAATCCTGACTTGGCCTCTTTTTAGTTGTGAAACTTTGGGCAAGTCATATCTATTTTAGTCCTAGTTATTTTCCAACTTCAAGTGGGGATGAGAATACAATTGGCCCATGAGAGTTATTGTCAGAATTAAAAGAGATAATGTATGTGAAGTGCTTTGTAACAGCATGTGGCATAAAGATACCGCTCCATAAATAGTAATGTGACATTTATAATTATTATATTTTAAGTTCAATAAAATGAGAGTCAGGTAAGAGGGACCACTCATGGAGTCGAGCACTGGTTTGGATTCCATGGCCTGGAGGGCTCGAGGGAGCAAGTCTGGCCCTGCAGTGTTTCTTTTGTTCCTGCTTGTCCTTCGGTTCCTGCTTGTTCTTTGATTCCTGTTTGTTCCTTCAGTTTCCTAAGGATTTAGAACAGGTGCAGGCTCACCTGAAAATAAAACATTAAACGAGTTGGCTTCTGCCTATTTCAAGTCTTCAGGTCTTACACTGAGAACAAAGTGGAGTCTCCGGAGGGGAGGACAGGGAGCAAGGCAAGAAAGCATTGACAATAGATGGTCTGAGAGGCATCTGAAGGGGGCAGCGGGGATGGGGGTGGGGAGGGACTTACTAACAGCTCATAAGTATTGATGGAAGAGGGAAGAGAAGCAAAGATGTGTGAGCATTTTCTGGCCTGAAAGGGAGAGAGAGAGCAGAGACCAAAGATTCTCACCATAGCATCCCTCATACATTCTGTGGCTCAAGAAATTGGACTAAGCAGTCAAAGCAAGCCTTCGCCTAGTTTATCTTAAAATATTCTTCAAGACGTCTGTTTTGTATTTGACTACTTCTATTTTTCTTTTTGGAAAGACCTCCCTCTGTTCCTTCTCACCACTTATTTATAATGCATTTACTTAGAATGACTCCCCACAGCATCCAAGATTACTATTTGAAGTTGCCAATGATTTTTACAAATTGTCTCTGGCACCAACTGCTTTCAGAAAGAAGTTGTATCTTTCCCCATAAACTGATTTTGCAGGAAGGTTCCCTGGGAATGTTTTGATTGCACAGGGTTTCTCCAAATGATCCAAATCTCTGACACAAGTCATGTGCTGTACCTGTTGATAAAAAATAACTTGTAACTGCTGATAGTCTAAAATTATTTGTTATGCTATTGATAGGCACTGTGCTAAGAATTTTACATGCCTTGTTTCCATTCATAGATGAACAGTAAAGTTTAAAGAGATGAGATTACCTATAACTACTAGGAAACAGAGAAGAAACTTTGCTATTAATTTTGCACCCAGGGCATGCAAGTCCTGAGGCTTCACAGCAAATAGTGGATCCACAAAGGAATGTCATTTTTATCAGACTCTTTAGATGCAGACATGTAATGCTACATACGCATTTATTGCTGTAATGTCTAGATGCATCAGCATGGAGTAGAAACAATGTCATCCTACACCAGAACCCCAGAGTACAACGATTCTGAGATCCCCACGTGCCCACTCTGTCAGGATGTGCAGGCTTTTCCAGTGCTTCTTCTGACATGATCAAGGGTCCCAACGAGGCTTACCTGGGCTCAGACAGAATCATGCATGCTCCTACCTTTCACCAGTTAATGCCAATCTTAGATGTTCTCTCTTGGGGATGGAGGACAACACAAACATGGCCCTGGAGGTTGGATATCTAAGAATCTGGCTCCCTCTGTGCAGCTGCTGCTGTCTAGCCTGAGCATAGATGCTTCATGCAGCTGCTTTCTCTCTGTCATCTGTCCGAGTTAACTGCATCATGGGTTACAGCCCGGCATTCTGTGGGTGCTCTGTTTCCGATGGATGCCCTCCCATGCTTGGAAGAGGGATGGTACTCTCTTCTTCTGTACTGTTCTTCCACGCATTCCCACGTTCTTGTCTGAGCCCAGGACCTTTCACCTGACGTCAAAGAAACCTTTGGTCTCTTCCAAGACATCTTCCATCTCATTTCCAGATGGGCATGTCCAATATTCAGCTCATATACTAGTAACTGGAATGATCTGCTTTACCAATGTATGAGACAAGTACAGATATACTTTATTAATAGGTACACGTTTTTTACCCCCCAAATTATTGTTCATGTTCCCCATTCCTCCTCTGACTCATTCAAGAGCTCTAGGGCCCACCCTGTCCATAGGAATTAGGTCCTTCTTCAAATGCCAAGCAAAGAAAAATAGAAAAATCCAATTAATCCACCATCACCATTGGTTTGGATCTTGCCACATGTGCTGTGGGACCCTGAACTCACAGTTGCTTGTCCCGGCACAGCAATAACCTGCTGGCACAAGGGTACAGTTATGTCCTCTTCTTGGCCCCCGAGGTACTGCTACTATTGTTCCCCCAAACATGACTCATGTCTGATAGATGAATCTGGACAAGCTTCCCAGCCTCAACCAAATGCAGTGCTAAAGCCAACCTTTCCCCACAAATGCCTGGGCCCAAACTACCTTCTTTCACACCATTATGGTGAGTTCCCCCTAAATAAGGATCTTTGATTCCCAACCAGACCTTAGGTGGAGATACCCTAATCCAACAAGAATTTTGTAATTTTAAAAATTAATTTTGAACTTCAAAACCAGAAAGAACTCATTAGTTATTCAGGAAATCTCTCAACTCTTTATTCAATTTGGATCTCCTTACAAACTATACATATTGAGAGATATTATAGTGACAAGGAAACTGTATTAAGCATCTGCCACCAGTGATTCCAAAAAGAAATGTGCTAATTAACATTAGGTGTCTCTATCTCAGGATAGCTTTGAGTTCTAAAAGCAGCTGACCTCTGCCTCAGAGAGAGGACAAAGTTTTACTCATTTCCTCTGTCTCACTACTTCATGCTCTAGCAAACTTTTAAGTATGACAGTGAAAACATTCTTCTTCTTTTTTTTTTTTTTAATTCCACACCTAAACTGTCAGGATTCCCTAAATTTTGAGTTAATCTATTGTATCCATTGTTACCTGGTTAATTCATATTATTTTTATAGATAAACATGAAATTGCAAATATTTTAAGCCTAAGGTTAGCAGTTATGGGGTGAACTCCCATTCTCATGACACTTAGAGGTATTTTGGAGGAAATTGAGAACTATTCTAGGAGGCCAAGTGTAAACACATTGCTAGACTATAGGTCTTATATTATACTTTATGATACACAATTAAGTGTAAAGTTTTAAATTTTCATGTTACATAATACCTATACCTATCTATCTATATCTATATCTATATCTATATCTATATCTATATCTATATCTATATCTATACCTATACCTATACCTATACCTATATCTATATCTATATCTATACCTATACCTATACCTATACCTATACCTATATCTATATAAAAGCCTAAGCGACCATTGCAACTGAAACAACTGAATGGATGACTGAACAAGCTGCGTGGAGTGACCAGGCTGGCAGAGGGGTTAGTGAGGGATGACGACCAAACGACTGAACAAGCAGGCTGCGTGGGGAACCCAGGTCAGCAGGGGAGTTAGTGAGGGATGACCAAATGACTGAACAGCAGGCTGCATGGGTGACCAGGCCGACATGGGGGGGAAGTTAAGGGTGACCAGGCCACAGGGTGGACAGTGAGGGGTGGCAAGGCTGGCAGAGGGGGTCAGCGAGGGGTGACAAGGCCAGCGGGAGGGGGGCAGTTGGGGGTGACCAGGCCTTCAGAGGGGGCAATTAGGGATGACCAGGCAGGCAGGTAGGCAAGCAGTTAGGAACCAGTGGTGCCAGATTGTGAGTGGGATGTCCTGTGGGATCAAACCTAAACCAGCAGTCAGACATCCCCCTAGGGGTCCCGGATTGGAAAGAGTGCAGGCTGGGCTGAGGGGACCCCTCCCACGCAAGAATTTCATGCACCAGGCCTCTAGTATATTAATAAAAGTACACACTATTACTTCTCTGTAAGTGTGGTTAGTGTAAACTGTACTTTTGTAAATGTGCAAGAATATCAAAATCTACAAAAAAGTTAAACAGAAACAAATTCAACCAGTCAGAATTTAGTAATGGTCCTATCACAAGACACTCACATACAAAAAGTATTTGTTAAAACATGGTAGCCAAACTATAGTGTTGACTGATATAATAATGCAAACTCCTAATAGAGCAATTTTTAAAGATAACTACCTACATTGAGTGGCCAGATTATTATGCATACAGAGATCATTATAATCTGGCCACTCAGTGTATATTGAATGACTGATTAACAAGCAAAGATTTTTAAAAAAATCATACTATTCAGCCACAAGAAAAGATGAAATACTGCCATTTGAAACAACATGGATAGACCTTGAGAATATTATGCTAAGTGAAATGAGTCAGAAAAAGCTAAGAACCATATGCTTTCACTCATATGTGGGATGTAAAAGTGAAACTTATATACACAGACAACAGTATGGTGCTTACCAGAGGAGGTGGGGGTAAAAGGAAAAGGGGGCCAAATATATGGTAATGTAAGATTATTTGCATTAGGCACATAATGTAATACACAGTTCATGTATCATAGAAATGTATACTTGAAACTAACATGATCTTCTTAACCAATGTCACCCCCATAAATTTAATTAAAAAATAAAAATCATACCCACAGAAAATATGCAAGAAAATTGCTATGTTTCCAATTTTCAAACATGGCAAAGGGGGAAGATTTAGTGAACACAGCTTGCCTCCTCTCCCACATTCTTTAGCTCTAGAGAATCAGTGTGTGACCTGACACACTAGTGGCCTATGGGCCAAATTATGATGATTTACATATTTTCTTTAGCCAATACAGTATTAAAAACATTTTGAATAAATTTGCAATATTTATAAAGTTGTGAAATTTTAAAAAATTCCCAAGTTTCTCAAAAGTGAGAATTGGCAACAATCCTGTGTGGCATATGAGCCCCATCAGAATCATCATCTGCATGACTCCAGGAGATGCATTCACATGGATTCCAAGGAAGTGATGGTCCTAAGAGTTACAAAGCACTTTGGTCCTCAGCTCCTCATCTAGCTTGAACCATTCCTTTATGTCACTCAGTCAACCCATGTTTAAGGACTCTAGATACCAAAAACTGTGTACAGACAATCACTATTACTCTTAATCTCCCTATGGAAATTATCAATGTCTAAGTGGAATTCATGCAGTAGAACCAAAGAGGGGTTACAGTCGGTGAATCACCACAAAGATGCTTCAGGATTAGTCAAAATAATAAGAAATCCACTTGGTGAGAAAAGGATGGTCATTAGAAAGCCTCAAATAAGAACGGATGCAGAAAGGATCTATAAAGGTATTTTTCACAATAGGCAGGTGAGGAATGACCACAGTTGTCTATCAACAGATACTATTCCAAATTTAGGAAAATAATCGAATTCCAAAAAGTCTGTTGTGCAGAAAGGAACTAAGAATAGGACTGGGCCAAGGAAGAAATTTTTAATTCTGAGAAACAAGGAAGAATTTTCCCATTCTTATGGAAATCAGGAATTGACAGACAACCAGAGTTGAGTATTAGTTGCTAATATTGCTGTGTGTGCTAAAAATACTGATATGTATCAAGAGTTAAACCAACAAGGTAAATCTGGTGCTGAGCTACCCAACTAGAAGTCTTGAGTTTACTGAATTATATGCCTGATTAGGAATGGGACTGGTCAAATCCAGAAGCAAAGGTCCCATATAACACACAAAATCTAAGATGATGATGTGTACTCAGCAATGGGTGTTGGACTGAAAACGGACAAAGAGTCTAAAAAGTTTTTAGAATCAGACTAAAAGTAAAATGCTGATGACTCTAAATGCCCTGAAATACCTTGTTAGAGAGGAATAGCTAACATTCTCTAATTCAATTCAAAGAGTTGAAAGTATTTTTTTTTTATCACTTAATACATTGCTCTGTGTCCTCATTGAGTCAGTCCTGCTGAATTAAATATAGAAACACTGGTTAAGAGTTTTTGAAAGTGTTTTGAATCTTTTCAATCCAAATTTAATCATCCTTCCTCAATAAGCAAACAAAAATGTGTTCTAGATGCAATCTTGTCTATACCCAGGTTTTGCTAGGAATGACGGAGCTAGTTCCAGCACCGTACAAATGTGGTGAGAAGATGGAGGAGCACAGCAGCACTTTTCTGGCCAATTGAAAAGGCAGTGGTCTCTGGGCAAATGCATGGTAAAATCTTAGCTGTAGCACTTCCATCTGGTACTTATTTTACAGTTGCGTTTTCTTAAACCTCAGTAAAATGATAAAAAATAAATGAGATAATGATTATTTTCATGCTAATCTAATTATTTAAAGAAAGTCATCAGCTACTTCTGTACTCATCCATATTATATTCTAGGGCATGGCAATCGATCAGGACTGGGCTAGATGGGCTGGACATGCCTTAGTCCCTCTCTGACCCCGATTGTGCACTGGTGCAAGGGCATCTAGTTAATTTATAAATTGAATAAAGTATTTGACAATGTTCATTCTATATTTGCATGAGTGGCATGTTCTTAATTTTGGGAAAATGCTAACAGATATGTTATTGAGAACCAGTAACATCTGCTGAGCTTGCAGTCCTGCTGAATATTTCTGAAACTGCCATAGGTTCTCCCGAAGCCCAGAGCTGACAGCTGCTGCTGCAGGATGCATCACCAGAAGCTGAAAAATAATAGCTTTTCTCTTCCTCCCAACTTCCAAGCCCTTCACAGAGCTGGCAAAGCCTTCCTTTGCACATGGTAGCCAAAGAAGGTTGGTAAGAAAAGTCTAGAAAGTTTGTAGATTTATTGCTATCAGAAAGTGTGTGTAAAGGAAGAGATGGAGATGAACTAAAAGATAAATAATTGGCATAAAGGGAAAAAAATGCAGATGGAAGGTAGCACTAAAAATAAAATAAAATCTATGGCCCCTAAAATGTCCACACTCATTAGTCTGAAACTTGGGTTCCATTCCAAACTTTAGAGGACTTAAGAGGAAACGAGGAGAAAAGAAGGGGAAAACATCTAGATTCAGTTATAGAGCAAGCCAAGAGCTCTTTATTGGCTGGGGCACAGAACACAGGTTAGAAAGCCTCAGAGTTCAGGTTAAAAAGATCTAGTTAACTAACTGAAGCTCACAGTGGGAATAGTAGGGGATATCCTGATTGCATTTTAGCTGGGGGATTTTTCTTTCCTGTCGATCTGTAGTGATTAAGAACAGGATGAACTCAGATGAGTGTTTGCTCTCCCAAACTAAAGGCCTGCACATCACTTGCCTGATTTCTGCTAATATAAGAAGAACTCAGAGAGAATGAGCTTAAATTAAAACACAGGAGAATGTCTACAGAGCCATTTTTAAATTCAGCCTAAGAGATACCTATCAAGGACATTGGATTACTTATTTATCATTCATTCACTCATAAATTAACTTAAAAACATAAATTAACCACTGAATTAAATACTGGGAATACAAGAATGAATCAAATCCTGCCTTCAATGTGCTTACCATCCTGAGAAGAGTTTAATATGTGTAGGCAGCAATCTTCAATGTAAAGCAGGGTTAAATAAACAAGGAGAGAATTGCAAAAGAGGAGAAAACTCCCAATTTATCACTGAGTGATGACAGGAGTTTATGGAAGAGGTTGCTTTTCTGATTAAAACAGGATCGTACTATTTATATACAACTTGTGTGCCTATTTTCAAAACTTGATAATATTTTGAGGACACCGGTAAATATGGGTGTACCTTCTCTGTTTAATAGCTTTTTGTGTGCTTTTAAATTTGTATTTCTTGCCCACCATTTAATACACACACACACACACACACACACACGCACACAAAGACACACACACACTCACACACACACATTTATGTTTGAACTTAAAATGTCTAGATGTACCCACAAAGGTAAGTTGTGGTGTGGGATGAAGTGGAAAAGGAAGTGAACAGTTGTATTGTACTTTATGCTATTATTTTGATTGATAGTTTTAGGACAGAAATGAAATAACTTTATAATAAACTGTCTTTCACAAAAAAATACTTCTCTTTTCCCCAGATCAATGTGACTACCACGGGGAGAGCATGGGAGGACAGGACCCAGGAAAGGAAGTGGCAGATAGTAGATCATTTTGGAGCAAAAAGTTAGAGCTTAAGGCTAATTGTGTTGAGTTCCAAATGTTTGACCACTCACAAGTCTTTTTTTTAAAGGGAGAGGGATAGAGAGTTAGAAACATCTATGAGAGAGAAACATCTATTAGCTGCCTCCTGCACACCCTGTACTGGGGATGTGCCCGCAACCAGGGTACATGACCTTGACTGGAATCAAACTTGGGACCTTTCAGTCTGCAGGCCGACACTCTATCCACTGAGCCAAACCAGTTAAAGCTCACAAATCTTTTGACTGAACACAATAGAAAACCAAATGCCATCTGACTTAAGCATGGAGGCAACTTATTATATGAAAAAATTGGAAAGTCCAGGGGAGATGTATTTTTCAGGGAAGGCTGAATCCAGGTGCTTAAACACCAGCTTCGGAACCATTTCTCTCTTCATCTCTTGCCTCTACTTTTCTCTAGCTGGCCTATGTTCAGGCATGAAAATGGTAGTGGCAGCCCCAAGTTAATATCCTGTTGAGTTAGGAACCCCACTAGAATGAAGGCATGTCATCCCCCCAAATTCTAGCAATGGCCGCAGAGCCAGTTCTTTTTAGTCTGACTTCAGCCATGTCCCCCTGAAGAATCACTGGTTCCAGTAGATCCAAGAACTGTGATAGACCATGTCTGCCCCATTTTCCAACCTCTAGAGTGTCTTCCTCTGAGAATGGGGAAGGAACAGCAAGGTTAAATGAAATGCTCAGGGCTATTATTAGAAGAAGAAGAAATGAATTATAGAAAGGAAAACACCACAGGAAAGCCATGGTAAGGGATTTGTGGACATGAGGAATGGGAGCAGGAAGACTTTTTAACAGCCCTCAGCATGCGTGAGAAATGAAAGCATCCAGTTAATGACACACAACTGAAGTCTAGGGGAAGGACTGGCTTCCTACATGCATGACAAAAATTACCTCGGAGACCACAGTAGATGATGAGTTATTTATAAGAAAACGCTGGTCTGGTTGTTTTAAAGAGAATGGGAAAAATCCATATGGCAAGCTATGGATGCATAGTCCCAAAGTAGCTAATTTGCTCAGAAGGAGATCCTTCGCTATTGGGAGGATAACAAGAAGAAATGTTCCTACTGTGAATGCAAAGGACCCAGAAACCCTCTTTCTTTAAATTAATCAGAATGTGTTCTGTTTGCCCCTGAGAAGCAGCTTACCTTCCCATAATGTTGTTTCCTTCTAGTTCCATCTCCTGCTTCTTCATTCTCCTCTCCCACCCCTATTATCGATTCACTAATGTGACACTATTTTTGCTATGTAATGCAAAGGCTTGTTAAGGGATATATGCTTCCATTTGTCATCTGCCTTATTTGGCAGTGTCTGAGCTCATGTCTCTGTCACCTTGGATACAGTTTCAGATGTTTTCTTCTCTGTTTCTTAATGTCGGTTTCAGCACTGGCAGCAGCCTTGTAGGGGCTAAGAATCATGTGTCTGCTGAAGCATTTCTCATATGTGAGTGTGCCAGAAACACGTCTGAAAGATTAAGCACACACACACACACACACACACACACACACACTCACACACAACTGTGAGGTGGAATTTGGCTTATTACTGCTTCCGCATTTTTCCATCCCCGCCATGACCTACTACGTCAGGAGATATGATTATGGCTCATCAGGAGTTGACATGTTTTTATTACTTATTACAGTTTAAAACACATAAAATATCATTCATTACTTACATTAATTATAGGGAAATGACTACACCATGCTCATGTATTTTTATTCTTCATTACCATTTTTTTTTTCTAGATACCTGTTGTGGAGAGGTCATGGGATTGGATGACATAAGCTCTCAGATTCTTTTCAACATTTTTAACACTGAAATTCCCATGTAATTATGATTCTATAAATTCATATTAAAATTTAATTTCACTTTATTCTTCACTGAAAATCTACAAAAGTCTCTTGCCATTCCTGAAGTGGTATAGTTTATTTTTAAAATATAACACAATGTTTAATGAAGTATAACGATAACTAAAAATAAAATAAATTTCTCAAATTGAAGAAACACAATTTGCTTTGTGAGCTAGTGTTCTTTACTTTTTAATTCTGTTTCTATCTAAAGAGTTGTTAAATATACTAGTATGTATTACTGTTCCTTGTCATTAATTGCAAATGGCAAGTGGATGCCAGCCAGCATTTTATATGTTATTAGTGGCCTGGTGCACGAAATTTGTGCATGGGGGAGGAGAGGTCCCTCAACCCAGCCTGCACCCTCTCCAATTGGGGACCCCAGCAGTTGGACATCCCTCTCACAATCTAGGACCTCTGGCTCCTAACTGCTCATCTGCCTGCTTGCCTGATCACCCCTAACTGCTTCTGCCTGCCTAATTGCCCCTAACCCCTCTGCCTGCCTGCCTGATCACCCCTAACTACCTCTGCCTGCCTGCCTGATTGCCCCCAACTGCTCTCCCCTGCTGACCTGATCTCACCCCCAACTGCCTCTGTCTGCCTGTTCACCCCTAACCACCCTTCCCTGCCGGCCTAATCTTGCCACCAAATGCCCTCCCATGCTGGCCTGATCTTTTCTAGTCTCTGTTTCTCTTTGTTTTTCTCAGCAGTCCTCCAGGTCTCCCGGCTTCCTTATCTCCCTTTTCCTCTTTCCTGGCTGGGAGTGGGTGAGGCCAATGGGGGATGCTCCATCCTCAGCCCACCCTTCCTTCTATCCAGGCCTCTTCAGGCCCAATCTGTTTTGTTTCCTCATTCTGAGAGAGGCTCTGAGAGTGAGCTGGGAGGGAGGGAAAGAAAGGGAGAAAAGGCTGTGAGCTGTGTGTGAATGAGTGTGAGTGCTGGCCCTGCCTCTCCCATCCCCATCTCCGCTGCCACAAGTACCTACCCACCATATCCTGCTGCTGGTGCAGCCTGGGCACTAGATCAAGCCTACGGTCATTGTGGGTTTTTATATATTAGGATTATGTTTTTACCTCAGGCCTGGTTCCAACTTTGTTTTTACCAGATGGGTAGTTTTGGACAATCTCACTAACCCTCAGTTTCCCCATATAAAAAAAAGAAAAAGCAGTTACTAATGTAGCAAGATAGTAAGAAACTGGGAAAGTTCCTGGAATAGGGAAACTGAGACAAGAAAATTAAACAAGGCCAAACAGTTTCGGCAGCTTAAAGCCAGCTTGTGAATCACAAAACACCAACCAAGGACACTTGAGCAAATGGTTTATACCCTCCTCCCTAACGAGAAAATACGTAGGTTAAATCACCCTGCCTGGGAAAATAGAGAACAAAGACCCAATTAATGCCATCTGTGCCAGCTAAACCCAAGGACAGCTGAAGTTGGGGGACACAAACCAGACAGACCTAAGATAAAAGTAAAACAGTAAAACAGACTAAATAATAATCCAAAAACTCCCCTATACATTCATTTTGATACATCAGCATATTAAAAATTCACCTGGAAAGCTGATGAATACTCTATGCATGCACTCCCCTCAGATTTTTACCTGCCAAAAAAAAATTTAAAAAAATGGGGGTGAGGGGGTGGGTAAAAAGCCCTCAGGTCAAAGACTCAAGGCAAGATCACCAGGCCCCTTTCTAGGCATGTACTTTTTATTTCTTCCTAAATTCTAAGGGTCCTCACGAGACTTACAGCCAGGGGAGCAGTGGCCAGTGGCAGCTCAAACCCACACTCACTCCCTGATTCTGTCTCCATGGCTCCATTTTGTTCTGCCTTCCCAGTGAGCTAAAGCAGCCCCACCCAGCCTCACTGCTATAACCTTAACTTCCTGGTGAGCTAACAGCAGTGCCCCCTTGGCTCCCTTCTTTCCTATAATATTTCCAGGAGCCAAAGCAGAGAACCACCTAGGCTCTTCCCAGCTGTTTCTTCCTTTGTTTCACTGTCCCCCGCATTAATAAAAGCACTCTCAAACTCACATGGTCTCATGCTATGAAATTTTTCCTACCAGAAGTCAAGAGGCTGGCCTGAAGCACACCTGCTCCAGGTCGGTCCTTGTCAGGTAACACTAATACTTAGTATACTTGGCAGGATACTCTGAAGCCTGATTACAAAAAAAAAAATAAATAAATAAATAAAAATGTAGCTTAAAAGATTTTTGATAACTTATAAACTACCTATATCTTTGCATTATAAAAGATATACTCCCATAGGATGTGGTTTGAATGCAGACAATAAGCTCTTGAAGGGCAAGGACTTGGTCTATTTTGTTCATAACAGTGCCTGACATAACAGACACTCAATAAATTTTTGTAAATGAACAAATGAAATGACCATTCCCAAACTACTTAACACGAGGCCAGTGTTATGGGTTGAATTGTGTCCACTAAAAATATACGTTTTTAGTCCTAGCCCTGGGTCCTCAAAGTGTAAGCTTACTTAGAAATGATGTCTTTGCAAATTTAATCAAATTAAGATAATGCCATACTCAATTAGGTGGGGCCCTTTTCTAAGGACTGGTGTTCTTACACAAGGTGGGAAGTGTGGATTCAAAAACAGAGGAGACCATGTGAAAACAGAGGCAGAAATGGGAGTGATGAATTAACAAGCCAATAGTTGCCAGCAATCACCAGAAGCTAGAAGAATCCAAAAAGAATTATATTCTCTAGAGCCTTCAGAGAGATGTTGACCCTGATGGCACCTTCACTTCAGACCTCTAGCCTGTGAGACAATACATTTCTGTTGTGTTAAGCCACCTAGTCTGTGGCACTTGGTTACAGAGGCCTAGGAAACTGATTCAGCCAAAATCCTGAACAATGTGGCACATATCTGTGATGATATAGGGATCACTACTTGATCTCAGTCTTCATATTGAAAATTTTATTTTGGATAATTTGATTTACTTTGACATGTGTACATGAAAAGTGTATTAACTCTTATAACAAAGGTTTATTTATTATGGTAAAGGAAAACAGCAATATCTATTAAGCATTCTTAACAATTTTTCTGTCTTAGGCAATACAATCTTAAACCCACACAAGTGTCTAAATCTTCTGTTTTCTGCCAAACAATCACTTCATTCTAAACCATTTCTGAACATATGCTACTTGGATGTTAATAGACCTATAATGTTATATAATTCCCCAAGGATATGTGGTTGATTATCGTTCAAGTTATATTTTTCAGATATTTGGTCTTTATGAAAATAAATATTCTGATTTGCCATGTGCAACTTTCTGGCTACAGTGTCATTTGCATAACTTGCATAGTTAACTACTGCATAACTTGCATAATTAACTACTGCTTGCCCATAGAGTTTAACCTTGGTATGTCGATGGGCTGCGGCACAACTCCATCATCTCAAAACACTTGTGAGCACATTGAGATTTGAAGAGTGAGTTAGCCTTCTAAGAGAGGTTACTTTTGGTCCACAGATTTTGTGGGGCAATGTAAGTGATGCTTCTCAATGTTGTGGAAATCACTGAATCATAAATGATGGCATTTGTTAAGGCGACTTTTAGCAATTTTGCCTTCATTGCTGATATACAACTTTTCCTCCTTTCTCAATTATAAAAAGGTGCCTGGATTCACAAGTCATTCTTATAAGGTACTCCTAACTTTTCAGTTCAGCTTTTCAATCTGATCACATATTCTATATTAGAAAAATCCCCATTGAACAGCTTTCTATTTGCAAAGGCACTTTTGAATTATTATACAAATACATAAGTTCTCCATAGGTCAATTATAGGACAGAATTTATAAAAACTTGTCCTATATTCAAAGACATTTAAAATATGCCAAGATTTGTCATGAATTATACATTGTTTTAGATTTCTATAATCTCCTTACTTTCTTTGAAATATGCACCATAAATCTTGCTCTGATTCCTCTAGTTTTTCATATAACATTTTTATTTGAATAATTTTTCTATTCTAGTTTTTTTCAGAGAGCAAAGAAAGCATGATGATTTTCTAAAAGTAGAATAAAACTTTTTTAAATCTCAAAATACATTAACTCAAACAAAACTGCTTGTTGTTTTTCTTTATGCATGTAAATAAAATAGCATTTTATTTTTACATTATTGTACACAAGAAAGTCACAGGTCTGCTTAAATAGATTAGGTTTTATTTTATCGGACTCTGGACTCTTGGTCTGAAAAACAACAATACCCATGTGAATATACAGGCTGACCTAAGTAAACTCCTCCATTACTATTTTTTTTTGTCCTAACAATCATCAAATAATTGTAAGGCATTTTCTTTTTCAGATTATTTTGGAGTCATCTGTTAACATATGCTTGGAAGTCCAGATAGTGCACTTGTGCAAAAATATTCCAATAAAAATGGGGGCAATGACAATGTCAGATAGAATGGGAAGAGTATTTCACAATTTAGTCATATGAGGATTGATTTCTCATACAAAACAAACAAACATTACCTTAGTCATATTTGCTACAATGTTATCATCCATATTCTGGCAAGAGAATAATGAAAAATTATCTGGGCAACTCTTTGAACAGTATCTCCAATACAATATATATATATATATATAGATTTACATTTTGTTCTATCTAACCAACGCAGAAATAGAGAAAATTATATTTTATTTTCTTATCTTTGGAATTATATCATTAGATTAAAGAAGTTAGAGATATTTTGATTAAACCATTATCCTGCCTTAAAAAAATAATGATATCCCTTGTAAATTTTTAAAAAATAATTAAAATTTAGCACACTGGGTTTAAAAATTTTATAGACTTTGATATAGAAAAAAAACTTCAACTCATTTGATCATAAGAGTAATTATGAGAGATAGATTATGCAGATGTATTTTTGGAAGACATTTTTTTGTTCTGCTTATAAGAAGTTTTTCATTAAATTGATTGTCTAACCTTACATCATCTCTGTTTTACCATTTCCGTTGCTTTTCCATACATAAGACTATGTATAGAAACTTATCCAAAACTTGAACTGCTTTAAGAGAAAAACCATAGTCAAAATTTATTTCATGTAGTTCCAAATTTTACAAATATACATTTCCAGTAACAGGTGGAGAAGTATTCTTAAAAATCTGCTCTCCACCTCTTCACTCTAGGGGGCCATATAGTAAAATTTATTTTTTCTTCCTGTCACCTTTTTTGCCTTAGTATTCCCCCTCTGGCCCATTTTAGCCTTTTCTTGCCTTTATAGACAAAGACTTATAGACTAAGTCACAAAACTAGAAAGTGTTGACACCATTCTATGTGACACCTCAACTCTAACTCTTCCAAAATATTTCAAAAACTACTCCAGTGAGAGTAATTCCATGTGCATCTGTATGTTGGCTATTAAAAGTAAATATGGTAGAAGAGTGCTTCTCAAACTTTAATGTATGTGCAAATAAACTAGGAATATTATTAAACTATAGATTCTGATTCAAAAGGTCAGGGTGGGGCCTGAATTTTTATTTTCCACGAGATCCCAGGCGATGCATGGCTGCCACACTTTTTAAAAAAAAATAGATTTTATTTATTTTTTTATAGAGGAAGGGAGAGGGATAGAGAGATAGAAATATCAATGAAAGAGAAACATTGATCAGCTGCCTCCTGCATACTCCCTACTGGATATGTGCCCGGAACCAATGTACATGCCCTTGACCGGAATTAAACCTGGGACCCTTGAGTCCACAGGCAGATGCTCTATCCACTGAGCCAAACCAGTTAGGGGCTACCACACTTTCATTGGGAAGGCCTTGTAATACCTAGCAGAGGTTGGATGCTATCTACTATTGATTTTGTTCACTACTTTTCCTACAAACACTTCATAGTTTTCAGTGTAAATTAACTTATTAATTCTTAATATTTTTTAAATGATGATCACAGTAATTCAAACATTTTGGATTCACTATTACAGCAAAACAAATGAGACTCAAATTAATATTCAGGATTTTTAGCAATTGTGTTTGTTCCTTGTTGTCTTTTAAACTTCTGCAAAATGACTTGTGGAGCCATTCTATCTAATAAAAGAGTAATATGCAAGCCGAAACTAATTTAAATCTTTGGATAGAGTGTCGATCTAAAAGAGTAATATGCAAATTGACCATCAATCCATCACACAAGATGGCTTCCCCCATGTGGACACAAGATAGCTGCCATAAGATGGCAAGCACGGGAGGGCAGTTGGGGTTGATCAGGTCAGCAAGGGAGGGTAGTTGGGGGCAATCAGGCCTGCAGGGGAGGGCAGTTAGGGGTGACTGAGGGCAGTGAGGTGGACCCAGGCCAGCAGGGGAGGGAAGTTGTAGTGGACCAGGCCTGTAGGGAAGGGTAGTTGGGGAGGGAGATGAAGTAGCTGTGATTGTAATGAAATCAATTACCCCACTGTAAAGAATTTTCAGATATAGCTGATGTGAATGCTTTCTAACCAAGGAATTACAACTTGGAGCCTGAGGACATGAGTAACAGCAAGTCTATTAAATTCCTTGTGATCATGGATTAATTGAGAGACTTGGAGTTTCATTAGGTAATTTGTTCTTCCTGTTGGTTTCACCTCTGGATGTTTATAATTTACTAGAGGCCCGATGCATGAAAATTGTGCACAGGGGTGTGTATTGTTCAGGCGAGACTGCACCCTCTCCAATCTGGAACCCCTCAAGGGATATCCAACTGCACATTTAAGATCGGGCCTAAATGGGCAGTTGGACATTCCTCTCATAATCCAGGACTGCTGGCTCCTAACTGCTCGCCTGCCTGCCTACCTGCCTGAATGTCCCTAACTGCTTCTGATTGCCAGCCTGATCACCCCCTAACCACTCCCCTGCCAGCTCAATTGCCCCTAGCTGGGGCAGGGGGGTCCCTCAGCCCAGCTTATGCCCTCTTGCCTAAGCCAGCAGGTAGACATCCCTCTCTCAGTCCAGGACCCCTTGCTCCTTACCTCTCAACTCACTGCTCCTTAGCACTGCCATGGAGGCAGGAGAGTCTCCCACCACGGCCCCTGTGCTCACCAGCCATGAGCCCAGCTTCTGGCTGAGCAGTGCTCCCTATGTGGAGTACACTGACCACCAAGGGGCAGCTCCTGCATTGAATGTCTGCCCCCTGGTGGTCAGTGCACATTATTGTGACTGGTCATTCTGGTCATTCCACTCTAAGGGTCCCTTAGGCTTTTATTATATAGATAATAAAATAATAATGAAAACTAGAGCTAAAATATGCAGGTGAAAGTGATGACTCATCTGTAATTCTTGTAGTCACTCCAACAGCCTAGTATAAAGCAGGCACTCAGAAAATGCCACCAGAAGCAAGAAGTCACCGCTTCCTCTTTCCATCTTAGAGAATGCCAATAGCTTTCTCCTGTGTCAAGGGGGTATCAGGGCAGATTGATCCCTCACTAATGATGCAGTCAGAGTCTCAGCTTATGTTTGGTGATAAATATGAATCAAGCTAATGGATCCTGCCTACAGTCAACGATCCCAGGTCCATGATTCTTATTCTTCCAAGGGATCCTCAGTAGGGCGTTATGTAGCTGCAGAAACAAGAGCAAAATGGAGAAATAAAGAAGAAAAAAAAACACAATTCCATCTGTCAGAGTGATGATGGATGCTATCCAGACCTGAGAACAAAACCTGAAGTGCTAATTCTATGCGCTGCCGATGCTTTTAATTATGCGACTTTGACAGATGGAAAGATCATTATGCAGTTTTTATTTAAGAAGCTCATGCAACTGTAGTTTTTGTGCCAGAGGTAATCAGTTACATTAAAGAATTTGTCAGAAAGTAAACTCTACCTTATTTACAGGACAGTCAAATAATAAGGAAAACACAAACGTATACATGACTGCAAATCACCACACAGCAGTCACACTTCAGAACTGGCATCCATTTCAAAGCGCATAATACTTTCTTACCAACGTGCAGCACACACATTCCAGAGAATACCTCGTTGAAGCAAAATTCCAGAGACCTAAAATGATATTTTTCCTTAGTCTTGCTTTCAGCAAGGCTTTCAGAAAGTTATACAATAATCATTATATATGTGTGTGTGTGTGTGTGTGTGTGTGTGTGTGTGTGTGTGTGTGTTGTACTACATAACCTCTATGGGTTTGTCTGGTTGCAAGGACTTTCACTGACTCCCCTGCTTGTTCCCTGAAGTATTGCCTTTAAAAGTTACCTTTGCTGGTGCCTCACTTAGCCCTGAAATACATCATCTTAAGATAGTTTGAGTTTCTTTCCTCTCTTGTCCCTGCCTTGGTGATGTTCTATTTTGCTCATCTCTCCAATTTCCTTATCATGATCTTTTCTGAAGAGAGAACCTAGAGTGACATCAGAAAGAGATCCTAGATGGATAATCTCTGGGTGATGACTGAGCAGTTAGAGGTATCCTGTCTTTTTTTGGTTCCATGGCTGCCACTCAGTCCAAGCCTTTGTCATCATCAAGTTATTGTGGTCCCAAGGCAGAAGTCTCCTCACTCCCCTTCCCTCCTGGCTTAACCTGCATACTCTTACTAAATGGGTACCCTTAAAACACAGTTCTTACACATTTCCCTAGCTCAAGGACCTTCAGTGTGTCCCCTGCCATAAAGCCCAAAGCCTGGCATTCAGGCTCTTCATGGCCTGGCCCTTGTCAACCCTTCTACTCCTAAACCTCTGCTTATCAATGTATGTTCTCTGTTCTAAACATAATGGACAGTATATCATTCCCTGGCTTCTTCCTTCTGTTCTCATATTCCTTTGCATATTCCTATTTATCTGCTTTAAACACTTTTCCAACTCATCTTTACTTCTTTGAACCCCAGACTTCCTTTCCAGTTGCAGTGAGAGAATTCTTACAATGTGTTCACCCCCAATGAAGTTTTGAACACTGGGCCATGTATATTACATTTTTATGGCATTTGGAATATTCCAAATTGTTATTCTTAATTTTCATATTTCAAGGTTTTCCCTTTCCAAATAGATTTAGTTTTCTGAGGACAAAAGCCACAAATAAATTTTGCTAAATTATAAGCTACTGGAGTTTGGGACTCTGATAGGTAAAACAATGTAATGTAACTAACATGAGGATTAGCCTCTAACAGATTGAAACTCTGATTCTGGCACATCCTCACTTCATGCCACTGGACAATTTATCCAAAATCTGTGAACCCCTTTTCCTCCGTCTATAAAATAGAGATAACAGTCTTCTAAATTGGAGGATTGTTGTAAGAAGTAAATGGCATAATAAATTAAATATGCCCAGTAAATTACAGCTATTAGAATATTAAATTTATCTGAGCACAGTGCGAGCACAGTGACAGGCAAATAGCTCGCACTTAATGAACATTAATTGAATTAAATTTAATTTATTTTCGCAGCATTTTCTCCAGCTAATCCCACTTCTAATGTATGTTAATGAATCTTTTCATTTTAGTTTAGTTCCGTAAAATCAAGATAAGGGCTGTTCTGAACTTGTCCATATTAAAAATAGTATTATAAACTTTTACATTATTTATTAATAAAATAAAAATATCTTCAGGTAGGAATATGTAGATTCAGTTGAATATAGACCTTTATGAGATTTAAGTGATGGAAAGATCTTCTTGTTAACCCAGTTAAGATGTACCTAACAAGACTGTGAGTTGGATACAATAGTAAAAGAAACAACTGGCCAGTAGAAGGGAAGGTATTATACAGAAAAGAATGAGAAGGAAGAAAAGATCTTCAGAACTTGGGAAGGGAGGTTGGTGCATTGGAGACAATAAGGACAGAAGATAAGGTTCTAGCTCAATCTTTTGCCCTTAATTAGCCCTTCACTTTAGACTCTTATTTGCAAACTGAGGAGGTTGGAATAGAAGAATTTCACAAACTTCAATCATTTGCGAACCGTCTAGATTTTTGCCATACCTGAGTACCAGGTGAGCTATTATTTACTTAATAGTTTCTCTAAATTGACTCACTTTTATTTTACTCAAATAAATTGTTATAAAAGGAAATTACATGGCACTGCCAGAAGTAGAAAACTAGAGTCAGCTGCCATAAAGAGAAGATAATTGTGAAAATAAAAGAGCTATTTTATAAAAAAAATATTAGCTAAAGTTTCCTAAGGAAAGATGTGAGACTGAGTTTAACCTTCCTTTTATTGAGTGGAGGAGACATGTTAATAAAAATAGCATGAAAATAAGATTTTTTCTCTCTCATGCAGTCCAAATATATTAAAGTATATATTTTAATATATTTTCTCCCATTCTATAGATTACCTTTTCAAACGATTGATTGTTTCCTTTGTTTTGCAGCAGCTCTTCAGTTTGATATGCTCCCATTTGTTTATTTTTATTTTTGCTGTCTGTGCTTTGGGTGTCTTATTCATGAAATCATTGCCAAGAACAATGTCAAGGATCTTTCCCCCCCCCCTATATTTTATTATAAAAGTTCTATAGTTTCAGGTATCACATTTAAGTCTTTGGTCATTTTACTTTTGTGAATCATGTAAAATAGGAGTCCAGTTTATTTCTTTCACATATGGATATTCAGTTTCCCCAGCATCACTTATAGAAACTGCTTGCCCCATTGTGTGTTCTTGTCATCCTCATTAAAAAAAAAATTAGTTGTCCGTATATGCATGGATTTATGCCTGGGCTCTCTATTCTGTTTCACTGAACTATGTGCCTGTTTTTATGTATCATACTGTTTTAATGACTATTGCTTTATAATATACCTTGAAAGCAGAAAGTGTGATGCTTTATAACTGTTAGGATGGCTATCATAAAAAAGACAAAAGATGACAAGTGTTGGTGAAGATGTAGGAAAATAGGTAATTTTTTTTGGGGGGGGTACACTGTTGATGGGTATGTAAACTGGTACAGCCGTTATAGTCAAGTTATTTGAGGTGATTGATACCATGGAAACATTTTTCATCATTATGGAGCATCTTGGTGGAAGGGTGTGTTAATTAACATCAATATTTAGGACATTGAACTCAGTACCAATTTACTGCAACAGGTTGAGCACATTCATTGGCAGCCTCTCTTAAACCTCCCCAGAATTCTTCCTGGACCAAAAACATATTGGCCATGCAGTAGTTATGTGGAGCCTCAAAGTGGTTCTATGTAAGATGGTCACTGGAAAGTTCAGGGACTGGCAGCCACAGATACAGAGTGGGAAATACCATCTGCCATTTTTCTTATCTCTTGAATTGTAAAACATCTTAAGGAAATTACTGACCTTTGACCCTAAGGACAGAGGAACTTTAAAACTAATTATATGAGGGGTCTATGGCTAAACATGAGCTAGAAGGAGGAATCACAGCCACCCTGTGATTGGGTGACAGAGCAGGTTTGAGTGGGACCAGATCCAGGACTCACTAAAAGGCAAGAGGTATAACAGCATGATGGCCACATACCACACTCTGAGTAGCAAGAAACACCAAGTGAAGCACTGCACCATCATGGTAAGGACCTTCCATTACCCTGACCCCAATTCCAGAGTTTCAGCAGAGTCTTCCCCATCTCCAGAGGTTTAGCAAAATTCTCCAGGTTCTGCTAGGCAGATCACAGCCTGAGGACCAGGAGTCATGGCAGAACTTGCCAGTCCCTCAGCCAACATGCTAGTCCCCCAGCCATCCTGGAGTCAAGGATAGCCACACTCCTACCCACTCCCCAGGACAGGACCACCAGCCCTACCCCAGCCTCCACAGTGTGGCCCTGGGGACTTGCCCTCCAGCCTCAGCACAAGCAGTGGAACCCCAGCGGGAACCAGCCAAGGCTGGCAAGGGATGGCTAGGAAGTTCTTGGCGTTTATTTTGGAAAAAGCTCTGCTTTGGGCCATCCAAGAAGCAATATGGCAAATGGAACAAGATAGAGCCAACATAGATTGTGGGCAACCAAGGATGGGTTACAAACAAAGATTCCAGGGAGGTAAAGCTAGGCTCCCTGAATTTAAAATGCTGAACTTGCCGAAACCGGTTTGGCTCAGTGGATAGAGCATCGGCCTGTGGACTGAAAGGTCCCAGGTTTGATTCCGGTCAAGGGCATGTACCTTGGTTGTGGGCACATCCCCAGTGGGGAGTGTGCAAGAGGCAGCTGATCGATGATTCTCTCTCATCTATGTTTCTAACTCTCTATCCCTCTCTATTTCTCTCTAAAAAAAATCAATAAAATATATTTAAAAAAAAAAAATTTGAAAAAAAAAATGCTGAACTCAAAGATGCTGATCTCCAGGGAGCCAGAAGTAGTAGGCCAGAGGCTGGATGCAAACAGCTGGAGGTGACAGTAGTGCAAGAGATACACAACTCTGTGTGTTAGGGCAAAAGGACTTCATCCAGTACGTAACATAGAGTATGCAAATTGCCATAGCATTCTCTTTATCACATTCTCTTTATCACTGATATCCCTGTGGCCTTTGGAGACATTGTAGCCAAAAGAACTGTGAGCTTGGAGGAGTGTCTAGAATCCCCTGGGGCACGAGAGAAGAGGCTTCTCAAACTGCAGGTCCACCACTCAGCTCCCATCTGGGTGAAACTTCAGAGACTGGATTATTTCTCCTGGGGCCCATCTCCCCTCTCCTGCTCCTTTTTCCACCATGTCTGTGAGAAAGGAATGATTCTTATCAAAGTACTAGAGGTCCATTGCACAATATTTGTGCAAGAATAGGCCTTCCTTCTCCTGGCTTCACTCCCAGCTGCTCAGGAGCCTGCACATCCTCGCACCTGGGCCACCCGGGAGCCTGCAAGTCCTCGCTCCCAGGCAGAGCACTGCTCCTGTAGCTCCCTCTGCCTTCCTCCCTCCCCCTCATAGCAGGTGTCCCACCCCTCCCAGCTGCTCCACTCCTGCATATGCAAATTAACCCACCATCTTTGTCAAGTTAATTTGCATACTCACTCCTGATTGGCTATGGGCATAGCAGACGCACAGTCAATTGACATGTTTGTCTACTGTTAGGTAAGAAGATTTGGTTCTTCTAAATATTATAATACACTTGATGCTTCAGAAAGATGTATTGGGTATTTTGTTTTGCACAGAATTGGGGCTGTGAATCATCTTACTTTGAGAAGTATATAGTGACACAGTACATACTTGGACTTCTTTAGAACAACTCTGTACCTTCACATGTTCTGCTCCTCTTGCTCTTCTGTTCCCTTGGTTCAAACCCTCAGACACCTTGTCTATTTCTCCTTTGTGGCAGGATGGTGTTGCATGCTCATACAGAACAATGACTTCTTCCTGTGGTTGCTCAACTTGAAGGAACCATGGTTGGTCCAAGCTGGTTAGCAGCCACTTTACCCCTACTATTGATTGGTTGGGGCAAGGACTTAAGTTTTGGCACAATGAGTTATTAGATGAAATCTATGGGGGCTTCTGTGAGAGCTTTCCCTTCCTTAAAAGAAAAAGATGGGCAGGTAAGAAGGTGCCCCTTTGCTTCTGGCTTGAGTACTAACCATGCAGATGTGATGGCTGGAGTGGAAGCAGCCATAGTGCAACCATGAGAGAGTGACACCAACATTCTGCTAATGGTAGAATAGGAAGGTAGGTGGCATCTGAGTCATCGTGTCTCTCTTTTTCCTTGCACATGGAAGCAGGAAACTGATCTCAAAATCCATGTATTGAAAGATGAAAAGGCTGATGTTTCTGTCTGCTTGCTCATGTATATCTATCTGTACACTTGAGCCAAATAAGTGGATAAATGTCGTTTAGAAAGCCCCTTCCACCCTTTGTCTACCTTTGGTATTTTTTTAAGTATAAGTAGTGTCTATTTCTCTGTTGATGCATTTGCATTTCCCAAAATACACTAAGTGTCTACTGCCTTTGTTCTTTTTAACTAGCTACTTTGGAAATATACTTTCCCATTGCATCCTTGGCCCTGTAAAATAAGCACCCCCCACCAAGAAAAAAAAAGCACCCTGCAAAGATCAAAGATCCCTTCTTCACTATAACTTCTTACTTCTTCCAAAGAGAAAAGAGAGTTTTCTCATGTGTGTCCTCTTTTCATCTCTGCTATGTGATCCTCATGTTTTGGAATAAGTTTCTTTTCTATGTTTGCATCACTTTCCTGCCTGTGAATGCCTTAAGAAAGGGGGCATGCCTTAAACCACTGTCTGCCATGTTGTATGTGCTCCACAAATGCAGGCTGATGTGAATTCAATTGAATTTGCTCACTTGAGAGAAGTTAAATAGAGAATAAAATATAACTTACCTATAAATAGAATAATTAGAGACACCAAAAAAGGTGTTTATCCTAACACTGGTTACTGTGGAGTTGTTATGTAGCTGCTTTATCTTTGCTTGCAAATGGTATATTAATATGTCTATAAACCTTTACATTTATTAAAACACAAATAATATAATTTTAGCAGCAAGGCAGAGAACATAGATGCTGTTGCTTAAAATTTTCTTACAATTATGGAATTTGCTAAGAAAATAAGAGCTATATTAAGAGTGTTGAAATTGTTAAGAGTATCCAGTTATGGAGGGATCATGGTGAAATGTAGTTATGCAAATGAGTCCAGGAAATTGATGAAACTTAAAGAATGAACAAAATAGAATCAACCCAAACTTGCTGCCCCCAAAGGCCATCAAGATCCTTAGTTTGCTCCCTGGAGAATTTTTTTTTTTTGTCCCTGCAAGATACTCTGGGACCAAGTGAGAAATAATTTGCTTTAAAATGAGATGGCCTATTTTTGGAGTACTGCCCTGAATTTTTCTTTTGCCTATAATAATCTATTGTCCTGAATACCAAAAATAGTGTGGGGCATGGATTATTTAAAGCTCCTCAGCAGAAGGCAGTAATGCAGCCTGCTGAACTTCTTAGAACAAAAGAAGTAAGCTATAGTCCACGGGAACTTTGGAACTGTCTGCAGCAGTGGGGCCATGTACTTGTACTATCAGCATTTTTTTTTTCTTTATTTTCCTTTTCTCAGAACTGAAGAAGTCCCAAAGATGAGGCAAGGTAGAAATTTGACTTGATAAAAACAAACTGGTAGGTTTTTCAAAAAAAAAGTCATAGGAACCATTTTATAACAGTGATGTTTATTTATTTAAGTTGCATGATGCTCCCCAGCATCAGGAAGGGTCACTGCTTTTTGCTTACGTGTCTTTAAATAAGAGACCCATCCATCTGGGCAATGTAACTTTTTCACCATGGGTCTCAAGAAGCTTTTCAAGTGTCTGAAGGATAGTTAGTTTCCTATTGTTCCTGTAAAAGATTATCGCAGATTTAGTGATTTAAAACACCACAAATTTATTCTCTTAGAATTCTGGAGGTCAGAGTCAGAGATCAGAATCAGTGGGCTAAAGTCAAAGTGTTGACAGAGTAGGTTCCTTTAGAAAGCTCTAGAGGAAGAATCTATTACCCTGCTTTTTTCAGTTTGTATTCCCTACCTGTATTACTGGAATGGTGACTCTTCTCCCATTTTCAAAACTACCATTCCAATCTTGGTGTTCATCATCACATCACTTTCTCTTCTTTGGGCAGATCTCCTTCTGCCTCTTTTATAAGAGTACTTGTGATGACATTTAGGGCCCACACGAATAATGTAGGATAATCTCCTCAACTCAAGGTTCTTAACTTAATCTTATCTGCAAAGTCACTTTTGCGATATCAGGTAACATTGTCAACTTCTTAGGATTAGAATGTAGATTCCTTGGGAAGGGGCATTATTCAGCTTATCACAAAGAGCTACCAAGTTAGAAATGGAAATAATCTGTTTTGTGTGACTTAGGAACTCTTAGTCACATCAAGGAAAGTTTTTGAAATTTGAAAGAAAGTACTTTAGGTTATTAGCACATTCCAAAGATGGAAAGAATTTCCTTGGATGTGTGACAATATGTTAAAATGGAGTTACAACTACAGTACCACATTATAGCACTTAGGCCATTCCAAAGAGAAGTACTCAGTATTTCAAGAAAATCATTCCACAATCATTCCAAAATCATTCCATCGGGTCTAGTAATAATTAATGTCGTTTTTAAACATTCGTTTAAAATCTTGCTTGGCGTTGACTTGTATTGACATAACCTTCAAACACGTGGTATCTACAGAACGTGTGAAGTGCAATTAACAAGTTTTGCTTGAAAAAGTGTGTGTTTGGTTTGGTTTTTGTTGCAAAACTAGGGCTAAGAAGATGGCGGATGAAGAGCATATTCGGCACTGCATGCTTTACGAGTTCCAATTAGGAAGAAAAGCAAGTGAGGCTGCAAAAAACATCTGTAGTGCTCTTGGTCAAGATGCAGTTAGCGCCAGAAAATGCCAGCGTTGGTTTGAGAAATTTCGCGAGGGAAATTTTTCGTTAGATGACAAGAGTGGTCGAGGCCGTGTGTCCAATTTTGATCAAGAAGCTCTTCAAGCTCTTTTGGTGCAAAATCCTCAAATTACCCAACAAGAGCTTGCCACAACTTTAAATTGTTCACAAAAAACAATTTCCAATCAATTGCGTGCACTTGGCAAAGTCCAAAAGTTTGGAAAATGGGTTCCTCATGAGTTGACCGACAACAACCGTAATCAAAGAGTCACAATTTGCAGTTCGCTCCTCTCTCGTCAAAACCGTTTGCCGTTTTTAGAGCAAATTGTTTTCGGAGATGAAGAATGGGTGCTGTATGTTAATTTGAAAAGGCGGCCTCAATGGTTGGACAAAAATGAGGCTCCGCAGCCCACGCCAAAACCTGACTTGCATGCGAAAAAAGTGATGTTGTGTGTTTGGTGGAATTTTAAAGGAATTCTTCATTATGAACTTTTACCATCTAACCAAACCATTACCAGTGCAGTGTATAGTGCCCAATTGGAAAGGTTAGCCCAAGCTTTAAGAGAAAAAGAACCCGCGCTGATTAATTGGAAGGGCGTAATTCTTCACCACGATAACGCACGACCGCATACTGCAAGAATCACTGCTGAAAAACTGCGCCAGTTGGAATGGGAAGTTCTCCCTCAACCTGCATATTCTCCTGATATTGCCCCTTCCGATTACCATTTGTTTTGTTCTTTGCAAAACTTTCTTCTTGGAAAAAAATTTAATAATGAAGAATGCCTCAAAAATGCATTGACCTAATTTTTTGCATCAAAATCACAAGAATTTTACAACAGAGGGATTAAAATGCTTCCTGAGCATTGGGCACAAGTAGTAGAAAACAACGGCAACTATATTGTTGATTAAATTTTGTTGTATTGTTTAAATAAATTCGATTAAAAAAAAAATATTAGAAAACGACATTAATTATTACTAGACCTAATAATAAAGGGTTAAGAGATCAAAGATGGGGAAGATTTAATAGGAGGTTTCTTTAAAAGGAGCTTCTATCCTCTCTCTTCCTCAAGGGAATGTGGTAAGGGTGCTCTCTTCTTTACCTCCAGCATAGAAGGAGCGGGCTTCAAAGAGACCATTCAAAAAGTAGAGAGGAGCTTTGGACTGATATATGATCAGTCAGGGGCTTTGGCCATCAGTCTTAATAGGCAGTGCAGAAAGATGTTCTGTGTTGGATGAAACTGCCCTTTTTCCAATGAAGAGCCAAAGATGCCTGAAGCCCAGAGGACATATATGGAACTTGCAGGTAGGTTCTGCTGAAGGGTGAAGGGGAGACTACTATAGGATATAGATAAGAAGGACCACTGGAAAATCAAACACTTAGGAGGAAGGCAGAGCAACCAGCCAAAAGGTGGGACTTCTGGCACTCTGGGAGTCATCTCAGAGAAGCACAGCAAGAGTGTTTCTGAAGGATCAACCAATTCCATCTGCTCAGGCACCATCAGTTTTAATCATTTGTTGGAACCATGGACTATGGAGCCAGCTCAAGGCAGAATTTGTGACCCTCATTTTACCTGTAATAAAGAGGATCATTTCATAATGATAAAGGGGTCAATTCTTCCAAAAAACATAATATTTCAGGTGTACATGCCTAACAACAGAGCATCAAAACACATGTGACAAAAATTGATAAAAATGCAAGATAAAATAGATGAATCACCATTATAGTTGGAGACTTTTCCATCCACTATAAGAAATGGACAGAAATAGCAGGTAGAAAAATCAGTAAGGATATAGTTGAACTCAAGAGCACTATCAGCTAGTTTTATGTGATATCTATAGATTACTTTAGTTAACAATAGCAGAATACATATTCTTCTTAAGCTTACATGGAACTTTCACCAAGATATACCTACCATACTTTGCGCCCTAGCCAATATGGTTCAGTGGATAGAGTGTCAGCCTATGGACCAAAAGGTCCCAATTCTGGTCAATGGCATGTACCTTGGTTGCATGCTCCTTCCCGGCCAGGGCCCTGGTTGGAGCTCTTGTAGGAGGCAACAAATTCATGTGTTTCTCACATAGATGTTTCTCTCTCTTCCACTCTCCCTAAAAGTCAATGGAAAGATATTCTCAGGTGAGGATTAAAAAAACAAAAACCAAAAACCAAAAAAAAAAACCCCAAAACAAATAAACAAACAAAAAATATATTGCACATTTTGTCCACAAAAAAACACCTTAACAAATTTTAAAAACTAGTAATCATACAAGGTGTGCTGTCAGACCACAATGGAATTAAAGTAGAAATTAATAACAAAAAGATAGCTGAGGCCATTCTAAAAGTAGAGAGGTTTATTTTAAACCTCTAAAAATAACTGGAGGTTAAACAACACATTTTTAAAAAAATAAATCTTCATTGTTCATATTGTTATAAATGATCCTCATTTTTTCCTCCTCCATTGCTCCCCTCCACCAGGTTCCCACCCCACCCTCTGCCCTTTCCCCACCCCCCATGGTCCTCATCCATAAGTGCACAGTTTTTGTTCAGGCTCTTCCCGCACCCCCCACTCCCTTTTTCCCCAAGAATCATCAGTCCACTCCCCTTCCATACCTCTGATTCTATTATATTCACCAGTTAATATTGTTTATCAGGTTTTTTTATTCCCTTGGCATTTAGTTCCACTTGTTGATAGTTATGTATTTGAGGATCATAATTTTTATCTATATCTTCTTCCTCTTCCTAAAGAATCCCTTTCAGCAATTCATACAATTCTGGTTTGGTGGTGATGAACTCCTTTAGCTTTTTTTTATTTGTGAAGCTCTTTATCTGGCCTTCGATTCTGAGTGATAGCTTTGCTGGGTAGAGTATTTTTGGCTGTAGGTTCTTGTTATTCATCATCTTGAATATTTCTTGCCATTCCAGTCTGGCCTGTATGGTTTCTGCTGAGAAATTAGCTGACAATCATATGGGTGCTCCTTTATAGGTAACTACCTGCTTTTCTCTTGCTGCTTTTAATATTCTCTCTTTGTCTTTTGCTCTTGGAATTTTAATTATGATGTGTCTTGGTGTGGTCCTCTTTGGATTCCTTTTGTTTGGGGTTCTGTGCACTTCCTGGACTTGTAAGTCTATTTCTTTCACCAGGTGGGGGAAGTTTTCTGTCACTATTTCTTTCAATATGTTTTCAGTATCTTGCTGTCTCTAATCTTCTGGGTCCCTCATAATTCTGATGCTGGTTTGCTTAAAGTTGTCCCAAAGGCTTCTTAAATTATCTTCAACTTTCTGGATTCTCTTATCTTCTTGCTTCTGTGGAGGAGAGTCCTCTGGCTCTTTGTGTTCCAAATCTTTGACTCGATTCTTGCGACTTCCATTCTGTTTTTAGGACTCTGTATAATATTTTTTTTTATTTCAGACAATGTATTCTTTATTTCTAGTTGATCCCTTTTCATATTCTCATAGGTCTCTGGTATTTTATCAGCTTTTTCTAGGAAATTCTTTAAAAACCTTATAATCGTGGTTTTGAACTCTATATCCAATCGCTTCTTGTCCTCCATTTCTTTTGTTTGTGATCTGTTTCCTTGTCTCAGCATTTTCACGGCTTCCCTGATTTGGTAGGGTGGCTTTGTGTGCTAAGGTGTCCTATAAGGTTGAGTGGGTCAGCCTCCCAGTTACAATCTTGGTGGACAGTCTTGGTGTAGCCCTTTGTGGGCTGTGTGTGCAATCTTATTGTTAAGCCTTGCTTGTTGTTGGTATCACTGGGAAGTGTTGATCTCCAAGTCAATTGACTATGAGGATCAGAAGTGTCTCAGCTAGGAGGGTTTATGTATTCCGCTTGGATGGGGTGGAGTCTTGGGGAGGCACAGCCAAGCTTTGGTGAATCCCGCAAGATTGGTTGCAGGCACACTCACCTCTTTGGTATAGGGGCAGACAAACTTTGGATTCTTGTCTGTCCCTCCCTAGGAGAGTCCTATTCGCGGTGAACGAGAAATATAGCCACTGGAAGGGCTTTTGTGCTCCGCTTGGATGGGGAAGAGTCTCGGGTGGTGCAGACAAGCTTTATTCAGCCCCTCCCTATGAGGGTCTGGTTTCTGAGTCCTGCAGTAATGGCCACTGGCTTCACACACCTCCGAGAGATCTCTGCCCACTGCCTGACACTCTGGCTTCTCCCTGTCTGGCACCGTCGTCTATCAGAGCAATAGGGTGGTTCTGTTTTCCTCCTGAACAGGAAAGCTAGCCACCGAGCATTAGCTGTCCGCCCTCTCCGCGCGCCCGGGAGTAAGCCAGCAGCGAACTTGGCCCACCCTCTCTACGCTACACAAGCAAGCCAGCAGCGAAGTCTGGTGGCAGCCTTTTCACGTGCACAGTTCTCCACACCTTCACAGTTCCTGAGATTCAGCGTGCCTTCTCTCTCCTTTCTAGATGGTAGAGCCTTCTCTCAGCCAGCCGTCCAGCACTTCAGGGCGATGTTTCCCCTGTTTTCCAGTTCTAAATTCAAATTTGTTATGGTAGGCTGCATTCGGTGTCTACCCTATGCCGCCATCTTGGTTTCTCCCCCCTAAACAACACACTTGTGAATAACATATGAGCAAAGAAGAAATCTCAACAAATGTTTTAAAATATTTTGAACAAAATGAAAAGGAAAATACAACTCATTAAAATTTGTGGAATGGACTGAAAGCAGTGTTGTGAGGGAAATAATAGCATTAATGAATATTAAATAATAAAAAATAAAATTAATCATCTAACTTTCTGCCTTAGGAAACTAGAAAAAGTAGAATAAATTAAATTCTGAACCAACAGGAGAAAAGAAATAATGAAATTAGAATAGAAATCAGTGAAATTGAAAACAGAAAGTAATAGAAAAAAATCAATAAAACCAAAAACTGGTTACTTGAAAAGGTCAATAAAATTGATGTCACTCAGGATGACTAAGAAAATGAGAAAGGCTATACATTACTAAAATCAAAAATGAAAGATTCAAAGGACACTAAAAGGATAATCAAGAAATTATATGAACAAATCAATGCCCACAAATTTGATAATCTAAATTAAAAGGGAAACATTCCTTGACACAATCTGCCAAAATTCACATAAGAAGAAATAGAGAATATGAGTAGGCTGATGATATCTATTAAAGAAAAGGAATCAATAATCAATAACCTTCCAAAATGTAAAGTACTTGATGAGTTCACTGTTAAATTCTACCAAGCATTTAAGAAAGAAATTATACAAATTCTCCACAGTCTATTTTAGAAGACAAAAGCAGAGGCAATACTTACCAACTCATTCTATGAAGCAGCATTATCCTCATACCAATACTAGAGAAAGACACTAGAAAAAAAGAAACTATAGACCAATATGTCTTATGAACTCAGATGAAAAAATTCTCAACAAAATATTAACAAACCAAATCCAATAATATATAAAAATGATTATACACCACAACCAAGTGGGATTTATCCAAGGTTGGTTCAACATTCTAAAATCAGTTTATCTATAACATCAACAGGCTAAAAATGAAAGTCACATAATCATACCAATAGATGTAGAAAAAACATTTGACAAAATCCAACACCCATTTATGATAAAAGCTCTCAGTACATTAGGTATAGAGAAGAAATTCCTCAATTGGATAAAAAAGTATTTACAATAGCCCCATAGCTAACAACATTTTTAATGGTGAGAAACAAAGCTATTCCACTAAGATCCAGAACAAGGTGATGCTATTCCCTCTCACCACTTCTTTTCAACATTGTCTTGATGTCCTAGCTAATGCAATAAGACAGGAAAAGGAAACAAAAGATACGTAGTTTGGGAAGAAACAAAAGATATGTAGTTTGGGGAAAAACAAAAACTACATTTGTTTACAGATGATATTATTATATAAAACATCTGAAAGAATTGGTTTTTTTAAAAACTGCTGGAACTAATTAGTGATTACAGCAAGGTTGCAAGACACAAATTCACAAGTATTATATAAAATTTAATAATTTTTCCTATATACCAGCAAAAACAAGTAGAATTTTAAATTAAACGCAATATCATTTATATTAGTATCCCCAGGGGAAACATTCAGGTATAAATATAATAGAATGTGTACAAGATATCTATAATAATAAAAAGAGTAATATGCTAATTAGACCGGACGTACTTCTGGAGGAAGCTGGGACTGTGAGGGAAGCCCGGGTCCCAGGTGCTGGAGGGAAGCCCAGGTCCCGGGTGCCAGAAGGAATCCAGTGCCAGCATCCAGGGGAAGGAAGGCCTACTCTTACATGAATTTCGTGCATCAGGCCTCTAGTATATGAATAAACCTCAAAACTCTGATGAAAGAAATCATAGGAGAACTACATATAACAGATATTTTGTTCATGTACAGAAGACTCAATATTGTTCATGTCAGTTTATCCAAACTTGATCTATAAATTAACACAATTTTAATAAAAATCCTAGCTAGTTATTTTATGGATGTTGACAAATTAGTTTATATGGAGAGGCAAAAGACCCAAAATAGTCAACATACTATTGAAGGAGAATAATAGTCAACAACCTGACTTACTATAAAGGTACAATACTCAAGACAGGGTGGAATTGACAAAAGAATCAACAATGGAACAGACTAGAGAACTCACAAATAGACCAAATAAACATAGCCAATTGACCTTTGACAAAGAAGCAAATACTATACAATGAAGCAAAAACAGTCTTTTCAAGAAATGGTTCTGGAACAACTGAACATCCACATACATAAAAATTAATCCAGACACAGACCTTACACCCTTCACAAAAAAATTTACTCAAAATGGATCATAAAACTAAATTTAAAATATAAAAAATAAATTTTCCTAGAAGATAACATATGACCTGGGATTTGTTGATGACTTTTTAAACATAACATCAAAGCATGAGTTATAAAAAAAATTGATAAACTAGGCTTCATTAAAATTAAGAAATGTCAGCTCTGCAAAAGACACTGTCAAGAGAATGAAAATACAAGCCACAGACAGGGAGAAAATATCTAAAGAAACAGCTGACAAAGAACTGTTATGTAGCATATACAAAGAACTCTTAAAACTCAACAATAAGAAAACAGACAACCTGCCGCCATACCAGCAGACAGCAGCTGTGTGTCGCTGAAGGATGCCCAGGACCAAACCAGAGACGGTCAGACCTGCATCACCACCGTTTGGCCACCAACCAGATCTGAAATATCATGGCTGGCATGTACACATAAGGAACTATTTGACATTGAAATTGGGACTCAAAAGAACTGTTGGTCCAGAAAGGAACTCACTACAGACTGATTCATTTGCCTCTCAGCATAACCATTATGGCTTTTCTCAATTTAGGTTCTTACAAGGGTATTTCTTAGATCACAAGATGTCACACATCTAGAGGAAATGAAGAACAACATAGACTGATGAACAAAAACAGACTCTGAGAAAAAGAAGCACCAAATAGACTTTCAAACCTCAGAGGGAAAGTAGGGGAGGGTGGGGGTAAAGGGGAAGAGATCAACCAAAGGACTTGTGTGCATGCATAGTGGCCATGGACAATGGGGGGGGGAGGGGTTTGGGGGGTAGAGGGTGTGGGCATATGTAGGGAGGGGTTTGGGATAGGATTGGGGGGATGAGGACAATTATGTGATACCATAATCAATTAAAAAAAAAGGGGGGGGGGAGAAAAAAAGAAAAGAAAAGAAAACAAACAACCTGATTTTAAAAATAGCCAAAGACCTGAACAGATAGCTTACCAAGAAGAAATACAGATGGCAAATAAGAACATAAAACAATGCTCTACATCATACATTTTCAGAGAAATGCAAATCAAAAACAGCAGTGAGATATCACTACACACATATGAGAATGGCCAAAATCCAGAACACACATGACAACAAATGCTGGCAACAAAATCTCCCATTCATTGGTGGCAGGAATACAAAATGGTACAGCCACTTGGGAAGGCATTCTGGCAGCTTCTTACAAAACTACATATACTCTTACCTTGTGATTCAGCAATTATGCTCTTTGATATTTATCCAAAGGAGGTGAAAACACATCCACACAAAAACCTGCACATGGATGTTTATTTCTCCCTGGGAAAACCCAGGTATTGGCCGCCTTCACCCCCCAGCCCACCCCTAGACGGCTTCAGAGATTAAGTCCCTTGGGTGGAGGATTCAGCTTTCCCCTGAGAGGTCTGAGTTGTAATTTCTAGACTTAAGCCTGATGAAGTGTAACTTCAGGACTCAATCAGGCCCAGCCAGTCTAGCTGCCCTCTCTTTTGTGAACTCCAAGTTGCCTATGCTAACACATGGAGGTTCATCACCCTTAACAAATGTACCACTCTGGGGGCAGATGTTAATAATGGGGAAGGATGTTAACATCTGTGGGGGCAAGGGTTATACTAGAAAGCTCTGTATCTTTTGCTTAATTTTGCTGTGAAACTAAAATTGTTCTAAAATATAAAGTCTACTAAAAAAAATACTACTGCTCACACTCAAACATTTGCATGCCTTGGTGGGGACCCTGTACAAAATATATGCTAAATGTGAAAGAATTAGTTTTTAGCCAAAACTCAGTTTTTAAAGCTGGCTTATCTCCAAATGTATGAGTGTTTCATCACTGTTATTATAAATGCCTTTTAATGCAGGCCTTCTCATTCATTAGCTTGGAGAGTTCCAAAGTGAAATGAAAAACAAGTTTCTTGACAGGCTTATAGACTTCAAAGCTGTTAGAGTGGGTGGAAGCATGGAGTGTTGCAAAGCTTTACAGATATCACCCCGATTGCTTTATTCTGAAATGATGACATAAATAAGCCTCTTTAAAGGTTTCACTAAATCTATCATGGAAATTGTCATGTTAATTTTGAGAACTTGATAAACTTTAGAAGTTGGGCATAAGTAGCAAACACATTGCCCAGTAAAAGTGAACCAATATTTTTATTGGTATATTCACAAATTTCTAAAGCTTCATGATGGTACTTTGTTAAATGGCAATCGTTAAGCTAACATTATTTTGTTTTTTGTTCTTTTTTTAAATTTAAGTTCTTTATTGTTGAATGTATTACATAAGTCTCCTTTTTCCCCCATTGACCTCTCCCCGGCTGCCTCCAATCCCCAGCACATACCCTCACCCCATACCCCACCCCCATCTGTGTCCACTGATTATGCTCAGAAGCACGCATACAAGTCCTTTGGTTGATCTCTTATCTCTGCCTTCCCTCATAGGTTGGACAGTCTATCTGATGCTTCTGTGAATCTGGTTCTGTTTTTGTTCATCAATTTATGTTGTTCATTATATTCCACAAATGAGTGATATCATGTGGTATTTATCTTTTTCTGACTGGCTTATTTCGCTTAGCATAATGCTCTCCAGTTCCATCCATGTGGTTGCAAATGGTAAGAATTCCTTCTTTTTTTTTTATAGCAGCATAATATTCTACTGTGTAGATGAACCACAGTTCTCTAATCCACTCATCTGCTGATGGGCTCTGTTTCCAAATCTTAAAAACTAATAGCTTGGGAGATAAGCAAATAGTTTTTGTGTGTATATACATTTTAAACTGAGGAAATAAATTTTAGGAAGGGAATAATATTTAATGTTTATTATGTGCCAGGAACTTAAAATTATCTCATTTAATTCTGACAACAAATCAGTGAGGTATTTTTATTATTTCTGTTTTAAATATAAGGAAATGGCTAGCCAGTGTGGCTTACTGTTTGAGCATAGACCCATGAACCAGGAGATCACAGTCCAATTCCTGTTCAGGGCACATGCCCAGGCTGCAGTAGGCACTATACAGGAAGCACCTGATGAATGATTCTCTCATCATTAATGTTTCTTTCTTCCCTCTCTCTTCCTCTCTGAAATCAATTTCAAAAATCATTTATTTATTTTTATTTTTATATTTTTGTTAATCCTCACCTGAGGATATTCCTCCGTTGATCCTGTGGAAGAGAGAGGGAAAGACAGAGAGAAATATTGACGTGAGAGAAACACGTTGATTGGTTGCCTCCTGCACATGCTGTGACCAGGGCCCGGGCCGGGGAGGAGCCTGCTCTGGGACCCTTTGGTACGTAGGCTGGCACTCTATCCACTGAGCCAAACTGGGGGAGGCAAAATTTATTTAAATATAAGGAAACTGAGAGACACTGAGAATAACAGTAGCTAAGGCTTACATAACAGTATGTCTCAGGCAATGTTTCAAATGCTTTTGTTTTGCATATATTGATAGACTTAGTTCCTCATAACAATCTTAAAAAGGTAGGAATCATGATTATCACCATTTTTCAGATGAAAAAAAACTGAAGCACAGAAAAATCAGTGACTTATTCAAGGTAAATGGCAGAAGCCAGGATGGGGATGCAGGTATATTGGCTTGAGTCTGATATTTTAACCACTGAGAATAAAGCATAACTAGTAGCAAAAGGCCTGACACTGAGGCCATGGTATAGCTATTTATTTTCAAATCTTTAACCCTTAAAATCTTTCTCATATTTCAGTGTTCAAGGTTCCATTAAAATGAGAGTTATTATTGCACCTTGACTTTAGAGGTGCCTTTAGGATAAATTGTTTTCCTGAGCTGCCATGGCCATATTATTTGTAGTTCTACTTAGCAAGCACTTAATACTGATTTAGCTGTTTACATGTAAGCTCTTTGAAGACAGAGAGTAATGTCTTGTTATTTCTAAACAACCAATCTTTGAGTAGCTGCTCAAAAACTTTGAAGTAAACAAGAGAGCTGTCTATTTCAGTTTTTAAGCAACAGTGTTTTCTTTTTTTGTTCTCTGCTGAAGGAGCAAATATAACAGGAATGAAAAGGTCTGTAATGTTATTAGCATAGAAGACTAAATACTTTAAGCATTAAATATGACTATGATACTCATTAAACAGATGAAACTGAAGCTCAGGAACTTGATGGAGCTTTTAACCCTGTTCACTGCTGCTTTTACTACAATGCACATGACTGGACCCACCCACCTGAGCTCCATCACTTGGAGCAGAGTGGATTATCTCTGTCCATAGGAACAGGGCTTGCATTTTACTGTGGAGAACCTGAATGACAGAGACCACCTACTCTCAGTGACCAGCGAGTAGTGGTCTCAGGACTCCATGGGGGTGGGGGAAGGCTCATATGTCAAAGACTATGGTCTCTGCCAAAGAACTGGCCAGTGGGATTTAAGAGAAGAATTACTTTCATATAGAGAAGACAATAATTTTATTGCATCCTATTTTTTAAATCAGTTTACATTGCACTATTTCTGTTAACTTAAAATTATCATTCAGTTGACATTTTTTTCTCTTCTGAATGTTATCAGTATTTGAGTAACGTGAGTTCCACTCATTCCTGCACAGTTAATTCCAATGGGTCTTGGCTGCCTCCAACCTGCATTGCTATCTAGATGCTGGTCCCTAGGCTCTCAGCACTGTGGGTTCCTGAGATCTTCAGTCCTCTCAGTGCTGCCTTCAACCCCAGGAGCCACTACAGGAGCCGTGCACTTTCCCATGTTCTGGCCAGAGCTCTCCTCAGTATTGCTACTGTGGCTGACTCCCTCCCAGCCCTCGACCAATGTGCATCTCACTGCAGACTTCATTTTTCCTGGGTGCTTCCTTAAGTACCCCACCTGCTATTGTCACCACCTCTATGGAGACCTTCTAGCTTTGTTTGCCTCTGGCCGGCTAACACCTTACTTTCCAGACTCCCTGTTCAGCATCCAGGTAGTCCACAAACCTTTACTGAAGGCCTATGAAGTACCAGGTCAGACACTAGAGTCACAGGGTCGTTGCCTTCAAGGAGCTCAGAAATTAGAAGGGAATGTGGACAGAGAAGGCAACTATAATAATACAGTGCAAGGCATGTTAAAGAAAGCAAGAAGCATACAGCAGAGACCAGGCAGGGGTCCTTCGTAGACCTGCCCCTTCAGTATTCCAACTTTGCAACTCTAGACAGAGTACTGTGCCCAAGGCTTATGGATGCAAGAGCAAGTCACCACAGATCCCAAAGGCTGACAATGAAAGGCCTTGCAGGGTTTATTATAGCTTCCTATACTGCGTCCTAGGGTAGGGGGGGTGGCAGGTGCCCACACTCTCTGATGCTAGTAACCCACTTGGCTTCCTAACTCCCGCACCGGAGGCAACCACCAGTGTAATTTCCACTCACAATGGACTCTCTCCCTCTAACGCAGCCAGGCCTCCTGTATTCCTTAGGCTCAACCATGACACAGACTCTGGTTCATTTATTCATCCAGAAAGCACTGACTCTGTGCCATGAGAGCTGTGCAGAGTACCTCGTGGTTAAATACAAAGGATTCCTCTGACTCTGAGACCTGAGCTATGGTTTGCTTCTCTACCAGTAGAGGTGAATTTGTACTGATACTCTCACTCTTTCACTAGCTTCCTATGCAACCAGTGGAAGATATTCACGAAGTACCAGGTGTGAAGTCTTCATAAGCCATATGAATATTACTGGCCTACAAGGGGATCAATTTCACAGAGGTATAGTCTGAGTCCCTGGCCTACAGTGACTCATTAGCTCAGAGGAGAGGTTCAATATATGGATCTAATACCATAGCTGCTTTCATGATGAAGAGTTTATGAGCTGGTTCTAAAAAGTAAACTGTAAGGATGAGTCTATGCATATTATTATCATATTTTCCATCAATTAACAGATTAACTCACTAAAATAACTAAAATAGACAAAAAACAAAGTATATGGAAAAATAAATTGAAAATATTTATTTCCATCTATCTACCATGTGTTTATAACACTTCCAGAGATATTTTCATATTTTTTTATTTTTCCTATGTGATCTATAGAAAACACATGTAATCTCGGCTTTTAGTAACAACATCCTTAAAAATCATTGCCATTGTTGTTCTCTAAAGTGTCCATTTGCAGATTCTTGAAATACCATGCACTCCTAAGGAGGACCATTCACAGATATGTCATTTTGGTTCATTGAGATGATTCCTTTTTGCTGAAGAATTAAATAGTTACTTAAAAACAACACATTGCTTCTTTTTAAAATAAAGTACCAAGATGATTAATAAGTAAAATACAAGATGTTGAGGTAAAGTCCTTTGTAAGAGACTATATGCTGCTCAACAGGCTACCTGCTCCTTCTCTACTACATTCTGCATTGACACTGGAACCCCAGAGCTTGGGCATAAATACTGTAACCCCAACTAGCTCCCCCTCAATGCAGGTCTGTCTCCATCCAGCCGACACTCCACCTGGCACTGCAGCAGCTGGAAAGTGATTGGCATGCCCTCTGACTGCCTTCTAATTCTTTCAAACACAGCCTACATGTTAATGAATTTTAATGCATCCAAACCCATTCACTCCCTAGAACTAGATAGAAGTATCAATGTACAGATGGATACTCTACCTCCTTTGGTGCTCAGGCCCAGGAAGAGAAAGGCTGAATTTAGAAATATTAGGGTGTATTTTGGGCAATACTATGGGAAGGAAGTGCCTTTTGTAGGCTGGACACACTCCCCAGAGAGCTCTGGGAATGAAGGAAGGAGAAAGGAAAGAGTCTCTGATTTATTTCAGAGCTCAAAATTAAACCCATTACTTGATTACTTTGCTGTTGTTAATTTTCTTTTATAAAAAATATCACAAATGCAAGTTAAAAACAAACATAATTTGTTTTGGGAATAGATTTGAAATAATGTAATACCTAACCTGATTTCATATCAATCTTACTTTTTTTTAATGTAGGTATTGGTTTTCTTAAGTAAGGAACATTTTGAAAAACTGGAAAATGTTGTTTGAATACATATACTTTGATTTGTTTGTTTTCATTTATCCAATGTTCATGTACTGAACACTTATGGCATTTCCATAGCACTAGGCCAAGAACAGTGTGGTGTAGAGACCCTTCCTATTCAAAGGTTGGCTCTGGACCAAAATATGGACATAAGTAGGGTGCTTATTAGAAATGCAGCCTCTTACCTGCATCAGATACACTGAATCTGAACTTGAATTAAACGAAATTCCCAGGTGATTTATATGCACATAAACATTCTTGAAGCATCAGTGTAAAGCGGTAGTCTCCAAACTTTATTTTTAAATTGAGTTTATTGGGGGTGACATTGACTCACAAAACCATACAGGTTTCAAGTGTACAACTCAAAGTCATGCATCCTTGTCCATTAAAAAGAGAAGTATCTTCAGTACAAGTGTATAGTATTCTAAATTATATAACTACTACTGTAACACACACTTATAAAAATGCATAAAAATAAAATGATATGTTAAAAATAGACATTCTTATAATTTCTTGCTGCTGTCTCAAAGGATCATCTTGTGCATACAATCACTTTGTAGACCTTTAGCCATGAGGTGAGTACATGGACTTAAGATAATGAGAATGTAGGTTTGATTCCTGGCTTTCCCACTGCTTAGTTTCAGTTCTCAGGAGGGCTTGGGATAATCCACAGCACAACTCCAGCTGCACAGCACTCTGGGTTGCAGAGGAAAGAGGTGAGAGAGAAGGGGAGCAAGCAGGAAGAGAAGTTATGGCTAGGAAGAAGGTAATCAAGTCCCAATAAGAGAAAGGTAATCCTAGTTCAGTTACAGGTAGGTTCACAATGTAAAGGAAGTCTACTTCTTCGGAAGTTGTGAATGTAGTGGGCAGATATCAAAGGCAGATATGGACTGGGTGAATACAAAGGACATAGAAAACTGGTGAGAAGTGAAAGCAGGTGCCTCCTGGGAAGAATGAAAAGGGTGAAAAGTTTAGAGATAGGCAGAAATGGGTTCAAAGCTGGCTCTACTCTTTATAATCTTAGTAAGTTACTTAAATTGTCAGAGTCTCCATTTCTGGTCAAGGCTAGCAAGAGGAACTTGAAGTGCGGAGAACTTTCACAACACTAAAGCCAACTTCAAAGAAACCTGTTTGGCTTGAGGTCATTCATAAAGAAAGAGACAGAAGAGACAAACAATTCCAAATGGAACACCTGTTCTTCCTCAACTTCTCCCACATGTGATGGGTAACTGTATATGTAAACTGAACTGGGCCATGGAGTGCCCTGATATTTGGCCAAACATTCTATTATAGGTATTTCTGGAGGGAGTTTTGGGATGAGATGAACTAGTAGGCTGAGTTGAGCAGATTGCCCTTCTCAGTGTGGATGGGCCCAATCCAATCAGTTGAAGGCCTCAATAGAACAAAACAGCTGATACTCCCTCAAATGAGAGAATTCTTCCTGCCTAACTTTCTTTAACTGGGATATTCATTTTTTTTTTTTTTTTACTTTGTATTCAAACTGAAACATAGGCTCTTCCACGTCTCAAGCCTGCTGGCCTTTGGACTGGACTACACCTTCGGCTCTCCTGCCTCTCTAGCTTATGGAGCACCTGCAGATCTTGGAGAAAATCACATGAGCCAATTCCTTATAATAAATTCTTTATATAAATGCATATAATAAATTTTTATATAAATGCATATATATAAATGCATGTACACACACACACACAAAATGTGTTTATTTAATACTAGAGGCTTGGTGCACATAAAGTACACAACATAATAAGTAATGCATTCAGAGTTGGGTTTTTTGTGTTTTTTTAATAACTAGTGATTCTTTTTTAAAAAATATATTTCATTGATTTTTTTTTTTATATAGAGAGAGAGGAAGAGAGAGGGATAGAGAGTTAGAAACATCGAAGAGATAGAATCATCAATCAGTTACCTCTTGCACACCCTCTACTGGGGATGTGCCCGCAACCAAGGTACATGCCCTTGACCAGAATCAAACCTGGGACCTTTCAGTCTGAAGGCTGGACCTCTATTCACTGAGCCAAACCGGTTTAGGCTAGGTTTTTTTTTTTTTGTTTGTTTGTTTTAATATAATCATTTCTTATAAGGTATGGGAAAAATTAAGGAAAATTTAAAGCAAATATCTGTGGAGATGTTGTTATGAAGACATTCTATGCAGTTTAACAGTAAGAAAGTTTTAAGTGGCTAACATGTTAATATTTACAGGCTATGCACAAATAGTCAAAATTTAGTCAAATGCAAATCATGAAAAAAGAACATCATTAATTGGGTTTGTTTTACTGTTTGTTTTATATTTAGAGAAGTCAGATGTCTGGATTTGCCTCCCATTTTAATAACCAGAAGCACCTTACACAAGATTTAAAAAACAAAACAAACATATTATCAACCTATTCTGTTCTAGACACTGAGCTACTTACTGAGGTACAGGTAAACATTCAGTCCTCACCTTCAAGAAACAATCCTAAATATCCCAAATAGTTTGTGTATCTTCCACCCATTTTCTTCCCTGTCACCAATACATGTAGATGGCTTACTTCTATAGAAAGAAAGAAAAGCTCAGCTTGTTCATATGCAAGCAGCTGGTGAGCAAATGGAGGCTTCCTTACTTGGATTGAATTTGATCACTGTCATTTTGTGACCTTTACTTTAGAGCCACACTGCCCAATATGGTAGTGAAGAGACAAATCTGGCTATTTATGTTAACTAAAATTACATAAGGTCCATTAAATCACTTCTCAGTCACATTAACCACATTTTGAATGCCCAGGAGTCACATGTGGCTAGTGACTACTGTGGTAGACAGTGCAAACTTAGAACATTTCCATCTTCCACCTGTTTAGAGTATGGCTTTGCTTGTTAAGGAATAGTCTTTGGTTATAAACTGGCTATGCCCCAGAGTTGGTACTCCGAATTTTCCATAGCAACAGAGTATTTGATAAGTCAGACTGAAGCTCAACTAAGATAGATATATGGATATATAGTTACATATAGTGATATGAATACAGATACAGATACAGATGAAGATAAGGATATCTATTCTACACAGGTACCCACTCCTCACATTCATTCTTAAGGAGGAAAACGATCTGTAATTAGCAGAATCAACCCTCTGAACTTTATCTGAGTAGGTGATAGTTTCAGTAATTCTTTGTGACATTCCCCTTCTAATTGAAATTTTCCTGGCTGCTTTATTCTCAAAGGTGATTTTTGTTGGAAAGTATAAAATCTGTAATTACCACATTAGCTCAGAGAAGAATTAGACAGGGCACATGGTTTGTAAATGTCATTTGATATTTGCATGCAGCATTTAAATTCCTCCCAGTGTTAATGCACCACAGAGCTCTTTGTATTGTTTCTGAGATGTTTCTTTTGTTAATTTTGATTCTGCTTGCAGCAGGCAGTTTAGAAGTTGGTGGAAAAGTTAGACTTTTATATTTTACTAGTGGCCCAGTGCACAGATTTGTGCACATTGAAAGAAAATTAATTACTGCAGCTCAGTAATAAACCAGATCTGGGGCCGATAGTGCCCCAGCAACAACATAACCCACCGCCAAAGGTAGAATTATGTGGGCCCATGAGGAATCCGGCTGGTTCCAGGTTGAGTCACCAGAGAACCACCTCTGCCAAGTCACCGCAGCTCTGCAGCTCCTGAGTTGAGCATCTGCCCCCTGTTGGTCAATGTGCATATGTACCGGCCAGTCTGACTATCTGACAGTCACCTAGCCATACCATATATATGTATGTGTGTGTGTATGTGTATATATATATATATATATATATATATATATATATATATATATATATATGGTATGGCTAGGTGTCCATGGCATTTTATATATATATAAAATTTATATATATAAAATGCCATGGACACTCAAAGAAATGAGAATCCAAAAACTATGTGAGAAAATGTTAATCTCTGACCTACTGTTTCCTTAAATTAAGTATTGGAGAAGTAGAACAAGCTCCCAAAATCTTATCCTCAGAGTTCATGGAAGAGGAAGAAGTAAGACAAGTCCAGATGAACATCAAAGTTGATTAAATGTCATAATAAATACATGTTCTCATGCAATCCTTTTTGAATTTTCCTTTTTGAAATTTACATTTAGTTTTGATAGTTTTCATTAGTGGTGTGACTAGGATGACTGATTTTCCTAGATTCAGTTACCTGAGGACAACTACCATAAAACAGTTTTGAACCAAAAAAGTGTAACCTAGAGCAGTTCTTTTCTAGAGCCTTTGCATTTTTCTAAAACCCTATAATGTTACTCCTTCCACTGTAACCCCTCTTCCCTCTACCCACCTGCCCATCCTCACCCCCATGCAGCAGACTCCTTTAAAATCCCATTTCAATTGTGCTGACAGGACTTTCCCTAGAGGAACTACATGAGCTATTCCTGAACAACCAACTATCTTGAAAACTAAATTTCTCCTAAAATTTTGCTTCTAGATTCCCAGAAAACCCACCCAGGCAGACATATCCTATATCTTCAGATGAGAAAGATAAATGGATGCCAAAATGGACAATATAAAATCTAAAATTGAAATTCAGAAGGAAAATCAAATCTCTCAATCATTTTACCAGACTAGAAACAAGCGTGTGTGTTTGCCTGATAATCATGAGCAGTACTTGCTTTTTGTGCCAATAAAATCAGTCTTGAAATTTATGTACATTGTGTCTGACTTCAGAAAACCAGCTACTCCAGCTATTGTCCAACAGGACCACCCCTCCAGAGATTCTTCTGGCTTGGGCTGTGCACATTTGCTTCCTGCAAAGGTGGTTGATTATGGTTTGATTCTGTGAAGGTTGGTAAATTGAATGACACTATCTACACCAATAAAAGAGAAACATACAAATCGACCATTTCTTCATGACACCCACCAGCCAATCAGGAGTATGCAAATTAACCCAACAAAGATGACAGGTTAATTTGCATATGCAGGCACTAAGCCACCTGAGGTGGAACAATTGTGTCATTGCTATGGTGATGATGGATGCAGGTGTTCCTCACCACCCCAGCCACTCTGGGCCTCTGGGCAGCGTGGGAAGGTGGAAAGGAAGCTCTGGGCTGGAGCAAAGGCAGTGCTGGCAGCCTGGGGAAGGAAGGCCCGTTCTTGCACAGATCTTTGTGCATCAGGCCTCTAGTAAGTAATAACTAAAAATGTGATCTTTATACGAAAACATAGATGCCATTTACTGCCATTTACCCTTTCTTGAGAGTACTGGTTGAAATATTTTCTACAGAATTCTGCAGTTTAGGTTTTTCTGATGTTTTTCTGATAATTAGATTAGAGTTAGGGTTAAGTACCATTGCCATTACATGATATCAAGGGAATATGCTATCAACACGATTCATCAGTGCTGATGTTAAACTTGGGGAGGGCTTAGATTTCACCATGGTGAAACTACGTGTTTCCCTCCTTCATGTACTGTAGTCATTGGAAGAGCTCACTGTGCACAGCCCACACTTAGGAGTGGGGACTTATGTTTTCTCTTTTTACAGTTTAGAGAGTTTAAGCCCAAATTGAATAGTTATTAAATGGCATCAAGATTAATAATCGTATCATATGATTTATAAAACTACTAGAGGCCCAGAGCACAAAATTCATGCACTTGGGGGTGGTTCACCTCAGCCCAGCCTGAGCCCTCTCACAGTCCAGGAGCCCTTGGGGTATGTCCACAGAGGAGAGAGTCTCCCACCACCAGCGCTGTGCTTGCCAGCTGTTAGCCTGGCCTCTGGCTGAGTGGCACTTCCCCCATGGGAGTGCACTGACCATCAGGGGGCAGCTCCTGCACTGAGCGTCTGCTCGCTTTTGGTCAGTGCATGATATTGTGACCAATCATTCTGCTGTTCAGTGGATTTGCATATTAGCCTTTTATGCCTGCAGGATCAGGCCAAAATTGGCTTTCCAACATCTCCCAAGGAGTCCCAGATTGCAAGAGGGCACAGGCCAGGCCAAGGAACCCCACCAGTGCACAATTGGGGTTTGGGAGGGATGTGGGAGATTGACCAGCCAGGGAGGAATTGTGGGAGGGCTCCAGGACATGTATAGCCTGTCTCCAAAGTCCCATCAGCCAGACCCCAGAAGCAAGCTAACCTACTGGTCAGAGTGTCTGCTCTCTGGTGGTCAGTGCATGTCATAGGGAGCAGTTAAGCAGCCTTAGTATATCATTAGCATATTACATTTTGATTGGTTAAACGGATGACCGGACAACTGAACACTTAGCATATTAGGCTTTTATTATATAGGATTCTGTATTCAGTGCTACATAAAAAGAAAAGAATAGGAAAATGGATAGAAAAATGAAAGGATATATCTTAATTGTTTCACTGAATCATGTTAAAAGACATGGCCTCTTGATGATTCCTCAAACTTGCTACTCACCTCTTTGATGCTTATAATACTATCCAATTATCGTTCTGACATGGCCTAAGTATTAATCTGTCTTTCTACCATCCCACGTTGGCTCCATTCTAATCACTAAACCAGTTTTCAAAAAACAATCCAAAACCCTGGAGCACTATGAGGGGAGAAGAGACAATGAGAATGATTTGATCTGCTTTCCTTGGGGCTAGGAGCCAGGTTCTAAGTTGATTTTGTTGTTGTTTTTTAATTATAATTCCAGATCTGTTTAAGAAAGAGAAAGCATGTTTCTGTCATAGAAACAGCTTCTGGGCAAATGAGAAACTGTCATTGAGGTTGACGAGCAGAAGAGTTGATGGTCTATGTCTGGTGGGTAAAAATCCTGTCAGGATTTCCTTCTTACCATGAAGATGAAATTCAAGGCTGACATTTTGAAGTATGTGTCAATTCCCACATCTAGTTGTTTTTGAAGTGTCATTGACAATGCAATTCAAAGACACAAACAACCAGGTAACACTATTGGTTGAAGTACAATCAAATCTTTCTTCTGACAAAAAACCAGGTTACAGAGAATGTAATAAAGAAAAAAAGAGTTTGGGGAAATGATATATGTTTCATGTGGATAAAAGTCTTCTCTATCTATTTTCAAAAACAGAATAGGCAGTACTTGGTGTCTGAATCACATGTGCATTTCTTATATTTACATGTAATCATATGACACCCTTGAACATGATCAGTTTCAATATTCTGATGTGCAATGATTTCTAAGTAGACTGAGCTTTTGGCTGGCAATCAGAAAGTTGAATTAGTCACCCCAGTTATCATGCTACAGAGACATTTTTATGTGCAGAAATAATTTTCTCCTTCAATTACTGAGAGCATCTGGAGTTTCTGAGGCTGTCATATAAATCCTACACAAGGACAGGGATTGCTTTGTTTACCATTGTGTCCCAGCATCCAGGACATTCAAGTACGCTGTATACACTTAATGTTTTCTTTTTATTTGTATTGATTTGTATTGATTTCAGAGAGGAAGGGAGAGGGAGAGAGAAACATCAATGCTGAGAATTATTGATTGGCTGTCTCCTGCATACCTCATACTGGGCATCGAGCTTTCAACCCAGGCATGTGCCCTGACCGGGAATCAAACCATGACCTCCTGGTTCAAAAGTCAATGCTCAACCAATGAGCCACACCAGCTAGGCTATCCACTGTTTTTAAATTAACATTGAATATATGTTTTTAAGAAAAAAACATTGTGTAAGTTTAAGATAGTTATAAAATACACAACTAAATCTAAAATGAAAGGTTGTGTTTAAAGTCCAAGATCTTTAATTTCCCTCAGCTCAATATAAAACTTACTTTTATGACACGAAATATAATAAAGTCTGTGTCACATAACTTGTGTGACAGTATGTTTTCTTTCAAAGGAAAGAGCCCCAAAGGTGGATATTGTTGACAAACTCTTATGCTATGCCATTAGGAAGTTGCTGAAATTCGCTGATTTTTAGGCTGCTATTCACATAAACAAAAACTAATTTTTCCTTTGATAAAGCAATAAAATTATGTCTTCTTTATACTAAATTACAACACTGATAGAAAGTCAATATTTAAGCTGGTGAGAGTTTGTTGAGAAAGATGCTCTCCTCTAGAACTAGTGTGAGAGGTTATTTTATTGAGTTTATAAAGAAGCTGAGACAGTGTTGCAGGAACTTTCTCAGAATTACAGGGCTGGTAAGAATAGAGTCTGAGATTAGAATCCTGTGAGCTGAGTGAAGAGCTAGTGCTCTTAACCTGCATACTTTACTGAAAAATGGATTAATGTCCTTTTCAGTCAAGCATAAACTTATAATTTGAGAACTATTTTATTATTTTTTTCATTATTTTGTATTCAATATCCTGAAATTTCACAATATTGTGTCTTGTGGTGGATCTTCTCCTCATTCATTATTGTTTCAACCTGGAAATGTCCTTAGATTCTGGAGAAGGTTCTTGCATTATTCCTATATTAGTTTCTTCCCTTTAACTTTTCTCTATTCCGTTTCTAAATTTCACGTACTGGTGCCCCGTTTTCCTATTCTTTGCCTGTTCTACTTTCTAAAGCTTTGCCTTTTGCTCTATTCTCTATAAGCTATCTTCAACTTAATCTTCCAAAATTTCTATTGAATTTTTATTTCTGCTATTATATTTTAATAGCCCAAAGCTCTTCTCTGTGTTCTCTGAAAGTTCTTCTTTAAAGTATTTTGGTCCTCACCCTCCATAGGTTTATTAACTCATGAGTATACCTCATATACTATTCATATTCACATCAATGGGAATATTTTGAGTTTTTTAAAAAGTTTAATCCAAGTTGCTATTTTTATTTTCTATTTATTTTGTAATTTATCTGTGTACTATCTGATGATCATAGGCTATTTATATTAGAAGTCTGACTGGCAGCTTTTGGGTGGAGCATCTGTGCAGCGAAATGGCTGCACTCTTTCATCAGGGAATTCTTGATGTCACTCACTGTCTTTTAGTTTTTCTCTTAGGCGAGGCTGATTCCTGAGAGGCAAGTGCCTGGGTCTCCTGCTTGAATGAGAAGATTCTGGCTGCCAGCATTTTGGAAGGCAAGTTGGTGAAGGGAGCCTCAGTATACATACACATGTTTTCCAATTTCTCTGCTTTTTACACAGCACCCCACACCTCAAATGCACTGGAGTCTCCCATTTGAGCGACACTATTTTACCCTCTCCAGGGACTAAAGCTCCAGGATCTTGCTGGAGAGGGGTGGGAGGAGGGTTAGAGGAGAAGGTACTTTCATATGTGAGCAAGATTTCAGAACTGGGGCTTAGATTGCTTCTTTAGCACTATCAACCATTTCTCCAGGTTTTAGCCCCATCTTCTCCACTTTTTGGTCTCTGCTGAGTTTTGAGGTCAGTTACAAAAGGCAGAATGAATTGGTTTTCAAGTTTTCTCACTGCCAGTTTAGAATTCAGCTTTCTTAGGTTTATTCAAGTACACTTGTCCATCTGTTTTATACTAATCTTATGCTCTTGGTTCTGGTGAGTTTTAAAAACTCCCCTTTCTGTTTGAAGAGGTGACAAAGGTGGAGGGGGGGCAGGGGCAGTAAACCTACCATTCCTTTTGCTTAACTGTCTTAAGCTTCAGGATGCACACGTGCAAAATTAACAAAACAATACTCGCCTCTTAGGGTTGATATGAAATTTAAAAACATCAAATAAGAAATGAACATAAAACGTTTGAAACTATGTCTTTCACATATCAAGTTAGTCACTATTAATACACAGTATCTTCAGAACAGAAGCTTACTCAAATTAGCTTAAGTTGTAAGAAGATACAGAGAAGAAAGATACAGAGAAGGGTTCTGGACCCCCTTTGGAGGAAAGATAGCAAGAGCTCCCTGAAACTGGGGATGCCTCTGGCAACTATTTCCTGTTCCCCTCTCTCCCTGGACACAGGGTGTCCAATTCTCCCTTCCACACCTCTCTGTCATTTACTCCATTCTCTTGTTTTATTATTCAGACAAGCTTTCTCTGCTTATTTAATGTGCCTATGGCTGAAAATGGCCTCAACCTTCAAGGATTTAAAATGGTATATATGGAATATTATAAAGTTCAGTATATATTTCTGTGAATATTACTTATATATGCACATATATATGCTAAATACTAAATAATAACATATACGTACTCATGAGGTTAAGTGAAAAATTGAATGTAAAGTATTTAGCATGGTTTGTAAAACAGTAAAGTCAATGTTTTATGTTTATCATATTTAAATACATAGCAAAAGTGCTAGAGGAAAATTCACCAAAATAACAGTTGCGGTTTTTTTTTTTTTTTTTCCTAGAAGGTATAGTTATGGGCCATTTTTATTTATTTACACTTTAAAAAAATAATTGCTTGTTGAAGTATTTTTCATTTTATTGAATCCATCACCATTTATCCTGTCTATGCCCTCTTCCACCTCCACATACTTCTGAGAATCATCACACTGTTGTACATGACTTACACAATGAACATATACATATATAGTAATTCTTATATAATCAGAAAAATAATGTTATAAACTTATTGATATAACATTGATATTTGAAAGTGTAGCATTTTCTTTATCTTCTAACTACTGGATGGGTCCTTTACTTAGCTGACAGCCCAAAGTTATTTTCTGAACTAATTCTTTCCTTTTTATGTTTTTATTTTTCCCAATTAAAAAAATGTATGGTAAGGTAAAAGAAACAGTGTCTTGGCCTTGAAAAGTTTAATTCCCCAGCTGTATGTACCACTATAGTTTATCAGTTGATAACACTTAGAACAGATGTGATGAATTGCAATATGAGAAAAATTGTTTGGAATCTTTATACCAATGTTAGGTATTTTAAAATGTGACAGAATTAATACATAAATAAATTTAATGAATCATTGTCTTTATTTCTGGCACTCACTGTCATCCTGGATGTTATTCTCCTGTTTCAAGAGAACCCATCTTGTTTGTTTGATTCCAGAGTATAATTGCAAACTCAGATTCTCACAGCCAGAAAGATTAAATGTTATTCATTTCACTCAGACCAAAAACCTAGGAGTCATATTTGAATGCACTCTTTAGTTGAGTACACACAAGAACAAAATATATAACTGGCTCCCCTGTTTCCACCCTCGCCTATCCCATCTCCCCACTTCCTGCCCAGTCAGTTCTCCACACAGCAGCCAGGACAATCTCAGTAGGGCATCATTCAGACCACTCTGTCCTTCTCTTCTTCTCCAATGGCTTTCTCAGACTATAAGAGATCTGGCCCTGGCCCCCTCTCCACCTTTCTACCATTACCCTCTGGGACCATTCCTAAGGCCACAGTGGCCTTCTTGTTCATCTTTGAAATGATCATGCTTATTCCCACCTCAAGGCCTTTTCATTTCTTAGCTCTTCTGTCTGGTACACACTTACCCAGGTCTTTGCAGAGTCTGCTTCCTCAGTTCATTCCTATTTCTGTTCAATGTCAAATCCTTAGAGAGGTTTTCCTGACTCTACCTAAAATATTTCTCCTTCACCTCTGTGTTCTTCTCTTTTTCCTCGCCCTGCTTTATTTTTCTTGATAGCACTATCACTACCTCTCTTCTATTGAATGTACGTACATTTATCTGCCCAGCCCTCTAGGACGTTACCTCCATGGAGGACAGGGATGACTTAATTCAGTACTCCTACCCCTGATGCTTACAGCCATTCCTGCTCAATAAATATTTTCTTTCCAGCTATAAAGTAGGATTTTATAATTAGAAATAAAATACATACTTCCCCTAAGCATGAACCAAAACCCCAATTACAGACTGAGAAAATTCTGCAAAGTGTAACTTTGACAAAAAAAAAGAATGAGCTGTCAGAAGAATAGACAGGTTAAGTGAAGCAAATGAAAGTTGAGCTGAGCCTGACCCCAAAACAAGGCATTACAGAGGCTAAGGAGAAGAGAAATTATGGGATAAGAAAAATAAGCCTGCAATTAAAAATAGAAAGGTCATAGAAGGCCAGTTTCTGTGTCACAAGTGACTGAATGCCAGCAAAGACCAAATTCTATGACCAGCTGCAGAGAAAGGGCTGGCATCAGGCACAGTGCTGCCAAGGTTATTACTCTGCAACAGAGCTCTGTGGACCCTTTAATGATGACAGAAGTCACTCTGTTGAAAGGTTAGCCTCAGAGGGCATCTGAGATGAAAAGTGAACAGCAAAGTGCATGACATTATATGGCTTTAATCTAGTACCTGCACTAGCAGAAGACTGAAATGTTTATTGTGTAGAAACTATAAACAGAACAAGCAGGTGAGACAGGGCCCCAATTGTTTTCAATGATCAGGTTTACTGGAATCTAAAATGAGCTTAAATCTAGAATAGCTACAAAAATAAAATATTCAAAGAGAGGTGAAACTGGTAAAGAGAGAAAGACAAGATAGGAAGTGACATGCATGTGCCTATTGAGTTGACCATCCATAGGCAATGATGCTATGAGGGAAAACAAGAAGAAATCTGTAAATGGAATCAGAAATACTGAATACACACACCAAAACATACACATTCACACACACAGCATGACACAAATGAATGTCTATGTGAAACCAATTTAATATCTATTGATAATCAGTTGACAACACTATGAAACCAATGCCAGAATCCCCAGGATCTAGAACAGATTAGATAACAAATTGGTTGAGTCATCTTATGTGAGTCATTTCATGCCTCTAAGCCTCACTTTTCCCTGTGCAAACTAGGAGGATTTAACTAGTTGATTCCTAAAGTCCACTCCAATTCTAGTAATTCCTATAACCACTGGCACTGATTTGTTAGGTGAAGTAAATCATGACAGTAATATAGTTTCAAAATATTGACTCATTCCTTTATTCTGCTTGTGATTAGTCAAATATCATTCATTCATCACCCATCTATCCTTCATCCATAAAATATTCATTGAGTAATTACTATATGCCAAGCACCACTCTAGGAATTTTAATAAGATCCCTTCCCTTAAAGAACTGAATAATAATCCTCTTCCAAAGGGTTTGACATTGTTTTTAAAGAATAATTCATTTTCAGGAGTTAGGCAAGATTCATTTGCTCAACAGAAAACACAGATTTGTTCATTTGCCAACATGCAGATTTCTATATATACATGTTTGCATCTGTGTTCTCTTATGAGTCATATTGGAATTTTATCTGCAGTTTGCACACACATGCACACATATATACATACCCTATCTAATAAAGAGGGAATAGGCTAATTGACTGTCACACCCTCAAAGATGGTGGCACCCACAGCCACATTATGGTGGCACTCAGTCTCCTCAGCCCTACCAGGGTGGCAAGTGCATGGCATAGCCAGGCCTGCCCCCAGGTAGGTCCAGCTGTACCATGCACCTGCCTCTTGAGTCCCCCAGTCCCCTCAGCTCCTCAGCAATCCAGGGCCATCCCAAGGCACAGGCAAGCCTTGGATGGTGGTTTCACAGCCACCCAGGACTGCCTAAGGCCCAGGTAACCAGGGCCAGATAAGGCTTGTGTTGCCAGCAGTGGCAGCAGCATAGGTGTGACAGGGGAGTAGCCTTCCTTGATCGCTGGGACACCTCCTGAAGGCTCCCAGACTGTGAGAGGAGGCAGGCTGGACTGAGGGATACCCCTTCCAGTGCATGAATTTTCATGCACGAGGCCTCTAATATGTATAAATACAAAAAGTATGTATACACATATGTATCCTATCTAATAAAAGAGTGACATGCAAATTGACCATCACACCAAGACACAAGATGGCCACCCCTATGTGGTCACAGATGGATGTCCCCATGTGGACACAAGATGGCCACCACAAGATGGCCTGCAGGGGAGGGCAGTTGTGGGAAGTTAGGGGTGACCAGGCCAGCAGAGGAGGACAGTTAGGGGAGACCAGGCCAGCAAGGGAGGGAAGTTGGGAGGGACCCAGGCTTGCAGGGGCGGGCAGTTGGAGGAAATCAGGACTGCAGGGGAGGTCAGTTGGGAGGAGTCCAGGTCTACAGGGGAGGGCAGTTGTGGATGATCAGGAAAGCAAGGAGGGAAGTTAGGGGTGATCAGGCTGGGAGAGGCCAGTTGGGGAGACCAAGTCAGCAGGGGAGGGCAGTTGGGAGGGACCCAGGCCTGCAGGGGAGGACAGTTTTGTGGGAGGGAACCAGGCCTGCAGGGGTCAACAGTTGGGAGGGACTAGGCCTGCAGGGGAGGACAGTTTTGTGGGAGGGAACCAGGCCTGCAGGGGTCAACAGTTGGGAGGGACCCAGGCCTGCAGGGGAGGACAGTTTTGTGGGAGGGAACCAGGCCTGCAGGGGTCAACAGTTGGGAGGGACTAGGCCTGCAGGGGAGGATAGTTGGGGGAGAGGGGAACCCAGGCCTGCAGGGGAGAACAGTTAGGAGGGACCAGGCTTATAGGGGAGGGCAGTTAGGGGCAAACAGGCTGCAGGGGAGCAGTTAGGCATCAATCAGGCTGGCAGGAGAGTGGTTAGGGGGCAATCAGGAAGGCAGGCAGGCAAGCAGTTGGGATCCAGCAGTCCTGGATTGTGAGAGGGATGTCAGACTGTCTGACATCCCTCCCTCAAGAGGTCCCAGATTAGAGAGGGTGCAGTCTGGGCTGAGGGACACATACCCCCATGCACAAATTTAATGCACTGGACCTCTAGTCAATGATAAAAGAGTTGAAATGCTCTGTATTAAATCAGAAAGCAGTAATCTAACTACTATTCTATTTTAAGAATCAAAGTATAAGTATGCTAAATCTAGTTTATCAAAAGTTATTTTACAGTGGCTTTTATTGCACATAATTTCTTACTTGTTCATTTGTTGCTTTCAGTTTTAGATCTCACATATGAGTAAAATCTTATAGCTCTTGACTTTTTCTGGTTGACTTATTTTACTTAGCATGATATTCTTAAGCTCCATCCATACTATCACAATGGCTGAGTAGTCCCTCATTCGTCCCTGTGAGATGGAGAAATGGATACTAGAGAAGTGACATAGCAAACATGAGATCAAACCAGTAAGACAGCCATTGATTCACTGTAAAGCTAACGCTAAAGGTCCTCTACTAGCCTGGGGCCCTTGGAAGGCTCTGTAGGAAGCCCTAGCATTACGTTCACATCAGCAAAGGTTTTTGTTTTTTTAATCTTCAAAAGAAAAAATGCTTCAACAGAAATCAATTAAGACTGTTTTCTTTTTTCATCACAATGCCCTCGCCATCACATTCTCCTGGGTGGCATTGGAGTGGCCATGAACATTTTTCGAAGATGAATAAGGTCACATAGAGGTGGGAATACATTCTGTTTGGGTTTAGTGGTATCTTATGTTTGGTTAAGTTATTGTTAACCACCCCACTGTAAGGGATTATTCATAGGTGATCTCTTTCTACTGCCATTTTATTCATTGTTTTCTGTCTGTTTTGCAGGGTTGTTTGTTTGTTTGTTTGTTTGTTTTTCTCTCTTGCTGTTGTTCCTTCCTGCACTCTTTTTCTAAAAGTGGGCTTCTAAAATTAGATCAACCCCTACATAGGCTAGAAAGTGACAGAGTCAGGATTCAAATCCAGGTCTGCCTATTTCAAAACTATTCCTTGCTATAGTTGTTTTTCTTCTCACCAAACATGAAAGACTGGTTTCTTTTGTTTATAGCTTAGTTCTACTCCTCCCCTATCTCCATTATCTTCTGCTGTATCTTCCCATTGAAAGTACTAACCCATTGTCAGAAAACATTACTGGGTCCCTCTTTTTATCTTCTCACCAACATGAAAGAGTGATTTCTTACTAACAAATCCATTTCCCTGACAATTCTATCCTCTGAATGCAACACCTTATGCCATTTGTCAAATATCACAAAACAAGGATAATTAGTTCCTTGCTCCCTACTATAATCCCTAGATATAGGTAACCTTCAGAGTAACCTCTTACCTTCTTCAAATTTTTTAGTACTTGCCTTCTAAATACATATGACCTTTATCTCTACTTTAGGGGTGTCGAACTCAATCAGAGAAGGGGCCAAAATCTAAAATCCAGCCTAAATCGCGGGCTGAATGGTTTACTGAACAGTCATAAACTGTCATTGTGATGGAAACGCAGCGGAGTGCAGTGATGACAGCGCGGTGCGGGCCACATTGCAAGGCCTGGCGGGACGGATTTGGCCCGCGGGCCTTGTGTTTGACACATGTGCTCTACTTCATTTGAGCTTCCCACAGGCATGACCACACCTGAAATTAGACATCCTTCAGGATAGCTCTCTATCCTAGATCTAGGAGACCAGAGTTTCCCTTCTCCCATCATTGGCTCTTTTCCATTCTTCAATTATCTTAAAGCTAATAATTGTCTTTTTCGAGAAGCGCAATATGCTGGTTCATTTTGTTCCACATTGGGTTCTTGCTGCCTCAAATTTATTAAATCTTAAATCTACTTGGTGTGTTTTTTTAAATCATCCACATTTATGTACCTATGACATTTTCTACAGAACCTTTTCTCAATCTTTTTCTTGCTTTTCAAAAATTAACCCACTGATATAAACTTCCTAAACAAAGCCTTAACTCCTATTTAGCAGAGAAGTTTGAAGGCAAGTAGCCATATAATAATCCCTCTTATTCTAAATAGTTTTGCTTCAGAAACTCTTGTTTGTCCCATTCAGAAGCTCCCTTGAAAAGGAAGAGATTCTTTTTCAAGGCATCCCTTCTGGGTGAATCCCATTCCTTCCTATGTCATCCCACTCTTTCTGACACCTTGCCCCATCTATTATTTTTGTATTTTCTATTGTTCTTCTCCACAGATTAACCTCCTATAGCTAGATTGTGCTACTATCATTTACTTCAAATAACTAACAAATTTTCAGTAGTATCCTCTACGATTGAAGATGTAACCTAGAACTCAAGGAGGTCAAACTTTCCATCCTAATTAAAGATCAAGTAGGATTTAAAGATGTTAGAGAAGACTTCAACAAAGTTCCAGAATTTTTAAGGTAACCTACATTTTGGTAATAGAAATGTATCTAAAGTTGGGATGGTTATCTCTATTAATATTTAGGGTTCTGGACCTATAGCTGAGTAATCAGAAAAGAGGATGCTAAAGCTACTGCAGACCTTCCTAAATGAGGCAGATTATTTGTGACTGTCCTGGACCTCAGCCAAAATACATAAACCCCTTTCAGGAAGAAAGCAGGTGTAGGAAAAAAAACAGCACTATACAAAGGTCTCAGTGTTAAATAACACATATGCCTTCTTCCTTTATTTTCAAAAGCTGCATAACTGGAAGGGTGTTTTAGATTCATCTAGTCCAGAGATCTATAATAACCAATAGGTTATATGCTACCTGAGGTTGTGTTTTTCATAAACTCTCAGGAAATACTGGGAGATTTGACAGCCAAAGGCTGGAAGGTCAACATGGGAACCATTGGTCGGATCTCAGTAATCACTGCCCCATTAGATGGTGTATATGCTCTTCAATTCACCACCATCCCTATCTTTTATTCAGGAGGCATCAACATCTGAATTTCCAATGTCTGACTTAGATCAATCTCTCAATATTACAAATGATGTAATCAGAATCCAAGGTGTTTTTGTGGTGATTCTAAGGTCACATATGCTAATCAGAAGTGTTTCATCTGCTTCCACATTGCTACACAAAGCTTCTTTAGCCTAACTTTTTTTCTTAATATGTTTTTGTTGATTTTAGAGAGTAAAAGGGAGAGAGAGATAGAAACACCAATGGGAGAATCATTGATTGGTTGCCTCTGCATGTATTTTACTGGGGATCATGCACTGGGGATCAAGTCCCAAAACCCAGGGATATGTCCTGACTGGGAATCGAACAGTGACCTCCAAAAAACAAACAAACAAACAAACAAAAAACAGCTACTGTAAGCGTTTTTTTTTTGTTTTTTTTTTTGTTGTTTTTTTTTTTTTTGCCATCAATAGCTTTCCGACCATCCTTTCAAAATAATGCAGTTCACTAAGGAAGCGTTGTCACAGGGCAGATCAATAGCTCTGACCTACTTGATTATGTAACTTGCAATTGTATTTCCATTATAAAACTCATTACCTAATATAGCAAGAAAAAAATCCTTGCCGGGTTTCTTGTTCCAGCATTAAGAAGAGTTCAGCAATCTAGAGTGACTGTGTGTGACTGAAATAAGAATCCAGAAATGAAATATAATTTTGAAAGGCATAGGGGGTCAGAGGAGCCTGGCTGAAGAAACCAAGTTCTTGTCTCAGGACCCCCTGCTTTTTATTAACACAATTTGCCCCAAGGCAAGGTGAAGAAATACACTTCAAAGGGTAGGGTTTCCTACAGAAGCATTGTCAGATTGGGGAATAGCCTAAGGCTGTTCAGGTGTTTGGCCATTAGGAGGCAATAACATGTGAAGCTGTCTGGCAGCAAACAATCATCCTTTTCAGGTGTGGGGAAATGCTTTTAGCCATTCCAACAGGTGACAACAAATGTGATCAGCCATTGTTGAGTCCCCAAGTTCCATCAACCTTTTGAAGAAATTCTTGCAATTATGATATGCTGGAACTGGCTTCCAGAAAATCCTCACTAATTTTTTAGACTCTTTTCTCAAATTACATATGAAAAATATCAGGGCTCCTTTGTAGCTTTATAGCATCTTTCCAGCTTTTGATCAGGCAAGGAAAGAATAAGAGACTATAATTCTGATTTTTAATTCATTATAATATTAAATAACCTGGATTGACATTTAGACAATCTATGCCATGCTGGGAATTCTTTATTTCTTTATCATCTATACACATTTTATTTATTGCTGCCATGAGCAGTAAAAAGAAGGAATACTTCTCCATTCCAAATCATGGCATATAATTCTTTTTTCCCTTTCCTTTCCCCTGCATTCCCTTCTTTCTCTCTCCTTCCCTTTCTTCCCCTTCCATGCTTTTCTCTTACTCTCCTTTTTCTTTCTTCCCCTCTTTTACTTCCTTTACTTCTCTTTCCTCCTCTTCCTTCTTTAATCACTTATTAGTTGTTTGATCCATGCTAGTCATTGTACTCCCCCCAAAATTTTTGAGATAAAAAGAGATTGACATAGAGTAAGATCAGATAAATAGATGCATAAATGAATGCATAAGAGATTATACAGAAGAATAAGACATATTATAGCAAACACATCCAGTGTTCCACCTCTGTTCTCTCAGACCCCCTTACCATACATCAGTTTGGGTTTCAAAGGCAGTACCGGCATCTTTGTTGGTGGGCTGGCCTCAGGCTTCCAGAACCCACTATGTTTATTTACATCTCAAGCCAGAAATGCCTATATTGGTAAGAGGAGTAGCTTGTAACAAATGAATAATCAGTATAGGAGGAAAAATACTTAGATCTCACTTTCTTAGGTGAAATTATTCTGAATACTAAGCTTTGCACAGTTTTTCCGTTTTCCTATGAGATAGTAAATACCAGTTATCCACTGTGATACATCTTAAGAATACATCTTAAATGCTGCCTTCCCTTCCATTATTGCTTCCTCTCTTATCTATACACATTCCTTGAACCTCTGCTTGACTCAAGTCCTTGTCTCAGAGTCTGCTTTGTGGGAACCCAGACTAAGATAGAATAACTCATGACATTCAGAACCTCTTATCTAGTGAGAAACAGACAAATAATTTTAAGGCTAAAATCATATTGGAACTTAAGAGAAAACATTTCTGACAGGCAGAGTTGTGTAAGATATCAACTTAGAAAGTGACATTTGAAGTCGGTCATAAAAATTACTAAGGGTTTTCAGAAAGAGATGATGAGATACAATAATACTAGGAGCTAAACACTTTATATCTATTTTCTTTTTTTGGTCCTCACAGAAGTTTTATGGAACAGGTGCTTACTAACATCCTAATTTTTACAAATGAGAAAACTGGGATTTGGAGAGATTAAGCAATTTATATGGCTTATTCTGTCTGTTAAAGGCAGGGCTAACATGAAAACCCAGTACCATGTGGCCCCAGACTTATAGCTCTTCATGACACTGAGTAAGAGAAAGAAAATAGGCTTTGGAGGCAGATTTGAACTTGAATCCTCTTCGTATTAGCTGTGAGCCCTTGGGTGGAAATTAACCTATACATTTAAGTTTTCTACACTTAAATTGGATATCATTACTCTGAAAAGGGCTTTTATAAGGTTTAACTGAAAAATAACATGTAAAGTACCTACTACAATGCCTGTCATAAGTAGGCACTCGGCCAATAGAGCAGCAGCTGTTGTCACGACTCTAGCATGGTTATTATGAGCAGGTGAAACTGCTCAAGTGAAAATGTTGTGTGTGTCTGAACACCAGCCCCTCTTACCCCACTATATGGCAGTTTAATGTGCCTACAGTGTGGCATTCATGATGTAAAGTGGTGAAAAATGAGGTTACAATAGAACTTAAGGACCTGATATTTAAAATTTATGTATGTCAAGCTAAAGAGGTTGACTTTATCTTGCAGAGAGCCATCAAAGGTTTTTATTCAGGGGTAAAGGTGACATGTTTAGACTGCATTTTGCAGTTAAATAAGGAAGGAGTTGCATGTGAAGATGCATAGTGGATTTTTTTTTTTTTGAGGGGTGATAACCTGGAGTCACTAAGAATGATAGTTTAGGAAACTATGGGTCTGGGGGAAGAGGAAGACCTTTCAGGATGCTTCTGAGGTCTGCTGTAGGATCTGCTGTAGGGTTTTCCCATTATCACTGCTCTCCAATATTTTAATAACAAAATTCAAAGGTAGTGTGTGTGTCGGGAAGAGGGGTGGGGGGAGAATATGAATCTTGAAATAGCTTTCCTTCTTCAGTCAGTCCACTCAAGTTTTATGCCTTCAGACTTACTATGGGCAAACACACAGAATCTACACAATTGGGTTCTAAAAAGAAACATACCTTCTAGGTAACAAACCTCATTTTATCCACAGATCTCTGTCCTTGAAATGTTTTACAAACTATGAATCTTTGGTTTAATCTACTTTACTTCAACATCTACTCAGACTATGGTCTTCGCTTGTTCAGGACAGTGTTCCCCTGAGCCTCAGTTTGCTTATCTGTAAAAGGCAATAATAATGTTCCTGCTCTCCTTATAAGATCATTATACAAACATCTTGCTCAGTGAAACAAACCGCTTTTCTACCCCAATCAAGGAAGTCTGCTTCCCTTGAATAATTATTTCTCTGAGATGAGGTATTTGTTCACAAAGCTAAATCACCATTCAGCCAAATAATTTCTTTACTTAAAAGTGACAATTACAGACCATCAAACCTCAGAGTGAAGGTAGGAGATGGAGAGGATAAGGGGGAGAGATCAACCAAAGGACTTGTATGCATGCATATGAGCCTAACCAATGGACACAGACAATGGGGAGGGGGAGAGTGGGGGCATGAGTAGGGGGATTGAGGGGCAGTGGGGAAATAGGACACATATGCAAAGACTTAACCAATAAAAAAATAAAATGGGGGGAAAAAAGTGACAATTACTGTCCTAGCTGGTTGCTCAGTGGTTAAAGCACTGCACACAGACAGAAGGATGGTGGTTTCAATTTCAGTCACGTGTGCATACCTCATTTGTGGGCTCGATCCTTATCCCTGGTAGGGCACATACAGGAGGCAGCCAAATGATGTGTCTCTCTCACATTAATGTTTCTCTCTATCTCTACCTCTCCCTTCCACTCTCTTGAAAAATCAGTGAAAAAAGTATCCTTGAATTAACAACAAAAACGTGATAATTATTATTTTCCTATTTAATCTTGTGACAGAAACCATAAGAAAGATAACAAAAATCATATAATTCAACTCCACCTTAATTTAACATTATTTGTAACACAGGTTTTAGAAAACAAGTCATTTAAAATTGAATTATTTGAACCATGAATTTTCCAAATTGGTTACCTGTTCATATCTGGTTTTATTACCTTAATTTCTTAAAATTATTTCTTCAATAATAATTGTTCCTTGAAGTAAAACAGAAACATCATCTGATTCATTTAGTTCTCCAGTTTGTACCACTCTGCATCTCTTTCAAATGCTGGGTTCTGTCACCTCCAACATGCAGAAGGAAATGAGTTTCTAACAATGGAGCTTTCACTTACACTGTTCTATCCTGGTCTATCAAAACCCTTTCTCTCTTTCAAGTCACAGCCAGGGCGAACTTGGTGTGTTGGGAACCAGGGGGAAGTTGGTGTGTTGGAAATATGGGAACTATTCTAAATTAAAATGTTTATTTTTTAAAGCGATTATTTCAATTTGGAAAATAGTGTGTGAAAAATTTAGATGTGGGTGCTAGTCCTGGGGGAGAGAGTGAGATTGAGAGCGAGAGCGCGAAAGAGCGAGAGCGCGAAAGAAAGAGCGAGAGCGCGAGAGAGCGCGAGCCAGAGTGAAAGCAAGGAGAACATGAATAAGGATCAGGCGTCTTCAAACTACGGCCCGCGGCAGAGGAGTCTGATCCAGCCCGCCAGGTTTTTTGGGCAGTGAGCGCAGCCGAGGTGTTACAGTAGGAATTAGTAGTTCATATAGTCTGGCCCTCCAGCTCTCTGAGGGACCGTGATCTGGCCCCCACTTTAAAAAGTTTGAGGACGCCTGTAAGGTGAAGAGAGGCAAGTTGGGCTTACCTAATCTAAAAAGGAATACTGGGAAGCAGTCCAGTTAATACAACTACAATACAGGTTGTCAGGGTTTTCTCTGAAGAAATCGATATCTATGGTAGCCAGCATCCAGTAAACCATATGTTCTGGTGTTCACATGATTAGGTAATACCGCATCCACCCCATTAAATCTGTGTTACCAATAGAATATGGTGGAAATGGTGGTGTGTAATTTCCAAGGTAGTTCATAAACAGTACTGCCATCTTTACCTTGTTTTCTTGGATCACTCACTACACAAAAGCTAGCCATCATCCATGAGCATACTCAAGCAGTTCTGTGAAAAAGTCTTCACAGCAAGAAAAGAGGCTGAGATCTCCAGCCTAGGACCAAACTGCTAGCTATACAAGTGAGCCTCTTTGTATCCTTCATTTTCTTCAAATGACTGCTGCATGAAAGATTCTAAGCAAGGATGGCCCTGCTGGGCCCTTTCGAACATCTTGAAAATAATACATCATCACTATTATTTTAAGCTACTAAGTTTTGGGACAATTTCTATGTGGCTAAAACACTAATATTTACTATATGTCTACTATTGCCAGAAATTCTACTAGATGCTTTTGAAAACATAATTTCTGTTCCTAATCTTTTGAAAGTTATATTTATGTCTATTTTACCAATTTAAAAAAATTCAAAGCCAAAATAATTTAAGTAACCTACATGTAGCTGCCAAAATTTGGAGAACACCTAAATGCAGCCCAGTGTTCCTTCCACCAAGTATGTACTGATCAAGGAAACAGAATGAGCAGAGGCTGGAGGGCAGAACTGACTAAGACACCACAGCAAGACTTCATAAAATACTATCATTTTGGTGGGATAGGGGAATGGGAAGTGGTAGAATTAGGAGAGAAGGAAGAAAGTAGGACAAAGGAATGAAAGTACTATTTAGATGAAAATTCATCAAGAGCTTGGAAGCAAAAATGGATTTGCCATGAGAAGCAGCTGGGAACTCAGTATCAGCAAGTAATTTATTGTGAGAGCTCTTAAATGTCCAGCTCCATTTTGTGAAGGTTAGGAGCATTCAGAAAGCAATGCTCTGTTGGCATATGTGGACTATATTAAAGAGAAAAGAAAGTGTGTGTGTGTGTGTGTGTGTAGCCAGGGACTAGAACACCGTAACAATTGGAACAACCAGTCGCTATAATGCCCTGCGGCCAGTGAACCAGTTTGATCAGGGTGTGGAGCCAGCCAACCAACCTCCCTCGACCCCTCCTCTGGCTGGCCCCACCTCTAATTGGCTTCTCCCACTCTGATTGGCCTGCAGCCCCTCCCCCTAGCCTGCTCTGCCTCTGATTGCCTCTCCTACCCCAATAGGGGAAGGGGCTGGCCAGCCAACCTCCAGAAGCCCCGCCCCCCTGCCAGGCCCACCCCCAGTGGACTCCCACCATCCAGATCAGCCCACAACACTACCCCCTTGGTCGACCCAACCCTTTATCACCCCTTGCCAATAGGAAGTAGGGACTGCTGGCCAACCCCTTTAGTCCCTGCCCCCTCCTGGCCCCACCCCAGATCAGCCCCCCACTTCGATCAGAGGTGGGGCCACCAGCCAACTGCCTATAGCCCATCCTCCTGGCTGGCCCCACCATCCCGATTTGCCTGCAGCTCCTTCCCCCAGCCAGCTCCGCACCCAATCACCCCCCCACACACACACACATACACAAATCTGGGGTGAGGCTGGCCAGCCAACCTCCCATGTACCCCCCCCCACTGACCCCCAATTGACCCCCCCATTTGGGGGCAGGGCAGCCCAGTACCCATAACCCCTCTCCACAGCCAGCCCCACTCCTAACCAGCACCCCCCCACCCCTAATCAGGGGCAGGGTCTGCCAGCCAATTGCCCATGGCATCCATTCCTTCTGCACTTGGTCTGGTGACCATCACCTCCTCTCCTGACCCCATTGGGGCCTCTGGGCCCTGGGCTGGGATGGGGAACAGGGGGGTGGGTGGCAGTGGATGTGACCCCTTTCCCAGGAGGCGGAGGGCTGGCTCCCTCTTTGGTGCTGGTGGCCAACCTCCCATGGTCTCTCCCCCCATCCCTTCCCCATCCAGCAGGCCCCAATTGTCCTGGCCCCTATCAGCCCTGATTGCTGGCCAGGCCAAGGGACCCCACTTGTGCATGAATTCATGCACTGGGCCTCTAGTAGATAATAATTAATCAGTTGATGTCTGAACTAGAATGATGGATATAAAAATACCCTCAACTGATTTCCTATTCCTAAGAAAGTTGTTTATCACAACTTAAGAGTTTGGTGTTTCTTATCTGGGGGAGATAAGAGATCAACGGAAGGACTTGTATACATGCATATAAGTACAACCAATGGACACAAAACTCTGGGGAGGGAGGGCATGTATGGGGGGGGGACAATGGTATATGTATAAAGATAATAAAAATTTTTTTAAAAATAAAATAAAATAGCGAGAAAAAAAAGTTTGGTGTTTCTTCAACTAAGATCTCTGCCTTTCCTTAGCAAGAATTCTCACTCATGTTTCTTGTAAACCTCTGAATATTCATAAATATTCACACATACAAATTAAGAACTGTTAAAGTGATATTACTGCATGCATGAGTCAACAAGTTGGAATTTATTTCCATAATCTTCAATTTGTAAACCAGAGAACAATATGATTGATTAACTCTTTGAGAAGAAATCTTGGTTTGCAATCAGTAACAAAAGTGTTTTCAGTTTTCTTTAAAAAGCATAAAATTCAAGAATAAAAGCTTTTTATATTGAGAATTATATCGTAACCTATAATTGTATTGTTGGATTGAATTTCTTTTTCATACATTAGTTAATATCTGGAGATATCTGTCCATGTGGTTATGGAAAGACATCAATAAATATTTTTACCATTTGAAGAACTGGCCATGTGTCCTTATTTTTTATGAAATTTATTAGGTGACATTGGTTAATACATTATAAAGTTTCAAGTATACAATTCTATAATACATCATCTGTATGGTACATTGTGGGTTCACCATCCAAAGTCTCATCTTCCATCACCATATTTTTTATTCCTTTAACTATCTTCAACCTCCCCCATTCTGTCCTCTGTATCTATGAGCTTATTTGTTTTGTTTGTTCATTTGTTGTTTTCTGTTTTACATTCCATATATGAATAAAATCACATGGCTCTTGACTTTTCTTTCTGACTTATTTCACTTAGCATGGTATTTTCAAGATCTATCATGCTGTCAATAATGGCAGTATTTCATCTTTTCTTATAGCTGAGTAGTATTCCATTATATATATGTACCCATATCTTCTTTATTAGCAAAGAATACTTGGGTTGTTTCCATGTCTTAGCTACCATGAATATGTTGCAATGAACACAGGGGTACATATATATTTAAAAATAAATGTTTTCAATTGAGAAGGGTAAATATCCAGAAGAGGGATTGCTCTTTGGTAACTTTACTCTTAATTTTTTGGGAAATTTTCGTATTATTTTGCATAATGGCTATACCAGTTATATTCCAAAAAGTAATGTCTGATGGTATTTTTTTTTCGTTTTAAAAAAGATATCTTTTTACACACTACTTGAAAATGGTGACTCATGACATGATCTCAGAAGCATTTTTTTCACAGGTAATTCTTTGTTATATGCTATTTGAAGATAATGATTGTAAATATTAGAATTATTTGACATAATGATTTTATTTTAGCTTCATTTCCTTTATAATATAAGTGCATAGTTCTGAATTATGTAACTATTTGACTTTTATTGTTAACTAACTGGCCTGAAACATCATAATGTATATATTTAAATGATTTAGAAAAAGTTCAGTTGGAAGCTCTTAGCTTTATGGGAAGTTATGTAATACCACATAGTATCAATGGATAGAACTTTCCTAATTGGGAAGTATTGTTGGAAAGATACATTCAGAGTCAGAAAATATAAGATTCTGAGATTGAAGATACTGTTTAAAATTCTCAGCACTTTTTATGAAAAGTTTGTAACTGAACCAATAAGACCTTTAATTTATAAGCAACAAGTTGAAACAACTATATATGTAAAAATAACACTACATAGTGTTAATCTCCATATCTCATAGGCTTATTTCTTAGGTAAAATTTTGATTGACAAATGTCTTTCTACCAAATGGTTTAAGGACCCAAGTTCTATCTGTATCTCTATCACTTGAACTTGTTACTTCCAAGGTCACTGTGTTCATTTGCATCAAGCCAGAAAGGAAAGAGGCAATGAAAATTATGCATAAAAGGCTTTATGAACCAGTCTTAAAAGGATCTACATCACCTTTGATCTCATTCGATTGGCAAAAGTTCACTCACATGCCTACATCTAACTGCAAAGGAGGCAAAGATATATAGTCTACCTGAATATCCAAAAAGTACATCAGCTAACAATTTATGCCACAGCAGTCAATTGCTTTATACTTTCTAATGTCAATTCTGGAGTCTATCTAAATAGTAAATTTATATTTACCAATATTTTCAGTGAAAAAAATACAAAATCATCAGCTCTAATATTTCTAAGTGGTCTCTCTCATTTGTCTGTCATTGCCTGGTTCTGGGAATGAGAATGTAATTGCTTCTTAGATTTCATATTGGCATTGATGAACTTTATCTGGATTTACTTATTTTTGTTTGGCTAAGTCATATACTCATGAGCTCTTTATTTATAAAAGGATTTTCACGTATCCCACTTTATCATTACTGGCCTAGGTAGAATTCAAGAGTAATTTATGATATCCAATTATCTCATTATGTGGATCACAGTCTCCTCAAGCATGACAGCACTAATACATAAAAAAACTAATTTTCCTGCCCCTTCCTTTAAAAAACAAATGTTTTAATTGAATTCAGAGAGGAAGGGAGAGGGAGAGAAACATCAATGATAAGAGAGAATCATTGATTGACTGCCTCCTGCACGCCTCCTGCTGGGGATTGAGCCTGAAACCCAGGCATGTGCCCTTGACCTGAATTGAACCCTGGACCCTTCAGTCTGCAGGCTAATGCTCTATCCATTGAGCCAAACTGTCTAGGGCCTGCCCCTTCCTTTTTTAAAAATGACATGAACTTTTTCTTTTATCCCTAAACAATACCCTGGAAATCCATGCTATAGTTAAAAGCAGTGGCATTCTCTGGTAATAGGAATCATGAGAATGTTCTCAACCCAATTTGTTTCTCAGCTCAAGTTTATCATAGAGCAGTTCTGGTACAGGAACTCTCAAGGGAAATCAAGGGAAGCTCAGAAACTTGTTCAGAATCTATAGGTTAAGTGAAATGAGGAGGTTATGGCAGGTGGCTGCAATTTGATGAGCACTCAGGGGCCCCCAAAGCAGAGGCATCTTCCTTATGTATCTGCTAATTGCTGCCACACAAACACACACACACACACACACACACACACACACACACCATATTCCAACTCACCCCTTCAAAGACTCAGAACTTTGAATGTTTCATTTCATTAAGATGTTAACATTATTGTTATTTTAAAATTTCATGGAAATAAATGGAAGAAGGGAAATGTGCATTACATACTACGGCAAACAGTTATTTGTCCACTAAGAAACTTGAGCAACAGAAGTCTTCTCAGACCACCCTGCCATGTAATACTTCTTCCTTATCAGAATTGCTATAGGACATTTTTTCATAACACTCAACTAGCAATTTTCATTGAATGCTCTACACTAATGATAATTAAATACTCAGTCTTATCATCTTAACAATTTAGCTATTTCTAGTTGGTCCAAGCAGAAAACAGAAAATGTAAAGGGTGCAAGTTTTTTGTGTTCCAGGTATAGTAGAAAGGCCAATGTAGCCAAAATAAAGTGAATGAAGGAACAATGGGAAAGAAATAAGGTGTGAAATGTCAATAGAGGATTTTGAAATCCTTGCAGATGAAATTTAAGAATTTATCCAGAAGGTATTAAGCAGAGGCATGGTAAGATCTAATTTATGCTTTGATCAGGTCAGTTTCCACATGCAGATATATGGAAAGTTAGGAAGATGAAAGTCTGGATGGACAGATGAGTCTGGTCTTAAACCAGGCTATATCAGGAGAGGTATTGAGAAATGCTTGGGGTCTGGGTATTTTTTTGGCAACAGGGTTACCATGAATGAAATGTGTGCTGTGGAGAATAAAATGGAATCAAGGAAGACTCTGAGGCAGCCAGGTACTATCCATTAATGTAGTACCATTTATACTGTAGAGGTGATTTGATGATATTCCTTCAAACATTTATTAAATGATTACTTTGTGTCAGACACTATGCTAGGCATTGTGGGCAGAAAGACTTTCCTAAGGATGTCCAATCTCAGCAAGTGATGAAGGCTGGCAGTAGACAGAGGGAGAAGGATGAAGAGGAAATGACAAATTTAGAAAATATGTGGGAGGTGAAATTGGCAGAATATTGTGCCTGATGTTGAGAGTGAGAAAAGATTGTGGGATGATTCAAAATTTTCTGATTCAAGTGGGTAGATGACAATTGACAAAGATAAAGAATGCATGATAAAAAAAATTAGTTTATGGAGAAAGTCCTTATTGCACTGAAAATGGAAGGTAATGATTACTGATCACTTCTTATTTATCAGTCACTGTCCTCAGTACTTAACAAAAACAACTTCATTTATTCCTCAAAACAGTATTCATACACTACTGTGCCAATATTGATACTCTATTATTGTTCCTGTTTTTACAGAGGAATAATCTGGAAATTATGGAGGTTAAATAGTTTGCTCAATGTTACATATCTAGCAAGTAGAAGAGTCAGGCCTTGAATCCACAATATCAATCATTATACATGTTGGGTTGGAGTTGCTGTAGACATTTAGTTGGGGACATTTAGTAGATTTATAAACATTGACCTAAAACTTATGACATGCTCTGGAGAGACAGATTTGATAATTTTCAGCAAAATGTATTTGATTGCACACAGTGTTTTAGCTTCCTTCTCTTCCCCATCTTGCTTTCTTCTCTATCCCTGATATATTTTCTTAGAAAATATCACCTTCCAAATAATCTACTTGGATTTTAATATGTATCCCAGAGTCTGCTTCTGAGGAAATCCAAACCTAGACAGAAACTGATCAAAAAGAAAATGGAAGGTGAGGAAGAAAGAGCAACATACATTTTCTTAGGAGTTTAGTAAGGAAAAGAGGGAAACTAATGGGGAAGTAACAAGAGAATGTAGTACAAATTCTTAAGAAGGGAAAACAACCAATTGTACATGCTGTGAGAAAGGGAAACACTGAAGTGGTCCTGGTAAAAAAAACAAAAAAACAAACAAACAAACAAACAAAAAACACCTTACTATTTTCTGTGGAGTCAAGAAAAGTATTCTGCTCAGAGGGAGGGCAGAGCAGAGAGAAAGAATATGGAGTGGGGTTGAGGGTAGTTGATCACGGATTGCAGACCACAGAGTTTTGGTAATATCAGTCTGAGTGCTTCATGATTTTTGCCATGAAAGCTCAACAACTGGAGAATAGAAGTGAAAAAGGAGGTGATTAAAATAGTATGAAGCTGGGTTAAAATATCCAGAATGGACTTATTTGAGTAATCCAAGTGTCCATGGTAGGAACAGTGGGCGGCCAGGTCAAAGTGCAGAAAGCCCAGGCATTTCAGCAACTCTAATTCTTACTGAGCTGGTCTTGAACTACTGATACTTCAAACCCCCAACCATCTCTGTTCTGTCTTCTTAAACCTACCTTGACTTAGAAACTTCTGACCTACAACTTTTCTGCCCTTCAGATTTCATGATATTCTTACTGTCTTCCCCCTCTCCCCCCGCCCCAGTAAAAATAAAGGAGTTATGGAGTAACGTGAAGAGTTAGTTGTTAAAGCTAGAACATTTTTGCACACAAAGAAACAGCCCCATAGAGGTATTCACTTGACAAGGTTATAAAACAAGTTAGCAGGAAAGCCAGGAACCTCTGCTCTTTCTCCTATACTCAGATGTCTACAGTAAAGGTGGGAACAAAGAGGCAAGAACAGAGAGGGGGGTATGCATAAAGGAAAGTGTATGGACTTTATCCTTTTAAAACATTTTTGGAATTTGCATTACTTTTTTCTTAATTCTTGCTAAGAATTTTATTTCTACAACTTATTACTTGCTTTCCATGAGGGATCGGATAATGTTAATAACTGGCTTTTTTATTAAGAACATCATCAGCTGAAAAGGGTGGGCAGAGGAAGTGGATGTGATCAACTCAAGAGTTCAGCTCAAGAGTCTGGCATCCATGACGGAAGGTCGTCTCTTTTCCCCTGAGGAAGCACCTCTGCACTCTGCTGGGTCCTAGGAGGCAAAGGAGGCAAGAGATCAGCAGGCTAATTAATTCAGATCTCTCCCCTGGGCCATGGAAATTATCAATCATAGGGCTACCACACGGCCACTGATCTTTTAATGATGATTTTAATTTGCATACTAAGCAATTGGTTTCAAGAACATTGCTTTCGGTAGAATTTGTGAGACCTGCCTAGGCAGGTTATTTCAAAGTCAACTGCACTCTAATATTCTTTTCCAAAAAGTAGCTCTTTCATTATGACAGCTTCATTTTGTAAATACTGTCATCTTGCTGTCACTTATTTGGTCCTGGATGAATTAATCCCAGCCAAGCATTTATTAGTTTTAATGAAAAGAGGGGACATTTTTAAATTTAAAATTACTTTTTATAAAATTATAAGGATTGTGAAATAGTCTGAGTTTTAGAACTAGGAGGGACTTTAGATACTATCTACTCCAAGTGATTTGCAAATAAAATTAAGACCCAGAGATATTACTAGTCAGTGACTCCCCAGGGGTCTCAGAGCAGCTGACTGGCTGAGCTGAACTGGATCACAAGTCCAGTACTTTTCGCTCAAAGTATAATACTTAATGAAATTAGATACATTAAGATACCATAGTGCTTCAAAACAATGTACTCTTTTTTTCAGAGTCAATTAAACCCTACTTATTGAGTGTGTCTGCATTCCAAATTAGACAGCTTGGATCACAAACATTATGGCTGTCAAAAGCCATATCATCTCAAGCTAATTTTCTTAATTTGAAAACCGAAATGCACTTACTTGTTTTTCATTAAGTAATAATACTTGTCTTGTAATGTGGCCCAAGAAGTGCAATCAAGAAACAGCTTAATCACACTCAGACCTGTACTTAAAGGAACAAATATAACTCAAAGACGTCAATGTAGGGAGTCGTCTAATAATAAAGGGCAAAACTTATGAAGCGATTTACAGTTTTACAAGTGATTTAGCATAAATCCTCATATTATGAAGTATCCAGTGATTACCACTGTCTTTATAACTTAAGACACAGGGTTGTTAAGTGACTTGTTCTACATCGCACAGCTAGTTGGTGGCCCTGCTTAGTTAGATCCTAGGCTCTAGGTCTGGCTCCGAGCTCAGAATGTCCCTGACACTATACTAACAGCCTTCCATGGAGCCACGTGTAATATTGTAGTTACTCTGTTCATGCTGGCCACTGGCCACTGACTGGCTGCTCCCTTGGTGAGTATGAAACTCCTCATTTGAGATCCCCTCTCTGAGAGCACTGGGACAGAAAGCATTGCTTCCTCCCTCTCCAGCATACTTTCCACTTCAGTGTGGACCCTGACAATTTTCTGGCTCACCCAACCTCCTGCCCTACCCACAGCAGGGTCACTTCCACAAGTACCCCTCTTTGGAAAATGCCCTTCTTTCACACTCTGGCAGCAACACCACTGGTGGTCCAAGAATATGTCCACCCATCATTAACAGACAAGGAAAAACAAAACAAAACAGTGAAAGCAGAAAGATGCACACAGCCATGAAGGCTATCGCTTCCATGGCTACAGTCTGAGAAATTCTGGGATGAAAGAGAAGGGAGTTAAGGCAAGGTTTTTACACTTAGGAGGCAGCACACTTCTCTACCCAGAAACACTCCCCCATAACACTCCTGTTCAACATGGCAGGCAGATTTAAAACATTCTGCCTGCACTCTCCATTCCAGGTGCATAGGAGAAGAGAACTCATTTCAAATTCGCTGTAGGCTGGCTAATCCAGGTTACTTCCAAAGATCTTCAAATTGTGGCACATATTTCAATTGCTTCTATTAGTGCTCCTCCATATTATAAAAAAATAAAAACAAAATTGATTATACCCAACCTTCTCTCTGTATCAAGGTTGGTTTCATAATGAGCAAAGGGAAGAGGGTAATATAATTAGATTATCTTTACCACAGTATTCAACTCTACTTTCACAGAGTTTTCTTTTAATCATGATGACCATCCACTCAAGTGTGTGCCTGTTGTTCACATATAATTATCAATAATTTTTCATATAATTTATCTCTTATAAAGTGTCCCCATTTGGAACAATATGTTATTTGGTCACCATAACCATAATTTTGTAAAGTTAATCTATAATTTATTTGAACATATTACATAATGGTTTTCCTATGCCACACTTTCATTCCAGCAATTATTTATTGTCTACTTCTACTACATACAAAATATTATTTTAGAAGTTGTAATGTTACAGTAGAAATGGTTTCGATTGCCCAAAAGTTCATTGTTATAATGAAAAGACAGACTATCAAAGCAAAAAAAGCCAACACTGCTTACAGGAATAAATATGGCAGAAAAATATTCCTCTTATGGATGAAAATGGGCTACATACTAAACCTAACAAGCTCTGGGGAGACTGGTGTGGCAGCCTCACAAATTCAGAGGCCTGCAGTAACCACCTAGGATGGTCTGAAATGAAAACCTTTAAACTGACAGCAGTTTATGGCAGGTAGTCATGTCCTAGGCTAGAAGATTGACCTTTGTCTGTCTATTGTCTTTTTGCATCTACAATGACATTCCTGATAAACATGCCTTTGCAAAAAAAAAAAAAAAAAAAAAAAAAAAAAAAAAAAGTAATTTAATTTTTCCAGAATCCTCAAAGCACAGGCACGACACTAGAGGGAAGACCACAAACCCTCTCATTGTCATAGTTATGTTAATTGTTGATTATTAACTATCCTGTCCCAACTTGTATAAAACAAGTATGTCTCTGTCATTTTACTTTTTATCCAGTCCCTGAGAGTTCCCATCTAATTATTCCCACACTTATATGCTTTCTCTTGCCTCCCTAGTATATCACTAATGGGTTTTATGTAAACCACTTATGTGGCATCTTTTGATTGTAATGTATAAAGCAGGATGCAGAACTGCCATTTTCTGGAGCACTTTCTCAGTCCTTTGAAATTTTGCTTCCCGGCAATTGTCATCAGTTTAGCTTAAATAAACTCATAAAAATTTCTTATATTGACACTCTTCCATACAAAGAGTAATTCAAGAGCATAGATGGAGTTTTATATTTCTTATCACTTCCAGCCCTGGTGATACTGTTGTAATTAGCTAGTTGCTAATTATAGGAAAGGACCAAAGGGAGGCCAGATATTACAAGCATGTCATTTGGGTAGCTTCACCAGGAAGCTGCAATTTCCCACTTCCCAGGGAATATGGTCAAACATTGGGCGAAGAGATTCAACTAACAAAGAAAAGACAGACTCATGTCCCATAAAGTTGGGGTGACATAGGAAAGGTACATTTCTGTCCATCACAGGGATGGTTGGCCAGAATAGGCATGGCCACTACGAGCACAGGAACATTTCGGAATACATAATCTCTAAACAAAGGATGTCATTTTGGGGGGAATCTTGTTGCTTTTGTGCTCCCAGCTCACTTTTTACTTCCTGGTATTCACCCATATGGCCCAAGGCCATGCAGAACCCACACACAATGAGCTAATGGACTGCAGCTAGCCTGATGCTACATTGGAATATGCAAATATGGGAATGGGAACCCTGGACACTAGCTCTGATTTTTAACTCTACTGAAACCCCATCTACACTTCCTCTATGATTGGACTATGGGAAAAAGGACATAGGAAACCCAGGAATATCACAAAAACTCGACCCCCAGCAGCAACCAGGGGAGGCCAGGTATGCTCCTCGCCAGTAACACTAGGTCACCTAATTCTCAATGCCCTAAAGTAGAATGATATGAATTATAAACAAGGTTTCAATGGTGTGCAGTGGGACAGTGAGGAAGTGAGTATCCTTGGAATTGGGGAGTTTTAAAGAAGGATAACACTTGAGTAGGCATTCCAAGCATGGATTGTAAATAACAATAATAAAACTAACAGCAAAAGTAATACTAGCATTTACAACTTATTAATGCCTATTTTAATGCTTTAGAGATACTATTTCTAATCATACCTAATTGAATCAAATCTAATTGAATAATCATTTCTATTAAATCTAATCTACATTACTGATGTTAGAATACAAGCAGAAAATATGGCTAGGAAGGTTGAGAGATATCTTACTATGGAGGACTTTGCAAACCTAGTGGTTGAGATTTCAACCTACAGGCAGCAGAAGCCATCTCTTGTTTTGATTTGAAGATGGCAAGGGTAAAAGGATGGTCACAGAGAAAGGAGGCTATGGCAATAATGCGGATAATATGAATGAAATAGGTGAAGGACAATGGAAATCAGGGAACAAATTTGAGACCAATTGCAGAAATGATATAAATGTGATTCTTCAATTGAATAAATTATGAGATTTTCTTGTCTTAATAAACTCTACTAAATTTCTAATTCTTGGGATAAACTGCTGGCTTTTGTGGAGGTATGAGTTGTTGTATTTGAAATTACTCTGTATTTTTCCCCTTTCCTCCTTTATTCCTGCTTATTCTGTTTTAAAGAACCTTTAACTCACTAGAAAAATTTCAGTAACTTTCAAGGAGAGAACAGTTACTCTCTTTAAATTACTTATTTCTTTTTAAATCACTTTTGAATTCTGTGTGGTATCATGTAAATAAAATTAAGTTTCAAAAATGGATTTACTCACTGGAAAATTTTAAAAAAAGTAAAAATAAATGCAAAGGAAAAGGAATCTAGCTTATGAGTAATTATGTGCATGGCAAAGTGATGTTAATGATCCTCATAGGTAGAAAATTCATTTTGAATTGTTTTTGCTAGTTATTTTCACAGCTCACCCATTCATATTCTTTCAGCTGGTGCCTTGATTAGGATGTAACTGTGATAAAATCCAGAGACCAAACCCCCTCACTTCACTCTCATTAGCAGTATCTTCATATATAAAATAACTATGTCTGCAGCTAAAATAAGTTCAGGGTCAAGAATGATAAAATGTGAGCCATATTAACGATTTTTAAGTCATTAGAATGTCATTTACCCTGTGAATGCTGAAATAGAAAAAATGTATTCTAGGGGTCAAATGTTGGACTTTTCAAAATGTATACTGTCTTAAAATTATCAGGAACAAATTTGAAGGTGACATCCAAATTCTTTCCAGTAATGGAGACACTCATATTCCTTTTATCAGAGAAGAAGTTATAGATGAATATAACATGAACAATGTCTACAATTTCCTATATTAGCTGCAAACAAGATTCTAAGCACTAATAATTTATAATGACCTCCTCTGAATTATGGGTTAATCTCACATTGAAAATAGATTCCTAAATCACTTCATTTAAAAAGTAGGTATTTTCTACCACACTGTATCAAAATGTATTATCTGTCACTTCAAGGATCATTTAACATTTTCTACAAAGTTCATGTTAGTCAACCATTTCTGTGATATTGTTCCCCTAAAAATGTCCACACAAAGAATTTCTCTATGTTTTTTCTTTCAGTAATGGCTAATGCCTCTTTCTTAATCTTATATTCACTGTTCCCCACCAGAGGCAACAAAATGCTAAGCTTTTCATAAAAAGAAAATGACATCATCATCTGGAATATTTTTGTCTATTATCTTTGGAGGAATAAGAATTTCAGAAGAGTCTTTTTTCTCATAAACAGGTTTTTTCCTATTTTCCTTTAAAAGTTAACAATAGTTAAAAAATGTATTCAAATTTTTATAATGCTATACTTCACAATACACTCTTACAACCATGATCTCATTTTTTAAAATTTGTCTTTGTTGTTAAAAGTATTACAGATATCCTCTCCCCCACCCCATTGATTCCCTTCCACCTCTCCACCTTCCTCCCTAGGCCTTTACCACACTATTATCACATTTTTATCCTTAAAAGAAACCACTAATGGAAGTAGGGCAGGTATTAGTGTTTTGCCTATTTAATTATGAGAAAACTGAGGCTCAGAAAGATGAAGATTGTTTAAGAAGCAGGTGGTAAAGCTAGGTGTAGAAAGCCTTGGACTGACCTGCTGGCAAAGTCGCAAACAAGTCCCAGCTTAAAGGGCACAGTCTTCTAAACAAAGCTTGATTTTGTGACTGCTCCCTAGATCTTTCCTGAGTAGCTAATGGGCTGTGGGAGGGGCAGCAAGTGCTGCCAAAACAAGTAAAACTTACAAGAACATGGTAAATTACCTTGTTTGCCCCTGACTATAAATAAAGCATTAGCTTTGCAGTCTGGATCTGTTCTGTGGCCTCAGCAAAGCACAGAAGATCCACCTAGACCCAGCTTATTCTTGCTGTCTTTTTTCTCTATTCTTCACCACCCTCCCTCAAGCTTGCCAAACCCTTGGCTGTGCTGGCGTGGCACAACTAGGATTTGCGCCCTAGTCTGAGTCTAGTGTGCCTGATACTGTATTTCAAGGGTAGTGTTTGTGTCAATACCAAGGAATAACAAGGGACTGGTAAATAGGCTACAAGACGTCTCTGTCTCTGTCAACTGAATGTCATTCAAAAAGAGGAAGAGTCTTCTTACATTGCTAGTGACTGCAACATTGTGCAGACAGCCCTGGTACTCAACACAGATGGTGAGATATACACCGTGGTGGGGCAGAACATTTATTTACCCTACAGCAGAAAACACTGGGAGCAGGATGGCAGAACTCAAGCAAGGTGAGGGAGGCTTAGTTATCCCATGCAGGGGTGCATGTTATAGTATTTAGTGAGATGCTACATGCAGAGCTCAACTCCTTCTTGGGATTCACATGCTGTCTGGAAGTTTGAGTAAGGTCATGTTCAAATACTGACCATTAAGCCTAGCTCAGAGCCACCACTCCTCTTCAGCTCCAGGTCATTCACTCATTCATTTATTCATTGGAAGAGTCTGGAGCCAGTGAGAATCAAATATTTACCTTCAGAAGTTTATAGGGATAACTATGACAAAGAAATTACTCTCCTACAAAAAACAACAAGTGCTGGTGAGGACATGGAGAAAAGGGAACCCTCATAAACTGCTGGTGGGAATGCAGACTAGTGCAGCCACTGTGGAAAATAATATGGAGTTTCCTCAAAAAATTAAAAATGGAACTTCCATTTGACTCAGTAATCCCACTTCTAGGAATATATCCTAAGAAATCAGAAACATCATTCATGCTACAGAGCAAGCATGTCAAACTCAAAGGCTAACACGGGCCAAGTAAACATGGCATGCAGCCTGCAGGCCACAAGTTTGACATGCTTATTGTAGAGTGAATATTATTTAATACCGACCTATATGTTCATGAATAATCTACATATGAATTTAAGACATTTAAATAGCTACACTAGTTATCTCTGTGTCCAGGAGACATTTTTCTATAGATCCCTTTCAAAGCATATTATTGCTATTAACTTTTTTCTTGCTAGAAAAGTTCCAGGATTCTTTTGTGAAGCTGTGATATATCACAAAAAATCTTCCATGATGTCACTTCAAACATTCAATTATTTTCATGGGACAGAAAGCATTGTTTACAGTCCTGAAGAGATTCTTCTTCCTAACAACTGTATTTATGACAGAAGCATCATTTCTCTCAGAGTGACCTAATACAGTCAAAACTAGTTTGTTAAAAATACATTTTTAAAATTAGGATCCCAAATTTTAGTAATAAATCAACACTTCTCAGATTTTTGCTCAAGCTTAAAAATGTGTATCTTTGGCTTTGCTTTCCCTCTAATTACAATAATTTCCCGAAGCCAAATAAAAGTGGACCTCTGTGCTAAATGTCAGCTAAGTAGAAAGTTGCTGGTAATTCACTTCTTAAAATATTATATACATTATTTTTCACTTCTAGAATAATGAGTGAAACTAAATCTTGTGTATTTGTTTTGCTCGATTAAGGCCCCAATTGGCCCTAATCAACTAGAGACTGATACCGGGTTAAACTATGAAGCTTAAGGTAACCTACTCAACACATAGAGTGAAATCAATGTTGTTAAAGACAATGAGTAATACACACATTCATTAAATTGATTATGATGATTTTTATTTTTATTTTGCCTATCATCCAATGATTTCCACATTCACTTCTAATTTCAATCCCATGGTGATTTGTTCAATAACTTTTGTCACTACCCTTGTTATATTATCTACTAGAGGCCCAGTGCATGAAATTAGTGTATGTGTAGGGTCCCTAGGTGTAAAGACCCACATCCCATGCGGTTCAGGTTTCAGTCTCTGAAAGAGGGGCCCCATGCAAATAACAGAGATAAGACAAGAAATAATAATTTGGAAATTGGGAAGCCAGGTGGGAGCCCAACGCAAGAGGAAGGGCTTCCCTAGTGCTCAGGCCTTGCCATCCTTTTATTCAATTTGGGATTCACCTATAGCCCTTAGGCAGGCAATTTCCAGCAATAAACAGACTATCTTTTCAGTAAGAATATCTGGTAGGGAAGTTGCTTCAGCCACCATTGTTTCAACTAAATGAGTCTAAACAGTCTGTGCATAGCTCTGACCTTTGCCAGGGCTCAAGGGTCACCAGTATTCTGGGCTCCTTGTCCACACCTCTCTGCTAGTGAAGACAATAGGCGGCCTCCCACATGTAGGCCTGGCCAGTGATCAGGGCTGGATCAAGTTCCCTGCCTCCCCACATTCTCATTCCCTTGCTCCCCAGTGCTCTGCTGCTGCCACTAGTCGCCCACCATGTTCCACACCATCCCCTGATGGTCAACCATGTCATAGCGAGCATTCAAACTCCCAGTCTCTCAGTCTTACTCCCAAGGGGACAATTTGCATACTAGCCTTTTATTATATCGGAATAGGACAATGCTTATTATATAATAGATCACCAATAAATAGGTTTAGCTTTCTGAATTTTTAAATGAAGCAGATGTATGCTTTTATTCTTGTTTATTTAGTTGAAGATTCTAAATTTTATTAAATATATTTTATTGATTTTTTACAGAGAGGAAGGGAGAGAGATAGAGAGCTAGAAACATCGATGAGAGAGAAACATGGACCAGCTGCCTCCTGCACACCCCCTACCGGAGATGTGCCTGCAACCAATGTACATGCCCTTGACCAGAATCTAACCTGGGACCTTTTAGTCCATAGACCGACGCTCTACCACTGAGACAAACTGGTTTCGGCTGAAGATTCTAAATTAAAAAAAAAAATTATTATTGAGAATATTATAGATGTTCACCATTTCCCCCACTTCTTTGCCCCCCCTCCATCCAGTTCCTGCCCCAATCGAGGCCTTCACTGCACTATTGCCTGTGTCCATGGGCTATATATATATATATATATATATATATATATATATCTACACATATAAAAGACTAATATGCAAAGTGCCCCTTGGGAGTTTGACCGGGAGAGACAGAGTTTGATTGCTCGCTATGATATACGCTGGCCACCAGGGGGCTGCATGAAATGAAGGAAGGTCCTGGTCTGCAGCAGAAAGGCCCTGATTGGTCCTGATCACTGGCCAGGCCTAGAGACCCTACCCATTCATAAATTTCATGCACTGGGCTCCTAGTATGCATATAAGTTTTTTGGTTAACCTCTCCCTCCTACCCCTACACCTACCTGTCAGATCTGTCAGTCTGTTCCATGGTTCTGTATTTCTAAATTTTTGTAACAAGCTCAAATCAGGATTTATCCTGTGGTGACCTGATAAATTTTGTTGATACTTGTGCTCATTTCTTTCAGGCTACAGGCAAAAATATAAGGAGAGATCAGCACCCAGCAGTTCAGAAGATTTCCCCCTGGACATTGTAGATGCCATTCCTTCTCCATCTGCATTTCTCTTGAGACTTCTATTCATTTAAAATTAGATTAAGGGAAAGTGAATAGGAGGATCTAAGATGGCTGCACAGGTAAACACCTAATTGCAGCCGCACACAACAATTTCAATAAAATACAACTAAAATATAAAATGGACATTACCCAGAACTACAGGAAAGTCAACTGACTGGAAAATTCTACAACAAGAAGCAAGGAGAAAACCAGAAGGAAGAGCGGAAGAGCTGTAAAAGCCTAAGGTATGGAGACACACGACGCGCGTGGAGAGGACGGAGCCGGAGAGAAGGGGGTGGCTGAGTGCCTGGCTGGTGTTCCCTAGCGGGAAGGAGATAAAAGCTCTGGACTGTGCTGTACCCCAGACCCGACAGCACTGAACCCCAGTTCTAGCCAGACCCTGGGGACCCAGACTCAAATGGAAGGAGTCTGGGCTATGAGGCGGAATCCCAGGGGAGCGGCAAAAGGCAGAGCCCCGGAGGCACGCATATTGCGGGCAAAGGATGGACCTTTGACTGTGCTGCTAGATTGCCCTAGCGGGAAGGAGACAAAAGCTCCGGACTGTGCTGAGCCCCAGTTCCGACTGCTCTGAACCCCAGTTCTAGGCCAGACCTCAGGGACCCAGGCTCAAACAGAGGGAGACTGGGCTGTAAGACGGAAACCTGGGGGAGCAGCGAAAGGCAGAGCCCCCGGAGGCACACATATTGCGCATAGAGAATGGACGGTCGGCTGTGCTGCAGGATTGCCCTGGCGGGAAGGAGACAAAAGCTCCAGACTGCTCTGAACCCTACTTTCAATCCCACTTCCAACTGAACTGAACCCCAGTTCCGGGCTCATTGGGGGAGAGACTAGACTGTTTGGTAGTAGGTGAAACTGGAGGGCACCTTTCTCTCAGGGGTGCTGGCAGCGAGTACTGAAGGACCCTGAGAAACACCGAGACTCAGGAGCTACATAGGGCGTGACTGATGGAAGCCAAGGCTGTAGCCTCTACCCTGAAACTCTGCCCCATCCAGACAGAACACAGAGACTTTTAAGGCTACCAACTCAGGGAAGCTGCGAAAATGCCGAGACAAGGAAATAAATCACAAATGAAAGAAATGGAGGACAAAAAGCTACTGGATATAGAGTTCAAAACCATACTTATAAGGTTGTTCAAGAATCTCCTAGAAAAGGCCGATAAAATAAACGAGACCTACGAGGATATGAAAAGGGATCAACTAGAAATAATAAGGGATCAACAAGAAATAATAAGGGATCAACAAGAAATAATAAGGGATCAACAAGAAATAAAGAATACATTGTCTGAAATAAAAAATATTATACAGAGTCCTAAAAACAGAATGGAAGATCGCAAGAATCAAGTCAAAGATTTGGAACATAAAGAGCCAGAAGACACTCTTCTGCAGAATCAAGAAGGCAAGAGAATCCAGAAAGTTGAAGATAATGTAAGAAACCTCTGGGACAACTTCAAGCGAACCAACATCAGAATTATGGGGGTCCCAGAAAATGAGAGAGAGCAAGAAATCGAAAACATACTGAAAGAAATAGTGACAGAAAACTTCCCCCACCTGGTGAAAGAATTAGACTCACAAGTCCAGGAAGCACACAGAACTCCAAACAAAAGGAATCCAAAGAAGACCACACCAAGACACATCATAATTAAAATTCCAAGAGCAAAAGACAGAGAATATTAAAAGGAGCAAGAGAAAAGCAGGTAGTTACCTATAAAGGAGCACCTACATGATTGTTGGCTAATTTCTCAACAGAAACCATGCAGGCCAGACTGGAATGGCAAGAAATATTCAAGGTGATGTCCTGGCCCTCAGGACAACAACGGGGGCACGCAGGAACCACCTAAGAGAATGAATCAAACAAGGAACGCAAAAGAATGGAGGCAAGACAAGGTTCTGATCAAGCCTCAGTTTTATTCTCTGAAATGGCTGTATTTATACAGCAGAGACAAAGGGGGGCAGGGCCGCTTATGCAGGGAGGTCTTTGGTATGGCAACACAGGATTGACTAATTGCCAGAGGCGGTGTGACATTCCAAGGTGCAACATTCCAAGGCTGGGCTATCTAGGGGGGAGGATCAGGAAGGGAAAGAGGCAAGAAGACAGGAGATGCTAAACCCCAGGTTAATCTTATCTTCTGGCCAAGCCCTCAGGGCACCACACAACCTCTGCTAGAAGGAACCCAATTCCATTTCCTTAAGACTGAGTTGCTTGCCTCAACTCTGCTAGCTCCCAACAAGGTGATGAATAGCAAGAACCTACAGCCAAAAATACTCTACCCAGCAAAGCTATCACTCAGAATCGAAGGCCAGATAAAGAGCTTCACCAATAAAAAAAAAAGCTAAAGGAGTTCATCACCACCAAATCAGAATTATATGAATTGGGGGTTCTTTTGGAAGAGAAAGTAAATAAAGATAAAAACTATGAACAATAAATACGTAACTATCAACAAGTGAATCTAAAAACAAAAAAAATTTTTTTTTTAATTCTGATGAACAATATTAACTGTTGAATATAATAGAATCAGAGGTATGGAAGGGGAGTAAACTGACAATTCTCGGGGGAAAAGGGAGAAGGGGGTGTGGGAAGAGACTGAACATAAGCTGTGCACCTATGTAGGGGATAGGGTACCTGGTGGAGGGGAGCAATGGAGGGGGGGGGGGCGGAAGAGGAACATCTGTAATAATATGAACAATAAAGATTTATAAAAATAAAATAAAATAAAATAAAATAAAATAAAATTAGATTAAGGAGCACCAACCAAATAGTACCCAGAGTGTTAATGGAGTCTTTCACAAGTCTTTTAGAAACCAAGTGCCAGTTTACTCAGGTTTCCACCTGCAGATGACTAGCAAAATGCGAAGTGGTATTGCTTCTGCCAAGAGGAAATACAAACTATCCTACCTGATGGTGCCTATATATTCTATTGTATAGCTTGAGGAACTTCCAATCAGCAATAATGGCTAAAATTTCTGACATAAAAAAAAATGCATGTCACAAGGTTATTAAGAGTAAACAATAGATATATTTTATTATCTAAATGTTAAATCCTTTTATATAGTTCACAGGAAATTTTCTGGTTCTGAAAATTTAACAAAACTGAGAAAACCAGGACTATAGAAATGAGGATAATGGTGTGCTGATCCTATAATACAGGTTGAACAAGATGCTGAATTTATCAGTTCTTATCTAGACCATATTTTCAGAGTGTAATAGAGATAATACAAACAAAACCCATTTTACATGGATATAAGAGAAGAGGCTTTAATTTTATTCATGGTAGGGATTATAATAGTCTTTATCTAAATTTTCACAAATTTGAAATTAGTGAAAAGCTAATTAAAGGTTGAAAATAAGTTAATTTCTTCTTCTGTTAGGATAAGTACAGTGAAGTGTTAGTAGAGTCTTCAGGGGATATTTTTAAAAAGATCCAGTATGGAAATTACAAATTGGTGAGAAAGGATTAAACATTAATCTGTAAGACATTCTGCTGTTTTTCAGAGTTTCTTCTTTCATGCAATTATTCAACAATCAAAAATAGATTTTGTTGAATGTATGTCAGTGGCAAGCTTAAAATATGGGATCCCTGTCTTCAAGGAATTTAGAGACAGATGAGTAAGTACACACAACTAAGCAGTGTGTGAAGAGTGTCCAGTTGGGGCACACACAAGGAGCTAAAGACTCCCAAAACAACTGAAGTGATCAGGGTTGGTTGGGATAGTAATTAGAAATGTTTCCTGAGAGGCTGGGCATCTGAGGCATGAGTTGTCAAGCATAAATACAAGCAGCAGATGACGAAAGGGGTGGAGGCAGAAGGGCTCCAAACAGAAGAGGCAACATGTACTAGGTTCCAGTCACCTGGAAGAGAGGCAGAAGGAGGAAGGGGTGGGATTGAGTGAAGGTATTTAGATTCTTAAACATAGTTCCTATAACTGAAGGTGGAATATGGTAAGGAGACAAGTGGGGATTGATGGGAAAGAAACAATTGAGTTCTCACCAATACCAGTAGGTATGCAGTTTTGAACCTCACTTGCCTAAACTAGAGATTCTGCCATCCAAACAAACAGTAGACAGCCCAACATGTAATCCAAGAGGCAAAGTTCTAAGAGCAGCCAAAGTCCATAACTAGCTGATGTCAGGAGGTACTAGGGGACAGGAAATGAATGAAACAGGAGAAAGAGGAATGAGAAGGAGAAGTGCATGAAGCAGTTGATCAACAGTCTCAGACTTATATTTCATTTGAGACTCATAAAAGCTCTGTGTTTCATAAAATCCACAGAAGATACACATACTTGGCTACTAAGGTGGAGAATGGCTGCCAACTACAAACAGGTGGCATTATAGGACTACACAATGTTCTAGATAAAGCTGAGGGTAGGGAAAGGTAGAGCTATTTTAGATTCCTTGGCCTTCTCTCTGATAAAAAATAATAATATTTGTACCCTAAAAGAGAAATATAGCTTATTACATACCTAAGTGAAATATGACACAACGGTTTGGTAAAGACATGAATGTTGAATTTGTGTAAAATGAAAATTTATTGACAATGTTAAAATACATATAATTTTACTGTGACGTGGTAAGTATCACAGTTTCCCAAAACTAAGTAGATAAAGGATATGTGAGATACCAAGGAAATAATTGGGCTCTCATGGGATTGAGCTATTGGACAAGGAAATCAGTCTCCTTCCTAAAATAATTTTCATGTCTCCAAGGTAACAGCACATAATCAGTTTTGGTTTTTCTATAGCATGTTTAACATATAGCAAAAATATAAACAGATTGTTCTAGCTTACAGATAAGGCATTTAAGAAGCTTAAATTTCTATCTACTTCTTTAGTTATGAAATCATAAATTATTAGATAAGAAGGCTGAATTTAGAAGCTATATATCACCCTCATGGTCAAGTCATACTGCTCAGCATGGAATATGAGGTTCATCACGATCCGCTTCTTGCACACGTCTCCATCTTCCCACAATCATCACTTCCCTTTATGAATAATTGCTTCTTCAAATTTCGAGGCTTTGTAATGATCAGTAATTCTCTTCTCTGAAGAGCCTTCCCCTTAGTTATATGCTTGAAAATTTTTTTAGTTCTTTAAAAACTTTCTCAGTTTCAGAGACTAATCACTCCATCCTCTGTTCTAACTGCAAACCATTTCTGTTTCTATTGTAGATCTTATGACACTGCATTTTTTCCTTCTCTCCTTCAATATTTAAAGGCTATGGATTATATTTTATGCATCCCTATACACTAACGATTGTTCCATTATCTTCAGCATGGAAAATGCTAACGAACTATTTAATGAATGAAACTGGAAAAAAAAAAATGCCTTTTCAAAAGTAATTTGCCAGAGAAGAAATTCAAATGATCAATATGCATATCAGAAAATTCTCAATGTCATTATTTTAACAACTGAAATGATATACATTATTTTCTTTCTTAAGTTTAAAAATAAAAAACTTATAATACCAATACCCTTGCTGATGAACTCCGTTTGGTACTTTTTTTCTCAAAAAAAACCCACAAATGTATTTAGATAGCATTGGCTAATAAGATTATATAGGTTTCAAGTGTACATTTCTATTATATATTATTTGTATATTACATTGTGTGCCCACCACCCACAGTTGAATCATCTTCTGTCACCATATTTTTGACCCCTCCTTTTTACCCTTTACTACCTCCCTTCTTCCTTCCCTCTGGTAGCTGCCATATTGTTATCTGTGTCTATGAGTTTTTGTTTGTTTCTTGTTTATTCATTGGCCACTTTCAGTTTTATATGCCACATATGAGTGGATTTATGTGGTTCTTAACTTTTTCTGTCTGACTTATTTCACTTAGCATGATATTCTCAAGGTCCATCCATGTTGTCATAAATGAGAGTATTTCATCCTTTCTTATGGCTGAGTAGTATTCTATTATATATAAGTGCCACATCTTCTTTATCCAATCATACTTATTATCAAGTGTTTTTGAAAAGTTTATAGCCTATGACTATATGATGAGAATATATTCCTGTTCTCAGGAAACAATTCAACTATGTGTTTATACATTTATGTACTAACATATTTACAGTGTTATTTATAATAAAGACAATGGGACTTAAGCAAAGGCCCAACATTGGGGAACAATTTCATCCCCTTACATAATTGTGATACATGTCTACAATGTAACATGGTGCTTAACAGTGTGTTTAATGACATGGAAATATGCTTATAATATAGTTCCCTGAAAAATGAGATATAAAATACATATGTACATACAGTATCATTTCAATTACATAAAGAACACTGTCAATTAAAATATTAAAGGGAAAATGTACCCCCAAAATAGCAGTGGTGCCTCTAAAACTGAAGTTAAAAAATATTTTCTGCCTCCATGTAGCTCTGGTTCTTAATTTCCTGTAGTAATCTGATTTAACAAGAGGAAAAAAAAATTGACCCTCCCCTTTCTCAATTATGCTTTCTTATATATGAAACACAAAACAAAACCCCTTTTTTAAATTTTTTTTTATTGATTTCAGAGAGGAAAGGAGAGGGAGAGAGAGAAACATCAATAATGAGAGAGAATCATTGATCAACCACTTCCTGCACACCCCTTACTAGGAATTGAGCCTGCAACCTGGGGTTGAACCCTTTGATCGGAATCGAAACCAGGATCCTTTAGTCCACAGGCCCATAATTTATCAACTGAGCAAAACTCTTTTTAATTAAAGTAAACTCTGGATAGGGCATGCTTGAGAATTAGCAATTCTAAAAATATTTTAAAATAATTTTTTTATTACTCTCCAGTGATCAGATAACTAGAATTGGCTGTTAAAAGGCAGAGAAATTCCCAGAGAAGAAAAGAATGTGGAATAATCAATTACTTCTCAAGAATATGGAACCAGGTGGTAGGACAAATCCTCCCACATGTTTCCTTGGTTAAATGCCAGGGAAATAATACAGAGAAGATATTAGTATCCACAAGTTGTTGGCTTGTCCAAAATCATGCTAGTGTGGGACAAAGTCATATTTTGACCCCAGGACTTACTAGGGATGGTGCTTTGAGTTTGTTTTCCTCAGCCCAGCTCTGAGTCAGAAAGGAATGATAGGGACTCAATACGAGTTTGATGAATTGATTTAATTAGATCTTTCAGCGGGAATTTAAATCTTTCCAGGACCAATTTGCCCCAATTTCAAATTATGACAAACTAAATAATAAGGTTATATTGTGTTTTCTCATGCACATTTTTGTGAGAATGTTTTTAATCCTGAGTGTGGGTTTTACTGTCAAGAGACATGTCTACCTTAAGATTGTAGGGAGCCATTAAAAATTAACTTTCAAGATCTATGAAAAATTACAATATTCTATTTTAGCAGCAGGATTAGGTACTATTGACTTTTCTTTTTTCTAGAAACATTTGTTAATTAATTATGTGGCCATTACTACAAACATTTTCTTGTCAGGGGCAACTGGAAGTGACCAAGAGGTCAAAGAAACAATTCTAGGTAAATGTGAGCCCCTTTGAGTCCCCTTTGGGTTCTGTGCTGCTCCTGACGAAAATCACAAATATTAAAGCATTGTCAAAGATAAGATTAGGTGACCAAATTATCTTCAGTGTCCTTAGTTTCTTCATCTTTCTAAGAAGGCAATGCTTTGAGGAATATTTCTAAATGGGGTAGGGGGAAAATTTGCCTTGAGCTCCCGCTATGAACCAGACACTGTATATTTATTTCATTTGTAAACACAAAACTGTGAGATAGGTGTCCCTCCCCTTATATTGCAAATGAAGAAATTAAGACTCTAAATGTTAAGGAAAGAAATCACTGAAGGATTCACAGCTAATAAACGTTTTAATAGGGTTTCTGAGTTATTTCTTTGCTCTCAGTTACATCCTCAGATACATACTTCTCTCTGCCCTGCTCTCTATTGATAGGAATTATAGTTCCCAGGTTCCTTTATTGTGGCTTCCAGAGAGATATATTGGGCCAAAGGCTGGGCAGGCCAGGTCCTGGTGGAGACTGGGAGGCCACAGGAAAGAACCAGGAAAGACTCCTCTCCAGATTCATCCTTGAACTAATGTCTCCAGAGCATCAATAGCTCCTTCTTGGCTCCAGGTCTAATGGGTATAGCTGGTTCTAGCTCACATTAGAAGGCCTCAATCTGGGGCTCTGACAAGCCATCTCCTTCCAGCAACTTTAGCTTTAGGGGCTACCATTGCTTCTTGTTTTTGATAATTTCTAAATTGCCCACCACACTCCCATTCCCATCAGCTTCTCAGTCCTTTCATCAACTGTGCAACAATTTTCTGCATTAAAAGTTTCTAAAAGAAATAGGAGAGAGAAGGAAAGAAAGGAGACAGGAAGGAGGGAAGGAAAAAAGTAAGGAAGGAAGGAAGGGAGGGAGGGAGGGAGGGAGGGAGGGAGGGAGGGAGGGAGGGAGGGAGGGTAAGATAAGATCAGACTTGGATTGGTTTCTGTGTTTATGACTCATCCTGTCTGATAAGATTCAGATATGAGTCTTTTATTCCCTTGTCTAGCTCTCTTTCTATCTCTTCACAAGAGCACACTATCAATAAGAAAGTGATAGTTATTTTAAAGAAGGGGTGGGGAACATATAAAGCACTCAAAATCATTTGGTCTGGCCCTGCCAAGGCATTAGGGTTGAATTAATTAAATGTTTGACCAAATGTAGCAGGATAATTTTTAAGTTGATAATTTTGTATGGCCCTTGAATGATGTTACAAATATTCAAATGACCCTTGACAGACAAAAAGTTCCCCACCCCTGTTTAAAGGATGATTGTGTGGTCACACTGACATATGACAAGAATATCTATCTCTGTCTCCATTTTGTATATCCCTTAATTACAGATGTCTTATTACTTCATGCATTTCTTTTTCTTATAAGAGTTTTATGTAATTGGAAACTATTATTGGCATAGCTATATTCAAAATATGTTTTTGTATAAGTAATTACAGCAGTGTGGGTTGGATTTTGGCAGAGAAGCATATGGATTCCAAAAAGTATGCCACGCAACCATGGATTTTAATGTTTTATTAAGATTCACTTCCCTTTGGCCACCAGTTTTATCATTTGTCATACTGTCAGCTGCTGAACTTGACATTTTTGCTGCATGCTGTGAAAGAGGAGGAGACTTGATATTTATAATTTGTCTAGATCACAAGCAGTCTATTTTGTCCAAGCTTTGGAAAGCATTCAAGTAAAGATTCTCCTTTCTTTGCAACACATAAAATACTATAAATCAATTTGTTGAATGAGCTGGAGTCAGGAGGTGCCAGAAGAAACCAACCTATTTTTCTTCCTTTTGTTCTTCAAGCCACTCAGCATCCTGGTTTTCCCCTGACTATTAGGATGCTATGTCTCCAAGCCCCATAGCTTTTTAGACTCACTATAAGATACACAGATACTTCTTCCTTTGTATTTGTATTAAAAAGCCCAATCCACTCCAATCTAATAATCACAAAGTCCTGTCAGTAATTAAATTAACAAGTATTTACTGAGCACCTATTTACTTGGTAGTATTCTAGGTTCTGCAGTTGTAACAGTAAATAAATCAGACATAGAATTTTATTCTCATGCAGTTCACATTCTGGTGGAGAGGTAGACAACACATATAAGTAAGCAAATATAGTAAGCTAGTGATGAGTGCCAAGAGGGCTGAATTTTTAAAAAAATACATTTTATTGATTTTTTTACAGAGAGGAAGGAAGAGGGATAGAGAAACATTGATCAGCTGCCTTCTGCACACCTCTCAATGGGGATGTGCCTGCAACCAAGGTACATGCCCTTGACTGGAATCGAACCTGGGACCTTTCAGTCCGCAAGCCAACTCTCTATCCACTGAGCCAAACCGATTTTGGCAAGGGCTGAATTTTAGATAGGCTAATGAGAGGGGGACTTTTCAAACTTTTCAATACTTCACTGCCAACTGGTGACCTATCTGGCTTTCTGTTTTTCTGAGAATACTGAAGCAATCAGAAGGGGACTTACAAGCTTCCATCACCTCATCTATCCATCCAGCAACCTCTGCACCTATATATTTTGCCTTCTCTCCAGTTAATTTGGAATAATTATCCATGCTTTTAGATAAATCAAATCCTTCCACTTGTGCACAGGTCCTATTCTCTCTTCCTTACTCAAGAGCCATTGTTTCAGACCCTCTCCTCTCTCCTGTGTCATCAATCTTCTCTTTCTCAATGGAATGTAAACATCTCTCATCTTAAAAATTCTCTTCAAGTCCACTTCCAGCAACCACCCCATTCTCTTTTAGAGCAAAACTCCTCTCCTTGTCTATACTCTGCCCTCAGTGACTCTTCTGTTCTCTCTGGAGTCCATTCAGATTGGGCCTTTGCCCCCACACTTCACTGAAAGGTGACCAACCTTCCTGTTGCTAAATACGATGGTTAGTTCTCAATGCTCATCTTACTTTCCTTTCACCGGGATTTCAGAGGCCATAGTCCACTCTTTGAAAAACATCTTTCACCTGCCTTCCAGGACCACTCCAGCCTGATTTCCCTTCCCCATCTCTGGAAGCACCTCTATGTCTCCATTGTTTTCTCTTCATCAACCCATCATCTAAACATTGAAAGGCTTCAGGTATCAGTCTTTAAATTTCTCTTTTTTTTTCTTTCTTTTTGCACTCCCTTCCCTCATAATCTCCCAAAGAAAATGGCATGTATTTAGGGAACTCGTTGAATAACAACCAAAGTAATAACAGTGTGTCTTCCTGACAACAGCAGTTTGGGGGCTTTAGGGACAGTGAAGCCACAGGGAAGCTGAGCTGGAGACAGTTTTGCATCATGAATCACCACCAAAATTATGAGCTAAATTCTGACTACAAAATCTTTATTACTGTGATGTTACAACAATTCAAAAAAGAACACAGCTGGATTCTCACAAGACAAGGTGGAGCTTACAATTTCTGGCTTCAGACAACTCAATTTTGCAGTTATAAATTGTGCAAATTTGATGTGGACATCATTGTAAGAAATACATGTGGAACCCCACTAGGTTATTATTCTAGTGACTTTTTTTCTGGCAGTAAGACTTACTTCATTATTAGAATTTAACAGCATATGGAGAACCCCCTAGAGGGAATGCTCTCTATCCAGAAACTTTCTTGATTAGCTTAATTTACTTAAAGCAGTTTTTAGTTTTAGGGAAAACAACAGCAATATCAAGACTCTACAATTTAGCCCCAGTCTACATTTCCAGTCTTACCTCTTTACTTACCTTTCTTAAACTCACACTTTAGCTGAAACGTTCTACTTACAGCCCTTCGATCCTGGATAGAATTTTTCCTTACCCATTTCTCTCTTACCTCTTCTCCTGAGCCCTGAAGATCTAGCTCAACATCTTAACTCTTCTTCCATAAAATATTGCTCAACCTTTGTAATTTGAAGTAATTCTCACTCTGAATTCCTACAACAAACAGTAAATTATGAAGAATTTTTGTAAATGATGACATACTTTTAAAATGGTTGATATTTTATTATGATATGTAGTGTCTATTGAAAATGTCAAGGGATTCCAAGACTATCTATCCTCTGTAAAATGATTTTCTGGGACTCCCAGAACTTAAAAAAGCTGTTATATTCAGTCATAGTTTACTGTAGTGAAAGGATATATATTAATAACATTCAAAGGATGCATAAGCCAGAGTCTTGGAGAAACCAGGCACAAGCTTCCAGGTATCTTTCCTGATAGAGATCTACAGACAGCACTTAATTCTCCCAGGAACAATGTGTCTGATATATTGTCAATGAGAGAAGCTCACTAGAATCCTAGGTTTTATTGGAAGCCAGTCACAAAGGCACTCCATGTTTACATGACTAATCCAAGTATTCGGTGTCCAACTTTCCTCCTCACCACATCCTACCCCTGCCAGAGCTCAAACTGATACAGCATGGCCATGGACCAAGACCTCGGAAGAACAAAAAACAGGCATTCACCACAATGCTCACTGTTAACATAAACTTTCTGCTGTACTCCAAGGTCTCAGGTTGAAGCATAGTAACCTCCATATTGTATAAAACTGCTGTTTGAATTCTCTGCTATTGTTAGATAGTCCCTGGGCCTGTAAACTCACTGTAAACTCTGTCACTTTAAGACGGTTTCTTATTCTATGAAATGACTTTGTTTCTAGTTCAAATAATAGACAAAGATAAACTTAACTGTCTGACCTTGCAAGTTAGCCATCCAATGTAGTAGACTAACACTGATAATAATTCCCATATTCTTATGCCAAGTACTAACTCATTATGTATTCAAGGTTACAACTGTCTGTAACAATAACTCAAACAGAGCTCTTTGTAATATCTGCTAATAAAGAGGCTCAAAAAGTATAAATATGGGAAACTTCCTGTATGTGGTGCTCAGTGATTTGGAAGAGACACCTCTCTCTGGGCCACGTGCAATAAACGACTCCTAGTTAATTGGCTCATTAAGGCGTCTTGTATCTCATTTGCTGACTTACAATACAACAAAGTATATAAAGATACTATTTTTTCATATTTTATTTAAATTCCTTTTGAAGAGGTTCTCACAATTGTTCAAAATGCTTTGTTTCCTCATTATTGTTTTTTGGGTTTTTTTTTTTAACACATAATGAAAATTTTCAATTTAACCATAGGCCACATGGTTTGCATTTGGACAGCCAAAATTAGAAGAAATCACATAGCTCCAGACCCACCTTAAATTATTTACAATGATTTTCATTGCAATCCTGTCAGTAATGAATTTTTACACGTATACGGGGAACTAACTCAGAGGCTTCTAAGTGAGAAGTTCTATTTTTACATTTAATCACAGAAGAAAAAGCACACTTGGCAGAAATATCTTCAAGAATGAACTTGGAAATGTATGGATCATTAGTCAAATAAGAACAGATAAATGTAGAAGCCTATCTGCCCCAATTCTTCTGGGGTCTTTGAGCAACTCACTTGATTTGTTAAGTCACTAAACAATACATTTTGTCACAAGATCTTAAGGTCGTGAATGATATATATTTCAGAAAAAATGCATTAGGTGCTGCATAGATGTCTGTCAACTGAAATGAAAACTTCTCTGTTTCTGGAAAAGGAAAGGAAAGAGTAGGATAGTGAGAGAAAGAAAGAAGGTAACAGATGACCTTTTATAATTTCTCCTTTTCCGAAGCTCCTGTAACAATTATTAGATATAATTAATTTACAGAAAAATGTAAGTGTAAATGCATATTTGTAGCCTTTAAACTTATATTTAAAAAGGAAAACCTCTAAAAGAACACCCTGGGTTTCCATTCATTCACTGACAAAGGAGAAGGAATGTGCCTCTCTTCACCTGCCACACTTCAGTGCAAACCCAACTGCCAAGTACCAAGCAGGACCATTTGTTCTGTTACACAACACAGGCACAGAGCCCAGGGTCTCTGAGCTCTTCAAGGGCTTACACAAACACTGGAGAAATGAAAAATATATATGCACCAGTCTCAAAGACAAAAAAGGAGCAAATTCTAAATCTGTAAATACTTGATTTAATATTTCAATAAATTATAACATGTCAACTTCATTCTTAGGATTACAAACACTGTCTTTATATTTAAAAGCAACTTTTAGGTCAAACTTTCTCCATTCATTAAGAAGTCCATAGCAGATATAATTATTGTGAAGAAGCCAAAACTGATCTTATTTAAATACTTAAAATTGTTACTGTCTTCTACCATCTCCTGTAGGGTTTACCTTTGTGTAGCAGAAGAAAACCTAGGAATTTTCATATTAACCTTTTCTATTGTAATTTGATTTTTCTATGTGGGCTTCACATAAGTTATATACCCCCCCCCATTAGTTCAATGTAAATTTAGATTATGAGATACATTCATTCACCTACTGCTAGAATTCCAGTGTACTAAATTAGTCACTTCAAGTGTCAATGTATTTTCTTTTTCTTTTTCTTTTTCTTTTTTTTAATATATTTTTATTGATTTTTATACAGAGAGGAAGGGAGAGAGATAGAGAGTTAGAAACATCGATGAGAGAGAGTCAACGATCAGCTGCCTCTTGCACACCCCCCACTGGGGATATGTCCGCAACCAAGGTACATGCCCTTGACCAGAATCAAACCCGGGACCCTTCAGTCCCCAAGCCGACGCTCTATCCATTGAGCCAAACTGGTCCCGGCTTCTTTTTCTTTTTCTTCTGGTTATCTCTTGCTACTTCATCCAATGTTCCTGCCAAGTGGAACTACTTCAATTCCCTAACTGTGGCTACTAAATACCCACCCAATCTTCCACAAAGCTTTCTTCTCTGCCTAGAATTACTCCCCTGCCCCAAAGATAACACTATCTCCAAATTCAGTTCAGTGGTTATTTCAATTGATATATTTTCTTACCATCTCCATCATTAGGGTTAGGCTGGCAGGCAGAAGCAATTAGGGAAAATCAGGCAGGCAGGCAGGTGAGCGGTTACAAGACAGCAATCCTGGATTGTGAGAGGGATGTCCAACTGCTGGCAGTCAGACATCCCCCTAGGAGTCCCAGATAGGAGAGGGTGTAGGCTGAGCTAAGAAACACCCTCCTGTGCACAAATTTTGTGCACCAGGCTTCTAGTAGTAGAAGCAGCTAATCCAGAAATACATGAAATGCATGCAGCCCCTTGATTTTTTGTGTGATAGTAGTAATACAGCATAATATATTACTATACAGGTTTCAGTAGTCTTGTCAGTTTGGGGCCACACATCTAAGGCAAACAGAAACTTCAAGAATTGGAATCCTGTGTGTGAAAGGTAACAAGAAATATAACCGTATACAGTAGAAAATGTGTCATTCATCACTAATTTCCAGAGAACATATCTTGTGAGAGAGAAGATGGGAGGCCACATAAGCATGAGCATGGCTGAGAGTAAAAGGAAATGCCAAAAGGAATAAGAAGGACATGAATTTATACTTCTTTTTATTTCTGCACAGGGCCTTTCCGGGTTTAAGCACACTGATATATCTCAAGCTCAAAGGATAACTTATTTCAAGCCATAAACATAGACAGTTGTTGGCATCTGAGGGAAACCTGTCACATCAGTCTGTGTTATGACATATTTGCCTGAACCTGGTGTCCCCTCAGGAGAATAAAAAAATATTATAGTTGTGAAAATTAAAAAGACATAAGTCTCTTCTTAAACTATAAGGCAGCTATAGGTTGGTATCTTTTGGGGCAAGGTAGGGAAAACTTTTATTCAATCCTTAGGATTATTAAAATGTAAAGTGTATTAATGATGGAAGTGTATATTCTTTTGTATTTTTCTTGAGACTCTAAATTACATAGTAAGCTCTTTCAGAAAAGACATGTAACTGGACAAGTAATATATGTATTTTTTATCCTAACATAATAAAATACGTTCATTAAGTCCTGTTATTTAGAAACATTGCTTTATATCAACATGAGATACACTGGCCACCAACATAGCTCCATGACCATCTTCATAATTATCATCTAACAATTGTAAATATAATTGTTTCCTAAAGATGATACTAGTCTACATGAACTAGATACACACATACAATCTCATCCTATTTAATGAGTAATATGCAAATTGACCGTATCACTGCTACACCCACAAGCCATGCCTACCAGCCAGTCAGAAGTGACTATGCAAATTAACCCAACCAAGATGGCTATGGCCACAGAGCAAACAGGAGGCTTGGGTTTCCCTGGAAAAGGAGGATCCAAGCTCCCGCAGCCCTGGCCTCCATTCAAGGCTACAAAGTTTCAGTTAAAGAAGATAAATAAATCCCAGATACCAGGGCCTCCACTTGGGTCACCAGGGGCATAGTCATTCTGCAAACCACCATAGGCCCCTCACTTAGGCCACCTCACACCCCAAGGCAACCCCCACTCTAATCCATGACATCCTTCAGGGCAAACCAGCTGGCCCCCACCCATGCACCAGGCCTTTATCCTATCTAATAAAAGATTAACAGGCAAATTGACCATCACCCCAACAGACAAGATGGCTGTCCCCATGTGAACACAAGATGGCCATCACAAGATGGCCAGCAGGGGACAGTAGTTGGGAGAGACCAGGCCTGCAAGGGAGGGCAGTTGTGGGAGATCAGGTCAGCAGGAGAGGGCAGTTGGGGGCAACTGGGCCTGCATGGAAGGGTAGTTGGGGGGAACCAGGCCTGCAGGGGAGGGCAGTTAAGGGCAATCAGGCTGGCAGGGAAGCAGTTAGGCATAAATCAGGATGGCAAGGGAGTGGTTAGGGGGTGATCAGGCTGGCAGGCAGAAGTAGTTAGGGGCAATCAGGAAGGCAGGCAGGTGAGCAGTTGGGAGCCAGCAGTCCTGGGTTGTGAGAGGGATGTCCAAGGTAGGGGAAAGGTAGGGAAACCAGTAGGATCGGGCCTAAATGGGCAGTCAAACATCCCTCGTGGGGTCCCAGATTGGAAAAGATGCAGGCTGAGCTGAGGGACACCTCCCCCCCACCCCCCAGCACCCATGCATGAATTTCGTGCACCAGGCCTCTAGTGTATTATAAAAAAACATTGAAAAACTTAATCACTTTATGCTAATAGTTGCAAAAATGCAATGCAATGTTATGGTTCCTTCCCTCTCACCTGTTGAGGAAAGATATTAGAATCTAAGAAATGGATATAATTCTGAAAAGAAGAACTAATCAGTATGCAGCATGTCTCAATTTTCATGCCTAGTGAATATATATTTCCTTTAGTAAAACACTAAGACTCTTTAAAATATTAACTCAGTGTTTTTGCAGTGGTAGGAATTATAGATTAATTCAATAAATCTCCAAGGTCCTTTGTTCATCTAGTGAAAAACTTATAACTGTTTGTACTTTAGTTAATGTTCAATTTATTAATCATGTATCTGGTAAACAAAACGTTGGAAACCAATTTTTCTTAAGCATTTAAATACAGTTTGATAGTTATTGTACAAAATTGCAATTACAATTTAGCATAACATTCTTTTGAATATCTCAAGTCCCTGAACACCAGACAAAACACACCATAATTACAAAATGTGTTAAAAAGTATACAATTAAACTTATTCTAAAATAGCAACACCCAAGGATTTAATTCATTTATTCATTTTATGTGTTTTCATACCTTCCTGTTGTATTTATTGTGAAAACTTCCCAGAGTTTTGACCTATTTCAAGATTGTCTCAGGTTTTCTATAGTTGCACCAGCACAGGTTTTCAATGGATTGTTTATTGTTAAGAAACTTAATTTCTCTTCTCGAGGTGTTTCATCTTCAAACTTTTAAAAGCCTTACCTTTCACATAGTTTTACCTTTTGAAATGTTATATGGCTTACTAAAAGTTACTTTGAATTTTTTTATTGTAAAAATTTCCAATAGACAAAAATATAGCAAGTACAGCAACCCCTCTTATACCTGTCCCCTAACTTCAATACCCATCAATATTTTGCTAATATTTTTTTATCTGTTCCCTCTCTCCCTCCTTTTCTCCAATATTTTAAAGCAAATTCCAAGTATCATGTCATTTCACCTTTAACTACTTCAGTATAGTACGTTTAACTAACAGTATGGTTGTCTAACCACTAAGTTGTACATCTGAAACCAATACATCATTTTTAAAAGGAGCAACAGAAAAAAGATGTTAAAGGTTTGATTTGATATATATTCAATATCTGGAGGGGGAGAGGTTTAAGAGTACTACATAGGAGGTATAGTCTCCTTAGTATTGTAACCACATGAGAAGGCACATTTGTTACTTCAATTTAAATATTGCTGAGATTAACCAGTGAGTTAAGGGATTGACCAGTTTAATTCCCTTCATTGTAGAGTTCTTCACCAACATTTCACCTAATAGTTCTAGCGTCTATTAATGAATATTGCCTAAATAAATTATTTCATTAGTGTTTGCAAAATGATGACTCTATAATTCTCTATCATTCTGTATTATTTTGCTAGAATCTTCTGAATTCTTTTATTCACAAGTCTACTTAGTTACATTGAAATAAAACTTATAAACATCTGCCGAAACCGGTTTGGCTCAGCAGTAGAGCGTCGGTCTGCGGACTGAAAGGTCCCAAGTTCGATTCCAGTCAAAGGCATGTACATTGGTTGTGGGCACATCCCTGGTAGGGGGAGTGCAAGAGGCAGCTCGTCGATGTTTCTCTCTCATCTATGTTTCTATTGCTCTCTAGCTCACTCCCTTCCTCTCTGTAAGAAAATCAATAAAATATATTTAAAAACAAACAAAAAAAAAACTTATAAACATCTATAGATATAAAAGTCTAATATGCAAAGTGTCCCCTCAGGAGTTTGATTGCTCGCTATGACATGCGATGACTACCAGGGGGCAGTGCGGAACATGGAAGGTGACCAATGGCCATGGCGTCATGCTGAGGGAGCAAGAAAAGGAAAAGGCGGGGAGGCGGGGAGGCGGGGAGGCAGGGAACCTGATCAGCCCTGATCGCAGGCTAGGCCTAGCAACCCTACTCATGCACAAATTTCATGCACTGGGCCTCTAGTGGGTAAGATAAATGCTTAATTCTTTTTAATTGCCAATATTTAAAGTAACAAGTTGATGTCCTAGCAACATCCAATAGTTTCCAATGAGCTTGATATGTTTCTTTTCTATATTCCTCCTCTTCCTACTCCTCCATCACCTCTTCCTGCCATTAGAAATACAGCTTTTTTATATGCAATATGACAATCAATTACAGTCTTAACTTTGATCAAAAGGAATCTCTTCGTGTTGGATCCTGCTTTCTTTTATATAACCTCTTCAGTCTTTGGTAGCATCCTTGCTTTCTGGCTCAAAGAGACATTGCAGCCCTAGCTGGTTTGGCTCAGTGGATAGAGCATCAGCTTGTGAACTGAAGCGTCCCAAGTTTGATTCTGGTCAAGGGCACATGCCCAGGTTGTGGGCTAAATCCCCAATGGGGGGCATACAGGAGGCAGCCAATCAATGATTTTCTCTCATCATTGATGTTTCTATTCCTCTCTTCCTTTCCCTTCCTCTCTGAAATCAATAAAAATATATTTTAAAATAAACATCAAAGGGGGGGGGGGATTGTAAGATATGAACACATATAATACCTTAATAAAAAAAAGGAAAAAATCAATAAAAAATAAAATAAACATCAAAAGCATTCTATGAAAACTGGCTTTACCAAATATACAATAAAAAGTTTTGGTTTTTTTTAAAGAGAGATATTGTAGCTTCATCTTGAACTTTCCTGCACCATATACAGAATCAGCTATTTCCCCAAAAAATCAACTATTTCACCCAAGGAACTCTGATTGCTTTTAGTGGAGGAACTTCATGCTCATTGCTCCTGGGTTGTCATACTTTCATGACTTTTTGGTGAACATGTTTTGGAAATGTTTATTTTTTATAAGAAAAGAACAAAAAGTCATGAGTTCTGGCCCTAGCCAATTTGGCTCAGTGGTTAAAGTGTTGGCTCTTAGACTGAAGGGTTTAGGGTTGGATTCTGGTCAAGAGCACACACTTCGGTTGCAGGCTGGATCTCTGGTCCCTATTAAGGCATATGTGGGAGACAACTAATCAATGTGTCTCTCTCACATTGATGTTTCTCTCTCTCTGTCTCATCTGCTTGCTCCCACTCTGACTAAAAACTAACAGAAAAAAAATATATATTCTGATGAGGATTAACAAAATGAAAGGAAGGGAGGGAGAGAGGGAGGGAGGGAGGGAGAGAGGGAAGGAGGGAGGGAGGGAGGGAGGGAGGGAGGGAGGATTCACAAGACAGCTTGAGTGGGCCACCAACTTTGCCTTAAAAAAAAGTCATTAATTCTGTCTAATATTTCCAATTGAAATTTAAAGTCACAGAATTTTAACTTAATGTCTCTCTCTCTAAAAATCTTGACTGTAACATTAACATAGTTATTTGTTTTTCCCTATATTATACACATACAGGTATATGTATATATTCAAAATAACATCATTGATATTATCATTAACAAAATTTTACTATATATTAAGATTTCTTTGCACTTCAGAGTCTGTAGACTCTGATTTAAGGTCAGTGCAATAAATATTTTCTCTGGATGGTTATATTACAAGATGTACTTTTACATTCTCACTTGGCAAGATTTATTGTAACTTATTGTCCTGTCCTAAAATAGTGACTTCTGTTGTTAACATCATTAAATATTTTAATTATTATTTTTATTAGTACGGCTATATATAACTTTTCTTCCAGCAGGTGGAAACTGTGAGCCTGAGTCACTAGTTCTCTTCTTTAGCTCAGGGGCCTACTTATCCTCTTGAACACATTATTAAGCTCCTCTCTTCCTTGGTTATTGTGTGTGGTCACTAGTGCTAATTCATAGCTCTCTCCCCTTCCTGACTGGTTATAATGTATAACCATCAGTAATGACCAGTCCTTGTTATAACTGGTACTTTCATCAGAATCATATTCATAGTTCCCTATATTTGGTAGAAATACATAACTATCTATGCTTGATAAATAGATGTACATTAAGTGGAAGTAACAACATTCCTAAACATATTAGCATTCCTTTTTTTTAAAAAAAAAATCGATCTTTATTGTTCATATTATTATAAAGGTTCCTAATTTCTTCCCCCCTCCACCAGGTTCCTACCCGACCCACCGCACCCTCCCCATCCCCCATTGTCCTCATCCATAGGTGCACAGTTTATGTTCAGTCTCTTCCCCCCTCCCTTTCCCCGATAGTAAATCCCTTTTCAGATAGTAAATCAGTTACTTAGCATTTTCTCCTATCAATAATACCTCCACATGCCCAATGATACACTTCACACAAAAGACATTTCCAAATAGGTCAACCAGCCTCATCCAGGTCCCACCCAAGGCACTCACAGATCAACACCCCAGCGCTATACTAACTCAACACATCCAGATCTAAGCCTTTATCACTTGATTCAGCAGACCCTCAAGTTCCCGCAAAAGTTTCCAGCCATGTCTGAGAGGCAGCCGTGGGGCAGGGACAGGCGAGGAGCGAGCTGTTCCGGGCCTGGCTGCTCCGGGCCTGGCCTCTGTTGCTCTGGTCCATTCCACAACCAGCTGCTCCAGGTCTGGTCACTGCCGCTCCCGACCTAGTTGCTCTGGACTTGGCTGCTGCTGCTCCGGGCCTGGCCTCACCTGACCCGGCTGCTCCGGGCCTGGCCGCTCCCAGCCTGGCATCTGCTGCTCCGGGCCTGGCCACTCCCAGCCTGGCAGCCGCTGCTCCGAGCCTGGCCGCTCTGGGCCTGGCCGCACCAGACCCGGCTGCTCCGGGCCTGGCAGCTCCCAGCCTGGCAGCCGCTAGCATTCCTATTTTTAAAACTAAATAAAAATTTAGACATGCTCATTTACTCGTCTTTTTTTAATATAACTACATTTTGTATACTTTATATTATTATGAACTCATGGCCCTATACAAACTCAACTTATTCTAATTAACTACAATTATCATCATTATTATTTTTTTATGCTTTTAACACTGACACACTATTCATTAAAGTGCTCTTTTTTGTAAACAACAAGTTTTTCTAAAACTATCTAAACTGCTCTTGTCCTATGACCTACAATAAGCTATCCCACAGTTTTGGTTCCTTTCACATATTTATTTATTTTAAAATATGTTTTCATTGATTGTTAGAGAGAGTGGAAAGGAGAGGGAGAAATGGAAACATTAACATCCATTGACTGCCTCCTGAATGCCTCCTTTGGGGGAATGAGCCCACAACCCAGGCATGTGCCCTGACCAGGAATCCACCTGGCAAACTCCTAGGTCATAGGTCAAACACTCAACTGAGCCACACTAGCTGGTTTGGTTCCTTTTAGAGGAGAATTATATTTGTACCATATATAATCTCTGCCCCACCCTTCCCCCTTGGCTTTACCAGCTCACTTATCACTGGCACCATTTCCAAAATACTACTATTCTGTTTCTTTGTGCCTGAGGGCTCTTTCTGGTAGAGACATAACTGGCAAACTGGAAGTGACAGGAAACTGACACTGCCTGGGAGCAGTGTTCAAACAATAACTCATGGAAGTTGGATATGAATACTACAACTTCCTCATCCACATGTGGGATCATTTTGTGGCTAGAATTTTAACTGGTTTCCAGAGTCCAAGTTATCAAGAGTAACAACTATCATGATATATATGTTCTATCAGCTTTCTTCACATTTAGATAGATAGATAGATAGATAGATAGATAGATAGATAGATAGATAGATAGAGAGATAGAGAGAGATATATATAGATATATATTTAATTTATCTCTTTGCACTGAAATCTTTGCCTCACTGTTTGCTTCTGAGCAGAACAAGATTAGTTATTGTATATAGAAATCGGGCACCTGACTACTGAGGGTAGGCAAGAAAGTCCTGCTGCAGGGCTGTGAGTGACAGCTGGAGATACCTGTCCCTTTTCATGGATTAACCCTGATTTTATTTTCAGTGTCAACTTTATGTTGCAAGGCTCTACCTTTCTTACAGTATGTGGTTTCACTGATAAGATTTCTTCTAACTTAACAAAAGGTTGTTATTAAAAGTCTGATGATGGCAATGTGATGATAATGATAGAAGTAGTATCTATGATCTAAAGAACTGAACTTTTTCAAAGAATTCATTTAAATTCAACCAGCATTTATTAGAGACTAAATGTCAAATACTGGGCTAAGAGCTAGAAATGCAAAAGTAAAAAAGCTGACATTAATAAACAAATTAAACATTTGCCTGTCAGAAAGTTGAAGAATTAAAACGGAGTTTTGAAATTTATAATTCATAATGGTCACATTTTCACATAAGAATGGTTCTTCACCCTCATTATCCTTGGAAAAAAGTATTTTTTATACAAGATGCTAAGTTGACTTCATAATCAATAGCAATACATAACTTCACTAACATTTCAAAAAAAATTAAATCCCATCAAAACTATGTTCTCTACTTGAAGGTTATGCATTTTAAAGACTGCTGAAAAGCAATTTTTAGGAGTAGATTAGACTGAATGGTATAGTATGCACAGCAACTATAAATTCAACACTGGAATATTTTAAAAATATATTTGTTCTGATTATTTAATTACAAGGAGGAAATAACTTACTTCTAGTCAATACAGAAATATATAACTATACATAATTCACTAAGGAACATATTCAGAGTGAAACATCTATAATATATAGAAGAGGGTCCAGGTTCCCCTATGTTAGTCTTAAACTTATTTCTAAATTTACAATTAATTCTTCTATTAATAGTAATTAGATTCTTCTGTGGTGTTTATTAGAAAAACATCAGTTACTGTAAAAACACTTATTGTAGCCTTTTTTATGTTTCCAAGATTTTAATCTTCTTATCTGATTTCCCTTATCATTTCAGTACAGCAGATCTATGAATGACCTTTCAACATTGCTTTGCTATAATGTTGATGAGAAGCCACAGGAACTTAACTCTTGTTTAGTATCAGTTAGCCAATGGTAGAACTGGTTTTGTTACACATCATTTTGCTTAAAATCGTAGAACCTGCTAACCACTGTAAGTGAGGACTTACTGTACTTTGGAAAACTATGTGTTGATAACAATTTAGAAACACTGTTCATCCTCCTCCCCCAAAATGATGCATAAACGTGTCAATTAACATTGACTGATGTATTTGGCAGATTCTACCAGAGTATAAAGTGCATCTTTGTGTTTACATGCTGCTAGTCAGTATTAAAAGCTGGTAAGATCTTATTTTTTCTTGTTCTCATTTTTCACAATGACATTCAGGGACCTATCTCTAATGTCCTGGTAAATATATATGAGTTTAATATTATACATTTCATGCAGAGATGCAGAATATTAAAAGGAGGAGTAGGAGGGATATTTTACTATTTATCAAGATATGCGTACCCATGCCTAATTTTTTATATTTATTCTGTTTCCCCTTGAATTATTTTTTTCTTGAATAGAATTTATTTTTTAGAGTAGTTTCAGCAAAATTAAATGGAAGGTACATACATTTCCTATATACTCTCTACCCCTACACATGCACATCCTCCCCTATTATCAACATCCACCACTAGAGTGATACATTTGTTACACGTATGAACCTACATTGACACATCAATATTACAGAGCCCATAATTTACATTAGTGTCCACTCTTGGTGTTGTACAATGTATGAGTTTGGACAAATTTATAATGCCTTTTCTAGAATGTCATATAGTTAGAATTATACAGTATTAAGCATTTTCAGACTTTTCTTTCATGAAATAATATGCATTTAAGATCCCTTGGTGTCATTTTATGGCTTAATGGCGGGATTCTTTTTAGTGGTGGATAATAAATATCCTATTGTCTACATGTACCACAGTTTGTCCATTTACCAATGAAGAACATCTTGGTTGCTTTCAAGTTTTGGCAATTATGAAGAAAACTACTATAAATATCTGAACACAGGTTTTGTGTGGATGTAAGTTTTCAACTCCTTTGGGTAAATGCCAAGGAGAGTGATTGCTGGATCATATGATAAGGATGTTAGTTTTGTAAGAAAGCTCTAAAATGCCTTCCTAAAGGGCTATACCACTTTGCATTTCCACTGCAATGTATGAGAGTTCCCATTGCTCCACATCGCTGTGGCACTTGGTATTATCAATGTTCCAGGTTTTGGCCATGCTTATAGGTGTGTTTAATTTGCATTTCCCTGATGGAAAATTATGTGGATCATCTTTTCATATTCTTATATGCCATTTGTATATCTTCTTTAGTGAGGTGTCTGTTAAAGTCTTTGGCCCCTTTTAAAAACTCAGGTTGCTTCTTTTCTTATTGTTGAGTTTTAAGAGTTCCTTGTATATTTTAGATAATAGTCTTTTATCAAATGTGATATTTACAAATATTTCTCCCAGTCTGTGGCTTGTCTTTTCATTCTCTTGACAGTGCCTTTTGCATTTTTTTATTTTAATGAAATTCGGTTTATTGATTGTTTCTTTCATAGATTATGCCGTTAGTGTTGTGTCCAAAGTAATCACCAAATTGAAGGTTATTCAAATTTTCTATTCTACCTGCTAGAACCTGTATAGTTTTATGTTTTACATTTAGGTCAGTGACCCATTTTGAAATAATTTGTGAAGAGTGTAAGTTCAAGATCTAAATTCATATTTTTACATGTGGATGTCCAGTTGTTACAGCACTGCTTGTTGTAAAGACTACATCTGCTCCATTTTATTGCCTATGCTCTTTTGTCAAAGATCAGTTGACTATATTATGTGGTCTATTTCTGAAATCTCTACCCTACTCCAATGATCAGTCTATTCTTTCACCACGATAATGCTGCTTTTTAATATTATTATTCTTTACTAATTAAAGTATTATATAGATCTCCTTTCCCCCTCCCCATTGACCTCTCCCTGGCCACTCCCAACCCCCAGCATATGCCTTTGCCCCTCTACTGCTAGTGTCTGTGTCCATTGGTTATGCTTATATGAGTACATAAAAGTCCTTTGGTTAATCCTTTATCTCCCCATCCTCACCCCTGCTTTCCCTCTGAGGTCTGACAGTCTGATTGATGCTTTGCTGTCTCTGGATTTATTTTTGTTCATCAATTCATTATATTTCACAAATGGGTGAGATCATGTGATCTTCGTCTTTCTCCAACTGGCTTATTTCACTTAGCATAATGCTCTCCATACTGTCCTGATTACTATAACTTTATAATAAGTTTGAAGTCAGGTAGTGTCAGTCCTCCAACCTTGTTAGTCTCCTTCAATATTCCATTTGCTATACTAGGTCTTTTACCTTTCCATATAAACTTTAGAATAAGTTTGTCAATATCCAAAAAATAACTTGCTGAAACTTTGACTGAGATTTTATTGAATCTATAGATCGAGTTGGGAAAAACTGATATCTTGACACTATTAAGTCTTCCTATCCATGATCATGGAACTTATTAAGTTCTTTTCTTATTTCTTTCATCAGTTTGTAACTGTCTTCATATAGATCTTGTACATATTTTGTTAGGCTTATACTTAAGTATTTCATTTTTAAGGGTGCTAATGTGAATACTATATTTTTAATTTCAAATTTTACTTGTTCATTGCTTATATATAGGAAAGCAATTGACTTCTGTATTTTAACCTTGTATCCCACAACCTTGCTATAATTGCTTATTAGTTCCAGGAGGATTGGGGATTTCGTTTTGTTTGTTTTTTGTCAATTCTTCTGAATTTTCTACAAAAGATGATCATTTCATCTGTGATCAAAAGCAATATTTCTTTGTATAACTTTTATTTATTTTTTGTCTTATTGCACATTAGCTAGAAATTTTTATTACTTTTTATATCCCCTTTCCTTAACCCAGCAATTCTTCTTCTGGGAATATATCGAAAGAAATCTGAAACACTTATTCAGGAGAATATATGCATCCCTATGTCAATTGCATTCTTATCTACAATAGCCATGATCTGGAAACAGCTCAAGTGTCCATCAATATATGAGTGAATAAAAAAGCTGTGGTATATTTATGCAAAGGAATATTACTTGGCCTTAAAAAATAAGGAAATCTTACTCATTAGGACATCATGGATAGACCTGAGATTCATCATGTTAAGTGAAATAAGCCAGTCAGAGAAAGATAAGTACCATATAATTTCACTCAGATATGGGATCTAGTGAACAAAATAAACTGATGAACAAAATAAAAACAAACTCATAGATAGAGAAAGCTATCAGAGGGGAAGGGAGTTTGAGGACTTGGTAAAAAAAAAAAAGAAAGGATAAATAAACAAACAAACAAACAAACAAACTCACAGACATAGACAACACATGGTGATTACCAAAGGGAAAGGTGGGTTGGGAAAGGTGGGAGAGGATATAAGGGGGATAAATGGTGATGGACAGAGACTTAAGGTGGTGAACACACCATACAATATGCAGATGTTGTATTATAGACTTGTATACCTAAAATCTATATAATGTTATTAATCATTGTCATCATAATAAACACAATGAAAAGGAAAAAAAGACTCGGCTGAGGTTTTTGGGTTGGGATGTGTCTCTTTCACCTTGATGTTTCTCTCCCTCTCTCCCCCTCCCTTCTCCCTCCCTTTCACTATCTCTGGACATCAATGGGAAAAATATCCTCAGGTTAGGATTTTAAAAGAAAGACAAGAGATTAATTTGGTGAGGAAACAACTGGAATTATTTAGACTCTTGATATAAGAGAAGCAAAATCTAAAATTTTACTCCAGATTTCAAAAGTGTTTTATAATTCTTACTGTCCAAAACTATTTCTAATAGAAACATTAGTATAAACTTAAACTGAGACCTAGTTATAGTACAAATTGGGATAAATAGATGGATGCCAGCCGGAACCGGTTTGGCTCAGTGGATAGAGCATCGGCCTGCGAACTGAAAGGTCCTGGGTTTGATTCTTGTCAAGGGTATGTACCTTGGTTGCCGGCATATCCCCAGAAAGGGGTTTGCAAGAGGCAGCTGATTGGTGATTCTTTCTCATCGATGTTTCTAACTTTCTATCCCTCTCTCTTCCTCTCTGTAAAAAAAATAAATAAAATATATTTTTTAAAAAATAGAAGGATGCCAGACACAAGTCTGTTGAATATAATCACAACTCTACAACTTCCAGGATAGAATATATACCATGAAGGCTATCCGTTCTCCATGCTGAATTCCTGGCAGACATGCTAATCAAACTCATCACTCTCATCTACTGAGTGTAGACAAGGCTTCATCACAATATTCCTCAGGCCAAGGTGGTTTTGTGTAATGAAATTTACCATTCTTGAAATGTGATATAAACAGTTTACAAAATAAGCAGCTACTCTTAATTCTTAGAATATACCTAACCTAGAATAAGTTGAAATATGGAAGAGTTATAAAATAGTGCACCTTTTCCCCCTGGGTTCTAAAATTGTGGAGACTGCTTCAGCTGTTGCATTAAAATATCCTGAGCTGCCTGCCTGTCCTAATAATGATAAGAAATGAAATAACTTCAACCCTAAAGTGGTAAGAGCAATAAGTCAACGACTTAGGAAGTATGCACATAATGGATAAATTGCATTTTCTAACAACCTATGTAATGTTGGATAATGTTATCTTAAGCCAAGTTTAAATATCAGCACTGTAGGTAATTCTGAACAGAGTTAAAGTAATGTTCCCATTAATTTTTCTTCTCAGGTTTCTATGGAAACAACTTTTGAGGTCGCCTTTGCCAGAATAGAATTTTTTATTTTATTTTTTTAAATACGCTATTTGTCTATGCAAAACAAAAATTCTTTACAGACTTTTGAACCCAGGTTAAAGAGTGATTTCATCATTTGACTCCTAAGAAAGCCAAAATCATACAACCAACACTATTTAGGATTTTCATATGAGAAGAAAATCATCCCTCATTTTTCAGTTCAGTAAAAATATTATTTATTATATTCCACTTACAAGGCTACTTTATTTTTTCACACAAAATCCCAGATAACACTATGGCATAATAAACCATGGCAAATTTCACAAAGCCTGTTTAAGTGTTACTTTTAATTATTCTCATCTATCCCTAAAACGGAATCTATCTTTAACAAAACAAAACACAAAACACACATACACCCAACTATAAAAATATGGCCCTCTTCGAGTGGTATGAACTGAACACACATGTTCAGTAAGCGAATTCTCTAAATAGCACATCACAGAATAAAGTGTTTATGTACATTCATAATTTTACTTCCCAGAATTTCAAGTTTGAATGAAGAAGTTTGTGTCTACCTTATTCATAGCAGCATTTACATATTTTTACATGTTAATTATGTCTAGTATCAACCTTAGTCTGTCCTCCCTAAAGATATCTTGTCTCCAGTCTACAAACTGCATACCTCTATCCTTCTGATAATTTTAGTAGTCTTTTCCTTGAGGTCCATTTATTATACTTATATATAACATGCAGATGCAAATGGACAATTGCTTAAACCAATCTCATGATAATTGTTAGAAAAACAAAAGTGGAGTGTGTGGTAACAGACATAGACGCCAGCATCTACATTATGTCTAATACTGGTACTATCTAAAACCTGTCAAGTATAGCAGGATAATTACATTATTTAAGTGTATTAAAGTAACACTAGAGGGACACAGATAGACGAATAGAAGATGGCTGCCTCTTAAGCTGAATTAAAGAAGGAAAAGGTTGAGTCAGGAACTGTTATATTGTAAGCTTCTTAGTACTATTGTACATTTTAGACCATGTATGCATATTGTGTTGCTAAAAATTTTAAAACATAAACAGGTATAGTAAAAATAGGAAGGATACAGCTGTTATATTTTTGCTGACATAGATTTATTAGGATCTGTATCAATTCACCAGCAATTTCAATCCTACCTTATAAAAGAGTAATATGCAAGTTAACCATCACTCTGCTCAAGCCACGCCTACCAGTCAATCAGAGTGAGTATGTAAATTAACCCCAGCCAAAATGGCTGCAGCTACAGAGAGCAGTTGAGAGAGGCTTGGGTTTCCCCAGCAACAGAAGCCAAGCTTTCCACATGAACCCCAACAGAAATGGATAACAGCCACAAAGTGAGCAGGGGGCTTGGCTCTGCTTCAGGCTACAAAGTTTCAATTGTAGAAAGTAAATAAAGTACAGACACCAGGACCTCCGCTTGAGTCACTAGGGGATCAGGCTGGCCTGCAAATTACCACAGGCCCCTCGCCCAGGCAACCCCACACCCCAAGGGAACCCCCACCCTGATCCCGGACACCCTTTAGGACAAACCAGCTGGCATCCACCCATGCACCAGGCCTCTATCCTATCTGATATGCAGATTGACCATCACTCCAACACACAACAGCTGCCCCCATGTGGTCAAAGATCCTGCCCCCGTGTGGACACAGATGGCCACCACAAAATGGCCTGCAGGGGAGGGCAGTTGGAGGTGATCAACCCTGCAGGGGAGAGCAGTTAGGGGTAGCCAGGTCTGCAGAGGAGGGAAGTTGGGGGCAAACAGGCTGGCATGGGAGCAGTTAGACATCAATCAGTTTGGCATGGGATTGTTTAGGGGGTGATCAGGCTGGCAAGCAGAAATGGTTAGGGGAAATCAAGAAGGCAGGCAGGAGAGAAGTTGGGAGCCAGCAGTCCTGGATTGTGAGAGGAATGTCTGACTGCCCATTTAGACCCCATCCCAGGTCTAAATTCATAAATAATTTCGTGCACCAGGCCTCTAGTTCATAAATAATACAGGGTCAAATTCAAATTGGATAGTTTCATTGTTCTACTTTCAGTTACATTTTATCTCAATTTAAAATGTTGACTAAAACAAGTTTTCTCAATAAGAAACCTCAGTATATATTTTTTTTTCTTTTTTTTTTAAAGAGTTGGTGATAGACATGTTCTCTCTCTTTTTTTTTTTTTTAATATATTTTATTGATTTTCCACAGAGAGAAAGGGAGAGGGATAAAGAGCTAGAAATGTCGATGAGAGAGAAACATTGACCAGCTGCCTCCTATACACCCCCCACTGGGGATGTGCCCACAACCAATGTACATGCCCCTGACCCGGAATTGAACCCAGGACCTTTCAGTCCGCAGACCGATGCTCTATCCACCAAGCCAAACCGGTTTTGGCAGTATATATTTTTCTATGTAAAAAAATATTCACCTATTCCTCCTTGAATTTTTGTCCCAAGCCATCTACCTATAGCAACCATCTGCCACTCACCTCCAAATCCTATGATAACGCATTTGCCATAAATCCATTTGCCTCCTCAGGGAACTTCAAAAAAGTAGTCATAATTTCTCCTGAGAGCTACATTTACTTAAATATCTCTCCCAACTGGCTATTTATTTAAATGCCTTTAATATACTCCTCGCTGTAAACCCTATCATCTTGCTCCATGAGGCACAGTTGCCTTTCTCTCATGAGTTTTTATCAATAATAGTGCTTAGTAGAAATGGCCCATCTTTTTCTCATTTGCTTCTATGATGTCATGCCTCATTCATTTGCTCTCTTTGCAGCCAGCCATTGTCTGGCCTACTTTTGTGCACTCTCTCAAAGCCTCCGCCTTCAGAGCACTGACCCATAGTTTCTGTGACAGTGTCTTCTTCAGTCCTTGGCTAGGGCTGTGCCTCTGGATAATGTAAACTGTCACCTATCCATTGTAACTACACAGTAGGTAGCAGCAAGAAATCCAAATAAATTAACCTCAGCTGCAGTATATTGTCCAGAAGTTGTTCCTAATTCCTTCTTTCCATAAAATTTAAAGAGAGCATGACACCAGCAAAGCAAACCATTGCACCTTTACCCCCACAGCTAAAAATACATGTCCCAAATGTAGGTTTAAAATTGAGAAAATAAACGTTCTTTCAACTGAGATGGTTGAAATTTTTTAGACACAATAACTAGTTCTGAAATTATAGGCTTCAAGCATGAGATGAGAAGTCAAAATCCTTCATGACAATTCTTATGACAGAAACGTTAGTCTGGTCTCTTAAAATGCAATAAATGAAAAGCCAAATTTATATAATAAAATATGTGTTGCTTTGCAATTTAAAAGACCTTGCATTATTTTAAAATCTTTACTTCAAAATTGCTTTTGAAAATGAGTTTTTCCTCTCCATAGATCACTAACCACTCTAACTTCCTTGTCCAAGAGGATAAAAGGCAGAGATTTAACTCTATTGTATTGTGAAACATTGATAATTGAAGGCATTAAAAAAGAAAAGAAACAACGCCAGTGGTTAGAGCATTGGCCCACATACCAAAGGGTCACGGGTTCAATTCCCAGTCAAGGGCACGTACCTGGGTTTCAGGTTAAATCCGGAGCCTTAGTTGGGGCACATGTGGGAGGCAACCAATTGATGAGTCTCTTTCACATTGAAGTTTTTTTCTCTCCCTCCCTTTCACTCTCTAGAAAACCAATGGTAAAGTTACCATCAGGTGAGGATTATTAATAAAACAAAACAAAAATTCCAGTTGCCAAAATTAAATTTATACAAATTTTTAAATACACAAGTTATTGTGTAAAGGAGAGTTCACAGATTTGCCCCAAAACAGATAGTCCTTTTTTTCTTTTCTTTTCTTATTTTTCCCTTTCCTTTCTTTTTGCTTTTACTTTTTGAGACATAAAATGTCAGGAATATCACATTAAAAGCTGCATTCCTGGCTTTTCCTCAGAAAAATGCAAGGATCTAGCAATTCACATTTCCATTGGCAGCAAGCAGCCAGAGTTGAATAGTTGAATTCTTTCTTTGGTATAGCACTATTCCACACAGATCTAGTCAATGCACTCATTAAAATTACCTGCCTAATGTCAATAGGCATTTATTGGATTGTGGTCACTAATTTTCTAAATAAATTAATTATGGTACTCATTAGTTAGTTATGGTACTCACAGACCATAATCTTAAAAGGAAGTTTTAATAGTTACAGGGAATTCTTTATAATAGCTAATTAATTTTCATTAATACATAGTAATTTATATTTAAATTAATAGTGGCAGAAATAGAGCTCTTATGTAGAGAGTAAATAAATAAATCTTTTGTGTTGAAAACTGAAACTAACCAAGCAGTATTTTTTCTTTAATTAGAATTCAACTCTTGAACAACATGAGTTTGAACTCTGAGAGTTCAACTTACATGTGAATTTTTTTCAGTAAATACTGTCATTGCATTGTCTTTTTCTTATGATTTTCTTAATAATATTTTATCTTCTCCAGCTTACTTTATTGTAAGAATAGAGTATATATAACATATAAAATGTGTGTTAATTGACTGTTTATGTTATTGGTAAGGCTTCAGGGCAACAGTAGGCTATTAGTACCCTGTTTCCCCGAAAATAAGTCAGTGTCTAATATTAATTTTTTCTCCCAAAGTTGCACTAGGTCTTATTTTCAGGGGATATCTTATCTTTCCATGCGCTAGGTCTTATTTTCGAAGGATGTCTTATTTTCGGGGAAACACGGTAGTTAAGTTTTGGGAGTGTCAAAAGTTTTATGTGGACTTTCTACTGCATGGGGGTTTGGCACCCTTAATCCCCTGGTTGTTCTGGGTCAACTGTACTGTGTATTCTTCTTCAAGGGCTGCTGCCAAGTTACCATCAATGTGCATCTTAAAAAGACAAATCTATTCTCTCACAGTTCTGGAGACTAGAAGTGTGAAATCAAGGGGCCAGCAGGGCCATGCTCCCTGGAAGCCTCTACAGGGGATCCTTCCTTGCCTCTCCCAGCTTCTGGTGGTTCCTGGTGTCCCTTGGTTTGTGGCAGCAAAACTCCAATCACTGCCTTCGTCTTCACATGCCCTTCCCCTCACTGCATCTGTGTTCCTATGTCCTTTCTCTGATAAGCACATCAGTCATTGGACTTAGGACCAATTCTAAAACCATATCATGTCATCTGGAGATTGTTAATTATATTTGCAGAAACCTATTTCCAAATAAGGCTACACATGCAAACCCTAAGTAGTTTTGGCTATATGAGTTTGACTTTCTTGGGAGACAAATGATAAAACCACATTTTAACCTGGGTTCAAAAGTCTGCAAAGAATTTTTGCTCTGCATAGATAAATAGCATTTTTTCTTATTTTTTTATTTAAAAACAAAATATTCTGGCAAAGGCCACCTCAAAAGGTGTTTCCATAAAAACCTGAGAAGAAAAATAAATGGGGTTAGGATTTCGAAATCTCTTTTAAAAAATATTTTATTAATTTTTTACAGAGAGGAAAGGAGAGGGACAGAAAGTCAGAAACATCAATGAGAGAGAAACATCGACCACCTGCCTCCTGCACATCCCCCACTGGGGATGTGCCTGCAAACAGAGTACATGCCCTTGACAGGAATCAAACCTGGAACCCTTCAGTCTGCAGGCCGATGCTCCATCCACTGAGCCAAATCAGTTCTGACTGGAAATCTCTTTTTTGAGGGCTATAATTCAATTCACAGATTTAAATAAATGTGTGACCCATTTTGGTTTAAGTATTTAAGGTCTAGTCACTTTCCAATTAATTTCATGTATTTAATAAAGTTTGGCTATAAGTATGAATTTTTCCTTTGGTTTCAACACTAGAATCTTTGCTGAAATAGAATTTGTTGCATCTAATAAGTTAATTCTAAGCCATAAAACTAAACAAAATCTTAGAATTCAAACCACAGTTTTTAAGAAAAAACAAAAACAAATAAATAAACCACAGTTTTTAATTAAGAGTAGTTACACTCTTTTCTCTTGGACCAAGTTTTCTCAAAATGGGTGTGTGGGTCCTACAATGGGTGCTGGAACAAGCTAATGCAACTTTCACTTTGTGAGAACTAACCAATAAATATTCCAAAATTTTGAAAGCTAGTAGTAGCTTGGAACTGATCACAGTGGGAGTATTTATACCACAAAATTTGGCAAATGCTACAAATCAGGGGAACTCCTCCCCAGAGAGCCCACAATTAAACATTTACCAAAATACAACTGCCTGCACATTATTAACTAGACCACAAGTGGTTTGATAGTTTCAGAATAAAAAGTGTTTAGTTTTGCTTATCTACATTTCATAAATGTGAAATGCAAGATTATTACCATCTCCAAAATATTATTGCTTTTTAATCATCATTTCCTTAAATGCTGTTCAAGAGCAGCAAGGATAGCTATGGTCAAAGTTAACAAGGTAAATTAGTCTCAGCTAATACATTTTCACATCATTTTCATAAAGCTGGCATTTTAAATTGTTATCATAGTATTGCATCTACAAAAATAGGTCAGTGACTCAAAGGAAGTTGGAAATGCATGAAAATAATAACCCAAAGGGTAACAAAGGTTTCAGTTTAGAATATGTGAACAGTAGTATTTCAGTATAAATGTAGAAATTGAATGTCTGCGTGAGTGTTCTGATAAAGAATATAATGATTATATGCAAATCACAGACACAACTACAGATATCTAAAAAGTAGATTTTGTTAACCAAGAAATCTAATCACTCCATTCTTCAGTGCACTGTATGCTATGAGATATGAATAATAATACAGCAAGGAAGCTTTCTCATTTTTAAACATAGTACGGTGACTTTTCTAATAAATCGTTTACATTTTACCAGAATAAATGCATGATGTTTCTAGCATGAAATTGATTGATTTGGTGTCAACATTTGTTAACTTTGTCGATCACTTACTTTAGGGAAATGTAACCCGAATCACAGAGGTATCTTTCACAGTTGTGCTCATCACAGGAAAAAGTGGTAGATGTCCTGTTAGTACTGAAACACTTGTTAGATTAGCTACACAGTTAACAGTATCACACTCACACAAAAAAGCAGAATGAGCTTTAGGTAAGATTCCTTTGTCAAATGGAACTATTAGATATCATTTAATATTATTACATACAACATGGAGGCACAAAGGTTCATTGTAAGGAAATGTGCACTTGGATCAGAACTGATGGTGCAAGTGTGTGTGTGTGTGTGTGTGTGTGCGCGTGTGTGTGTGTACAGGAAGGGTGAATATTGCTGGACAGATTAAAAAATTGCACCCAAATGCCAGGCTACATGCTGCCATATTCATAGAGATCTGTTGCCAGTCCCTAACTTGCCTCCTCATCTTGATTCAGTAGTATTGATGGAAATTATTCAAGTTGCAAATATGTTCTAATTTATTCAACAAACTTTTATTGTATCCAACAGTCACTGATTTGGGGGAGGGGACGTTGGGGAATATATCAGTGATGAAAGCAGACAAAATATCCCATCTCATTTTGATGTTTATGTGGGTATGTGAAGAGAAACCAAATAAACAAGTAAATTAGATAGTTGATATTTGACAGTTTTTGCCCTACAGGAATGATAATTTCAAGCAGTTCAATTTAACATTTTAGAAGATGATAAATATTCTTACATATAAAGCAGGGACAGGGAGTTTGAGGATGGGGTGGTGGTAAAAGATGGAGCAGTTGGAGGTGAGAGAAGATTCACTGTAGGACCTTTCTCAGTGAGCTGTACAGAGAAACTAGTAGCCTAAACTAGTCATCTCATGGCCAAAATATTTTAATATTGAGTTTGGGGATATTAGAGTTTCTTAAGAAGACTATGTGGTGGGACAAGCAACTTGACTACCAAGAATCCAATGCTTGACAGAGAAAGAAACTGAGCTTAATTTTTAAACAAATCTGAATCCTGCAATAGAATATGGCTTATACTTTCAAACCTAGATAGTACCCAAAGAGTGGATGAAAAACTATTGGCTACATTTCCTAAGTTAAAGCTTTTTAGGGCTGGTGTGTATTAACCTTGCCTACTTAGAACCTTTCAGAATGTTTAAAGTAAACTTCAGTGGAAAATTTCTTCAGCTTTCTGGACCTTATGCCCTCTGAAAATCTGAAACTATATGACAGTGCCAGTAAATACTTGCTGCCATTTCCAAGAGTCTATAATTATGATGAAAAAATTGTAATTTAGTAGAAATAAGCACAAATAATGGAAACAACTGCTTATAGAACTTGAACTATAGCTGAAGCCTTCATATTGAATAAACACATTCAAATAAAACGTTGTAAAAAGCACCATCATTAATACAAATATGATAAAGTGGGGACAGAATAGTGTCTGGTTAAAAGGACTCAGGTACTGACATCTGGGTTTGAGTCCCATCTAACTCTTGCATGGCCTTGAACAAGTTACTTAACCCTTTTTGTTTCTTGTTTTCCATATGGGAATGATCATAATAACACCAATTTCATAGCATTCATGTAACCATTACATTGGTTAATGCATGTAAAAAAAAAAAAAAACTTAGTGCCTGGTATACAATAAGAACTATATAAGTATTAAGACCTTCCAGGTTGTAATGACTTGATGGACTTGAAGACATAATAGGCAATGAGAATCAGTATGTATATGTGAAAACCCATAATGGCTTGAAGACCACACATATCATTCAGTCTGGTACGTCAGCATCTCTCTAAAACCTAAAGAAAATTAAAAGCCTAAAGTGTCAAAGAAACTTTGTCATGTGAAAATTAAAGTGTTTGAAAATAGCTTGTTCTGTTTTGAACCTTTTCCTTTTGCCCTAATGGACACTTTTCATTTGCTTAACAAGAAATCTTCTTTGTCATGTCCCTCAGTGTTTATAAACTCCTAACTTGTAAAGTCTAAGTTTAGACTGTTTTCTTAAGTGCTCATCTAGTCCTTCATGGCTTTTTGGAAGCTCAAATAGGTTTTACTTACAAGGTCAAGCCAAACCATTAAAATCTGGTGTTGCTTTCATTTAGTCATACATTTCTGGGAGATTCTGCTTTAATTAAAAGATTATAGGCATGAAATGCAGTGAGGTGTAGGGAAGAGAACAGCAGAACCAAGCAATCTAAACGTTAATTCTGGGATTGAACTTCAGACCTCAGTAGATAGGAGCAAGTCACTGAAGCCTTTGGAGCTTGCCTTCAATACCAAGAAAAACAGGACTAACACTTTGTAAACTGAAAATACTATACAGAAATTTAGGGATAGATCCAAATTTTGTGAGGCTTATATATATTGGGGCCCCTATAAGAAAAAATATATAGTATTATAAATACAAAGTTAGATGCAAAAGTAAATATAAGTTTGAATGAGAAAGTGACCCATAACAAATTAAAATGTTAAGATACTGATAGATGAATCCAGCAACACTGCATAATCTTTTTATTAATTATTTGATAATTGCCTGACATGCTGTTAAAATAGGTTTTTCCTACATTTTTGGCTGCATGCTCTTTAAACACCTTTTGATAGAATGATAGCTTTACAATATAATTTTTCTATAGTAAGAAAATAATTCTGTCCTCTAATATGACTGATTGAACTTTTAAAAGGAATTACAATTGTTTCTTTTAGATTCACAATTTGTTTTGGTAGTTTCATGAATATTTTTTAAATTATTGTCACATTTGGAAAACTTCTATCAAGTATTTTTCCTGTGTGCAGTCTATGCTCTCAGATCATCAGTCTGTCCTAGAATTATCTCCATCAATTTCATACTCATATCAAATTAAAATATTTTCCCAATGTGTTCATTTGATGCATCCCCTTTCATTAATTGGGCTATTAAATAACTACAAAGCATAATTCATTATTTCTACTCAAAATTTGTCCTTGAAATTATTCCTAGAGTGGGATAGCTAGAAATAACTTAATAATATAAGAAAGTAACTGCAAGCCACCTAACTATATTCCCCAAAATTCATTGAAAGCGATTGATCTAACATAAATTAGAGAAGTGCCTACATCAGATAGGGAGAAACTTCTAATGAACCGAATTGAAGACTAGAAACAGAAGCAAATCCCTCTCATACCATGATGATCATGGCTTTTGTTTTGTTTGCAATGTCGGAAGAAAGGACTAGACCCAACTATGATGTTGAATTTATTGCTAGCTCTGGGTGGTTAAATGATCTTCAAGATCATAGCTATGGTAAAATGGGACATGCCTGATTGGTGAGCAATAATCATCACTGATTTCTCACCTTCATGGTCCTTAATCACTTTTAATTTCCTTCCCAGGTCAATCATTCAACACGTCCTTTACTGACAACATTAGCCACAGATTTTATACACTTCTGACCATGATGAACAAAACATGAGATTAAATCAAGCACAAGAGAAAAGGATGCAATCAAGAGACACACTAAACACAAGATGTATGAGGCTGCTGCCAGTACAACACAACATACTGTTTTACATCAAACCTTTTTTTTTTTAATAAGTAGAAAGAATACACTCTAAAATAATGATTATAAATATAGTCTGGTAAATACATTAAAAATATACATAGTTGTTTATTATCATTACCAAGTATTATGTACTGTATATAATTGCACATGTAATACTTTTATACAACTGGCAGCATAGGTTTGTTTATACCAGCATCTCCACAAACATGCAAGTAACATGCTGCACTACTACATTAAGATGGCTGCTATGGCCGGCACCGGTTTGACTCAGTGGTAGAGCGTCGGTCTGCGGAGTGAAAGGTCCCGGGTTCGATTCCGGTTAAGGGCATGTACCTTGGTTGCGGGCACATTCCCGGTAGGGGGTGTGCAAGAGGCAGCTGGTCGATGATTCTCTCTCATCGATGTTTCTAACTCTCTATCCCTCTCTCTTCCTCTCTGTGAAAAATCAATAAAATATATTAAAAAAAAAAAAAAAAAAAGATGGCTGCTATGTTACTAGGTGATGGCAATTTTTCAGCTCCACTATAATCTTATGGCCCCCCTACCTATATGTGACCCATCATTGAACAAACATCTATGTGTGGCATCCTATATAATAAAAGCCTAGGTGGCGTCATGCAACGCCCTCATGCGACATCATCATAAGATGGCCGCCACAGATAGTCAGCAGGGTAGAACAGTTGTGGGTGATCAGGCCAGCAGGGGAAGGCAGTTGGGGTGATTGGGCTGGCAGGGGAACACGTAGGTGTCAATCAGGCCAGTAGGGAAGTGGTTAGGGGGTTATCAGTCTGGCAGGCAGAAGCAGTTAGAGGCAATCAGGCAGGCAGGCAGGTGAGCAGTTAGGAGCCAGCAATCCTGGATTGAGAGGGATGTCCCAGACTAGAGAGGGTGCAGGCCGGGCTGAGGGACACCCCCTACTCATTCACGAATTTCATGCAGTGGGCCTCTAGTATGACTATAATAGTAGAGCATGAGCCATGAGGCCAGGATTCCTAGATCCATCATATAAAAGCTCCGTCTCAACTTTTTATCTGCCTCCGTTTCCTCTTCTGAAAATGGTAACCTACTACGGTATTAGAGTTGTAACCTGCCATGTAGAGTTGTAAAGATTAAATATATTAATGCATACAAAATGTTTAAATTGTTTTAACATATAATGAGCATTTAGTAAGTGTAATATTTTTTTTTACAAGTAAAATCTTTCCCTCTTTCCAAAAAATGTTTTAAGGTAGCATAAACAAAATACAATTCAAAAGGCTAAAATAAATTAATATCTAGGATAATCACAATAATGTATAAATAAAGGATAGGCAATAATAAAAAGCCAGGAATAAAATTAGTATATAAAATGAAAAAAAAAATTGTATGGAAATTATACTTCATAGAAGCAGGAAGCAAACTCTGACTCTATGAGCCCTGTAAAGCAGCCTGTCTGCTGAAGAACCCCTTTCAGAGACTGCCACAGCAGACTTCCCTTCATCTGTCCCATTTGGCAAAAGATGATGACAAATTTATTACAATGGCTAGGATCTAGAAACAGCCCACTGTCCATCAGTAACTGAATGGATAAAAAATATGTGGTACATTTACACTATGCAGCTGTAAAATAGAAGGAACCCTTACCCTCTGAGATAGCATAGATGGACTTGGAGATAATTATGCTAGGCAATAAAAAAGAAAAAAACAAACAAACAAAAAAAGAGGAAGACAGATATTACATGGTCTCACTTATATATGGAATCTAATTAAAAAATAAATAAATAAACTGACAAATAGAGGCATGGATGCATGGAACAGACTAGCAGATCTCAGTAGGGAGGGAGGTGACAGAGACAGGAAGAGATTAACCAAAGAACATATATGCATATATGTGTAACCCATGACCACAGACAATAGTGTGTGGAAAGCCTGGGGTGGGTTAGGGGCTGGGTGGAGGGGGCCATAGGGGGTGAAAAATGGGGGATATCTGTAGTACTGTCAACAATAAAACATTAGTAGTACTTAAGCCAAACATTTCTCCGTCTTTCCTATTTTCTTCAGAATTCACATCATGCAGAAGTATTTTTTTAACTTTTTAAAAAATTTATTGATCAAAGTATTACATATGTCCTTATTTCCCCATTACCCCCCACCCCCCACTCATGCCCTCACCCCTTGTTGTCTATGTCCATTGGTTAGGCTTATATGCATGCATACAAGTCCTTTGGTTTAATCTCTCCCCCTTATCCCCACCCTCCCCTACCTTCCCTCTGAGGTTTGACATGAGAAGTATTTAAATCATTCAAGCATTCCTAAGGGCACTCTGCTCCTCAGTGACTGGCCACAATTTATCAAGCAGATGGTGACAGTGACTGGGTAGGCTGGATTGGAAGGAAAGGAATTTCTACTTCATTTCTAGGGCTTCTTGTGATCATGTAGAACCAGCTGAATATAAAGCCATGGGATCAGAAGAAATGCAGAAAAATGAGCATTCAAACCTAGCATCTCTCCACATTTCCCTTTGCAAAGTAAGGATAAAAAAAATGTTAAAGGTTCTATGTGTGATCAATCACTAAAAATGAAGTTTTACATTTTTATAAAATCTTGCATATTTTCATTGTGCAAACCCAAAGAATCTTCAAAAGCTATAACATATTTGCTCCTTGAATTATAATTATCTGATCTGAGAAAGTAATTGAGGCAATTCCTAAATTACCTTGTTATTATGGTTACTGTTTCAAATTCTCTAAAAAACAAGCCTCTAAATGGTAGTGTCTCCTCTAAGATAAAAATCCCCGAGTACCACTTCAGACTTGATATTGTGTATTAGAACTTGTAAAGAACACCTATTTTCCACCTAAATTACTACTTCAGATAAGTGTGTAAACCTAAATAATGGTACTCTTTGGAACCATATAGATTTTCTAAGGACTATATAATGCAGAAAGAATAAGCCATTATTATAGAAACTAGAGGCCTGGTGTGTGAAATGTGTGCATGGGAGAGGTGTCCCTCAGCCCAGCCTACACCCTCTCCAATCTGGGACCCCTTTAGGGATCCATCTTATAATCCAGAACTGCTAGATTCCACCTGCTCGCCTTCCTGCTTTCCTGATTGCCCCTATCTGCTTCTGCCTGCCAGCCTGATCACCCCCTAACCACTCCCCTATGAGCCTGATTGATGCCTCACTGCTCCCTTACCAGACTGATTGTCCTAACTGCCCTCCTCTGCAGGCCTGATCACTCCTAACTGCCCTTCCCTGCAGGTCTGGCCACCCCCAACTTCCTAACTGCCCTTCCCTGTGGGCCTGGTCACCCCCAACTTCCCTCATCTGCTGGTCTGGTCACACCTAACTGCATTCCCCTGCAGGCTTGATCACCCCCAACTGCCCTCCCCTGCTGGCCATCTTGTGGTGGCCATTTTGTGTCCACATGGGGGCAGCCATCTTTGACCACATGGGGGCAATCATCTTGTGTGTTGGGGTGATGGTGAATTTGCATATCACTCTTTTATTAGATAGGATAGAGGCCTGGTGCACAGGTTGGGGCTAGCTGGTTTGCCCAGAAGGGTGTCCTGGATCAGGGTGGGGGTTCCCTTGGGGCATGGAGCAGCCTGGACGAGGGGCCCATGGTGGTTTGTATGCCAGCCACGCCCACAAGTGGAGGCCCTGGTATTTGGGATTTACTTATCTTCTATAATTGAAACTTTGTGGCCTTCAGTAGAGGCCAGGACCAGCCAGAGTGGGCAGGAAGCTTGGCTCCATCTGGCTCTAGCTCCATGGCTGCCCCTATTTTTGTTGAGATTTATTTATCTTCTATAATTGAAACTTTGTAGCCTTGAGCGGAGGCCAGGGTTGGCCAAGGTTGGGGGAAATCTTGGCTTACTCCATTGCTGGGGGCAACTCAAGCCTTCTGCTTATTCCAACTCCATGGCTTTTGCCATATTTGTTGGGTTAATTTGCATACTTACTCCTGATTGCCTGGTGGGCAAGACCTGTGGGCATACCAGAGGTATGGTCGATTTGCATGTTTCTCTTTTATTAGATAGGGTTTATCAGTTAAAATAATTTCATCATGTATGGTTCTCAATTAGTTAATTTTGTACGCCTATAATAAAAATCAGTATGCCTATTTTAGATTATTTGGTTGTATTCATGAATATATGTAGAAAATAATTTTTTGAAAAAATTCTGAGTTAGTTTTCATATCCTAACTAAGGAAAAGTTATATGTAAGAACAAATGTTTAGGAAGTTTCTTTGGAATTAATAACAACCATAAACACTAATCTTTACCAGCACACCATAAATGCAACACATCCTTAATATAACTTTGCTTTTTGTGCAACGTGTTTTTAAATTTTCAGATTGTGGCAAAATATATATGACAGAATATATAATATGTATATATTAAAATATATATAGCTGTGGTTTGGCTCAGTGGATAGAGTGTCGGCCTGCGGACTGAAAGGTCCCAGGTTTGATTCCAGTCAAGGGCATGTACCTTGGTTGCAGGCATATCCCCAGTAGGGGGTATGCAAGAGGCAGCTGATCAATGATTCTCTCTCATCGATGTTTCTAACTCTCTATCACTCTCTCTTCTCTGTAAAAAAATCAATAAAATATAATATATATATAGCCATTTTAAAGAGAACAACTTCAAAATGTCATTCATTACATTCACAATGTTGGGCAATTGTCACTACTACTTCCAAAAATTTTTCATTCCCCCAAACAGAAACTCTGTAATCATCTATAATAATAAAAGCATTATATGCTAATCAGACCAGACAACCTTCTGGACCAAGCCAGGGCAGGGTGAAGGGCAGATGCCTGGATTTCAGACTTGGTCCCCCGTATGAAGGCAGCCAATCAATGATTCTTTCTCATCATTGATGCATGTGCCCTGACTGGGAATTAAGCCAGCCACCTTCTTGTGTATGGGATGACTCTCAACTAACGGAGCCTCACTGGCTGGGTAGGAAACCTATTTTTAACTTTTTTGATAATGTAACTTTGCCATTTTAAAAAACAGTATTAACTTTTTCTCTTTAAGCTAAAGGTGATACAGACATATTTAAAATATTAACCATAACAGTTAATGCTAAAAGGAATAAATTTTCTCCCAAATGGTTCATTATTCTTAATGTGGAAATACAGTAATTAACCTTGTTTCTTATATGCATAAATGAAAGCTGATTTTAATTAGAGCTATTTCTACCATAAAGAGTTTTTTCAGAGTAAAAAAGATGACATTAGAGGGAAAATGAACATTTGTTTCATTTATAGAGCACTTTTTTCATCTATGCCTGAGGAATCATTTTCTTTATTGGAGTTAGGCAGAACTGATTAGAAGAGAATCTAAAACACTGGAGGAGGGAAGTGCATAAGGTTTAGTGAAAAGAGAATATGTTAGGCCAGCAAATTCAATGGTTTATACAAAGGTTCATAACATATTTTAGAAAAAGAGAAAAGATAAAGAAATTGTGTATACTTATTATTGGGACCATAAAAGTTAGATGATGCAAGAACACAACTGAAATTTACCCAAATGCACAGAGCACATAACTGAGACCAACATCTACTTGGTGCAAGCTCTATATACGTGTTGTGTGTGTGTGTGTGTGTGTGTGTGTGTGTATTTTAAATATATTTTTATTCACTTCAGAGAGGAAGGGAGAGGGAGAGAAATAGAAACATCAATGATAAAAGAGAATCATTTATTGGCTGCCTCCTCACTGGGAATCAAGACAGAAACCCAGGCATGTGCCCTTGATTGGAATTGAACCTGGGACCCTTCAGTCCACAGGCCAATGCTCTATCTACTGAGCCAAACCAACAAGGGTAGTTTTGTAATTTTTGTTAAGAAACTTCCTCCTCACATTAATGATATTAAAATTGAGAAAAGCCACTTTTACAGGAATCAGGGAAGGAGACAGCTCCATTTTAGGAGAAAGACTGGTGTGGAGTTTAAAGAGAGACAAAGGTTAGGACAAACGAAGAGGGCCTTCATGGTAGATAAAAGGGATTATATTGAGCCTGTGTGCTAATGAGCTTTACCTTCATTAGAAAATCCTCAATAAAATTTTTTTTCAAACATGGAGAAAAGAATTAACCATGAAGTAGTGTAAATTACATTATGAAAATAAGCCCATGAAACAGAGAGCTGATGAAGACTTATGAAAGCTTTTATAGTATTATTCTAGAATTAAAGTCTCTTCCCATTGACACTTGAGAAGGTAGAAATGCAATCAGGCTTGATATACTCACTGATACCTACAGCTTTTAATCATCCTCAAATGCTGTGTGTCCCCTACAAGTGCACAGTGTGATAGTATCCTAATAGCACTGTCACTTGAAAAGTGAACATAGCAGAGCCTGACAATTTGCCTTTTAAAATTATAGTGCTTTCTAAAGAATGAACCTCTAAAATGTTTTTATATCAAATAAAGAAACGATCCCTCTTAAATAATTTGATATGATAAGAAATCATAAATATCTAATATTTTATTCTTTGTGGGTCCTAAGGGCAAAAGAAACATGTATGTATTTAAGGCAACTGTATGCATGGTAAAAATATATGTCTGGTTAAAATAATTATAGTTAAGCTCCCAAAAGTGGGAGGAGGATGCTATTGAAACAAGCAGAGTCTAAATGTAGGTGAGCCAGTCAAAGTGTCTTGTTATAAATATGCATGTATGGAGCAAGTATGCAAGTTATCTTAAGAAACAAATCCCAATACATCCTGAAACATGAATTTTCTAGTCTCATACTGTGAGAGAAAGAAGAATATTTTCACACAGTTGTGTAATCACTAATAAGACATAGGAAAAACCCAGCAAGTAAATCACAATGTCATATCTGTATGTGTATGTGTGCATATGTTATTAAATACTGCCATTCTTCCTACCACTGCAATATGTGTGTAGTTCAGTGCTCATTCTGTGTTTACTGGATATCATTACTAACTTAATGTTGTCTGAGAATGGGGAAAGACTATAATCCATGCAAGCAGTGAGTGAGTTTCTCCTACCCCCTAAAAATCAGTGAGACTAGTTTTGAGACAAGAAACTGATTTTTGGAAGATGATCTCTATGTCCCACACTTCACTTGAAGGAGTGAAGTCAAGATTAAGGACACTCCTAGATGTTGGAGTAGAAGGATTTAATGACACATTGAGACAAAGATTAGTCAAACACATTCTGGAGTAGGTTATAGGCTGAAGAGAGATAAGAAGCTAGATTTATAAACCAGATTATCAAATTACACTTTATATGCTTTGTCCCTTTCCCTGTGTTTTCCCATGTGCTTGGTAAACCTCTTTTTAAAATGATTTTATTGATATCAGAGAGAACAAAGGAGAGAGAAACATTGATGAGAGAGAAATATTGGTCAGCTGCCTCCTGTATTACCCCTTCTGGAGATCAAGACTGCCACCTAGGCATGTGCCCTGACTGAGAATTAAACCAGCCACCTCCTGGTGTATGGGATGACTCTCAACCAACAGAGCCTCACTGGCTGGGCAGGAAATCTGTTTTTAATGTTACTTTTTGGTCTACACAAGAATATAAGCTCCATGTGAGCAGGGTTGTTTGTCTGTTTTATTGATGGTCGAATTTCCTTATGCTTAGAAGAATGCCAGGAGTACAATGAGCAATTAACAGATATTTTGATTGTGTTCATTGTTGTTACTGTGAAATTAGGGAAAATTTCTATAGTCATACTTCAGTTCATGTTTGGGGGAAACAACATTCCTGAGACCAGAGGGTTGGGGAAGCATTGCTGATGAGAAATCTTCAAGGAGAAAGTCATTTGGGTTGAAGGACTCATGGCTGTGAGGCACAGACGTTCCTCCCTCTGTGAGTATTGTTCTTCTACTGTCAATCAAAAAGAACCTGGCTTTGATTTGTTATGGTAGCTTTGTGTTTGGAGGCAGGGTGAGATGCAGCAAGTGAGTGAGCCCTTAGAGTGATATTATATAAGTGTAATCAATGTACAGGTCAGGAAAAAAAAATGGGGAGAAGAATGGGGAAGCAGTTTTAGTGCGTGTGGGACTCATGAGGCCTTAGATCTGTCTTAATATAGATACTAGCGGAAAGAAACTAGCGAGAAGTAGAGAGGTACCATCTTAGGCCCTTCACATATGCCTTCTCATTTAATTCCATACTACCTCTGTGAAGATAAATGAGGTGTCACTTTACTAAAAAGAACACTGATGCGGAGAGAGATTAAATAGCTTGCTTTAGGTGATAGAACTAAAGAATGATTGAGCCTGGATTCAGACTTCAATCTGTTTAATTTCAGGGTCCACTTTTATTACTCCAGGACTCACTATCTTCAGTCTGCCTAAGTCTCAAATCTTAGACTCAACACTTTGACCCTTCATTGCACTGGTAATATTTTTTCAGCATAGGAATGTACTGTATTTCAATTATCATTTCATATTTATGTGAGGAATGTGGATATGAATCTCTGCAACAAGAAAAATCACTGCTGAAGATGAAAGGTTAGAAAACAAAACCAAAAATAGACTGTCTAAAGAAGTAAAGAGGATGCATTCAGCGTTGAGTTTAATTAGGAGTGACAACTTCATTAGCAAACTGTTTCTTTCTTATGCGATTTCTGAAATTTTTAGCCTTAGGGAAAAAAAATCCAGAAAGATTTTTCAAGTATCTTTAAAAGCCTTTACTAACCTGTGAAAAATATATTATGTATTTATCAAGGATGTGTTTTAGGTAAAGTAATATGTCATGGGGCCATGTACTTCTTCATACAACTATATTCTTGGATACTACTAGTTAGTACAAGGAAATTCTACCATGTGAATCATTAAAACAGGGAGGCTTTGTGTAATCTTTCTGTGGGTCCCTTTTTATACATTATTTATTTTCATCAAATTTGAGCTTATATAGAGCTCCTATCCTCTATTTTCTTTTTTCCCCCTGTCCCCTATTTTCATATACTTTCAAAAAAGAGAAATTATCTAGGGAAGTGAATTTTAAGGAAATTGAAGGATAAAGCAACTGGATATCTAATAACAATGGGATATCATTGTTGAGCAGAATAAAAAAGAAGTTCCAAGAAAGATGAATTGAAAAAACCTCCCATGATCAATATAAATTTAATTTGTCTATGTATGTGACTCTGTCTCTATTTGCCAAATACCCATGAAAATAAATTTAAGGTTAGGATTGTTGGACATATTTATTGAGAACCTACTATGTACCAGATTCTGTGCTAGAAAATACTTCATACACGTTAACTCACTACTCCTTACAATAGTTCTGTCAAATAATTACTTTTATCCTTAGTTTATAGTTGAGGAAACTGAGCTTGGGAGAGATTAATTAATCTGCCCCAAATCACACTAATTAGAATTTGTCAGAGGAAAGATATGAATGCTGGTGAATCAGGCTCTAAAGTTTTGCTTTTTACTTCCATAAGGAAGGGCATTATCTTAATTAATTGCATCTTTAAATTTAATCATCAATAATTATTTGTTGAGCAGTACTTTCTGAAAATAGACATTAGTCTCCCTATGTACAATATAAATATACAACTGGAAGTTACTTTCTAATATCTCATTCTCTCCCTTTCTGTCTTTTTTATCTTTTGTTGTTGTTGTTGTGCTGTTATTTTTTACTTTAAAAATTGTGAAATGTATGCAGAAGTGTGTATAAGATGAATATGTATAGTTTAAAGGATCATAACACCATGAATAGCCATATTCTTAGATTAGAAAGAACTTTTTCAGCACTTCAGGAGTCCTTCCGTGAGCCCCTCCTTCATGATTACTTTCTCTTTCCCCTGTAGAGGTTACCATTCTCTTCTCTGTTAAACATTCCTTTGTGTTTATCCTTTGGCACTTATGTATATTTCCTTAAACATATTTCATTCAACTTTGAACAAATTAATCACAAGAATCAAACTAGTTCTGTAGAAAAGTCAACATTGCCATAGTTAGAGTAAGGTTCCCAGGAGAAGATAAACTAAACAAAGTTTCAGGGCACAGTTTGAAATCAACTTCTCCAAAAGTTTACAGAGACCCCTGGGGAAATTAGTAGACAAGACGATAGATGAATGTGGAAAATATATAGTTCATCACAGTTGGACATCTGGCCGATGGGAAGTATATCGAGGGACAGGACAAATGGAAAAAGTTAGCTCTGTATTTTTCTACTTCAAACTCATTATGTTCTTCCTCCAGCTCTCAGCAACACATCTAAGAAAAACACTTCAAGGAGCAACTCAAGTGATCACACCTGACCCAGGTAACAGTTTGAAAAGAAAGTAGAAATTTCATCAGCACATGCTCTGGACAAAATAAGCCCATCCTATCCTAGGATTAAAAGTAGGTATAGTGCTATCAGAGGAGATATTTCAGTTTCCTTCTACCACAAGGGAGATAGAGTTTTGATATTGAGTCCTGTGAAGTTATAAAGGCTTGGTAAACATCTTGGTTTTTCCATTGATATCCCAGAATGGCCACATTTCAGGAATATAAATTAAGCTACAGAATGAAAATATTTGCCCTAAGACTAAAAGCAAAACCTTAAAGAAACCCTCATGAAGAAAGTATAAAGCCAAATCTCTATGCATTCTAGTTAACTGTTGTTAGAATGAACCCCAGTGCTCTTTAGAGGAAGATATCAAAATTGAGTGTCTTTATTATAATGAATCACTTATAATGGACAATATACAATAATAAAAATAATAAAAATCTAGACATGTGAATAACCAAAGAAAAATCAGTCAATAAAAAGAGACCCACAGAAAACCCTAAAGTTGTACTTAGCAGAGAAGGCCTTTAAAATAACTGTGGTGAAAATGTTAAACATAAATGAATTTAAAAAATAAAAATAAAAAACACTATAGTGGGAGAAGAACTTGGGAATTTCAGGAGAGATTGTGAAACTTCTTAGTAGAATAAAATAAAAATACTAGAACAGAAAAATACAATACAATATATAAAATAAAAAATATATTGGAAAGATTAATGGTAAGATGGACAGAATAGAAGAAAAGATCAGTGAACTTGAGCAGCAAGCAAAAAGCATCCAAACAGAAGCACAAATAAAAGGAGTAAAAATAAGTCTCAGTGACATGTGAGGCATTCTCAAGCTACCTAAAATATATGAAACGAGTTCCAAAAAGAAAATCGAGTGAAAATGGAGCAGAAAACTATTTGAAGAAATATTGACTAAAAATATTCCAATATTTGACCAAAAACAAGAAACCACTAACCCAAGAAGTTTATCAAATCTCATGCAAAATATTCACCTACTTGAAGGAGACTCCTTGGTCTTTTAGAAAAGTTGTGGACTTATTCTATATATCAATTATAAAGAGGTATGACAAATTAACTCTAAAAATTTACTGTCAGAAAAAAAAAAGTGAATGTTTCTATTTGTCAGATTATTTCCAACCTAAACACTTTGATATTTTCTGCTTTGTCAGGAAACTCGCAGCTGGATAAAGTAGATTCTCACAGAAAATAAGTTATTGCAGTCCATATCCTTTCTCTAAAAGCTTTCCTTCTTTTTTAAAATATATTTTTATTGATTTCAGAGAGAAAGGGAGAGGGAGAGAGAAATAGAAACATCAATAATGAGAGAGAATCATCAACTGGCTGCCTCCTGCACAACTTCCACTGGGGATCGAGGCCGCAACCCAGGCATGTGCCCCTGACAGGAATCGAACCCTGGAGTCTTTAGTCTGCAGGCCGACGTTCCATCCACTAAGCCAAACCAGCTAGGGCTTTCCTTCTGTTTTTATTAGTTCCCTCCATATTTCATGTGTGTGTGTGTTGTTTTTTTAAAATGTTTTTATTTATTTTTTATTTATTTATTTATTTATTTATTTATTTATTTATTTTTAGAGAGAAAGGAAAGAAGGAGAGATAGAAACATTGATGAGAGAGAAACATTGATAGGCTGCTTCATGCACACTCCCTTCTATGGATCAAGTCTGCAACCCAAGCATTTCCCCTGAAAGACAATTGAATCCTCCTGATTCATAGGTCAATGCTCAGCCATTGAGACACACCAAACAGATTTCATGTGTGTTTTATATTAGAGAGACTTCATAGCAGGTGGCTTTTGGAGTTAACCGAACCTGGATAAGAATTTAATCCTTAACCTTCTTTGCTGTATGACTTGACCCCTCTGTTCCTAAAAGTCCTAATCTGTGAAATGAGGGTAATAAAAATACTCCTATTACAACAGTACTGTTGTAGGGTTAAGTTATAAAATGCATGTACATCCAGGTACAGAGTAAGATCTCAGGCAATGTAAATTATGGTTATTTAGTAATTTCAAATAATGCTTGGGAGTAGTTATAATATAAAACATAAATTAATAATAATAAAGTCCATTCCAGTACAAATCAAATACTTATCTAAAGATACAGTAATGTGGGAAATTATGAAATTAATAAAAGGTTCTCAATCCTTGTCTCTGGAAAAAATATTGGACCAATAAACATGATGGCCTGAAATGCCCCCACTAAACTCCTTGGCAATAGGAGCAGTGCATACAGTGGACACTTTGATTGTTAAACAATTGATAGAATGTTAACATAAATAAAACCTGGAGCATCTTTGGTTAAAACCCTTCATTTTACTACTAGGAAAATATTGTATATTTTTGATGCATTCGATATTTAATCTTCATAATTTGTGTTATTACCTAGAGTTCCACAGAACTTTTTATGGACCCTACCCCTAGTCTACGATTCACTGGTTTTGGAAAATGGCAAAATTTTAAAGAAGTTTGGATATCTGTAGAATGGGAATAATGGTAATTTTCCTGCCTTCTTCACAAGTTATTATGATAAACTGTGAAATATTTAGGAAAAAACATACACAAATGCAAAATTGTGATATTGTTTTTCTCTGTAGCATTTCTTTTCATCAGCAGACAAAATCCTACACATCTTATAGACAATGAGAGACATCCTATTTCAAAAAATAGAAACTATTTACTTAGTTTTATTTTTAAACTTAACAAAAAAAAAAAACAGGGAAAAACTATCTCTCACCTATGCTTTTTTTTGTATAATATGAATTTGTAACTACTACTATGCAATGTCTGGGTGTGAGGAACAGTGCTAAAAATTAAGGCATGACATTTGACTTTTTACTAACATAGAGGTATTTTGTCTGTGCCCAGAAAAACTCGTAAATAGCAATAGCTCTGTTATGATAATAAAAAAAAAAATAAGCCAAGCAGATAACAACGATCCCAGTGTGCTGAGAGCTTTTAGTTTCTCTCGACATTTAATGGATTGCATCTAGATTAATACTCTATCCTTCTACTTTTCCAATAGCCCCTTATACTTCCACTGAACAACACCATCTGATACTATTGATAGAAGATAGGAATTAGGTTACTTTCAAATACAAGCATTATTTGGGCAAGTATTTGCCAAAGAGAACATAAACCATTTTTTCTAAGTATGAATTGCTATAATTTATCTGATTTTAGAAATGCCTTTAATGATTTATATCATTCAGAGCAAAAGACAAAAATAATAGAAAATTATACTGAGAGCTTCTACCTATGTGCCGATGGACTCCAAAATTGATATTTCTACACCGGATTGCACTTCTGAATGCCTGACCCCAGTTTCTGTTTCAAATTCAACATATGCAGTATTAAATTCATCATCTTTCCTCCTATCCAAGCCTCTTTTCTCTAAATTTCTTATCTTGAATTATTCCCAATGTTACTGACTTATTAATCTCTTAATTGAAGTATCATCATTTTTCAGCTTTATTGAGGTAATACTGACAAACAGGAATTATATATGTACTTAAACTATACAATTTTATGTTTGAAATATGAATACATTGTGAAATGATCACAAAAATCAAGCTAATTAACATATCCATCACCTCATAGTTACCATTTTCCTCCTTCCTCCCTCCCTCCCTCCCTCCCTCCCTCCTTCCCTCCCTCCCTCCCTTCCTTCCTTCCTTCCTTCCATCCAAGATTTACCCTCTTAGCAAATTTCAAGTGTACAATACAGTATTGCTCACTATATGCACTTTGTCATATATTAGGTCTCCAGAAGACATTCTTCTTGCATAACTGAAACTTTGTACCCTTTCCCCAACACTTCTCATTTTCCTTTCCACTCTACCCCTAGTAACTACCATTCTACTTGATTCTTTTATGGGTCTAACTATTTTTGTTGTTGTTGCTGACTGAAAGAGGAAAAAGGAAGGAGAGAGGGAAAAAACCATCAATTTGTTGTTTCACTTACTTATACATTCATTAGTAGATTCTTATATGTGCCCTTACTGGGGACTGAACCTACAATGTCAGCATATAGGGATGACACTGTAACCAACTAACCAACAGAACAAATCTAGTGATTTTAAAGTCCACAAATAAGTGATGTCATGCAGTATTTGTTATTCTGTCTCTGGCTTATTTCACTTAGCATAATGTCCTCCAGGTTTACCCATATTGTCTCAAGTGACAGGATTTTCTTATTTCTTTTTTAAGTTTAAATAACAATTTGTTGTATTTATAGACTATATTTTCTTTATTCATTCATCTGTCAATGATGAATGAATAGGTTTTTGCACATCCTGGTTATTGTGACTAATGCAACTATCTCTTAATTGGTCTTCATTTCTCCTCATCCCAATTATCCATACTGTTCCAAAGCAGATCTTTCTAAAACATTAATTGGATTATATATAACTCCATTGTTCTGAAGCCCCCAATAATTCCACAATGCCTATAATAAGAAAACTAGTCTCCATTGTATAATATTAGAGATACAGTATCTGGCCTTCTTCTTATCAATTTCTCAACTTTAATATCTTACACATATTTTGTGTTTCAACCAGTGTAAACCATTAAAGTTCCTCAAACACTATACTGTTCCATGCTCTCCCATCTTTGCACATAATTTTCCCATTGCCTAGAATGCTTTTCCCATCTCCCACTTCATTGTCTACCTACCAAATTTTTATTCATTCTTCCAAACCAAGCCCAAACCTTTACCCATTGTGAAGCCTTTCCCAATAGTGCCAGAAAAGAAAACTTCCTCTTCTCTGCCACCTTAATACCTTCAACATAACATCCTACTATTATCGCTCTTAGCACATTGTATTGTAATATCACTACACATAACAGTTTCATTTCTCTAGACCTGGAGTTCCTTAGGACAAGAAATGTGTAGTATTTGTACTGGTTTCTCAGTGCTTAGCCAGTGAATTGCATAGAGTAAGATTATGTTAAGTATTTGTTGAACACATGAATAAATGAGGTTTTTTAGATGTGACTAAATAAAAATAGCCCTTTCATACAAATTTTAGTCCTCTGCAGAGCCCCAGGATGTTAGTAACTCATGGTCACTGTTGTGGAACATTACTGAGAGCAAGTGACATTACTAACACATCAATGCAAACACAAAAGAAGTTCTCTTATACCAGGTCTAAAGGTCTAGTAAATGAATACTATAATTGTGGCTGACCCAACTCACTGACTAATTTAACATGCTGACATAATTGCTACTTATTCCACTTCAGATTTTATTTTACAAAATTTTATTCTCTCCCTTCCTCTCTGTACAAGGAAGATATATATATATATATTCTTACAACATTTTTTCTTTTCTAAACTATTAAGAGGCTACTAGTAACCTGAGGTAAGGCTCCCTCCTCTTCCCAGAACATAGAATATACTATGTTAACATTGCTTGTGCACGTTTCAATTTTTCCCATTGCCTGTGATTTTTGAGGAAAAGAACTATGCTGTTTTCATTTTTATATCCCAAGCATTAATCACAGTGCCTGGTATTTAGCATACTCAAGTGAAATGTTTTTAGAAGGGAAAAAAAGGGGGGGAGGGAAGAAAAAGGAATATGTGAAGGGAATGGGGGACAGGAATGAGGAAAAAGAAAGAAAGCAACCGTGTCTCTCTGCAAAAGCAAGACATGCAGTTATGGTAAACATGCCCTAAAATATACAGGTGATGCATTAAAGAATCTATACCTGATTCCTATATCATTTTACTAGAAACCTGGTGCACAAAATTCATGCATGGGGGTGGGGGAGGATATGTCCCTCAGCCCAGCCTGCATCCTCTCCAATCTGGGACCCCATGAGGGATTCCAACTGCCTGTTTAGGCACGATCTCAGTAGGATTAGGCCTAAAAAGGCAGTTGGACATCCCTCTCACAATCCAGAACTGCTGGCTCCCAACTGCTCACCTGCCTAACTGCCTGATTGCTCCTAACCACTTCTGCCTGCCAGCCTGATCACCCCCTAACCACTCCTCTGCTAGCCTGATTGATGCCTAACTACTCCCTTGTCAGCCTGTTTGCCCATAACTGCTCTCTCCTGCAGGCCTGGTCACCCCTAACTGTCCTCCCCTACAGGCCTAGTCCCCCACAACTGCTCTCCCTTGTAGGCCTGGTCACCCCTAACTGTCCTCCCCTGCAGGCCCGGTCACCTCCAACTTCCCTCCTCTGCCAGCCTGGTCACCCTAACTGCATTCCCCTCCAGGCTTGATCACCCTCAACTGCCCTCCCTTTCAGGCCTGGTTCCTCCCAACTGCCCTCCCCTGCAAACCATCTTGTGGTGGCCATCTTGTGTCCACATGGGGCAGCCATCTTTGACCACATGGAGGCAGCCATCTTGTATGTTGGAGTAATAGTCAGGATAGAGGCCTGGTGCATGAGTGGGGGCAGCTGGTTTGCCCTGAAGGATGTCCCAGATCAATGTGGGGGTTTCCTTGGGATATGGAGAGGTCTGGAAGAGGGGCTGGTGCAGGTTGCAGGCCAGCCATGCCCTCCAGTGACCCAAGCAGAGATCCTAGTATCTGGGATTTATCTTCTATAATTGAAACTTTGTAGCCTTGGGTGAAGGCCTGCGCTGACCAGGGTGTGTGGAAAACTTGGCTTCCTCCAGTCCCCAAGCCTCCTCTTTGCTCCATGACCACAGCCATCTTGGTTGGGTTAATTTGAATACTTGCTCCTGATTGGCTGGTGAGCATCGCTGTGGTCATAGCAGAGAGATGGTTAATTTGCATGTTACTCTCTTATTAGATAAGATTAACCAATGTTACCCCGAAAATTTCAGTAAAAATACAAGAAAAAGAAAAGTAAACATTATTCCCATTTTGCAGATGAGGAAACAAAAGTGTCCAAGACTTGCCATGAGTTGACTCACTAGTAAAGCTAGACAAGAACTCAATTATCCTGATTTAGAGTTCAGGGAACACATACTCTGGTCTGGCATCTGGAAAGGAGCAGGCACCCACAAGTTGATATTTCCCTTCCTCTTTCCATTGATATCTCTGTCCTTTGCAGAGCAGTTTTTCTAATTATTCATTAAGTGAAACAGAGTTCTGCTGAGTACATTCAAAGAGTCTTTAAAAGAAATGTTTTATTTGCAATATTCTTTTAAAATTATTCTATGGTTTTCTTGTTCTTCCTTCATTCCAAAAGTTTACCCTTGACGGGAAATGTAGAGGACAAGAAGGTTCTGAAATTAACAAGCTGAAAATCGTGAAAGGCCAGTGGAATATATTTCCATTAAAACTATTTATAGCCAAAACTGGTTTGGCTCAGTGGATAGAGCGTTGGCCTGAGGACTGAAAGGTCCCAGGTTCGATTCTGGTCAAGGGCATGTACCTTGGTTGTGGGCACATCCCCATTAGGGGGGGTGAAAGAGGCAGCTGATAGATGATTCTCTCTCATCGATGTTTCTAACTCTCTATCCCTCTCTCTTCCGCTCTGTAAGAAATCAATAAAATATATTTTAAAAAACTATTTATAATAAATGAAACCTAGATTCCCTTCTTTCTCTGGTTATTACACTTTTGAACAGTTAAGAAATTTTATATATAAATTATTGGAGATTGAAATTATATTTCAACAATACTTAGAGATTATCTTTTTAAAAAGATATATTCAGGTCCCATTTCACACCCTAAAAATTACCCCTTATATGAGTTCCCATTGCACTCTCTAACAATACACTTACTACATTGTAACTGTCTTAATCGATTAATTTTTCCACAAATATTTGAGTCCTCTGACAACAGGGAAGTATAGGAACTATAAAATATTTTTTGAATCAATATGCGTTGTATGTAAATATTTATAATCTTTAATTTTTGTGATAAAATGCCATCTCAGCCAAACCGGTTTGGCTCAATAGATAGAGCGTCGGCTTGTGGACTGAAGGGTCCTGGGTTCGATTCTGGTCAAGGGCATGTACCTTGGTTGCGGGCATATCCCCAGTAGGGGGTATGCAAGAGGCAGCTGATCGATGACTCTCTCTCATTGATGTTTCTAACTCTCTCTCTCCCTTCCTCCCTGTACAAAATCAATAAAATATATTTTTTAATTGGTGTCTCATTATACTATGTCTTCTTTTCTTTGACCATAATTTCCTCCTGGACTATAGCTCTCTTAAATTATATAATGTGAATGAAGGAGGAACATAAATTTAAGAGTGATATGGCAGTTATATTTATATCAGAGCAGACTGACTTCAATCATGTAAGTCTACATTAAAATCTATAACAACTATCATGTAAGGTTTGGTCAAGTAAGAACACCCTGTTCTAGTTAATTTTGATAAAATAAATAATTCCCAGTAGTCCCTTTTATGTCTTGCTCAAAATTAAGAAAATAAAAGGTAAAATGATGATAATAGGTAGCTATTATATTTACCAGCCCAGAATCCATTTGTTATTCATTTGGGAAACTGCTTCCCCATTGTGAGCTTATATAATTTTCTCAGATTGGCCCTACCTCTTCACTTTAAGGGACTTCATGACCTGGGCACAGGAATCAATCACCAGCCACTGTGATTCATGCAAAGAGAGCGTGGATCTCATTTAAGGCAAACACAGTCAGTCATGGGAAGTGTGTTAAGATAATTGTGTAAAAGAAGCTCTTTTCCTATAAAAATTACTAAGATGGCATATATGTTTGAAATGCTGACCATTATTGAGAGGAAGAAACTTGCTTTAAAACTGAACCAATATTGAGTAAGACAGAGAATAGTAACAGCATTGCTTAAACACTTCGATACAGCCATAATTTTTCAGTTATGTAAGCCAATAAATTCTCCATTTTACTTGAGCTACTTAAGTTTCTATAACTGCAGTCTGAAGAGTTATGGTTAACAAAATTATGGCTTTGTCGGAACTCATGAAATAAACTGAATAGTATTAAAACCCATCAGCCCAACTATCTGGTCAGTTGCTAAACATTATTTCACTCTATTTTTCCTGAATATATTTTACATATTGTAAATCTGCAAACTCACTATTGCAAATCCACCATTCATAAACCCTACTGTAAAATACTAACCTATCCAACTAGAATTAAGCCTTCATTTCCCTGGACTCTTAAAGAGCTTTACCAGTAGGAAAAGATAAAAAATACTTTCAATTTTCCAAGTATAGTTGTCTTATTTGGACCAAATAATTATGACTCAGACTAACTGTAATTATCTACTTGAATTTCTCCTTGAATGATTAATAGATGGAACACTAAACTGTTTTCAGTTAGTTTGTATTAAAAGCATCAAAATAAAATTTTAATAAGCACCAAATCAAAATTTTAATCTAATCATTGTATTAGTATTATAATTTTTCATTCTCATAATTAATAATGTTAATTTTATCTGTAATTTAAATGTAATTTCATTGTCTACATATAAGTTTATTTATGTATTCATGAATAGTTTGTGATTTCCTAAAATACCCATGGAAAATAAGTAATAAACAATTTCATCTGCATCATTTTATCAAATTTTTATACACTTCCTATTTTGGTAAATCAAGGTGGATTGTTTTAATATGGGGTTGAGGGATGAAAAGAGATAAACCAAAGAACTTATATATTTATATGCATAGCCGATGGACATGGGCAATAGGGTAGTGAAGACCAGGGGGGAGGGGGAGGTAGGTAGGGGCTGGGAAGAGGGAGATAAAGGGGAGATAACTGTAATACTACCTACAATAAAAAATACATTTAAAAATAAAATTAAAAGGTGGATTGTTTAGTATTTGGGTTATATCTACACTACAGCTAGATTACCTGAAAATTAAATATTATAATGAAACTCACTTAAAACGCATATTATCTATATAAATTGCTTCATTATATCAATCTAGGCTCACTTCCAGTCACTCCCAACCTCAAATCTTATACTCAAAAACACTAATCCACTTGTACTTCCTAGAACCTACCATGTGTTTTTATGCCTGCTTGTCTCAGGACATATTCTTCCTTATATTTGTAGTGACTATCTTTTGGCAACTACTATTCTCTCAATGATATCTCCCAGATAACCTCTTAGTATCCGAGGCAAAATTGAATGAACATTTCTTACTCTCTGCTAGCACCAAACTTCTCCATGTCTCTATTATTATACTTATGTCTATTTAATAATTTATTTGACTGTCTCCTCAAGCAAAGTATGAGCTCTCTGAAGGAAGTAGACCAGATCCCATAGATCATTGTTACCCAGATACCAGAATGTACTTGGAAATATAATAAACACTCAATTTATGTTTGATGAATGAATGAATACATAAATAGAAAACATAATTTATGTATGTCTGATTCATTCAACAAACATCTAATTTTAGTAAAATGTCCTCTCTATTAATTAACATCCTAATTCTCTTTTATATAAAAGTTTAATATAAAAATATACCTTATTAGTGTCTTAAGTAAAGTTTGAATTTCATTGACATAGTTTGAAATAAAATCTATTAGTTAAGATTCTAGTTGAGAATGGTATATTTTTTTGCTGGAAAATTTATTCAGTGTTTAAGAAGTAGTATAGGTAGAATAACAGATAATCTAAAAAAAAAACAAGTATAGTTTTCAACAATAATTAACATACAAGACAAACGCATAAGAAATACTTTAGCTTATAGAAAGATACAAATAACATCTTACACTGAAAAGATAAAATAATAAAGAATCAGAATCTTAAGATATCGATACTAGAAAAATGGCACACTTGCAGATTTCACTTGAAGGCCACAAAAATAGAACATTCTCAGAGTCAAATACATTAAAATAGAAAATGTAAAGATGTCTATTTTACCAATTACATAGGTGATAAATGTTCTGTCCCAACCATGATCCACAGGCAGCACCCTTAAAAATGCAGAACCCATGTTTCTAGTTTGCTTTTCCATGGGAAAAAATTGAAGTGTTAGATTTACCACATTTTTTGTCTGTAAATAAATACAAGTAGAAAGAATGGGCTATTTTGTCAAGTCAAAATAGTTCTTTTCACATAATATTTCATAAAGAAAAAATATATCTGGGAGTTAAAGAATATTTATACTTAATAATACTAAATTATGTGAACAACATGACTTAGTATACCATGAAATAAAAGAGCAACTAACCATCATCCAGTGTAATAGCTTTCTGATTATTAGCATAATATATAACACACTTTTATGTTTTATATCTAGTTGGCCATAGCATGTTTCTAGAATTTAAAGATGGTAAGTGATCAGGTAGAATAAATGTCTCATTTAAATATTGGTTACTACATGGGAAAAACAAGAATTTGATGAAAGTGGAAGTCAGGAGGTATATATTCTTGTACATGCAAGTCATTTTTTTTACTTTGTATATCTTGGATTGTTTCTTTATTTAAGATTAGCATGTGTTACTTTTCAAAATAAGAGTAATAATAAAATCAAATCATGGGAGCAGGCATTATTACTCTGGGCTCTTTATAGGACATTCCAACATGGGCTATAAAGAAACTTATAAATCTCCTGGAACAATCCTAAAACTTTTAATCCAATGAACAATCTAGAACACAAACAACTTTCTGCTAAAAAGTGTCTAGGTTTAAGTTAATTTTTATTTCCAAGGAAAGTTAGGAACATAATACAGTTGGTTTGTCATGAGTGAATACTACTGGGCTTTAGTTTCACCTACAAATAAAGAGGATCATTAAAAATTTCCTTCCTCTGATGTTCTACAAGTCTTCTAAAATCTTACAAACAATATAACAGCAAATGCACAGTCTACATATATGTACTATGTGACTGGCAGTGTGCTAGGAAATGATCATGCACAGATGGATAAGATTTTACATTTACTCTGAGGAAACTCAGTCTTCCAGAGGAAAAAGGAAGTAATTAATTCTACCCACTGTAATAAAGTATATAAATAGGCACAGGAACATCTATGAGATTATAAGTAATTATCTTGGGAAAAGATAGCCTACTACAAGGATTAGCAAGGGTTTATAAGGTTAACAATAATTCAGGCTGAATGACAAAATCTACAGACAAACAGAAGAGGATTTTCTGTGTATATATGAGGAGAGGCAAGCAGCCCAGTGTGACTATAACAGAGGGTACCTGGTGAGTATCAAAATATAAAGTTGCCAAGCCAGTTCATTATGGTTTCTTGTGTTAAGAAACATGAATCACGGCCTACAGGAGAATAGTTCTCAAATGTCAGTATGCCTAGTAATATCCTAGGATTGCTTAGGAAACAGGAATTTGCACTATAATATTCAGGGGTGCTGATATTGAGAAACAATGCTGTAAACTCAGTGGAATAATAAAAGACTTTTCATTAAAATGACGACATTATTAGACCTGTGTTTTAGATTACTAACTCTGGCATCAGTGTAGAAAATGGATTAGAATTGTAGATGGGGGGCTGGGACCATTGGGTTAGAATATTCAGAAACCATTACCAAAAGTGTTGTAGTTGAAAGGTGATGAAAACATGAAGTAGGACACAAATAACAGAGACAGACAACGAGGGCAATTTGAAAAACATCAGAAATTGAAATAAAAGACTGTTGATCAATTGAAAATTATTTAGAGGCAGTGTGGAGAGAAAAAGAATAAGAAAAACAAAAACAGACATCTCACTGGCCTACGAAAAAAATTGGTTGTTCTAAGGCCATACTAGTGAGGAATGTTAAAACCATTAATCAAAAATGACAACTTCTACCATAGCCGATTTGGCTCACTGGATACGGTGTCATTGGCCTTCGAACTAAAAAGCCTTAGGTACAATTCTGGTCAAGGGCATATGCCTGGGTTGCAGGCTCGATCCCACTGGGGGGGCCTGCAGGAGCCAGCCAATCAATGATTCTCTCTCTCATCATTGATGTTTCTATCTCTCTCTCCCTCTTCCTTCCTCTCTGAAATCAATAAAAAATTAAAAGTAAATAAAAATGACACCTTCCCTCAGTGAATAAACTTTTGAAAGTCAGCCAATTAACTTGACCCAAAAAACCATGTTTCTTCTATAGCTGACTTCAACTCACTTTTCCTCCTAAAAGTCTTCCAAAAGCTGAAATATAGGCCTCCCCTTCAGTCTGTCAATTTCCCCCCATATCTTGTCCAAATTTCTGCTTCACTAGAGAGATTTCCTTGCATCATCACTCTTCCTTAATCAGAAACAGCATGACTATCTAACAACAAAGGAATGGTTGAATAAGTATTAGTTCATCTATACTATGAGATTTTATCTAGTTCTTAACTATCGAATAAATCTCTATCTACTTCCAGTAATTTAGCAGGGAGACTGCTAAAGTAGAGAGTGGTTTAAGGGAAACACAGACCCAAAGAAATTTTTATTGCCGTTTTTAGGTTGGTAAAAACTTGAGCATATTTATAAACAAAAGTGAGAAAACCAGAAAAGAAAGTGCTTTAGAATTACCTAGCAGCAGAGATGGAGGAAATGGCCTTTTGTCTGTAAATACCTCTTCTCAAGTCATGAAGGAAAAAGGGGAAGGTGGCCGAAGTGATGGGTAAGGTTGGCCAGTGAAAGAGGAAGAAATTAGGAGATTTTATTCCTATTAATAAAGACAGTCAATCTATGCCTCAAGTTCCTTTAATTTTATTTAATCAGAATAGTTTGCAAGGGAATATAATATTTCTTTAATTTTAAAATAAGAGGTATTTGTGTCAGAAAATTGGAATGGGAAATTGAGGAAAACCAGAAAGCGTGAAGAATGGCAAGAAAATTATTACGGGAAGGGAAATTGGAGACCAAGGGGAAAACAGGGAGATAAGCTTTGTGTATAGGAGCCAACTTCTGAATATAATGATAGCAATTGTTCTGACATTCGTTATGACTTAATTTCTCCACTCCTGGGAGTTTATAGTCTTTTAGCTTTCCCATCTAAAAAACTATGAGCATGTCAAGTATTGTACAACTAATAGAAGGGAATATTTGCTGATCTGCCTCTAGACTCTAGAGTACAGAGCAGTGGTTCTCAACCTTTCTAAAGCCACGGCCCTTTAATATAGTTCCTCATGTTGTGGTGACTCCCAACCATAAAATTATTTTTGTTGCTACTTCATAACTGTAATTTTTGCTACTGTTAATGAATCATAATGTAAATATCTGTGTTTTCTGATGATCTTAGGTGACCCTGCTAGCGGCTCTCAACATGACAATTCCATATTACAGAAGGTAAAAGAGAATAAGACATTTAATGAGGCAACTGAATTAAATAACTACTACATCTTAAGTCATGACCCATGGGTTGAGAACCGCTGCTGTAAAGCCTAAGACCATCGGAAAACACAGATATTTATATTACGATTCATTAACAGTTGCGAAAATTACAGATATGAAGTAGCAACAAAAATAATTTTATGGTTGGAGGTATTAAAGGGCTACAGCATTAGAAAGGTTGAGAACCACTGGTCTAGAGGAAGGCATGTGGTAATGAATATGAAAGGAACAAGGAGAGAGAAGTTTACAGAAAAACTTTATTTATCTGAATATATATATTGTTTTTACTAAATCAATTTTTTCTTATTAACTTCTCCACTTTATTTTAGGTACTTTTATTCCATTGACTATTTTACAATAGGTCTTGTCAAAATTTTCCTCAGAATTTACTTTTTCCAATTTCACTGCAGTGCATTAGGGGGAAAAGGGAACTGACAAAAGAGGGTCAGTGCAGAAAGTCAAGCTTTCAGACAAAAGCAAAATTTTTCATGAATGGCCTAGAGCTATTAATAAGTAGGAACCAGAAATGGAAAAGTAATTTGCAAATAAATTGATTTAAAACTAATTAGTTTTCCTGAATAGCTTATAAACTGTCAATGAATGCAAAGAACTTTGCTTAAATTAGAATTCTTTGTGGAATTCAGAGAAAGCTAGCAATGGTACCATCAGAGGAAAACAAGTATCATTTGATTTCTAAATAGTTCATGAAAGTTGTGAATACATTCACTTCATCTATGACTTACCTTGGTTTTATAACATTTTGTAAGTTATTTGTAATCCTATATACCGGTAATAAAAGTCCAGTAATCAAATGGCAGAATGACCAGTCGAGAAGTCTCTATGATGTGCACTGATCACCAGGGGGCAGGCACTCAATGCAGGAGCTGACCCCTGATGGTCAGTGTGCTCCCACAGAGGGAACAACAGCCACTCAGAGGTGGGTCCACAGCCACTGGCTGACAGGAATGAGCAGCGCTCCCACAGCAGGCCGATTACTGCAGGCCACACTCCACCAGTACACAAATCACGTTCACCAGGCCTCTAGTATAAGTTTAGATAGTATAAAGAGACAAATCCTAATAGTTTACATATTGTAAAAAACTGATTCAATAATTTCAGAGAGATATTATTTGGTGCAATGTGACTGAATTGACAGTGATTATGTTTATCTGATGCTTTTAGTTTAAAATACTGTATGATAACTAGACAGATGCAAAAGGACTATATCCTTGTATCAGAGAAAATTTAACTTATCTGTGCCTCTATGTGATTATTTTAGCTATAAAAACAAAGCCAATAATTAAGATGTAGCAAAAGAGTTCAATATAGAACCATTGAACTAATCATCAGTGGGTATAAGAGATGCTCATGTGTGAGATCATTTACCTGACTATCAAGTAGTTCATTCACTAAATATTTACTGTGTCCTCAAAATATAATAAGCACTATTAGAGAATGGAGAAACTCTGATCTGATTATCAGCCAAAGCCAGTCCCTGGAGATTCACTATTGGTTCACTCCAATGAATGGCATCTGTCTCTTTTTCAACAATAACTGGATGTAGGGAAGCAAGTCTGTGTATGTGCGAGCACCCAGGTGTTTACTGGAATCTTTATGCTTAGTCTTCAGATGTCCTTGCTTAAAGGATACTGCAGACGCATGTGTCTTCTCAAGGATGCTTACCCTACTGATAGTATCTAATAGTTAACTTTAGTCCAAGCTGTTATTACAATAAAAGCCTAAGGAGACAGGCAAAAAGGGCTATTTGGTTTCTTTAGCCAGGCAGTCCCTTAGCTCTCTCTTTCACAGAAATGTGTGTTAGACTAATCATTCACCCATCATTCAGGGTCTGCTGGTCAGCCCCGGGGCATCTGAAGAAGTTGTTTAACCAGGGACTTTATAAGCATAACAAATGGAATTAATTATGAAAAATAAAATATGACAGTCTAAGCATAATTATTAATGAAACTAAAATATCAGTTTGTGATTATTTAATATCAATTTTAAAGTTATTCAATTCTTAACACACTTATCTTTCATTCATTTCCAGGGTACTGATAAAGCCCCAAATAACAGGCAATTGTGGTCATTTCTTCATTCACTCAGGTATTGGTCCTGATTCTACAACTAGTTCTCCTCTTCCCATTCTTAACTTTAAGAATGTCATATTCAAAATTCAGGGATACTGAACCAATCCTTTCATAATAGCTGACATGTGCCAGGCACTGTGCCCCCGTGAAATCATATTACATTGTGATTTCCTGGGTTTCTTCATCTGTCGTATTCATTTCAGTTTCATCTATTCTTTGTGTCATTATTAAAATAACAGCTATATACAACCCTGTTTCTCTGCAAATACCCTGGGTTTAAATGATAGGT